>NC_046377.1:17605515-18285515 GCF_011125445.2 Fundulus heteroclitus
GCATTGCAATAGTAGCAGATCAGATACAGTATAGGAAAATTTGGACTCAAGCTTCAACATTAAAGGCAACTCTAAACAAATCTAGATTTGTTTAGATTTAAATGACCTGAGGGTTTCAGCACTTTTACAGTCTTCTGGAAGTTTGTTCCAGATAAATGGAGCATTGGAACTAAATGCTGCTTTTCCATGTTTGGTTCTATTTCTGGTTCTACAAAGTAGGCTGGAGCCAGAAGACCTTAGTGGTCTGGAGGGTTGATACAATGATAACAAGTCTGTGATGTATTTAGATGCTAAGCCATTTAGGGATTTATAGACTAACAAAAGTATTTTAAAGTCCATTCTCTGAGATACAGGGAGCCAGTGGAAGGACTTTAGAACTGGGGTAATGTCTCTAGTTTCTTAGTCTTAATGAGGACGCGGGCAGCAGCGTTCTGGATCAGCCTCAGCTGTCTGATCCACATTTTAGGCAGACCTGTGAAAACACCGTTGCAGTAATCAATTCCACTAGGATAATCGTTTGGATTAGTTCTTTAAGATCCTGCCTAGACATCAGTCCTTTAATCCTAGAAATGTTCTTCAGACTTGTAACTGTGTTCAGATGCTTTTGGAGGTTCAGGTCTGAGTTCATCACTACACCCAGATTTGGGGCCTGATCAGTAGTTACTAGCTGAAAAAGCGCGCTAACTTTTGATTGCTGGTCTATTGGTCCAAAAATTATTTCTTCAGTTTTGCTTTTATTTGACTGTAGAAAGGTTTGGCACTTCCATGCATTAATTTCTTCTAAGCATTTACTCAGCACTTTAATGGGTTCATAGGCACCTGGTGACATGGTGATGTTGAGCCGTGCGTTGTCTGCATAGTTATGGTAACTGATGTTTTTTTTTATGATCTGAGCTAGAGGGAGCATGTAGTTATTGAATAGGAGGGGACCCAGGATGGACCCTTGAGGAACCACCCATGTGGTTTTAGTCATCTCTGATGTAAAGTTACCTACCGACACAGTGGGATTTAAACCAGTCAAGTGCTCTATCAGAAAGGCAGACCCAATGTCCCAGGCGCTCTAAGACAACCAAAGGATAACCTGACTCTCGCCAGACGGATGTCGCTCTGCCTAGCTCCACTCACATCCATCTGTGACCTCTCCATAGGAATTGCTTTTATTGAAGGCTGGGCCTTATCAAAAATCCTTGCATATGATTGGATAAGCCACTTGTCTGTCATCTTTATCGACGTGCTATTTCAACCACTCACACTGAAGCTAACCCGTGACGCTGTGAGAGCGACGCAGGAAAAAACTAAAGTTTTTTTTTTTTAAATGTGTTTGCGGCTCTAGTGGCACGCGTTTTATTGACAGTGAGCTGACAGGAAGAGGGGGGAAGACAGGCGGCAAAGCGCTGCGGGTCGGAGTCGATCCCGGGCCGACCGCGTTGAGGACTAAAGGCCTCCTAATATGGTTCGCGCTAACCGCTAACCGACAAGATGTCCGCTGCGGACGCGCCAGAAAACAAAACTTGCCAAATCCAGTCTGGAGAAGGACGAAAACATGGTTTCCACCAACAAAAGCCTTCAGAGCTGTTCTCTGATGTTCTTTTAATGAAACAACATTAGGTAGATTGGACAACACGGAAGAAATAGCAGCATCAATGCTAACGCTTGCTTCCTCGATGTGAGCCGCCATTGCTGTCCGAATCAAAACAGTCTCACGGTCGCTTCTCCACTACGTCACATCTATGAAACTCCAGCCCTGCGTCCTGATTGGCTGGACAGTAAAATTGGTTGAAGAAAATCATTCTCTATGGAAGAGGTCCCAGATGGATGTGAGTGGAGCTAGGCGGAGCGAAATCCATATGGCTAGAGTCAGGTTAATCAAATGGTGCACTATGTCCAATAATTGGCAAAAGGTCAGGTTCTTGATTTTTGGAATAAGAACAGACAAAAAGAGGGCAGAAAATGTTTTTTTCCCCTGCATGCACTGTTTTGCTGTGATAATAAAAGTAACCCTACTTTTCAGGTCTGACCAAAAATCCTTTCTCAAAAAAAAGGTTTAACTTGGAGTTGCTTTTTAACATCATAATAGATGAGAAACAATGACGATATAAATGACGACCTATTCCTTGTTTCAAATATCCACAGACCTACTCAGTCCTGTCATCATACTCTTGAACCATTCCGCCAACTTTCAATCCACGCTGCTCCGCCCATTTCCTCACAATCTTCCTAACTTTTTCTTGACCACTCTGAGTGTGCGTTGGAGAGCGAAGGGTACCAAACAATCTTCTCTTGTTTCGTTGGCGTCTGTCACTCGGAGGAGTCAACACGCTGAAAGCCACATTGCTGCACTCGTTTTTTACAATACCCTGCCATTCCCATCTGTTATACTCACACAACCGAAAGTGAACTGGTGTGTGTACTACTACTACAACTAATGTGCATATGAATGACATGTGTCAGAGTGCACAGCCGTGGCATTGGGCGCAGCACGTTTCTTTAGGGAGGAGGGTCAAGGATGATTGTGAGGGAGCGAGCCACCATATGGCAGAATAATTAGTCTTGGACCTCAGTGCTGAGAAATGCTCCCCTCCTCTGCTCTACGCACACACACACACATTTTCACACAGGACAGCCGAGTGAAAGCAGTGTCCTACTGTGGAGCTGAGGTGTGAACACAGAGAAATGCCTTCACATCTGACGGCGGCGTTTGAAAGGAGCGGCAGGTCTCCCTGCAGAAAACTGATTTCAATAGAGAGCTCCATCAGTGGACCACCAGGAGGGCGGCGCTGTGGGCCCTTCCTCCGCGTAATGCATGGGCTAGATTTAAACTTCACCAAACGAGAACCAAAGACAGGGATTAAGATCCAGTGACGAGCTTGGTGGCCTTAGTGTTGACTGCCCAGACGAGAACAAAAGGCAAAGAAATAAGGGGAAACGGAGAGGATCTTGGGATCTGCTGTAGCTCTGGTGTAAAAGCAATAGATTTAAGTTTTATAAACTTACCCTCAGGAAATAAGGTCTGTGTGGCAGGAGGAAGGTTAAAACTCTGCATCTTCCTCCTAGATGGAAGTTGCTGCCGGTAGTTATTGTTAGGGTAAGACGACGGGTGGAAGTCCTCAGGACGAGCTTTCATATGGGACAGAAAGCGCGGGCAAACAGACGGTGGCTGATGAACTTGATGATCATGGACCTGTGGCATAATAAACAGATTTTAGAGTAAATATTGTAAGATTTAAATTTTTTACATTTTCTTCTTCCTAATGTCACGTATTAGTAAGAAATGAAAAGATTCAAATTTAAAAACAAATAACTGCAGGGAATACGTTTATAAAATACTCCACTTTGTAATTTCAATTGGAAAATTTGGTTTGAAGATTTTATTTATTTATTGTAATTTAAATTTAAATGGTGGAAAAATGCTTAGGGGGAAAAAAGTGACTTAAAATAAAACTACAGTGCGGGAATTCAAATTGGCCCCCAAAAATGACTTATAGATATTTGCAACTGAGGCATTACCTTCAGAAACAAAACGACCAAGAGAAAATCTCCCAAGACATGACCACTGTCTGGTAGCTGTTATCAATTGCTAAGGGTGATTAAAAAGGGACCACAAGGTGAGTTCAGTGCCAATAATAGGGATGTAAAGGAAAAATACCAACTGGAAGCAAATATAACAGATGTCAGGACATAGGTTTACATGGAGGTGTGACATGGAGGAGGTTTAATGGGAAAGTTAAGATGCGTTATTTTGACATCTGTCATGTCCAAATTTGGTAAAATGTCTCACTTCTGTTGGAGAAGCTATGGGGCAGCGGGTGACTTTATGCTTTTATTTTGAGATTGTCCAAAGACTGTAGAGTTTTGGAAACCTGTACATAAAGACCAACAGTATCTTGGTTATGGTAACGTATTTGGACCCAACCCTTTACTCAATTGGACTAGTGCCTGAGAACCTCACAAATAGGGAGAGTTTTTCACAAATAGGGATGGTAAATATTGAGAGTTTTTCTCGTGATGGAGAAGAAGACGATCACATCTGCCAAGTTGAGGCCACAACCTCCCGTCCCTGTATCACGCAACGGAGAGACAGAATCAAACGACAGCAAGACTACAACTTCAATCTTGATGGAAACCATTATCATGATTCCTAGCAGAGCCTCGACACCTCTATAAATTCATTTTCTTTAGTTATTTACTCCAGAGCTGGATTTCTGTTCAACAGGACCTTGGACTAAGTATTTGACTAACTTCATGTTGTTCAGCTACCAAGATTATGGACTAATGGTTTAAAAGACATGCAGGACTGTGTAAGCGATTGGGTATTAATCTGTATATGTTCATGTAAGATACATGTGGAAAGTAAATACAAACAAAAACAACTAGAATGATTAAATAAAATGAGCAGAAATAGCAATAATCTTCCAAGCATAATAGCATTAACTAATCAATACATAAATGAAAAATAAATTACTGATACTATAACCTTTATAGGAAAAAAAACTATTTTGGCACTCAATAAAAGTTTGCTTAAAAATGTTGAAAGTCCATAGCAATAAATACATAAGATTTGTTTTATTAGTATTTATTTTATTTTAAACACCAATAAAAATATCACTGATTACAATCTGGGGTATATTCCGCAAGTAATTGGCAAAACCAAAAAAAAGAAAAAGAATTATAACAGTATTGCATGTGCACACAATTTTAAATAACGCACACCAGCATCACTGCCCCCTTGTGTTCACATAGGTAATTACAGGCCAAAAAGCCTTGCTAGAATGAAAACCTGCTTCCTCAGAGTAAAAAAAAAAAAAAAAGGAAATTGTCTTCAAGGCAATAAAACTTTAGAGTAAACTGCCACGGACACAAGCAAAAAAAAAAAAAAAAAAAAAAAGCTGGTAAATATTGAAATGTAGACTGCCTGCAGCACCCCAACCAGTGAAAACCGGTCTGTCCCACAGCTTTGGTGCCAGTGACTCATTCAGCGCGTCTGAGGCCCTCCGAGAGCAAACAGTCGTAACAAATGGTACACAGACGCGGGGCTTTTATTTGCCTTGGATTTAAGCTTCATCTTAAACAAAGTTCAGCTCCTCTTGCTTTTATTGCACAGCAAAGAAAAAAAAACAAGCTGAAAACACAAATATCCAACCTGCATCTAAATCTTCCTACAACAGAAGAACAGGGGGAAGGTGGGGTGACCGCCTGACTTACACAGGGAGGATCAGCTTTTGAATCCCTCTACTATGTCCTTTTTTTTTTTAGATGTGGTGCCTTTAAAGATTTGCATTCTTGTGATGTAAAGAGGGAGAACTAACGCCAGAACAAGAGACGGCATTGGAGGCTGCTCCTGTCCACGCTCCTCGCCCCCACTTAGGCCTCCTTATTGCCTGTCACTCAGGCTCATCAAAAGCCTGAAGAAGGTTTGTGAGGCTAGATGTGACCCGTTCCTCTGGGCTTTTGCACAGCATGCCTTTTTTTTTTTATACGAAAGGTAAGGTTTAAAACGTTTAATGAAAATCAGAAAAGTGGAAACAGAGCTGAGCATTTTTTTGTTGTTGTTTTAGACGTCTGACTTTGTCCTTAAACATGATGCATAATTCATAAGCTGCCTTCACCAAAAACATTACAGTTGAACAGGGATTAAAACAACTGTGGAGCATAAATACAATAAAAAGACTTCAGCGGACATTAGCTGTTTAAATATTTATTAAGGGATAAAATGGACGGGTAAAGAAATGGCTGGAAGGATGAATGAAAAAAGGGACAGATGGATGCATGGATGACCAATGAATGTATGGGAACTATGGATGCCAAGGAGATGAATGGATGGATAAATAAATGGATGCTGGAACAGCAAAATAAATGATTTATTTAAATCCATCCATGGATGGATGGAAGGACAAACCGCTGGACAAATGGGTAGACGAACAAACGGATGAATACATTGATGGATAACGAAGATGAAGGGTGCATAAAATGGATGAATGGACTTTTAGAGGAGGGGTTCCCAAAGTGGGGGCCGCGAGATTTGATGCTGCTGTGCTGAAAAGATGAAGCATTTCCTTCTTTGTGAACCCGATAGCGAAGTATAACTTTACAAGATGCTCCACATTCCTCGTTTTAACGCAGGAGGAAGGCTGCGCTGTCTTGTAAGTTATAAAAATTATGACTTTTTTTGTAATATTGTGACTTTATTCTCAGAATTTCCCCCACGAAAAAAAGAAAAATAAGATTGCCAAAAGGGGGTCACCAGTCTGTGGCGCTGTTATTCTGAGGGTCGCAGGCTGAAACGTGTGGGAACCCCTGCTTTACAGAATGCGACAGTGGATAAAGTCTAAGACAAATCATTTCTGGAGTGATACTTTCTATATAAAGCCCCCTTCTTCCAAACGTTTTCCAAATCAATTAATACGACTGGTTTAAATCCTATTTAAAGGACAGGGACTTTTTTATATCAGTAGGTAACTTTACATCCCAGATGACAAAAAATACATGTGGGGTTCCCCAAGGGTCCATCCTGGGTCCCCTGCTGTTCAATATCTACATGCTCCCTCTACCTCAGATCATAAAAAACAACAACATCAGCTACCATAACTATGCAGACGACACACAGCTCTACATCACCATATCACCAGGTGACTATAAACCAGTTCAGGCACTGAGTAAATGCCTAAAAGAAATCAATGCCTGGATGTGCCAAAATTTTCTTCAATTGAACAAAAACAAAACAGAAGTAATAATATTTGGACCAATAGAGGAGAGATCAAAAGTTAGAACACAGCTAAAAACCACTGATCAGGCCTGAAATCTGGGTGTAGTGATGGACTCAGACCTGAACCTCCAAAAGCATCTAAAGACAATTACAAGGTCAGCTTTCTATCACCTGAAAAACATTTCCAGGATTAAAGGACTAATGTCTCTGCAGGATCTGGAAAAACTAATCCATGCGTTTATTTTTAGTAGAATTGATTACTGCAACGGTGTTTTCACAGGTCTGCCTAAAAAGTGGATCAGACAGCTGCAGCTGATCCAGAACGCTGCTGCCCGCGTCCTCACTAAGACTAAGAAAGTAGAGAACATCACCCCAGTTCTAAAGTCCTTACACTGGCTCCCTGTATCTCAGAGAATAGACTTTAAAATACTTCTGTTAGTCTATAAATCTCTAAATGGCTTAGCACCTAAATACATCACAGACTTGTTATCAGTGTATCAACCCTCCAGACCACTAAGGTCTTCTGGCTCCAGCCTGCTCTGCATACCTAGAACCAGAACTAAACACAGAGAAGCAGCATTTAGTTCCTATGCTCCACTTATCTGGAACAAACTTCCAGAAAACTGTAAAAGTGCGGAAAGCCTGAGTTCCTTTAAATCGAGATTAAAAACACATTTGTTTAGGATTGCATTCGACTGTTCTAATTGAACTGTATTACAGAAATATAATTAGTTTACTTTGTAGTCCAACTGTTTTTACTTGTTTGCTTTTAATTTTTATTTTCCCATGTTCTATTTTGTTTCTGCATTTTATTCCCGCTTGCTTTTATTCTGTTTTATTTTCCTATATTTCAATCATGTAAAGCACTTTGCATTGTCTCTGTACTGACTCTGTACCTTGCCAACGACAAACAAACCAATGTTAGAGGGTTAAGCATTGTCACTGATGGCAAAGAAAAGCATACGAAGAAACAAACGTAAATCCTCTTATTTTCTTTCATGGTTCTGTTACTTCATGAGTAACAAACTACTTTTGGCGCTGCAGCTCAGCGCAGCAGAGGCACCACATGTCAGTCAGCGGATTTGTTAATAACTCACTGCAAAATGAATTAAAGTTCGCCGTGAGCTCTCCCAGAGGAAGGCACTTCCAGCAGTGACAGCACATTGGGCCGCGCTTTCTGCAGACGCCCATTTACAGGCGTGCGGGCTCCTCTGGGTCCTCGCAGGCCCCCCAGGAAACGGGCTGACCTCCTGGCGTCAGGCAGCCCACACGCTGTCCTCACACAGCCAGAACTGGCTAATGTCATTACGGGCCTGTTTGTGCTCAACAGCTCCCTGATTGAGATGTACAAGTGGCGCTGCTCGATGAATGTAGGAAGTCTATTAGTTAGTCAGAGTCCCAGATGGCCTGCAGAGGACAGCCTTGCGTGTGCAGCCCTCCTGCCCCCCCCACCCATCCACCCACCTCCAAACACATAAGCATAGATAAGCAGGAGCACACACACACACACACAAACACACACACTTAATTACACTGCCTCCGAGTGAACCCTCTGACAGGCGGACGACGGCGGGCAAAGACAGAAGTGTGTCTATGTCCCAGAGTCTGCAGGGACAGTGAATTCTTCACAAAGCTGATGCACAAGAAAGCCAGGCTTACGGCCTAACAAGGTTAAACCCCTGAAAAAGAGTGACTTTTTAAAACATGGAGATTTGTGTTTCTGTGGGGTGTAATTGGCTTTGCTGCAGGGATGGATGGAGGGGGACGGGGGGGGGGGGGGGGGGGGGGGGTGCTGGTGAGAGGCAATGTGGGGGCCGACGACAGTGGGGAGCATTGTAGAGTCCAGCGGATTCAGGGGGGTAAATCTGATTATCAGCTCGTGTCAGAAGCCAGGCTCAGATGCAGCTTAGCGCTCACAGAAACTTTCTGCTTTCAATAGTAAGACAATGTTCTTGCTTTGCATGCAATCTTGTCCCCAGGGGTCCCAGAAGGTCCTAGAAACCTTTAATAATAAGAAAAAAAACGCCACAGCCATCGATGGAGGGGCACCCAGTCAGAGACTTCAGAACTGGTTTTAGAGAAGCTTTGATCCGTCAAATCTGAATTCTCTTTAAGAGCCGGTATAACTGAGCGGTTTCACAATATTTGAGGTAGCAAGACATCAGCAATAGCCTTAGGCCAGGGGCGGTTCTAGACAGGGGCCAGCAGGGGCCCGTGCCCCAGTAGAAATGGTCCTGGCCCCTGTACTAAAGACATAAGATTAAATACACTTCTCATAATTATTTGCAATGGCAAAGAAACCATTACTGATTGGTTACTTTGACCAATTTTATTTTTTACCTATACAGTTTTACTCTAAGAATGATTTAAAAATTAAGATGTTTCACGTTTAGCTTTAGCCGTATTGAGTTGGGGGCAAGTTTTCAACTGCTAGATCAGGGGTCTGAAACCTGCAGTTCCAAATCCACAAGTGGCTCACTTAATATTATTACACAGTTAAATATTGTCATTTTATTGTTACACTTTTTGTTCTGTGCCCCTGTGAAAAAACACTGGCCCCACCTTGGCCCCCCTGGTAAATTTGGTCTAGAACCGCCACAGCCTTAGGCCATCAACAGGTCTGTCTGTTAAATGAGAACTCGTGTCTCAGTGGGACGGCTTGCATAAATAAATGTTCTGTAATAACTAAGTCTAAGCCCACAGACAACAGATTATCGCCACCATACAGTTGCCAACCTTCACAGGACTGGACGTCCCAGCAAATTTACATCAAAATCACTCCATGCAAAGTCGGAATCCCCAGAGCTTTATCTTAAACTCTACAGGCCTCAGTTAGTGCTGTGATTGGTAACATTTATGATAGGTCGATTAGAAAAACGCTAAAAAAAAATGT
Organism: Fundulus heteroclitus; assembly: GCF_011125445.2. NCBI lineage: Eukaryota > Metazoa > Chordata > Actinopteri > Cyprinodontiformes > Fundulidae > Fundulus > Fundulus heteroclitus. Next base: position 17,615,112 of record NC_046377.1, read on the forward strand.
GACGTCTGAAACGTTTCATTCAAATTATCCCCTGACTTTTGGAACAAGGTTATTTGGACATATAGGCCCAAGTAGAGATGTTGGTTATAATGGAGAGTCACAAATTTGAAGAATAGCAAACAATGTTTCAGCACCAACACCTCATGGGTATCCTGGGTGTGTAGGAGGACACCTGATCCAATTACAGCAGCAAATCTACAACAGAACGGCTTAAATAGATGAGAATCACTGGGCATCCCTTTGACTTAAAGCCGCTGAGGGCACCTCACTGTATTTTTAGATAATGCGTGGACCGCATTATCTAAACGCATTCTTGAAGCCTCAAGTCATAATTGCACAATAAGCACCTTATTACCTCATTATCTGTCATCTGTGACTCATGAAGGACAACTAATTCATACACACTTTTGAATCTTCATCTTATTTTTTTAATCCCTCCTCAACGCTACAATGAAAAAAAAAATGAAAAAAAAAACCAAACCTGTTTGTTTGTCTGTCTTACGTGTAATTATGTGAAATTTCACCACTGTAACACGCGGTGACAATAAAGAATCCTTGAATCAAGAGAGGAGTGCAAATAAATTCTGGTAAATCTCAATGAAATAAGGCTGTGTTGTAAAAAAAAAAAAAAAAAAAAAAAATCAAACGACTGGGTTAAAATTCTCTCAGAGTGAAATAGGTGACTGGAAAAATTCATGCAGCAGAAAAATAATAAAGATCATAAAAGCACATTAAAAGCCAACAATTCATCTGTGAGCTGCAGGCCTCATTTCTATCTTTTATTCTAAGTTTTTGATGTCCTTTAGCTGTGAGGCTCCTGGTTTGGCACAAAATCACTGGAGGATGGTAAAAAAAAAAAAACAGATTTTAGCTTGGGTTTTGTTCAGGGTAGTGTTAAGCTATTAAAAAATTAATTCGGGCAGACACATTATCATATATTAAGGCTTAAATTTGTGTACCCGTGTATTCTGACCTGCACGGTCTATTTCATTGCCCCAGGTGACCCTGCAGGTGTGTGGCTGCCAGCATAAAGTAGGTCACTGGTTCAGCAGGTCACTGGTTATGGTAAAAGTTGTGCGACTGTACGACGAGAACAGTTTCACCGTCGCGATGCTCCTCCTGATTAGCGAGCAAAGACGTGATGTCAGGGCTTGAAGGAAGTTTCTGAATGCAGAAAGCAGCCCAGGATGTAAATGAGGCTGTAAGAGCAAGCGGGCCGCTTTGTCTGACGACTTTGTTTGCTTAACCAGAGGCCAAGACAGGAAGGCGGCCCACGCGGCTCTGATGTCCCCATGGAAACCTCACCGTTAATGATGGTGCATCCAATCCCATCCTCCTTTTGGCAAAGCGGAGAGGAGGAGACTGGGAGCTTGAGTGTGTGTGTGTGTCTTTTCCGCTATCAATCAGAGCACGGAAGAAAATAAAACAAGAGCCGTCCTAACCTTTTATATTTTTTTCTTTTTCTAAAATGAACATTCTCACAATATACAACGTATGAAACTGAATTTTAAAGTGTTATTTGTTTGTTAGTGGTTGAAATGATGAAAGTTTCCAAATGCTTTAGTGAAAAGAGATCACTAGTAGGGACATGTTTTGACGCATAAATGGCCTCAGTCTTGAGATTCTTTTACTACTACTACTACTTCCATGAAGGATATCTTTTTATTTCATAGTGAAAACTGGGATCGCTACAACATCATAAGTCGCTCGCTTCTCTTCAAGTTCCTCCAGTAGCTTTACAACTAAACGGTGAAGTTAGGGGTTGTGAGGTGTTTGGTACTTTACACCTGGGAAGCGTATCTCGACAGGGGAGCTAAGACCAACAGAACCCGGTCATTGGGCTGTGTCCGTAAAGCTGATATTTAAACGTGTAGCGTTGTCTTATCTCGTTCTGGAGGTTTACTATGCATATTTTTCTTACAGTCTGCGTCTTGGGGACATTTCTCCACACAAAGCTTCTGTCTGCCTTGTTGGTTCAAAGATAGCAGAGCTCAGAGAGCAATGGTCTACGAATCTGTGGAGGGAGCTAAAGATTAGGGGAACTGGCAAAGATGCCCCCCCCCCCAACTGTAAAGACTTTAGAACTCATAACCAAAAACAATTTGCATGTTTCCGCTTGTATTTTGACAAAGAGCTGGTCAGCATTTATAAGAAGGGTTAGCTTTCGGTAATGGCAAAGTTTTTATTCCTATTGATTAATGGAAACTGCATCTTTATTTATTTATTTTTTATTTTCTGTATCATCATTACACCTTAAAAAAAAGTCAGGAAGTTAATTAAAAGACCAAATATAAATTTAGCTGGGAAAGGTTACATACACTCTCAGTGAGCTTTAGCTTCAGTGTGCAGAAGCACACATAAGTCAGCAAGGAGTGTTGGGTTCTGGGATGTTATCTTTACTATGGGTAACATTTTATATATACACACACAATATCAAGACATTTTTTTACATAAAGTGCTATGAAAAGCAATTGAAACATTAAAACAAGCATTTTTTAACAAACAAACAATAAAATAATTCTGTACAATAATTTTTGCTCGTCGCTCATCCTTCTGCTCAGGTAGAAAGAAAAACAAAAGAGCAGGGATCTACTTCCAGCAATTTTTTTGACATTAGAGTTTAAATTAAAATTAGAAGTTAAGCTGCATGTTATAAAATGCGTGCTTATATTCCTTCTTGCCACTAAGCTTGCATATTTGGTTGTGTTGTCACAGTATTGGTGTACTTACAGCATGGTTGCACCCTCCTCTATCCCACAGAATGGCCTTAGTGACAAAAGAGACATACATCGGTCTCTAAAGTGGAAGAAAAAGACCAAAAATTAGATAAAGAATGAGACAATTTGAGAAGGTTGCACTTTTTTGTAGCTTTAATGCTAAAACCAACATTAAACAGCATAATGTGAGTGTCTGTAGCTTCTACAGCAGAAGCGGAGGACACCCCCTTTCTAACATCTGCTGAACGTCTGCGCCCCGTCTTTATTTAACGTGACTCTTCCTCAGGACGGTATGGCGTTATGACCGGTGCGACCTGTGGAGCTGGATGCAATGTGTTAACTCATCCATCAAGATGGACACATCCAGAACCGGTGCCCAAAAACTCATCCATCTCTCTCTGCATGTCATAGAAGAGCCGAGTCAGCTCGAGTCGATCCACCGCAGGGAGCAGCCGAGCAGATCCTCCCCAAACTCACCCTTCAATTCATGGCGTGCAACCCCAGAACAGAGATGGTGACGGGGGGGCAAGAGGCGCTCACAGGGCGGAGGACAATAGACTTTGTTGGTGTTTACTCTGAAGTGTGCTGGTGTGGATCTCATTGTTAGCTTAGGACAGGCCAAACCTCGTAAGTTCCACAAATAAAAACTAGAGGGCAGTGTCAGGTCTGATCCTCTCTCTTACGTAGTGCACAGGGTTTATTTTTTTTTTTAAAAAGAAAAAACTTTTTGTATGCTTGTCCTAAAAGCCACCTTTACTGAAGGATAATAATGACTACAGGCAACAGCAGTTAACTTCACCTTTTGTTTTATGCAGAATGTAAGCGAATTGGGGGTGGGGGGGAGGTTGGGGCTTGGGTCAAGCTTTGTACAAGGAGTTGAACAAGGTGAAGGAGAAACAGATTGTAAATAATGTATAGAAATAAATATATATCCTCATCAAGAATTGTAAGACTTGAAATAATGTCAAGCATTGATATATATATCCATCCATCCATTTTCCAAACCGCTTAATCCCTCATGGGGTCGCGGGGGTTGCTGGTGCCTATCTCCAGCGTTCACCAGGCGAGAGGCGGGTACACATACATACATATACATACATACATACATATATATATATATATATATATATATATATATATATATATATATATATATATATATATATATATATATATATATATATATATATATATATATATATATATATATGATATTTAAAAAAATTATTTGTGGTCGCATGTTGACTGCTTCCATGCCACTACACTTTGTCTTTAAAGGTGGTATTGATCAGTACTTCTCCAAGCTTTTTGAAGTTTTTCCCTTGGGTTTAGGTGTTTTTTCCACTCGTTTTCAATAGAGACTCAGAGAAACTGGCTTCTAAATAAAAAAAATTAAAACATGATAGTGCTACGGATAGAAGCCCTGGTCCCTCGCTTCCCTGTTTTTTGCCCATTTGTGTGTTTACGCTGCTCTCTGCTACCATCTGGTGGTCACTTTCACAAGAGAGGAAATCCTAAATATCAGACTGTCCTCTACAGGTATTTTTTCCCTTCATTTTTCATCAAGCTGAACTTCACTGAGATCTTCGTTGGTGGCACTATGGATATCACCCCATATGCAGGCGAGGGAAAAGGGGCAGGTACGCTCATTAAGCTTCTGCAACAGGGACTCCACACACTCTTGCCTTCTATCCACCTGGCTAACATCGACTCCCTGGCTCACAAAATGGACAAAGTGCTGGTTCTTAACTCTTAAAAAAATCAAACTTCTGTTCTCCCCCCACACTGCTTCCCCTCACCATTGCGGTCTGCTGTGGATCACTTTCAGTTCCTAGGATCTATCTCTACCTGGGACCTGGGCTGGTCACAACACGGGCGAAGATCCAGGTTAGACAGCACTTCCTGCTGCAATTCAAGGAGTACAAACTTCCACAGGAGCTGCTGATTATCTTCTACACTATCACTACTTAGTCTTATTCAGTCAGGCTGAGTCAAAGCACACAGTAATGGACAAACAGGACAGCTCCAAACTACAACAAACAATTATGTCTGCAGAGAGGTTCATCTGAGCTGACCTCTCCTTCATCCAAAACTTGTACTAGTCTAGAGTCAGAACAAGGACAGCCAACATCTCCGCAGCCCCCATACATCCTGCACACAAACTGTTTGGAATTACTTTTTGTTAGCCGCTTCACATACAAGTCGCATATATTTGGAAATGTGAACGGACACGCAAAAAAATACGATTTCACAAAAAAAAAATAAATCAGAATTGAGCATCAAGGCCTGCAGTGTAAACGTTGCCTAAGGACACTTTTTCAATTTTGTTAATGGTACCGGCATCTTAAATTTTGACGGCTACCTTCACACTTCTCTCTGTTAGCGCTAGCACTCTCAGAAAGGAGTCCAGCCAAGGACCTGGACACTTTCCAGTCATTTCTGTGCAATTCCTAAAGGGTTAAAACTGCAAGCAGGTTGAAGTCAACCCACTTCTCTTGCTCCTCTGAGCCACTAAGAGAGGGAGCCTCCTGGCATTGCTGCTTGAGGGTTGGATGTATTAATGACAGAAGGTCACAGCAACCCACCAATAGCAGCGTGATGATCCTCACATCATGGTATCATATGCATGGATCCACTTAATTGAAAAATAAGTTCTTGGCATAAAAAAAAAAAATTCAACAAAGCTTTGCATCATTGGCTTTAAGAAAACTGCATCAATCGATGGTCTTGCTCTTTGATGTCCTCATTTGACCCGTCATCACAAATAGACATAATCCCACAGAGGGTTTGCCCAAAGTGATTGCCGCTCCTCTCTTTCCTGCTCAATTCGGACGATGAGATTAGGGAGATTCCTGGCAGATGGGATTTCCACCGTGCATGTGTTGTTAGTATGCAGCCCTACTTTCCCCACTAAGACTTCACCCCGCAGTACACTTCCTGTCTGTCAACTGAGCAAAGTGCAGCGTGGGCAGGCCAGACAGGAAGTGGAGCGTTGTCAGGTTAAGCCGGCAGTGGAGGGGGAAATATGGTCAAATATTGCCGGCTTTATCAATAATGTGTAGGTGGAAAAAGGGCAGATCAAATTACCAATTTAGAAGTAATCACCAAAGTGGTGGCTGGGCTCCGCTTTATCCACTCTGCTTTGTCCTCTGCGGTGATTCCTGCCGCCATCTGTCCGCCTTCCTCAAGGGAGTCCTTGCTTTTTCTCCTGAGCACCACACTGGATGTTTTTATTAAGTCTGTTTCACCTGATTACACCCTGTCTGTGAGTCAGCGCACATTAATAGGCATTTAATCAATGTTTAATTAAGGTAGCTGGCATGAAACACCAAGCTGGAATACTGAGTTTGCATCCTGATGAGGTCAGACGTTAGGACACACAAAATGCACACGATTGCAGGTCATATGCAGATGTGAAGCAGCGCCCATTATAACGGGTGAAACAAGTTAATGGGCATATTTCTGCTTCAAAGATGAATAATTTAACCAAAATCCATCCTAAAAAGTTGAGTCTTAATACACAAGTTTATATAAAATTCTAGATGTACGATTTCCCTAGAAATTGTGAATCCTTACTTTAACATTAATAATATTTCTAAGTCCAGCATATTCATTGGCCGATAAAAAAATATGAAAAAAAAAAACAACTCAGAAGGATAAAATAGCAACATTGCTGCGTACAACCTTCCTGTTACCTGCTCAAAATCTTCCCCTCTCTCTCTCAGTCAGATTTGTCCATGGGCGGCGCCAGGGGCTAGCTGAGATTTAGCCTAGCAACTGCTAAGCAACCTCAAGATTTTTGTTATGGAAATGAAAATACACCGTAGTAATTTAGTAATGGGTTAATTCTAATTTCAAATATAAAGATTGCTCAACAAAGCAATCCTTTTGTTTTTTTTTACCTTAATCTCACAATATCATGTAAGGGAGGGTATCGTAAATCAGTAAAGCGCTAAACTTGTAGGATAACGGTGAGTTTGAAAATTAAGTTTGTCTTCATCTTTTTTTTGACCTCCTCAAAAAAAATAAAAAATAAATAAATTTCTCGTTCGGCCAGCAACTCCTGTCTGTCGTACAGCAACTGCTAAGATACCGCAATGAAAAAAATTCTGCCGCCGCCAGTGCATTTGTTTTAGGATTATTTTTAATTAGCTTGTTTCAGCTTTGTGCTTGGTCTGACTTTATTTTTAAACACATCATCGATACTGTAAAAAAAGCCAACTTTGTCCCCCAGTCAGAGCTTCCTTGAATTAGACGGTCCAAATAAAACAAAAAAACAAATCACTGCATAGTTTGTGTGCATTACTCGCTAAACTGAATTGTAGGCCGTGCACATTATTTTGTAGGGCTTTAGCTGTCTATTATAGCAATCGCATAATCTCTTGATTATTTTTCAATTAATTGATAATCTTAAAAGACACACTTCATAAATTAACATACCTCAATAAAGTGTCTTGAACTAAAAAAAACAGCATTTATTGTACATCTTAAATGCATTGTAAATGGCAGAAACGTAAAAAAAAAATTATATTTAATGCTGACAACATGGTCATTTTATAATTGAGGTCTATACCCATCTTGTCTGTTTAATCTAGTAAACAATGTAACTAGGACTGCAACTATTATTTTGTCAGTGCACCTTTTTTGATCATTGAATTAATATTGAAGCAGAACTTTTTTTACAGAACTTGAATCAGGTGAAGCTTAAAACTATGCCATTTGAGGAGTTCTGGATTGAGCATATTTACAGACGAGGATTTTTTCTCTGCTGTCTTTTACCTGTTTCTGTGTCTATTGAGATAATTGCAAAACAATAAGCACTATGGCGAAAGCAGTAAGGCTCCACTTGTCAAAGTAAAATCTGTTTGGCTCTCTTTGGTATTAAGACAACAATTGTTAGTTCTGTCAGACAGGACACAATGGAAAAATATACAGTCCAGGCTTAATTATTGCTCTGAGTGGGTTGGTCTTTCAGCAATTGATATATTTTAGAGTATGTTGACTGCAGTTAACGATTCGATTACTAAATTAGTTGATTATTCCAGTAACAGAATAATCACGATTAATCCAATTACTGGTAATTGTTTCAGCCCTATTATTTTGCTGACAGCCCTATAATTATGTTGATTAAATTAGGTTTTTTTTTGTCTACGAACAATCCAAAAACGTCTTGTGTGCCTGCGTGTTAATCCACAGAAGTCCTCCAAGCAGCACACCGGTGTCTGCTAGAAGAAAACAGAAAGAGCAGCCGTAGAAATGAAAATGTTACCATTCAAAGTGAAGCCCTTGGAAAAAGCTGCTCTCCTGCTTTAGAAACTAACAGCTCTGTCTGCGCACATTTATCCGGAAATACATTTTAATTGGCTACGAGCAGAATTACCAGCAAACCTGGCATTGTTTTATAGCTTAATTAGGAATAGAAAATAAAAGATGATATACAATAAGACTAGCAAAACAGAACGCTAAGAATGTTGTATATAAAACATATTTAAGTATTTATGACATGAAATAGTTTAATTAGAAAGGGCATAAATAGCATGCTTAAAATTTACCTTAAATATCAATATTTTGACCGCTTTCAACACACATATTCACAAATGCTACAAAAGCAGTCTTCGTTCTCCATTTTGATGGGATGGATCTGGCCTCGCAAGGTGAGGCTCCATGTGGAGTTCAGATAATGTGCTCCAAAAACATCTGAGCTAACCGTGGCTTTAAAAAGTGAAAGTTAGGAGTTCACCTACATCCATCCATCCATCCAGAGCCGGGGTGCCTATGCCCAGTGGTCATTGGCCAAGGTATGGCGTTACACCCTGGACAGGTTACCAGGCCATCACAGGGCAACACAGACACAGGTCTGCGTGCATGGGTGTTTGTCCTGTGGCAACTTACAACCAATTACACCTACAGCATTGTTTCTGGACAGAGGGAATAAGCCGGAGTACCCAAAGAGAACCCAGACTTTCACTGGGAGAACATTCAAACTCCATGCAGAAAGACTTGTACCTGCTACCTTCTTGCTCCAAGGCAACAGTGGCTAGCCACTATTACACAGTGCTAGAAAATTACACCAATTATACTAGTGCTAGAAAATTATACTATTTTTGCACTGTGTAACTCTAATTATGGACTGAAAACGGACCATGATTGGCTGCACTTAAACAGCTATTTAGAAAGACGTTCATGGACTTTACACGTTTGGAGGAATAGAAACGATTTAAGAATGATATTTTCTTTAAGTGGATCATCCATGATTTACTTGCTGGCCACAGGCTTAGATCCACTCATAATGTGTGTGACTGTCAGATTAAATTTGGGTCTTTTGAGAATTAGGATGAACGGCTGTTTTTTCCAGAGTGGAAGGATGATACAACATACAATCAGGTGCAGAAGTTGTAATTTATTGTGGAATTTTCTCTTATCCACATAATCTCTTATCTGCACACATTTCTACTAACATAAATCGATGCTCGTTTGCATCTATTGGAAGCCACAAATGTGAAAAGACCTTTGTGTCGGTATCTTTGCTTGAAATTTCCAGTATTCTTCATATTGTTCATTTTCCACAGTTTAGACAGAATTTATTTTAGGTAGCCTCGTCCATCAGAAGGTACGGCTCAATAACTTGAACTGCATGAGGCCACAAGGCAGAAATCGGGCCCAGAGAGATGACCCAGTCTCCACAGGACGGTCAAGACAAAGCAAAGCAACACAACAGAACTTGTGGCGTGATCCCGTTTAGAATCAATTGTTCAAACTGCTGAGTTATCAATGTGAACAAAAGGCCCCGGAGAACACCTCAGCAGGACTTAGTCCAGGTTACAGCCAGAGACGGAGTAGAAAAGGACAAAATTGAGAGAGAGAAAGCCTGGGGTCAGCTATAATGAGCCATGAATGTGAGCATCCTACCAATCCTGTTTAATGGGGTTCATCCCTGGAAGGTTTTCTGCCCTTCCTCACACCGGCGGTTCTGTGTGTACACATCGAGGTCCAGGTCAGGGGGCTGCAAGGACTCTGTGACCCTGAAATGAGCTCAGGGAGTCAGTGGGGGAACCCTGCTGATAGGACAGAGCTCCTTTTATGCTTTAATCTGCAAGCAAGAGGATCAATATGGTGACTATTGGCGGTGGGATTGTGCGCAGGAGAAAGCGGTCCAGCCATTTAAGATGTCTCACAGGGGGCTGGCGCACCCTGACAAAAGCACAGCTCTGCTGCCACAATGACCTGTGAGACACTGGCACACCAGCAACTAACCTGCTTAACATTCATTAGCGTCAGAGAGGTGGACAGATGCTCCCAGCTTTACGGACCTTCTCTCTCATGTTCTCGACATGGGGTTCATTCAGCAGCGTTTGACGTGTCTTTCATTCAGCATTCTGGACTGGTGGGCGGTGGCGGCAGCAGGACACGCCGCTGTGGATTTAGGAAGACCTGGGTGGGCATGGAGGAACTCACCCTGTGCCGCCTGCAGTGTCCAGAGTCGGAGGGGTCCGGTCGCCAGGTGCTCGCCCTGACCGGACGGCCGGGTAAAGACAGAAGCCTGCTCGGATGCTTTGAATCCTCATTAGTGGACCGTCGGTTTTCCAGGAGACAATCCAGACCTCCTCTTCCCTCAAAATAAGACATCTCCAAGAAGTTCTACTCCAAAAGTTTATACATCTCCTCTTCTGAATGTAAATCTACCCAAATCTTTCAACTAATACACCCTTCCGCTTTAAAGGTGTACTCAAAGAAGGAGTAAACTCTGTGGGAGGCAAAAAATGCAGACTGATGCTGTTAATAATTACCATCCAGCAGAACCGGTGCAACTCTCTCAAGCATGTGTGCCCTGAGCACTAAAGGCCTCTAACATCACACTTTCACCACAAATATTAAACGCAGACAAAACTTCAGCACCTGCGTCCCCCATTAGCATGTACACGGCAAACGAGGGGCCACACAGCAGACCGGCGTTTTCAATTAAACATTGAGCCGCACTGCAGCCCAGAGTGACAGAGTCCAGAGCAGAAAGCGGGACCAGCTGGAGAGAAAGAGAGCTTTTCAACCGGACTCCAGACGCAACGTGGATCAGGTTCTGGGCCGCCGCACAGCAGCATAAATCTCCTCGCCTTAATTACATTAGAGGCACATAGTGGCGAGCTTTGTGATAACAATGAACCCTATCAATTCCACAAATCAGAGGCACCCACGGTCCGTCTGTGGGTGTGCTCTGAAAGGGTCTATATCTGCTTCTGCGATCTGAGCTCATTATGTAGAGTGTGTCTTGGGCGGGATGCGCTGCTCCTTTAGGTTAGCGGCGCAGGAGAATTCTGGTAAATACGTTCTTGGTTTAATATTAACAAGAAGAATGTGGAGCAGGCACAGATTTCTATGGTTACAGACAAAACACGTTCATAGCGAAAAAAAAATGATGTATTTCTGCTGGAAGGAAGATTGTCTGCAATCACATACTTTTAACTTGTTGACCCTTTGATCAATAAGAAGGTAAGGTAAGTCCGACATGACTTGGACAGGAAGAAACTTTGCACAACATGTGATACGCAGCAAAGCTTCTTTGGACAAAGCGAGATCAGGACCTCTCTTTAACATCTCCCTCCACAAAGCCGACTCTGCCTGAGATCTTTCTCTTCAACCCAGTGGGGGCTCTGCAGAGCAGGTCGGGATAAGCTAGATGCCAGAGGACCAGTTGCTAAGACACGGCGAAAAAAAAGTCTTAAAAAAAAAAATTTAAGGCTGGAAGGTTTTTGTTATTATCTGGCTAATGTCTACAAATCTAAACAAGGATGAGTTTATTTGTTGCTTATGATCCTTTTTTTTCTTCTTTTTTTTTTAAATACAATATTATGCATTTATCCATACATTGTCTTGCACTTATCCAAAATCATTTCATGGAGATACAGGTCCATTCCTCTCCCCAGCGACATCCTCAAGTTTATTCTGAGGGATCCCAAGGCCTTCCCAGGCCAGAGAGGATATATAGTCCTTTTGGTAAATTCTGGGTCTTCCCCGGGTCTCCTATTGGGACATGCTCAGAACCCCCCCCTTCCAAAGCGAGGCACCCAGGGAGCATCCTGATCAGATGTACAAACCACCTCAACAGACTCCTTTCTACACAGAGAAGCAGCAACTCTACTTTGAGCTAACAGAGATCCTCAGCCCATCTCTAAAGCTGAGCCGGGCCACCCTTAGACGAAAGCTAACTTCAGCCGCTTGTATCCAGGATCTCGTTCTGTCACGATCCATCCCTCATGACCAAAGGTGAGGGCCGCAATGTAGACACATTGTTAGAGCTTTGCTTTTTGACTGGAGCATTGCCCTGCTTCCCTGCTGTCCATCTCCAGCTCCATCACTAGGTAACAAGACACCAAGATACTTAAACTCCTCAGCTTGAAGCAGAGACTAACTCCTAACCCAGAGGGGGCAGTCCACCTCGCTCCGGTCAAGAATCATGGACACAGCTCTTTCTTTGGACATACAAGGATTGCAAAGCTCTTAAAAAAGTCATCCAGATACTTCGTACTGCAGCAGCACCACCAAAGAAATACCTCTGGTCGTAGGCCTTCTCCAGATCCACAACATGTAGACCAAAGATACATACTCCTATGACCCCTTAATCAATTCTGTCCAGGTAAAGATCTGGTCCGTTGCTCCACGGCCAGGATGAAACCCACATTGGTCCTCAGTCGAACCTCAGATCCAACACCCCACAGTAAGCTTTCCCATGGACGGCAAGAATTGTAATCCTTCAAATATCAGAAACAAACTCTCTGGTCTCCTTTCTTGGGACCGCCACTGCAGCATGCTAATAACTCCATTTAATATTTGCAATCAATAGCCTTGTATTATATCGGGTAGGGACACATATATCCACAAAAGTACTCCGCAGGTTCCGGTAAGATCCCTGCAACAAGTCACGCCATAATACAGTCTGCTCCATGTTTCAGGGAAATACCCGATAAGTTGTATAAAGTACTCTGCTGAAAAGCACATGATTTTGTGTTGTGGTTGTACCCTGCAAGTGGCTAATCTGAATATTATGAGACACATGAGTTAGAGTTGCAGGTATTCTTGCTGCGTGTTTACATGTTTAACATTGGTTTGTGGCAAAACTCTAAACGATACACTTTCTGCTTTGGGGTTTAGGCGATGTGACAAACGGTAGTGGTTGTTGATAAAGGCCATATCAGAAAAAGAATTTGCTTATTTGACCATGATTGTGTGCACAAATCAAACAATTTTCACAACAGACATCACAACTGACATTTGGTATACATTATAAAATGTACTGCTCAGGCTGTAAGGTGTCAATCAGACCGCCTAGGGGAACAAACTGTCTCTTTGGCAGCAGCTGGTTTTTGCAAACGACGCTCTGTAGCGTTGACCTGAGGGCAAACGTCAAAACGGTTTGAGCGGGTCTGCAGAGATGTCGACAGCTTTGATCTATACAAGCCCTGGATGGAAGGAAGGTCGGCCCCAATAAACCTCTCTGCAGAGCTAGTCCATTGCCGTTTGGACCCATCCTGTTTTGTGGTTGAGCCAAACCACAAAACAGTGATGGATGTGCACAAAACACAAACAGGGTCTATGGCTCCATCCGAATAACTTCTTATAGAGCAAGGACTCTTTAGCCAAAGTGGCGGCGTGTCAGTGGTTGCCATGATAAGTGCCGTCCAAATAGTGTACTCAGTAAGGAAGGATGTAGGAAAAGGAGCCTGTATGCTTCCTCTCACGGCTAGTTTTGCCTAGGAACCACAAATCATCCCTTTCTGGCGCCAAGCAGCCTCAAAGAATCCCACAATCCTTTCCATCACATAATGTATAAGCAAAGCCCACCTCACAGAAATCAATGAAAATTTCCAGAGAGAAGAGAGTGCGCACTTTGTAGTTAATTTTCAGAAGGCTGTAGGGCCGGATTTGACTCTCGTCGTCCATGTAAGTTTCCATCACGTAATGACGCGAGAGTTAAAGGCTGCCCAAAACTGAGACAATAGTCTGACGTTCTTACTAGTGACCCCGTGAAAGGTTATGGAGCAAGGGCTAGGAGCTATTAAGAGTATTCGGATGGAGCCAAAATTTCTCAGGTCCTGAGAAAGGGTGATTCCTTGGAATCAGGACTGATCTACAGCAGACTGTTGGTAATGATGGTCCAGTCATCTCCAGCCTTGACTGGGTTACGCTGCAGGTGGATCTGAACGCACCAGTGGACAATATGGGCAGTCGCCCAGGGAGGCAGAAATTAAATTTGTCCAAACAACCTATCTTCTCATTGACTGCACATGCATAAAATCCAATGGTTAAGAGTTATTATTGATTGCAGAAGATTGCAAAGTGTTTCATCCGAAAGCTTAATTGCTGCTGGATTCACGGACATCCTCTGCATCATTTAGCGTTCCCACAAAACTTGACAGAACAACATTTTAAGATTTTTTAAATGAAAATAATAACCAGAGAGAAAAAGAACAAGAATTATTAGTTTTTGCTAATAATAAAATATACACCTCACACTGGCAACATGGATTTGTCTTCCTGCAATGCCACTTTCCCCATTTGGTAAAGATGAGCACATACACCAACCAGTTCAAAATATATACGTTATATATATTTCTATTTTATTATGTTTGTCCAAACTGATGCTTGTCTTTATTTTATTTGTTTCTGTTCATTCATTTTTATGTTGTGGTGACAAACAGGAACAACTTCTGCTTTTCTGGTGACTTCCTGGATGAGTTATTGATGTACTCTTGGAGCAACTTTAGTAGATTGGACTCTTAAAGGTTCACCGCTGTTCCATGTTTTATCCATATTTAAATAATGACGCTCACTGGAGTCTCAAACCATTACATTTACCTTTTTAAGTCTGGACAGTTATGGTTAATCTGGTTTACTATTGTTTATTCATGATTTAACAAGAGCAGCAATTATATTTTCAGAGGCCTATAGCTTTATTCCCTTAAGAAATTAAAAACTGTATTTTACTCAGCTTATTTTTGTATAAATATATGTTAATTGACTTGCCAAAAAATAGATTTGACAAAAAAAGTAAAAACAGAGCAAAACTGTCACAGCGCTGTATGAGATTATGACCCTTGATCTGATCAGCTTCCCTCACAGATAAGTGATGTTTAATGGAGTCATAAGCACTCATTTCCTCACATGGGCCTATACAAAGTACTCCAAATTCTTGGTTATCAATGCATGTATTTGTTCCTAGAATAAATAAATAAATAAATCATATTTAAAGTTAGTTTAACTAGTTTAAAACACACACTAGCACCAACGAACGCATACATCAGCACACAAAAGCTGACAAAGCTTTCCCCAACACATAAAAATACAATTACAAGGGCCATCATGCTGTTTTAGGAAAAGCGGCCCTGCCCACCACACGCTGGCCTTTGTCAGAAGCAGGACTGACAATCAAAGAGTTGTGACCCGCACCGGCTGCTGTGGGCAGCAGGCCTGACTCCAAACCCCGGTTACCGTGCCATGCTGTGAGCCTCCGCCCCACTCCCTTCTTCTCACCCCCTGGTTAGTGCCGTTATTTTCTCATCTCATCAATCTGTCCGCTAAGCCTCTCCACACAAAGCACAATATGGCCGGAGCGTTTTATTCAATCAGCGCCGCCTCTTTCAATATGGTTTCAGCGTTTCTAGATTAGTCAGCTCGCCCACGAGGGCCACTACCACGCTGGCTCGAGCTAAAGTGCTGTTCAAGCTGGTTTTCCACCATAGAAACTCAGACGGATGAACCGGTACCGCCTCCACAGCCCGCTGGACCAGACAGAACCATTTTAAAGAGGATCCAGAGACAAGCCCATGGAGACGAATAACTTCTTCACATATCCGTGTGACGAATATTGAAGTACTTGAGTCCATATATGTACCGCATACAAGATTTATATTTATGAAGATAAACAAAATCTTACTTTTAATTTAGTTATAAATTACTTTCTTTAAACCTTTTTAAAACACTCAGCTTCCATTTAGTTTGGTTTGTGTCCTGAATTCCTATGCATTTCCTGATAAAAATGTTATACCATGTCAAATTTAAATTTTTTAATATATTTTCTGAACTTTTTAATCACATTCCGGGAAATTATTCTTCTTAATATTATAACAGTTGATCTTTTGTCAAGATCTTTTGACTGGTTAAAGGCCATTTCACTGCTATTGTAGTATTAGGACCAACTTGGATGTGCTCTGTTTCACACTATTATAGAATTAAGACTGCAAAACTAAATGAAGATTTTTTTTAAACCATAATCTTTTATCTGTTTAAAAAGATTTCACATAAACCCACAGCTACAATTTAACATGAAACTAAGGTGGTCGGGGGACCAAGCATACGGTGAAATTAACCTTTTTTTAATGTGTAATCAGTGAGTAAGTTAAATAAATACTGTTAGGAGCAATTGTGAGGAAACTTCACATTTCAAAAAAGAAAATCTTTTTTGGTCAATTTAAATAAAAAATAAAAAGTATGATTTGTTAGACCATAAAAAAAATTTTTTTTCCTCATCTTTTCTGCATTTTTAGGGTGTGTAAAATATATTCAGTTGTATGTTGTAAGTTATATGTTCCCATAAAGACTGACTTTGTTGAAAAGGTAGAAATATTTGTATCAAAACTTATACATCTGGAGTTATAGGGGTAAAAACAAACAATTTTTAAAGAATTTATTTGTAAATTATGGTGGAAAATAAGTATTTGGTCACCCACAAACAAGCAAGACGCCTGTCCCTCACTGACCTATAACTTCTTCATTGCAAAAACAGAACTAAAAATAAGTAAAATGTTCTTAAAATCAATGTATTTGTCCTTGATTTGAGCAGGTAAATAGACTGATTTGCCAACGGAATAAGATTTTTGCACTTAAAATAGGAACAACTCATCTCCATCATCTTCTTTCAAGTGCAGGATGTCTAATTATCTTAATTTAGGGGTCAAAATAATCATTCCATTGGCAGATAATCTTATTTACCTGCTCAAACCAAGGACAAATACACCAACTTTAAGAACATTTTACTTATTTTTAGATCCGTTTTTGCAGTGTTTAAGAAACTCTTCTGACAACTCTCTTACCTGTATTAATGCCACCTGTTTGGAGTCATTATCTGTATAAAAGACACCTGTCCATAGCCTCAAACAGTCAGACTCCAAACTCAACCATGGCCAAGACCAAAGAGATGTTGAAGGACACCAGGAAGAAAACTGGAGACCTGCACCAGGCTGCAAAGAGTGAACCTACAATAGGCAATCAGGTTGGTGAGAATAAAACGACTGTGGGAGCAACTGGTAGAAAATTATACCATTGATAATTTCCCTCAATCTGGGGTCCCGGGCAAGATCTGATCCCGTGGGGTCAGAATTATCATGAACGGTGAGCAGAAATCCCAGAACTACACGGAGGGACCTGATGAATGACCTGCAGAGAGCTGGGACCAAAGTAATAAAGTAACACACTACGACGAGAGGGACTCAAGTCCTGCAGTGCCAGGCGTGGATGATCCAGAAGAGGATTGGGAGAATATTGTGTGGTCAGATGAAACCAAAATATAACTTTTTTGGCACAAACTCACCTCGTGTTGGGAGGAAGAAGAATGCTGAGTTGGATCCCAAGAACACCAAACCTACCGTGAAACATGGGGGGTGGAAACATCAGGCTTTGGGGCTGCTTTTCTGCTAAGAGGACCACGTGACTGATCCGTTTTAAGGGAAGAATGTACGGGACCATGTATCATGACATTTTAAGCCAAAACCTCCTTCCATCAGTGAGTGATCTGCATGGAGGAATGGGCCAAAACACCAGCTACAGTGGTGCAAACCTGGTGAAGACTAACAAGAAACGTTTGACCTGTGGCATTGCCAACAAAGCACTGAGTTGAACTTTTATTAACCTTTTTTCCACCATATTTTACAAATAAACTATTTAAAAATCCAACAGCGTGATTTTTCGGTTTCTTTTCTAGTTTTGTCTCTCACGGTTGAAGCGTACCTATGATGGAAATAAACACCTCTCATCTTTCTAAGTAGCAGACCTTGCACAATCAGTGGCTGACTAAATACTTTTTGGCCCCTTGCATTAATCAGGAAGCCACGTAAGAGGAGCCGTTGTCCAAACAGCTATTATTTCAATGCAAACAGATGGAATAAGGTACTCTGGACCGATGAAACCAAATATAAACTTTTTGATCTGCATGAAAAGAAAAGCTGGATTGAGAGAAAACCAGCTCACCGCATCACCCCGACTAATACAGCATGGTGGTGGCAGCATCATGCTGTGGGGCTGCGTTTCTTCAGCAGAGGACATTGAAGCAGGTCTGTGACGATAAAAGATGAATGTAGTCGAATAAACCCTTTAAGAAAACCTGTCGAAGGCAGCTAAAGACGTGATACTGCGGTGGGAGGTTCGCCTTCCAGCAGGCTAGAGCTACGATGATTTAGATCAAAGTACGCCCATGTGTCTGAATGGCCTAGTCAAAGTCTAGATCTCAAATTAACATAGACACTGTGCCAAGACTTAAACTCATGTTTACCTAAGCTAGTAAAAAAAATCAGGCTTTTTCTACTGCTGGTCTTGATTGTAAAAAAAAAATAAAAATAAAAGATATTTTAGGCCAACACCGTCATGCCATTCTCAAGTTTATTAATCTATGATCAGATTTCAGCAATTTCTTTCACCAGATCCCTGCCCACTGGTCCGTAAGGGATGGGTTAAATGCAGAACACAAATTTCATTGGAATGTACAATTACAATGACAAAGATTTCTTCTTTTTCCTTGTGTTAGTTTGCTGTAAGAAAAACAAAAGAATTGTCCAACTTATCGGCATGCCCATAGTATCGGTTTGCCGGAAAATTTATTTTTACTTCACAGTTATTCACTACTTTATGTTGATTTTCCCAGATTTTTGTTTCAATGGGATACATTTCCAAATAAAGCAATAAAAAGCTGTCACCGTTAGACTGGAGAGGTTCTGAACCAGTTTTCCGCCGTTTATTGCAAAAATCAATTCAGATTATATTCTATCCATTCTTAAGCCGACACTGAACACTTTCCAGCTCAAGTGTTAAACTTTTTTTAACTATGGTTTGATCAAAACCATAGTAAAGGAGGAGGAAAGACATTTTTAAAACAAAAAAATATGTTTTCTTGAAAAGACTCGGCATTTTACAAACAGAATCCGTCTAGAAATCAAGAAAAGTTGCGATCAGCCACCGGAGACATTTCTGCGTACAGCCTGGCCATCTGTGGGCGCGTACAGCACGGGGTTTTTCTCAGAACAAGGCCGACTGGACTCACTCGAGAGGCAGGACCATTCAGTTTATGTTCCAGCAAGGATGAAAGAAAGACTCCAAACTATGTATGTCGCCTATTCAGTGGTGACGCTCTTTAAATGAAAGGACGGCAGAAAGGAGTCGGGGAGGGGCGGACGGCTTGAGCGCTGCATAAATTTTACATACACGGGGCCTCGGACAAAGTGATTGTTGCTTCCCTGAAACTTTTTTTTCCCCCCCTCTCCTCCAGCAAACACTTTCCTCGCTGAATAGGCACCTATTAGTGACTCCATTATGGGCGCAGGGCCCTTGAATGGCTCCTCACTGTGCGTCTTTATCATAGTCAGGCCGTGAATGTGGCAGCTCCCCCCCCTTCCTCCTCCTCCTGCGGCCCAACCAAGCTTCCTACCTCCTGTTTTGATAGGTGCTGGTGATGATGGGTGAAGCTGGGGGGGGGGGGCGGAGAAGAGGTGGCCTGCCACTTTCACCTCCCCGTTGTGTGCTCCAGGTGTGGTGGGTTAAGCGCAGCGCTTCACAGCTTCTATTGTGCCATGCACTTTTTCCCCTTCACCACCTATTCAAAGAGAAAAAAAATGGCAGTGTTTTACATGCATTAGCTGATCTCCATCATGCCCACACCCCCACCTTGCACCCAAAAAACAAGTCAGGAGGCTTTGGGTTGGAATCGCTGCACACTGCCTCAGAGCCGTGCATTGTTGCTGGATTATTCAGGAGTTAGCTGAATGAAAGAGGCAGGGAGAGAGGGGTGCCTGTACTTTATCTCCAGGGGAGACAGCAGCTAAAGACGGCGCTTCTTTGGGGAAGTGAGTTACTGCAGCGAGACGCTCGAGAACACCTGCAGAACACAGGCGCGCCAGAGGCCGAGGCGACAAACTCCTGTTTGTCTTCGTCCCAAAAAAAAAATACTGTAAAGTGGCCACCGGTGAATGGACGCGCTCCCATTCATCAGGTGGAGTCCTGCCGCACACGTCCGCTCAACAAACATCTGTGTGTGTGTGTGTGTGTGTGTGTGTGTGTGTGTGAGAGACTCAGCTTTGAAGTTATGCACGCACACACAGTTTGAAGGAGGGAGACACCGAGAGTCAGAGAGACTTTATGATGAATATGGAACCATTGTTCGGCCGTGCTTACCTCCACGGGGAACCATCTGCTCCCTGTCAATGCATCACCTGCTCGTCTGAGCCGTCTCCACAGCAACAAGACTCAGGGAGGGTGGGGGGATTAGGAGAGGTTGCCGCTTGGATGGGAGGGGCCGTGGGGGGAGACTGCGGAGAGAAGGGGGGGGGGCCGGGCCAATGTCGTCCTCTGCTGGAGAAGAGAGGGACGGGGCAGGAAGTTTGAGTTTGTTACCTAGCTGGAGAAAAATGGAGCCGCCTGCATGGACACTCCTCAACTCCTCTAACTCTTGTGTACCCTCACATCTTATAATTCACTTTTTTAAGTTCATTACAGGGCTCCTAATACATGACTTCCTGATTAAGGCATAACGGAGGCCCCTGTTCTTTTAGCCCCTCCGTTAAACGGGGAAAAGAAAGAAACCCAACTCTTTCATGTAAAGAAATGGTGTCTTCTAAAGCCAGGGGACGTCTAGAGAAATAGCTCATCGGCTAAACCTGCCCAAATCTAAAGTCCAATAATTGAAAGTTTTAAAAGAACTGGAACAGTAAGAAAACAAGGGCTGGATGAGGACTTATTCACACTACATATAAGAACTGGTAGATGAAAAATTTAGCAAGACTTTATTGACCTATAAGCCTATAAGCTGAAACATGTTGGTCTGGCAATAAAGTAAATAAAACTTGATGCTGAAGTTTCCATCGATCAGTTCATTTATGCTCTTTATGCACCTTGAAATTCGGTCAAGTTGTGCCAGAAATGTTTGGATAACAACATAAAAGAATTCAGTATATTCCACTATGATCAAAAAGGTACAAAACTAGATAAATAGTACTTGGCCTCCTTTGGTCAGAAAAAAAAATGCTTTTTTGCACAAACTAAAACAACAACTTAATATGCAGAAAAGCAACTTATGCCCAGTGTCACGTATGGTGGAGGATGTCTGATGCTGAGGGATGCATTTGATGCAACGTTCCCCATGGCTTCCTGAGCGTTTAAAACACAAGAACATTTTCAGAATCAGAATTCTGACAGCAGGTCACCATGAGCTTATAGATTGGGAATAATCCTCCAACAAGCAAATAGATGGGTCACCTCAGTTACATGTTTCTAGATCTAAATTCAGCAGAAAACCAGCGGGACGAGCTGAAGAAAGGGGTAAAAGCGAATAATAATAATAATAATAATAATTAATAATAATAATAATAATAATATATTTTGTTTATACCAAGTGTCTTTTCCACAGTGAAGTGAGACTGAATATTGAATGATTTCAACTTTACAAATGACTAAATCTGGGAAATTAAGAAATTTTATGCTGCAAAAATCTAACAGTTTTTTATGAGTGATGTTTTAAACCTTAAAATGATGACTCAAGAGGTTTTGTTTTATGCCATTTATGTTTCCTGTGGATTGTAATTTGTAGTTTAATCAGGAAATGTTACAAATATTCTGAATAATCACCTTCACTGATAGTTCAAATCTGAACTCTTTAAATTTTGAGGATTTTTGACTTTCTGAGATGGGTATATCAGGTATGTCTGCTTTTCTGGTTGAGTGAGTTCAATTTAAATGTTATTGTGACTATTTGTGTGTCTGCATTTTCACGCTTCCTTAATATTCAACATACATCTATAAATGTAGATCTGCTTCAACGATCAGTCTGGAAATAAAACATAAAAAGTTGCATGTTTCAGACTGGAAAAAACACTATATGTGCACTCAAACAGATTGGAAATGCAACTTATTTTATGGTTTTACTATTTTAAATCTTAATCATGACTGGTTTTATTTTTAAATTAAGCAAAATTTATTCAGGAATGTTTAGGAACCTTTGGTGCAACGTCTCAGAAATCAAACCCTCTACATTTCCAGACCCAAAACAAGATTTAGTTCTGGTACTGTTCTCCTTAGTCATGGCAAATCTCACGTCACATTCGTACGCAGCGAGGAAATGACTTGTCATACGTCAGAGTGATTAGCAGCTGCAGAGTAATTTGCCCTTTGTGTTTTTTCCCCTCATGTTTGATGTTACAAACAGCATGAATGAGGATCAGTCACTGGTTTCTCATTATCTCTGCGTTTTCTCCACCTACGGTACTTTGTGCGTTCTGCCAGTGACGGCTGTGTAAACACAGACCTGAGGACAGCTCCGAAAGCAAACATGAAAAAGTGAGGCCAATAAACACGCCACCTAATGACAAAACTGAACTTTTAATTTTTTTTCAGCTACGGAGATTTATCTTTAGAATTAAATCAGTGCACTGAGCTAAAAACTATTTAATCCACCCCCTTTTTTTTAAAGCATAAACAGCACCTGAAAAGTTATGGGGCGGAGCCAAAGCTATCCCCTTAGCTGTTAATCAATAAGCTCATACTTATGCTGGTTTTTGATGGAGCACCACAAATTGTTTGAATGCAAAAATTGGATTTTGGACATAAAAGGCTTAAATTACCACCTTAAATGTCTAATCTTTGACCTCAAATGTCATTAACAGTCACCAGTGGCCGTTTATCTTACAGACCATATGGGGCAGCTTCCCAGGGCGGCAGTAGAAAAGGGAGCACACAAACACCACTTTTAAAAAAATAATGGTTTTATAATTCGTGGTCCGCAAAACATGTCTGGCCATCAACTAAACTCCAGTTTTTGCCACTTTTGTCGAAAACAATCTGAGGATGCATGATGTATACACTGCAAAAAGGGAACTAAAAGTAAGTAAAACTTTTACTTTTTTAGTCTATTCTATTTTTCAATGATTTGAGCAGGTAAATAAGACTGTTTGCCAATGGGATTAGTAGTTCTAGCCCTAAAATAAGATGATTAGATATTCTGCACTTGAAAAATTATGGAGATGAATTGTTCCTTTTTTAAGTGCAAAAATATTTTTCCATTGGCAAATAATCTTATTTTCCTGCTCAAATCAAGAAAAAATGCACTAATTTCAAGACAAATTTACTTACTTTTAGTTATCTTTTTGCAGTGCACATGCACTTTCATTTTCCAAAGCACCAAGCACACTGCAAAAACAGAACTAGAAATAAGTAAAATGTTCTTAAAATGAATGTATTTATCCTTGATTTGAGCAGGTAAATAAAATGATTTGCCAATGGAATAAGATTTTTGCAGCTAAAATAGGAACAATTCATCTCCATCATCTTATTTCAAGTTCAGGGTGTCTAATTATCTTAATTTAAGGATCAAAATACTCATTCCATTGGCAGATGATCTTATTTACCTGCTCAAATCAAGGATAAATACATTAACTTTAAGAACATTTTACTTATTATTAGATTAGTTTTTGCAGTGCAACAAAAATCTCCGTATGCATCTTGACCGTTATGGTTATAGAGAAGCAAAGCTGCATTATGGGTGATTCTGGCGCTGAGAGCGATGGATCTGTGCAACTTTGAAGGCGTCTTCTCAAAATTCATTCTGCATACTTCAAGATAATTTTCCCTGAGATGGTACCCGGACAAACACAAATGGAGGATCACGCGCTCCATGCATTCCACTAGCTCACACCACAGCATCCGTTTCCTGTTTTTGCGTCTGGTACTCCCGCCACGGACGCATCTGACCAAGAAACAAACGTCCAGTCAAGAATCGAGAGTGAACGTTCTCGTGGGAGTTTTGGCCTAACGCTTTCTCCGTGTGAAAAAAAAAAAAAACCTGAACCAGCAGGAAACGGTTACAAGTTAAACTCATCAACTGATTTGGACCAAAGTAAACAAACTATAGATGCAACAAAACAAAAAAAATGCTCCATGTCTAAAGTATTTGAGAAAATAAACATGGATCTTTCTCTTTGCCGAATTTCCATCTATTTATTTTTCTTCCAATACCAGCTTTCCAACTTTAAATTTTTCAAAAATACATATTTCATAAGCAAAACAAAGTCCTATTACAAGTCTGCCTTGGTAAACCTTCACATTTGCATATTATGGACAACATGAATGAAAGACATCAAGAACATTCAATAGAAACAAAAAAAGTGTTAAATTTTGATAGAGAACCACTTTATATTGACAAATATATAGTTTGACAATATATAGTTTTCCCTATTCTCAGATTTGCTGTTTCATATATATATAGCTTTGTGAAACTATGCAGTCCATCAGGTCATCAGAACATTCATTAGCAGCATCCTTTACCCTAAATGTAACACTTTCGTGCATCCTCTTATGTTTTCATCTCAATGAGTTGTTCCCAAAACTCTGCCAGCATGAATACATTTATTTATTTTTTTAAATCCAGAAGCTGTGCCCCCGGTTCCCTGCACAGCAGCAGCCAATGAGCTATCAGCCACACTTGAACGCTCACCTGGAGCCCCCCCCACCCCAGACGGAGGCTACCACTGAAAGTCTGAGTGACAGGTGAAAGTGACCACAGCTGAAGCAAGGAAGAGCTTTTGTGTTTGGTCACAGAGCAGGACGCAGGCGATGACCCTCGTCCCACCGCTCGCACCCGCCACCTGATGAGCTCATCGGCCCGAGGCAAAGACGGAGCATGTCCTCCGACGGCCGCAAACGTCACGTCAGCTACGCTCTCCCTAAAACAGCCTCAATCTAATCTAGATCTCAACATTAGTAAAAAGCAAAATAAGCTAAAAAGCCACCTGCAGGTAACACTATCCCTCTGCGCCGTGCACCGGGGCGACGGGGCAGCTGTCAAGCTCAATGAAGCCTTTATTGTCCAAAAATCAATACAGCTTTTTTCCCTATTCTCAGATTTGCTGTTTCATTATTGATTATCGTTCTGAGGGTACATCAGGATGTCTATAACCAGCGGCAGCTGAGTTGTTTAGGGGTTTGTAAGCCAATACCTGGTCTGTAAAAGTCATTTGTGTAAAATGTCCAGTTTTTTGGACACTTTATGCTCTGTGTAACAGGGAACAAGACAAGTCTCTTTTCCTGCGGTGGACACTTGTATTTCTGAACCAATCTTTGAAAAAGCTTCAGGCCATAAATTGTGAAATGAGTGAGTTGGAAAGGGTTTAAATCATCCATTCATCCATTTTCCAATCCGACGTTCAGTTTCTTCTCAAGCGGGAGAATCCATCAGTGAAGGAAACTCACCAGGGTCAGACACTCACTAACCCATCCATCCATTTGTCTTCCTTATCCAAATGTTGGGACCTGGGAGTAACAAATCCAGCAGGGAAACATGGCCATTCCTCTCCCCAGCAACACTGCAGCTCATTCTGGCTGATCTGAAGATATTCACCACTGTGAGTTTTTAGCGTTGCTTGAGCTCTGCTGTTGGTGGAAGGTACTCAACTACTAAAAAAAAAAAAAAGGTTGAACCCAGATGGACCGGTAAATTAGAAGGTTTATGTTTTGGCCCAGGTGATTTTTCTCATTACGATCAATCCGCCCATCCTACTTATACTCACAAGATACTTGGAGTCAAGGGCACGACTTTAATGTGGAAGGAGTACTCCACCTTCTCAGGACGGAGAATCATAGCCTCGATCTTACACACATTGGACAGATAACAGAGCAAAGCGGTCAGCCTGGACATCTGCTTTGTCATGATTACTGAAATTATTTAAGATCGCACTGGTCTGAACTCACAAGATGTCATATTTATTTACATTTATTTGATGCAGATCAGAAATGACTAGTTGTAAAACTAACAAAGGTGAGTGTGCATAAACCCAAAATGGGATTGTCTTAAAACTTTTGGTCTCTTGACATTCCTGGCTTCAGATTACGCCAGAACCGCAACACATCCAGCGCTTGGAGTCCCCACTTATTTCCAAACTTACACTTTTCAGAGGTCTTGGGTATAATAAACACAAAAACTTGCTTGAATCTAGGGCTCATATTTCTACAGTGCACAGGGTTTACACATTCAGACTGAGCCTGAAAAACCTACAGACTGCAGGAAAGTCAGCGGATGGATGGATGGATAATATGAGAGAGGTTAAATAATAGTTGCCCGGACAAACGGATGGATGGATCCAACTTTTAGACACTGGGATAAACGATGGAAAATCTGTAAATACACATTTTTTTCCAGACTCCATGTCCTATTTTTTGCCATTTTCCTACATTTAAATGCAGTAGTTTCCTGTTTAATGTGTGACCCGCTTGTCCCGACAGCCATGCACTTTGAAGCTGCGCATCCTTCCCCCTGTTTTGTTGCAGTCCGAGACTTTCTCTCCGCAAAAGATGTTAATCCTGGGAGAGTTTCTGTCAGACCCACGTGTCGCCGGGGACACGTCCGGCATGAAAAAAAAAAGGGTTGACTTTTCCTGGGAGTAAGAACCCAGTCATTCAGCTGGGAGAGCGTGTCTGTTGTGAGCGGCAGGCGCACGGCTGCCCGTTCCCAGCGTGCGACAAGGGGGTTAAGAGCCACAGAAAGGCCTCCATTATGCCGAGTGAGAACGTCCCATGTGGCTGGCTGCACGGCTCCTGCTCTCATTCACTCGGCTTTACAACGCCGCTGCCCAAAGCCTCAAACTTTCATTCTGTGCCCCCCCTTCGCTCTCTCCCCTCTTTTCTTTCTCTCAAAAAAAAAAAAAGGAACCTTCACAATGCCGCTGGAGGCCTGAAGTGGATTCTTCAGCACCCCCCGTGGACAGTCCACATGTGGACAACATTCACGGGGACGTCCGTCAACAAGTCCATTAATCAACGACATCTCATGAAAGCACAATTACGAGCCTCCCAACTCTATGAGCGATTATCATCTCTAAGCACCCCTGCTACTCCTTATGCACAGAATTGCACTGTGCACCAGATTCACACAATCACACTTTTTTTTTGCGAATTCAAAAAAAAACAAAAAAAACTGCTGGGGTTGCATAACTGTGACAAAATCCTAAGTGTGGACAGCTGCGGTAAATTTGGAGCCCACTACTCAGAGTCACATCTGCCCAATCATTATTGTAGGAACAGATCCTCAGTGTGCGAGCGAGGCCGAGACGCTTTGGTCGCCCTCACAGGCACACTGCGCCACTTCTTGTGATAAACGACCAATTGTGTCCATCATCAGTAATGACAGTAAATGACTCAGTGGGGAGCCGTCCGTCCACTGTACAGTGTGAGGGCGGCCGAGGGGGGGGGGGGGGGGGGGGGGGGGGGTTATTATGTGCCAGCGCGTCTCTGACGAGTTCATCCAATAAATCACTGAACAGAAGACGAGGCAAGCAGGTCCCACATGCTCGGACTCGTTGAGGTCGACGTGGATTTACAAAAACAACGTCAGGAGAACACGGCGACACCAAAGAAGCTGCCCAACATAGACAATTTTAAAATCGGATCAAATCTCCAGAGTGTGTTGCACGTCTTTACTGTAACATGCAGGATAAAAATATTCCTTCTTCAAAAAAAAAAAAAAAAAGGGGGGGGAGGGGGTGCAACAAAAAGCATTTAAGGAACCACTGCTGGAGGGGTTATGGTTATGCAGGGCGCATCTCACGAAAATTAGATTTTTAAAGTTATTTCAACACTAAAGTCTGCACATGATCACCATTTTCATTATTATATTACAAATTAACATGTTTTTGTGGTTCTTACATAATTAGTATTTTCAATTGCAGCACAACTATTATTATCAGTAGTTTCAATATCATGCTGTTAAACATCATCACTATAACTTAACTTCTGGTATAATTATTATTTAAGATCAACATAATCTGAATCATAGCCATTAGTCTTGAACACCATTAACATTATTTTATCCATCTGCATACTTGTTAGACCATTATAATCATTATCTTGATTATCTTTGTCATCCTTAATATCTTCATTACTATTTACCAACAGTATTTTTGTCATTGCTCTTGTTTAATTAATTATTATAATTATTATAATTTTAATCATTACCAACACCCTATAATATTGTATAATAATACAATATTATAGTTTCTTTGTCTTCGTCATAGTTTCTTACTCCATTATTCAAATTATCATCATTATCTCCATTTTTGGTTATTACCATTATCAGCATTGGAATAACAATCAGCAATATCAAATGATAGGTAAACGATTCATATTAATGGAAAGGTCAGGTATGATTATTTTTATTTTCATCCATACAATTGCATCCATCCTTACTCATAATTAACACTTTTAACATCCTTTTGACATCAACAGCATTATTTAAAATGATCACAGTCATTTGTTTTAACAAGACCTACTATTACTCCTATTACTACTTTCCTCCTTCCATTATTATTAATATAATGTTAACATAAAATTCTTGTATTTATTAACCAGACTGCAAGCAGGTTTTTTAACATGTAATGTTCAACTATAAATTTTTATTCCAAGACCGTTGGCACACAGATGGAAATCATACATACTGTCTAAATTATGCATTATCTGCATAAATAATGGTTTGCTTTGTTACTACTTAACCTATTTCTATCTATATGGTTTCATATTGTAATTTTCTTTTAACTTCGGTAAACTTTGCTTTTGGCAACACACAGTTTATGCAGACAAACGCAAAATGTTATTCCAAGCCAATTTACGAGATGGTTTCAGTTCCTACAGAATACAATTCAGTCCAGATTCAGGTAAAGTAAATCTCATTCGTTCCAACCACTTCAGTCCAAACGACAAACCAGTACAACACAAGGCAGCTGCTTGTTTAACTTTAACGTGTAAATGGAAGGCTTGTTTGTTTACGTCAATCTGTTTATTTTGGAGCACTCCCTCTTCCTGGGCAAGCACGTAGCAGCAGTGGGGAGAAACAACTCCCTTCGTCTGGCTCTACCTGCGACAGAACTCCACTTGCTACATCTGCTGCAGCTAAGACGGGAAGGACAAAGGATGCAGTAAATACAGAACATTCAGGCTAAGAGTGCTTTCTATGCGAAAGACAACTAAAGAGTACACAGAGTTAATGCTGACTGCAGCACCTTTCAATCATCCTATGCAACAGTGACACAGCCGATAAAAGTGGTGATCCAGCAGCACCTTCTATAGGTATTAACATGCACATAAATATTTTAATTTAATTAATCCTCAATCTTAATGGCTGAGGAAAGTTTATGAGGTTAATTGTCCTCTAGTAAAAGTTGAGTTAAAATGTTTGAGAAAATGGCTGGTTGAGCTACTGGTGTGGATAATTTAAACAACACCGCCCTCATGTGGGGCCTGTTGGTCACTGCATTCATTTAGGTTTACAAGAGTTTTACTAGTATTTCGTCTTTTTGGAGAAATGACATGTGAGGACACAGAACTTTCACTTCCTGGTAGACTTAAGGGTGTAAAGATTTATTACAGCCCGCTGAAAAAAAATCCAGTCTCCCCCAAGGAGTGTTTCTTTTAATCTTTGTTTCATATCAATGGTTTCCACAATCGTCTTATATTTTGCCCTTATACTGAACGGATGTGGATCTGAAAAAAAAATAAAATAAAAAAAGGAAAGCATCCAGGAGGACATGTTCTGCAGAAAATACTCAAATTTGAAGGTTTTCAGCAGAAAACCTTATTGCTAAGTAACGTAACAGGACCTGTGAGACGATCTTCCAGCTTGGAATATATATTACCTGGGTGAACAGATTTATTCAGGGTTTTCCAGAGATCCATAACAAAAACGCTACACCACACTTCCAGTGTTTGATAAAAGAGCAACTTGTTTAAAGAAGTTTCCCATGAAGAAACAATTGGCTGTTCAGAATCCCTGATGCATCCGGTGGACTTGTAATTCACGTAGCCCAGCAGAAGGACTGGTTTGTTTCCTTCAGGGAAAGCTTGAAATTGTGAGCGTCACGAGTCCAGAGGGTTTTGTCTCACTCAGCCAACTTTCACATGTCACTTGTTTACCCGTACGGTGCAAAACCAACAAGGAACAATGGATGAGCAGAAAAAGAGAAGAGCCGAAGAACCTCTGCAGTTGATTGTACAAAGTAGACTTCCTCATAAAATGAAGAATGTTACAGACAACCATGAGCATCCTCTTCATCAGATCGTCAAGAGTTTCTTTATGGAGCTAAATTAAGGTCATAAAGATAAAAGAAAAAATAATATTTGAAACTGAAAACAAAATTTAAACAGAAAAAACTTAAATCTAAAAAATAGTTAAAAACACTGAAATGATATAATATAGTCTTCAGTCAGAGGCTTCTTTAGAACTGGACAGCCATCACATCATCTTAATGTTGGTTTGCTAACACAGCCCTGCAGTAGCTGGATATTTATTTTAGCTCCTGCAGCACCAGCTGCATGCAGCTCATCCTTTCCTCCAAAAGATGACCGACAGCTCAGATATTGCTCTCTAGTTTTTTTTAATAACAGTTGCTGTGCCGCCACAAAGAGACGCAGCAACGAACTCATCCCTATCAGATGTTTGGATCATCTCCCAGGTCCTTCTGCTGCCATGCAAAGACAAAATCAGCCCTAAATATGAGGCAGTGGTGGGGGTTTTTTTGTTTATAGTCTGCAGCTGCTTGTGCATTCCTTTGAGGCATTTCCATCAAAAATAGGGCATGAGATGGTGACGTGGCGCGACTGCTTGTCACATTTTTATGCTTAAGTTTTTGTTTTTCTGTGGACATGTGGTTTACTCTGAGAACTTCTATCTGTGTCAGAATCACTAATTAATAGGGCTTTGTTACATTTCTGATAACCTGCTTTGGATACCCAACTTTTAGAGGCCTGTTGTGATTATGTGTGAACTTACTTTGACAGATTGAACGTTATTTTCACCTAATTTTCTCCACTTCCTCTGTCAGCATGGCTTCACCTGGTCTCTCTCTCATACCTCGTGTCATTCAGACCTTAATCCGGTCGATCATTTACACCTCCCCACTTGTCTTCCACTGCCTCTCATTCCTTCTTTGAAATTCTCTTTCCACCCTTCACTTTACCTTCTTTTAAAATGTCAGCTCATTTGCAGCAGATTGTTGCTGCAGCTTTCTTTCGCACAAATTTGACAGAAAGGCAAATAACTAAAAAAACAAAAAAAAAACAAAGAAGGCTTAATTTGTTTCTCCCTTTTCCATTTACCTTTGTTAGATGTTCTTTGTGTTAATTTTTCAAGCTTTGGAAGATAAAAAAAAAAAAACCTTTAGTGCAAGCCATCAAGGTCTTTACCTTTTGGAAAATCTATTGGAAGAATAGAATGATCACTTGGGATTTAAATTTTTTTTTTTTTACTTTTCTCTTTAAAACAGTATGATCAAATTCTTTTTTGGAAATAAATTTAGATCTGAACATAGGTTACAATATTTAATTTCCCTTTGAGAATGATACACAACTGTGTAATTTTTACATTTACTGAATTGATCTTTATCAGAAACTGCCATACATTTTTTTTTGTAAAAATACTCTTATAAACCCATTAAACCTCCCTGTTGTTGTAGTTTGTTGTGCAGAAAGCAACAGCGAACACGGACAAATCTAGCCGCCAACTCGTTATTTCCAAAAAACATGCTTTTCCCTCCAAAAACTGCATTTGCATGTGGATGAAGCATGAAAATGCAGCAGAAAATGCATCTTTCACAGATTGTCCATGTCAATAAGGACAGGGTTTTATAACATCCTTATGAGTCAGGACATTGTCCACCGACAGGATGTGCTTCCTATACGGCAGGATTGATGTTCAGACCAGAGGATGGGCTGTCTTAATTAACTGAAATAAGTGAATATTTAACAGAAATACCTAAAATTATCAGGAATCTACACATGGTAATTGCAAATATCAAACATGCCTATTTCTTCTCAGAGTACTTTGTTGTTGTTTTTTTTTTAACCAATCTCTTCATTTCACCAACCTTTTAAATCCAAAAAGCATTTTCTTTTGAATTTGTCCATTGTAAAAAATATAAAGTCTCATCTTGATTTAAATTATTTTAAGCATTTTCAGAATATCCAGGCCTCATCTTTAGGTATAAATTCTTCCATAAATGAAGATAAATTATTAGATTGAACATATTTTTTACAGATTGCTCAGAATGAATAAAAATGCCATTAAAGATAAAAGGCTAATTACTTATTTTAGGAAAAATACGTGGTTGAATCCTTAAACTTGGAGCTCCACAATAAAATCGTTGGATTTGTGTTATGCGTGTTTTTGCTGCGTTGCACCAAACCAACATCCCAATGCAACGTGATATAATTGGTCAATGCCACAGATATGATGTGCCATGTTGGTCAGAGTTGATCATCTGCTGCATAAAAAAATATTTGTTTGCTTCCAGCCCATTTCCGTATTGAATTTAAATAAACCTGCAGTCAGAGATGGACATGCACAGTTTGAATTATCTCAGAACGTCTGTAGTCAGAGGCTTCCACAGACCCGCTGTAAGACTGACCGCTACAGGAGATTCTGCCTACAGCCATCAACAACTTGTTGAAGAAACCCCTAAAATATTAGTTACAACACTTAATCTTCCTTAATTTCCACTCATTGGTGAAGGCCAGCAGGAGTTTGAAAACAATGTTTTACACAGCTACATTATACCCTAAACAGTAAAAGTTTAATATATAAAACTAATCACAGTTTTGCCACTATTCTATTTTATGCTGCCATTTGCACAATCCCTTAACAATGCCAACATAATCTCAATGTTTTACCAGACTAGGTCCTTTTATTTGTGAAAGCGCGCACCTGGGAAATTGAAATTACTCGAGTGGAGTTGTTTGGAAACGCATTTCAAAATCCCAGTTCATGGCTAAAGGTCCCTGCAAATGAAAAGGGCGCATAAAAGCTTTGGAAAAAATGTGTTTAATCAGTCTGTATAATGTGTTTCACTTTGTGAATCAAGTTACTGAAATAAACTTCAATAATATTATAATGTACTGAATGGGTTTAATCAGGTAATGACTAAAATAGTTATGGAATTTGAAGTTTTGAAGCTTCTCTGCTCATACTTGTTTTCTATCAAGTGTTCAAATCTGTGTCCAACTGGTTGATAAAATAATATTTTCCACTGTAATCTCATTCGGCAGCCCAGAATTCCTTATACCCCATCATGGGGCATGGCAGGTATTTGTCAATTAAATTTTATTCATATAGCGCCAATTCACAACAGACGTCATCTCAAGGCATTTTACAAAGTCAGATTCAATTCCTTTAGATTGGTCAAAATGTTTCCCATCTAAAGGAAAAACAGTAGATTGCATCAAGTCTTGACAAGCAGCATTCACTCCTTCTGAAAGAGTGTAGATGTCGATGTCTTTGCAGCAATCCCTCATATTGAGCATGCATGAAGTGACACTGGAGAAAAAAAACTTCCCCTTAACAGGAAGAAACCTCCAGCAGAACCAGAACCAGGCTCAGAATAAACGGTCATCTGCCTCGACCCACTGGGGGTTAGAGAAGACAGAGCAGAGACACAGAAAGCACAGAAGCTCACATTGACCCAGGAATCCTTTCTATGTTATATGGTAATAGCGGATGATCTGCCTCCCCTGGATGATGTCTAAGATAACAGAATGACAAACCAGGTGTACCTTCTATGAAGAGGAAAAAAAAAATAACAAAAAAGTTAAAATAACAGAATAACAGAACAGTAGGAGAACTCAGCAGAGTGAGCGAAATAGACCCTGATGTCCTCCAGTAGCCTAAGCCTATAGTAGCATAACTATAGAGATAGCTCAGGGTAACATGAGCCACTCTAACTATAAGCTTTGTCAAAAAGGAAAGTTTTAAGATTAGTCTTAAAAGTAGACGGGGTGTCTGCCTCACGGACCAAAACTGGGAGTTGGTTCCACAGGAGAGGAGCCTGATAGCTAAAGGATCTGCCTCCCATTCTACTTTTAGAGACTCTAGGAACCACCAGCAGACCTGCGGTCTGAGAGCGAAGTGCTCTGTTAGGAACATACGGGGTAATCAGAGCTCTGATATATGATGGGGCTTGATTATTACGGGCTTTATACGTTAGAAGGAGAATTTTAAATTCTATTCTTGATTTAACAGGAAGCCAACGAAGGGAAGCTAAAATATGAGTATTATTATCCCTCTTGTTGATTTTCATCAGAACTCTTGCTGCAGCATTTTGGATCAGCTGAAGACTTTGAACTGCATTTTGTGGAATTCCTGATAGTAAAGAATTACATTAGTCCAGCCTTGAAGTAACAAATGCATGGACTAGTTTTTCAGCATCACCTCTGGACAAGTTTTTTTCTAATTTTAGCGATAATCCTGAGGTGAAAAAGGAAATCTTTAGGATACCATTTGTGCTTAATGTTTACCTCTATGCAGAAGAAGTCCAATTATATGGCGTCAAACTTCTTTTGCTTCCAGACAAGAGTGTCAGACCAATTATATTTTGGAGCCGTCACACTTTTTATGCATGATTAGAATTTTGGTTAACATGCTCTAAAGCCATGAAATCAGTGGAAACAATGCAAAGCAGATGACAACAATGCCCTCGTTACTGAAGTGTGCTATATCCTTTTCGCACACACAAAAATAATGGAAATATTTGAATTCATTTCAGGAATTATAAAATGTTGGTAGTCAAAAATAAAAATTCAATAACCCTGCATCTTACATTTAAACACTGCACCCAAATACTGCAGATAAAGTTTTGTTAAAATCTTTACACTCAGACCCAAGTGATTTTAAACTAATCAGGATAAGAGGACTTTTCAGGATAAATGGTCTAGTGCCTTGACAACAAATTCATCATCAGTTCTTCACCAGAGCCAAAATAGTTTTGGGGATATGCCAGTACCAAGCACAAAATACAGTAAAAACCAAAAACAGGAGGTCTTTAAAAAAGCCCTCTAGATATTCTTGTTTAAAGAAGCCTGTTAGAAACGTTATTATGATTTTACTTGTGTTATTCAGTTAAAGATGATTATAAAGTGTTTTTAATTTTTGTATTACCCCAGGGGCTTTTTTTTTTTAGCTCTCCGCTCTGTAGCACTTTGCTTTTCTTTGAAAAACAGAACTGGATAAAGATGATTTTCAATCCTCATTAAACAGTGCAAGAAGTAATCCCACACCGTACTCCGTTCAGCATATTGTAAAATAAAATAAATAAAAAATTAGCCCTTCATGTTATGGAAAGATCCTCTTGATACAAGAGAAAACTAGGGTTTTCAAGAAAATGGCCGCTTATCAATTAATAGTTAGTTGAGCGATAAGATCAATCAACTTTAGATTAACTGTAATAGATAACTTGCATCAGTCTGTCGGTCTGTGTTAACTATTGACAGATTTCAAGAGGGATTAAAACAACAAAGTACAATGGATAGAAGGTAAAAATGTAACAATGGGGAGTGTCATACAGAACTAGGACTCCCCCTAAAACTTAGCCTCGTGAGACCATCCTGATCTCGCGAGCTTTCAAGGTTTCACTCGCAGATCAGTCTGGCTACTCTCCGTTAAAGAAAATTTGGAGCCGTTCACCAAACGAACGTCCAATCAGCGTTGGCTTTGAGGCGGGTTGAGGTGTGACGCAACGAGAAGCGCGACAGTTCAGTCTAAAGAACATGGCGGCTTCAGCCGATGAAACTAGCGTTAGCGCGGCTATAGAGCAAGTTTTATCGGAATTACAGAGTATTTCTCTGCTGAGCTAACGTGCCTTTACTTGCAGCAGCAAGAGTAGCTTGGCTTGTGGTTGTGTTTTCGTCGTCGCTCGTAACAGAGCGACAACGAATCTGATTGGTTTATTTGGCCCGTCTATCACCAACATAGGCCAATCAGCTAACCAGTATTTTCGCCCCTTCCCAAAATTACTTCAACGGAAGGTTTCCAGATGGATATGCGGAGCAAATCTATCTGGCGGAGTCAGGTAACCTAAAACTAGCTGTTAGAAAAACACTTATTTTTATGCTCTCATTCACATGTTCTATTTATTTGATGCAACACCCCAAAGAACATCAAAAAGATCTGACTTTACAGAGGAAACTGATCCAGATGATCACAACAAGCTTTGTTTTCCTGAGGAATATTCCTGAGCAGGAATTAATCAAAACCAAAAATCCTCAGTCTGCCATACATATTTAGTATTCACAGACTGCTGTCAAAAAGTCAATAATTTTGAATTAGGACAGATATAACAGGATGAACATTGGATCATCTCTTGTTGCTTTTGCACTCATTTTTCCATTTGCTCAAAAGACGTTTAGTCTTGCTTCAGTAGTGAATACCTCCGTGTGAAATGTGAAAACCTCCAAAAGGTTCTGTTTCTCCCCGTCAGTCGCTCTGAGGGGCATCACAGCTCCTCTGAGTGCGCTGAGACACAGAGGAGCTTTTTCGCAGAGTTTTTAAGAAACTGGAGAAACAGAAAACTAAATAACTACAGCGCAGATAAGATCCAAAAAGTGTGTATGTGTGTTCATTGCATATGAAAGAAATTAACGGCTGTTTTCCATTCATCGCCTCATGAGTGTTTGGTGCCCAACGCACAGTGTGTGGGGCGCGTGGGCGGAGCTCCAGCAATGTTCATCTTTTTGCTAGAATTTGGCTTCACTCATCCTAAAACATGAGTTGACACGGATTTTCTTGTCTGAGCATAATTTCTGGCAACCTCACTTTATATGAATCATATAGTCTATATTTTAAGTTGACGTAAAGGTGACGTTATTTAAGTGAATAAATGTTCCGTTGCCCTTATGGTGTTGAAAGAAATATATGAATGGAAAATTACATTTGATACAGAATAAATTGCTTTTATTCTGTGTAGTTCTTTTAGTGGGTCCGACTATGAAAAACCTTTTAACTACTATAACTGAGAGCAACAGTAACATTCCTGACAGGGCAACAAACATACAGAACTGAGAGCGTCCCCTCGTGTTAGAAAAGCGATGTGCGAGCTGAGAATATTGATATAAATAAATGACAGCGGCAAAAACGGTAACACTGGAGAATATATTAACCCAGAAATAATACATTTAATCGTGGTGTGAGCCTCTAATAGATTTCTGTGAAGGACGCGCCTTTCCCAACTCTTCCTTGTGCAGATCTCAGCTAAAAAGGAAGAAAATCTCAGTTTGCCCAAACAACCCTGCTACTGAGCAATTTGTAATGATTTGACTCAGGATAAAGGCTACTGAGCTTTCTGAAACGGAAAAGCCAGGAAATGCAGGAATTTACCCCAGAAGTTACTCTGAATATCCACTAACCCCGCTTTTAGCCCTGGTGTAAAGAGTAGAAGTTGCTATTTTCAGACATCTAGAAATTATATCTTGGGCGATTTCTTTTGATTTTCCATGATGCCACACAACAAACCAGTGCGTTTGATTTGTCATAAAATATATTCGCACGAGCGCAATCATAATTAACTCAGACGCATCAGATTAACCAATCAGAGGCTTACAAAGCTGTGACATCACCTGTGCTTTCCCAAACTGCTTACAGGGACATTAGTGTCAGTGTATGTAAACATTTGAACTGAATGTAATAAAACAGGGGTCATCAACTGCATTTGTCATTTATATATATAAACAAACAAAAATTACACGTATGTTACCAAGC
The DNA here is from genome assembly GCF_011125445.2 of Fundulus heteroclitus. Taxonomy (NCBI): domain Eukaryota; kingdom Metazoa; phylum Chordata; class Actinopteri; order Cyprinodontiformes; family Fundulidae; genus Fundulus; species Fundulus heteroclitus. Next base: position 17,652,633 of record NC_046377.1, read on the forward strand.
CACTAGGGGGCGAAAGGGTTATTTTTCCTCATCACTGTTATTCCTGAATTCAGAAATATTCTGGAGACCGGAAGGAAAGCTCTGCTGGGCCGGATGTGGCCCGCGTTTTGCCAGTTGATAACCACTTATAATAAAATATACATGATTTGTATCATTTATAGTAAATCTAAATGTTTTACTAACTTCATATTGGGAATGTTGGGAATTCACACACACCTTTCTGTCCGGGCAGCACACCACAGAGGGTGGCTGGAAAACTTTTGGGGGTCATTTAAAAATAGCCTGGATTACATTTGACCACCTCTTTAAAATTTTACACATTTAGAATGTCAAATTAATAACTGATTGATCAGAGATTTATTTGAACAATACCAGTTTGAATTCATGAAACCATCCATGGCTTGTGTTCATTTAGAAGTTATTGGGTGAAAGGTAGGGAAGCTATTATTATTTTTATTAAACCAAGACAAAAGACAGTTTATTAGCATTAGGGTTCTGCTAATTTCCTATATTTAGGACAAAGACCCTAAAAGTACTCCCAGAACGACAACGGGTGTATATCAAAGCATATTCAGGTTTTAGAATGGCTTATTCAGTCTAAATTCTCCATTCAAGTTGACTGAGCTTGAGCTATTTTGCTAAGAAGAAATGCTTGTTTTGTTCAGCATGAGGGTACGCAGCTTTAATCGGGATCATAAGTTACTTTTGCAACCCACTGCAAGTAAGTCTAATAATATAAGAGTACTGTAGGACAGTTTGTAACTCATTTCTACCTGTTCCCAGGTCAGCCAGGCAGCAAAACAAACCGTTTTGGCAAGCAGACATTCTTAAGCGCGGCCTCGGGGGCCAGCAGTGGACAACAGGATCCAGATGTGGCCATAACATTTCTGTTTCACAACTGTCCTGTGACACACGCAGGGGGGTGTGGCGTCACGTGGCCCACGGGTGTTTAAAAACCGAAACACAGGGGAGGCTCCTAGACGCAGAGACCGGCATCAGATCAGCTCAACCTGCACAGAAACGATGGACGCAGCTTACAAGAGCGTAAACGGAAACTACAGCCCGGAGGGCGAGACGGGAGAGCCGGGCACAGGGGTAAAAATATAAAACCTGCTATTCCTGCCATTTTCTTTCCTTCATTACAATATAGTACACCTATTTTGCACAGGTTCTGTTTTCTTCCATTTGATTTTAAAATTATTCTGGAGCAAAAGTGGGAACATTTTGCAGCTTATAGTTGGAAAATGCCAGTGGAAGCAAAAGACAAAAGGGAGATCAGCACTTTTGTGCCATGAATAGAAGGTAAAACAGCTGATGTGAGTGAAAAAACAAACAATGCCCACTCAGATCCACTAATACGGTCAGAAAACTTTTAGCACCTGAAAGGTTGCCACTGAAACGCTACTTTTCCAGTTATCTTTCAATAAAATTTTAATTCTTTTACATTTAGAGTGCTGCTTCGGCAATAACTGCCAACTTACAGCTTTTAAAAAGTAGTAAAAAGTGAAACATTCCTGATTCCTTTGCAGTGTGTCTCAGTTGTGCTTTGCTGAAGGAGAAGTTTAGTGTATTTTACTGCACTTGGTGGGTCAGTTTGGTACATGAAGCACATGGATTCCAGGGTCAGCCTCCAGAGGTTAAAAGGTGTGAAGGCTGCTTTAGGGTTGTCTCCTGCAAGTCACGGCTCACAATGAAGTTTACCGCTTGTTGCTTTGGCAGAAATAATAAAAAAAAACAACAACAGGGAAACAACCTATGAGATCCAGTAAAGATGTGTTTAGGGTGAACATTATGTTTTTTATATTCTCCAGAAGAGAAGGAACTCATATCTGGAGGAGGACACCAGCAGGAAGTCGGAGGTGATCTCCTGCATGTTCTCCCTGAAGGAGGAAGTTGGAGCTTTGGCCAAGGCCCTGCGGCTCTTTGAGGTAAAAAAAATAAATAAATGTAATAAAAAGTGACGCTTAATCTTTATCGTATACATTTATCCAACTATTTTTACTCAGTATATGTGGACTATATAGTATTACACTGCAAAAACAGAACTAGAAATAAGTAAAATGTTCTTAAAATGAATGCAACTGTCCTTTATTTGAGCAGGTAAATAAGACTATTTGCCAATGCAATAAGATTTTTGCACTTAAAATAGGAACAATTCATCTCAATCATGTTATTCCAAGTGCAGGATGTCTAATTATCTTAATTTAGGGGTCAAAATACTCATTCCACTGGCAGATAATCTTATTTACCTGCTCAATTCAAGGATAAATACACTAACTTTAAGAAAATTTTACTTATTTTTAAATCAGTTTTTGCAGCGTATATGCCTAAAGGAATAGTTCAGCAATATTGTTTGCTGCAGAGAATGAAATCTACCTCTACTCTGTGAAAAGTGTTCCCTTAATGACTCAAACAGACGAACTTTATGCACTCTCGGGCGTCGTGACTTCATAAGGTTACAGATTAACATGAAACAAAGACAGGGTACACATGCAGAAACTGCATTTGACACTTTGACATATTCCCAAGTTCTGAAACAGTACTTTAAAAAAGTCTGGCTTTTTTATTTTAGCATGGTTTGGGTAAAACATGCTTTTTTGTGTGGTTTTCTATCCAGGGATTTAAAGTGACCCAGTCTCAGTTTGTTTGGATACCAGTCGTATGCAAACAGCAAGACGCTCTTTGATCCACTAACTTCTAGCCTGCAGGGTTAGAGTTTTATTAAAGCACGGTCTCTCAGGGATGTCCAGCTGAAAGCTTTTGCAGACCAGACGCAAATAGTTGCGTTTCTCAAACTGATAATGAGTAGGGAGCAAGTCAGGTATATACTTAGTGAGTTATCAAAAAAAGCATTTCAGAACATTTTCTTTTGTTTAATAAATGGCTAAGAAATTTAATTATTAAAGTTTTAAACTAATAATCTGGATCCTACACTTCCTAAATTCAGAGAAACTCTTTCATGAAGCCCTCGTACGAAATTACTTTTTTAAACTTAAAGCTCAGATCAGGTTTACAAGAAAATGCATTCCTCATCATTATTATTATCATCATCATTACTATTAAGTCAGTAAGAATAATGTACCACCATTACACAACAGTTCCATCTTGGCTATAACTAACCTGTTAAAGGGAGCATGTTCAAAATCCACTTTTTTAGGGATAAATACATTTTATTGTGTTCATGGAGTCTGTAAAAGTGCAGAAAACGTGACTGTAGTCTGTTCAGGCGCTGCGTAGATATCTTTGTATTCTTTTTGGGTCATATTTTTCAAACCGTTCTGTTTTCTACACGTTTCTCAACATCTTTTTGAACAATTATGTCACAGTATTCACTGCTAAACAAGGTACTGGACTTCCAGCTCACCAATTTTTGCGAACCTGCCATTTTTGTTTCTTGGAGCGATTTTCTAGTCCAAGCTTAAGAATGCCAAAGCTACAAGTACAAATGGTAAAAAGGGGTAATTAACGAGGAATTCAGACCTAAACATTGCAGTTCCACATTACATAGACCACACCTGAATGATTTAAATGTGAAAAGCAAGAGCTAAAAAGCAAGATCTGACCCGTCTAAGTCAAGAGTTAATCCTTTTTAGAACCACCTATTGATGCAATTACAGCAGCAAGTTCTCCAGGGCATGTCTTTGCCAGTTTAGCATTTCTGGAGACATTCAAATTGGTCTACAAATATTAATTAATTTTGAGCTGGTGGAAGCTGAATAAAGCCAAAAGGCTCAAACGTAACTTCCTGTGTGTGAAAATGAATGGAAATAATGGCTACAGGTATGGTGAGCTCACTTGGACCCCCAGTTGCTTATCTGTGTGGAAAGCAGATTCTCCTCTGCTTGTCCCAGTGGCTCAATCCAGCACCTCGCTGAGCAGTCCGCTCCATCAAAGGTCTTATTTTATTTTAAAAGCTGGGGTTTTCCAGACCTTTGGTTTTGCTCTACATGGCTTTCTTCATAAAAAAAAAAAACAAAGTGTCTAACCTTTCCGTAGTCTTCTCAAAGCTTTGTTCAAGTCTGAAGGACACGCTCACAGGTGAAGAACATCAGCCTAATCAAGGCAGCGGCACCTTTCCATGGTGGTGCATTTGCTGCTGAAGGACATTAGAGCACCTGACATGACAGCTTCTCAGCCAAAAAACGGTCCAAAATCCAGCAGAACTTCCCATTACTCTTGACATGAGTAAATTGTATTTATATAGCAACTTTCACCAAAAAACAGATAAAAACAATACACACGTCACATCATATATCATAAAACTAGTTAAAATCCAGAATAAATGAGCCTTTAACTGCTTCTTGCAAGAATCAACAGAATCGAGACAGCTTAAAGACGACGGCAACGCCTTCCACAAGATTTATCGCCTCCTGCCTTAAAATGTGTTTGTGGAACCACTCAGAGAGCAAGAATGGCTGTTGGTTTCTGGGTCAGAGAAATAGGCTGGAGCTGGTCCACACCGGGCTCTAATAATAAAGGCTAAAATGATCGCGTTGCCAACATCCAGAGATTAAAACATGTTGTCTTTGTTGCGTTGGTTAATAGCCTTGAAGCAGCATTTTGGACTGACTGGAGACGGTCACTAGCTTTATTAGAAAATCACGTAAAATGGTTGTTAGACTAATCAAGACGAGATAACATAAAACTTTGAAAGGCAACTTTGAAAGCTTAGAAATATTTTGTAGCTGCAAAAAAACAAAAACGAAAAAAAAAAAAAAAAAACGTTCAAACGTATTAATCCAAAAGGAATGACGCTCCAATGACCCGGCATAAACAGAAATTATGCCACGTTTCCTGAGATTTGGTTTGACAGAAGACGCCAATTCAGTTATCCGATTCCCAGGGGAAACTATTTCATTTCATTCTCACTAGAAATCCCCTGCAACCTTCCTGTTGTATCTGTTTAGGTTCATTTTCCTGTTGGAAGGTGAACCTCCACCCGGTCCCTAATCTTTTGCAGCCTCCAGCGTGTTTTCTTCCAGAATTGCCTTGCATTTGGCTCTATTCGTCCTAATCACAATTTTCTCTGTCCCTGCTACAGAAAACCATCCCCACAGCATGATGCTGCCACCGCCGTGTTTTACTTTGGGAATGGTAAAACACGGCAGTGTATTTAGCTGTAGCCACTTTCACATGAACTCTGATAACCTTTCCTCTCCCTATGAAAAAACACCCTCCTAGCCTAATGCTGCCTAAACTATGTTTTACCATGGAGATCGTGTGTTCAAGGTGATTTTTTTTTTTTGCCAGACAAGGCAGATGACAGATGCTTTATCATTTAAATGACTATTATTAGTTTAAAGTTGCAGAGTTTGTACTCTTAAAACAGGAACCAGCACAGGTTGGATTGATTAACATAACTTTAACTACACTTTTGTTGGGTTTGCTGTGCCGTCGGTCTTGTTCCCGTTCGATCGATGATTTAAAAACAGTATGTGACTAATCCCGAGATAAGATGAATGTTTGCCGTCGCAAAGACAGACTGTCTAGTGTTTTATTGTGATGCTTGTCAAATAAAGCTATCTGTGAGTACGTGACCATCTGTCTGAGTAAACAATGATTGGCAGAAGAGCGGCATACCCTTAAAGTTCACTTTGTTGTCTTTGTGCGGGCGATGAGAAAAAAATAAACGTTTCTGCAGCAAATTTATAAAATAATACCAAATAGTGTTTTGGATTAAGTGAAAATTTGTATGTATGTATGAGTGAACATGTTGCTATTTTGTCTCTATTCAACACCAAGTTTGTGCACCATGTTGCGGTCAACAAGGATCCTTGTTGAACCTATGAGCTGCTTCCATGCTGATCCTCCCCCTGCTCCACCCCCCGACCCCAATCCTCTTCATTTTTACGTCCTCCATAAAAAAGCCGATATACCCCCCCCCCCCCCCCCCCCCCCAAACCGTAAAGACAAAACTCGCTCCCTGCTGATTTGATTTAAGCTGGTTCCACCCTAAAACGCATCAATGCCAGCACTCTAATGAAGACGGCTTTGAAGAGAAAATACTTCATGTTTCTCCTGCTCCGTGGAGCCATGTGGCAGCTATTATGTCTAATATTTCTCATTCTGAACACTCAAAAATGAAAACTTCCTGACAACGTATCTGACGGCGACTCGACGGCATGGTTTGCGTGCGACGCGGCGTAACGCCAGAGGTCGACCTTGGCCTTTCAGCTTTCAGGCTGAGGCAACAGCATTGTTGTTGTCGCCAGCCTCGTGGAGCGGGGACAGCTCGGAGGCGTAAAGAGAAATCAGATACAGCGCTGTTTGCAGGATTTAACACCGGCCAGTGACACAAGCAGGAACGCATGTTGTGTTTTTGCTCAAAAAGGAACAAGTTCAATTCTGTTTTTAAGCTTTTTTTTTTCTCTCCACTTCAGCTTTCATATGAAGGCAGAAAACGTAACGCATTTTCTCAAAACGATATGTGAACTTTGACTATTAAACACTATATAAATGCATGGCCCCAGCAGAACACAAACGCAGAATAATAGGATCCAGATGGGGGCAAATTAGAGGCCCTCACATTCACGCCTCTTTGTTTAAGCCTATAGTAGAAAGAGAACAACATACTCCCCCCGAACCCAGAAATGTTGCATAAACAAGAAAGCACACACAAAGAGTGCTCTGGCACACGTGGTAGGCATCTTCTGAGATGCCCATGAGGAAAAACTTGTCGACCAGAAAAGTCTGGAACACTTGTGGTTTTATATTTTTGCTAAAGAAAGCAGAAAACTTCCTTTATGCAAGTTTGGTTTGGTTGACTCACAATCAGACATAGGTCAAGGCTGGTGACAGCAGATGATGGTTGGCTCAATGCAAGCTGCTATACCCCATGACTTTAGTTATTACACAACGCCCTCTAGTGGTGAAGGGAAAGCATCGCTCCAGCAAAGTTGGGTCATAACTGACTACACTTCAATTCCAAACTGAATATGTTCTGCAAATCTATGCCTACCCGAGAATACCAAAAGGCTCACCTCTTGTTTTGTTTGTCCCTCTGCGTAGGATAAGGGCATCAACCTGACACACATCGAGTCCCGTCCTTCGCGGATGAACAAAGATGATTACGAGTTCTTCATCAGTGTGGAGCCCAGCTGCTCTCAGGCCCTGGACGAGGTCATCGACGGCCTACGCACACAGATCAGCGGCCACGTGCACGAGCTGTCACGCAACAAGCAGAAGGACACAGGTTAGTGTGTGTGTGTGTGTGTGTGTGTGTGTGTCGTCATGTGCCAGTAGGAGACCGCAACATCACAATGGACAGGTTGGAATCTAAATACTTATGTGGAGAGGTAAAAATGGATAAAGAAGTGGACATAAGGATTACTTTAATGCTCGCATTTCTCCCGATGTGGGATGAAGCCATGAAAAAATAGGGTGATCAAGCCTCGCAAAATTATAAACAAACAGAACATTTCAGAATTTAAGATAAAAGTTTCGCTTTATTCGAGATGTTTCAGAGCAAAACTGTCAGGCAATGCTTAAAGAAAGTAGTCATTACCGCAGACAACACAATCCAAAAATCCTAAACCCAAACCGGTTGCTGAAAAGTTTAGACAAAGATGTATTTTAATATATTTACCTAATATCTCTCTTTAATTTTAAAACATTTTATTATTTGACTTTCTTCAACTCAATTTATTTATTCTTTAGATTAAAAACCTGTAGCAGACAGTTTGATTACACATCTATTGGATCAGTTACACCTATTAGTTTTTTTTAACTGTAACCTTTAGTTACTGAAGTTACTGAAGTACTTGGCAGTGAAATTAATTATGGGCCAGAAATATTTGTTCACTGTAGTAAGACTGAAAAAGCTAAGCTAGGTCTTTTGGGGTGGAAGGGGGAGCTACAGAAGACTTTTTTTTGTTTTTGACTAACCCTAACCCTAAGCAAATAAATAATGTCAAAAATAATGCAGAAAGTATGCTAACTAAAGCTAATGCTATCTCGCTGCTCACACTAAAGCAGGAGTGAAGAATTTATGCTAATCTTAACATTTAAACAGATCAACGGGGTTGTTAACTTTTGATTGTACTACTTTGCTACGAGTTAAAGGGGACATAACATCCAAAATTCACTTTTTTTCTAGCCCTCACATATATGTTGTTAGAAGTGCAAGAAACAGGAATGAAGCTTCTCCAGGTGCTGCATAGATATTGTTACATAACTGACCTGCTATGGTCGCCCCAGGTTCTTTTTCTGAATAATGTGGTGTTTCTATTGTAGACTTCTGAAGTAATAAATAGACTCTTGAAACCAGTGACGTGTGGTAGGGTTCATAGCTGGCGAGGCACTGACGTCATCAGAGTCAGATTTACTAATATATACACTCTACAGAGTAGACTCATTGCAAAGTGCTGAAAGAGACTGATTGAGCCAAATAAAATCACCAAGAGACATGGAAAAAATATTGATTCTTAAAACTAAATTATTTGTCAGTTGATTGGTAACAGTTTATGAGTTATGATGGATTTCTGCATTTGTAACACATTTAAAAACTAAAACCCACATTACGCACATTTTATTACAAAAATAAAACATGAATAATTATCGCTGTCATACCTCTACTTATAAATGAAGTCCATGCGGCGCTCTTTCTGCACAAAAATGTTGGTCATTTTCCGGTAAAAGTTCTTTATCTTCTTCTGTTTTAAAAGTCTGTCAGTCTGAATGGAGCTCACTGCCAGGGAGGAAAGCCTTCCTTGATCAGTCCTGTTCCGGCTGTATGTTTAGAGTCTTTCTAGTGCTTTGCTTGTTTAGAAAACTCGCAAATAAAACATCCATAACTTGTTGTCACTCTACAGTTTTGGGATCAGGAGTGGTGCTCCTTGAGCGCCCCCTGCCGAGAGACCAAGGTACTGCCGGCCTCACCTACAACCAGTGCTTTGGCTTTTATGATCGCCCAGCAGCACGAAAACATGTTACCTGCACACAGTTTGATGACCAAAACACAATTCGTAATCCACATATATTAAATTGTGGAAAATCAGTTCATAACTATTTGAACAACTGAATTTATGATCTAGAGACAGGAAGATGCCTTCACAGAATGGAAACCAGCACAGTTAACATCAACATCAACTTCACTATCAAGCGCCACCAAGGATTTACATGGAAAGTAGCGAAAAGTCTGCGATTTTAAAGAGAATATGATCGAAAATTAGGAAAATACATGAAAAAAATACTTATTACTAATGACTGAGTGAACATCAAAATTTATTTTATGTTATTATATATTTTCTTTCTTTCCATGATAAGTGAGGCCTGGCCTCACTTGCCTCCCCTGACTGCACGTCACTGCTTGAAACCATAAGTATATTTTACCATATTTATTCTAAAAGGCAGAGGGATGTTTACAGTTTCAGTACTAGGCTCTCATACACAACAACGCGACGGGCAGATTTCCGGGCGTCAGAGAGCCCCGTTCATTCCCCACACAGACATTAGGTAGGACCCATTGTGTACACCATAGACATAATATAAGAGTAGACCCGTCATTGGGCGGGTTCTGCCTATGCTGCGATGCGTCAGAACGTCCGCCATCTTAAATGTGGCAAATCTGCAGTTACTCAGTCACTTAAACAGTATCAGAGGGACTTTAATGTCTGAATATACTTTGTATTTGTAGTATTTTTGTTTTTGTAATATTACAAGTTTATTTTCGTATTCCCTTTAGCTTCATTATCGTGAATTTATTCTCCTAAAGAATAAAAATAATTAAAATAATCTAACCTGGCCCTATTACTCCAGGAGTGAAATAATTCTGCAAACTGTGATTATTCTGGAAATGTTCCCCCTTAATTCTCATAATATGATGTTTTTATCATAACATTATCACTTTTGTGTTTGTTAGTTTATTTTTACTTTAGGACTTTTTTTTCTTATATTATTAATTTTACCTCTTTAATACTCACCCAAAAAGTCTGTTCCTAAAGGTTCACATGTGACACGGTTTTATGAAATAATGAAGAACACAATGTTTAGATTTAACAAATTGATCCTTATATTCATAACACATACACACACACACACACACACACACACACACACACACACACACACATATACACACACACACACACACACATATATATATATATATATATATATATATATATATATATATGCATGTGTGTGTGTATTTATTGCAGCACAGGAATGAGGCATCTTCTCTGATCCACGTTCACAATAACAGAACTCAACTTTTTTCTGCCACATACAATATGGCGGTGACGTTGACGTGCGAACCTGCGCCCTATGACGCGTCTACGTATATATGTCTGTGGTGTACACCCATTAAGCATGCTACCAAAATGGCCGAATGAGGTGGCGAGGCACGCTCTGCGGCCTAAAGAGTGAGGTGTGAAGTGCCTCCTGTAGATTTAAAGAAACCACACATAAACAAATTGCTTTCAGTTGTACCTCAGAACGGAGGCAAAAGACGGGCTGTGGGGCACAATCAACGAGGAATTCAGACCAAAGCACTGCAGTTCCATTTTATATAGACTACAACAGAATGATTTAGATGTGAAAAGGAAGGCATTAAAAAGCACGATATGTCCCCTTTAAAATCTACTGGCTGAAGTTACGCTTAGGTATAAAAATATGTACGCCAGGTGTTTAGAAAGGTTTCTCCTGTTCCTATTTCACACACTGCTATGGCAACTCTTTTAGGAAACTGTCAGCGGATACTTCAGACTATATTTTCTGTTTCAAAAAGGGTTGTTTTAAACTACACATTGAATACAAATAACTAATCATTTTTCTTAGGCAATATAAATCGAAATTAGGGAATGTTATCATGGTCATTAATACTGGGATGAAATTTAAAATCTTCAGACCCAGAGAGCCAACACGGTTGTGAAAAAATCGAATAAAACGGACATTATTACCAATGAAGTGTCTCATTTATTAACCGAGGACAGTGCTGGGTGTTGGGCAGCGGCCAGACCTCGTAAGACAGCCAGTGTCGCCAGCGAGACTCGTGTCCTTTCGCTTCCATCCAGACCGCTTTATTAGTTGTTTCCAGAAACACATTAGTTTAGCAACTGAGGACCAACAGGCCTGGTGTAGACAGAGGACCTCTGTGTTTCAAACAGGCACAGAGAACATGCCAAGGTCATGGCACACAGAGACAGACGGGGCCACCAAGGATCCCACTTTGGGCTCCAAGTAGACACCAAGGTCAACTGGTCAGGGTCAAGTTGGACATAGGGAATTTTACAGCCTGTTTTGGAGACAGGCTGTTTATAGGCAAGCCTGATCTGGGGTCTGTTGTCCTTATGAAGCCTCAGGCTGGACCACACTGCATAAATGTAGATTGATGAGGGGACTCCTGTGTTTTTTTTGTGTCATAAATCAGTATTAACGAGCAAATGCCTCTCGTGTACTTTTCTGTTGCATTAAATGCAGCTATATATACTATTATATATATATTATACTATTATATATATATATATATATATATATATATATATATATATATATATATATATATATATATATATTTACTCTGATTTCTTTTGTATTTTTTATTCTTATTTTTTTCTCATTTTCTTTTTGATCCACTGTTTATATGAAGATACGTTGTATAAAACTGATGCACCTTTTCCTACTTTTGGCACCTTCTTCTGACTATTGATTGACTGAGCCGATGGGACAAGTGAATTTCTCCAACGTGAGATCAATAAAGTCTATCTTATCTTATCTTATACTTGTAGGCTAATCCCAACTAAAGTAATAATGATCAATACCAATTTGCAGTGTTGTATAAAGTACTGAAATCTCAGAGTCAAGTAAAAGTATAAGTACCTCTCTAAAATATGACTTTGGTAAAAGTCCAAGTCACTGACTGAAATGTTACTTGAGTAAAAGTCTTAAAGTATCTGAAATGTCTTGTACTTAAGTATGACAATTACTGTAAAAATAGATGTACTCAAGTAATATAATAAAAAGTATAAGTAAAAAGTAAAGTTTGAATGACATTTTTTAGATTTTGGTAATCTTAGAAAGTCAAATTCACTTAAAATAATATAAACGACCAAGTGCTGGAGAAATTTAAGTTTAAATAGAAAATACAACCTTTCTGTAAGCTTTCAGTTTTCCTTCTTCAAGTAAGGTCAGTACTATGCACTTTAAAATTGTACACAACCAAGTGCAGGCAAAATTTAGACCAGGGGGTGTATACTAAGAACATGGTTTAGTTACTCTTTTTGTAACGAGTAACTAAAGCAAGCATTGAAAATGTATTGAAGTAAAAGTATGCAATTAAGTTCAGAAATATAGTGAAGTAAAAGTAAAAGTTATCAAAAAATTTTATACTTGAGAAAAGTATAAAGTACTCCAAAATATACTTAAGTACAGTAGTGAAGTATTTTTACTTTGTTACTATACAACACTGCCAATTTGTGTTGAAGGGAGGTAGAAAACATGAAACATTTACACACACACATGTTTATATATATATATATATATATATATATATATATATATATATATATATATATATATATATATATATATATGAACTGCTCTCTCACCCACGTCTCATAATCCTGAACAGAATGGGTGGCTCTCCATCTCTCCATCTCGGGTCCTCTACCAGGGTTCTTCTTGGGATCTTAGTTGTTCCTAAGATTGCGCTCTTCTGGACTGAGATGTTTGATCTTTCTCCAGGTATCTGTTGGAGCCACTTCTCCAGAGTGGGGGTTACTGCTCTGAGTGCTCCAATGACCTAGGGCACCACTGTTGTCACCTTCCAGGCTCTTTCTAGTTCTTCCCTGAGCCCTTGGCATTTCTCATGCTCTTTTTTCCTGATGTTTCCATCACCCGGGATCGCCACATGGATCATAACTGGCCTCTGCTGCTTATCAATGATGACAATGTCCCGTTGGTTGGCCATTACCATTTAGTCTGTTTGTATCTGGAAGTCCCACAGGATCTTAGTTCTGTCGTTCTCCACCACCTTAGGAGGTGACTCCCATTTAGACTTGGGGGTCTCCAGTTGGTATTCTGAACAGATGTTTCAGTACGCTATACCAGCCCCTTGTGTTCCACGTATTCCTTCCCTGCTAGTATCTTACACCCTGCTGTGAGATGCTGGATGGTTCCTGGGGCCTCTTTGCATAGCCTGGCTGGACCTAAACTCTGCACAACATTCGCATATTTGCACATTTTGCATCATTGCATCTCCACCTAGCATTACAAATGCTGCCGAACTCTTAGTTTTTAAATTCTGTACATACAAATGTTTTTTTTTAAATAATCACCTGTACATTGTGACTTTCTCCTGCATTGTTTACATTTCAATTATTTTACTTTTAAATCAGTGCTGCACCTTATACTGTATTTTAAATCTACGGTAAATTACAAGCTGTATTCTTGCACAAATGCCCTTGCACAATCAATTCTGCACATACAAATGTACACTGCTGCACCTTATACTGTAATTCAATTTTTACTGCAATTTTACAAGCTGTATGCAATGAAATTTCGTTCTGTACGCACTCTGTGCATACAAAATGACAAATAAAGTTGTCTAAGCCTAAGTCTAAGTCAATGAAGATCACCCGAATAGCAGACTGCAAGATGCTAAATAAAGTACTCAAGAACCCTACATCATCTTTGCACCTATATTGGTCTGTTGTTGCTGATGAAAACTTGCATGGACGTACAACCAGAAAGATACTACAAATGTCTAACTGGTCTCAGAAAAACATGAAAATCAGGCTGAAGTTTGTCGGTTGTGTGTCGTAGATTTTCTAAAACCGATTTGTATAAAAACCCATGATACATGTCTTTATCATTCAGTGCCATGGTTCCCAAGGGACATCCAGGACCTGGACCGCTTTGCCAACCAGATTCTCAGCTATGGTTCGGAGCTGGATGCTGATCACCCCGTGAGTTCTGACTCATCCATCTCCTTCTGTTTCACCCCGTCCTCCATCTTGTTAGCATGTTTGTGTAAACACACACGTCCGTTCACACCCACGCGGCTAATAAAAAGCCGGGCCGCCAAGATGACAGGGTGCACTCCACCGTCTATTGTAATGGAAAGTATATAGACCCACAAATTGATGTCATTGCTTTAATTGAGCCCCTGTAATTATAGATAATTGCTCCTTTTTGCCAGTGTCATTAAAGCAAAATGGATTTGCTGTAAACTGAAAAACACTCCTCAAAGGCTTCATTTGAATATGCAGATGAAGGCTCTTGTTATAGACGGTGTGCATAATGCTGTCAAAGGCCACGGCGGTTTTTAGCAGAGGATTTCCACTCTTTGATTTAGAGCATCAGTTCTAACATGGCTTTCCCTTTGTGTGTTCAGGGCTTCAAAGATCCGGTGTATCGAGCCCGCAGGAAGGAGTTTGCCGACATCGCCTACAACTACAGACAGTAAATATTCTGTTAAAAATACACGTTTAAGTTGTTTACGGCCGTTAAGTTTGTAACTTAGGGTACTTTGTAAATTAGAGTTCTTAGTAAACTCAATGTAGTTTATATTCAACTTTTTGCCTTGAAAAGTATAAGAATATGTCCATTTTTTATTTAACCAGAGATGAAGTGATATAAAATATATACACTGCAAAAACTGGATCTAAAAATAAGTAAAATGTTCTTAAAGTTAGTGTATTTGTCCTTGATTTGAGCAGGTAAATAAGATTATTTGCCAATGGAATGAGTATTTTGACCCCTAAAATAAGATAATTAGACATCCTGTACTTGAAATAAGATGATGAAGACGAGTTGTTCCTATTTTAAGTACAAAAATCTTGTTCCATTGGCAAATTATCTTATTTACATGCTCAGGACAAATACACAAATTTTAACAACATTTTACTTATTTTAAGTTCTGTTTTTGCAGTGTATCTATATATAGCTGGATTATAAACAGAGCTACAGAATCATGCAAAAGTAAGGCTTGAAATATTCAAAATTTTGTGAAATGTAAGATCACAAATTTTGTGTATTTTATTGGGAATTTGATCTTTTTTAAAACAAGAGAAGACAGTTATGCAGTTAAGAGAAGTAGAAGGAAAATGGTGCATGGCTAGTATCTGATACCAGAAGGAATCAGAATCAGAATCAAGTTTATTGCCAAGTAGGTTTGCACTTACAAGGAATTTGACTTGGTGTTGATGGTGCAGACAAAGTAAAATAAAATAGAATAAATATATATACAGAAGCTATATACACTCAGTAAACTGTGCGTTAATGTAACACAGAAGCTTGTAGACCTGAACGGGGGAGAGAGACAGTGTCCAGTGTCACAGGCGGCTCTTAGCCTTGTTCATAAGGCTGGTAGCAGATGGGAAAAAAACTGTTCTTGTGGCGTGAGGTTGTGGTCCTGATGGACCGCAGCCTCCTGCCAGAGGGAAGTGTTAGAAATAGTCTGTGACTGGGGTGAAGGGATCAGCCACAATCTTCCCTGCACGCCTCAGAGTCCAGGAGGCGTAAAGGTCCTGGAGAGATGGAAGATTGCAGCCAATCACCTTCTCTGCAGACCGGATGACACGCTGCAGTCTGCCCTTGTCCTTAGCGGTGGCACCAGCCAGTATTGTAGTCAAGTCACTATGCCTCAAGTCCGAGTCAAGTCCAAGTCATTAAAAAAAAATCAGAGTCGAGTCCGAGTCAAGTCCACTACTCATCCGAGTCGAGTCACTATTGATCAAGTCGAGTCCAAGTTCTGCACTAAAGTAAGCATAGCCTACATGTTTTTAAACTAAACAACACTCCACCACATTGCACTAATAATTTAGATATTAAAATCATACACCAAATAATATTCTAATGACATATTAAAATTATAGCCTAATGATATAAAAAAAGTGGAGTCTTTTTCTCAATTTTCGAGTCAGAATGATCTGAATGTAGGAGTCCGAGTCCAAGTTCGAGTCATCAGTGCTCAAGTCCAAGTCAAGTCACGAGTCTCTAAATTTAGCTAATGACTCGGACTCGAGTTTGAGTCTCGGACTCGAGTCCTACAACACTGGCACCAACGTACCAGATGGTGATGGAGGAGGTGAGGATGGACTCAATGATGGAGGAGTAGAACTGCACCATCATTGTCCTTGGCAGGTTGAATTTCTTCAGCTGCCTTCTTCAGGAAGTACATCCTCTGCTGGGCTTTCTTGGTGAGGGAGTTGATGTTCAGCTCCCACCTTAGGGATGATAGTTCCCAGGAAGCGGAAAGACTCCACAGTGTCAATGGTGGAGTCATAGAGGGTGATGGGGGTAGCTGGGGCTGAGTTCTTCCTGAAGGAGTAGGCCACACCTGCTAACCTCTTTTAAGATGGTTGCCACTTAAACTGAAAAACTGGGCAAGGAGAAAATTAATCAGGGACGGAGTCAAGAGGCTACTGGGAACTCTGGAGGAGCTGCAGAGATTCACAGCTCAGGTGGGATAATCTGTCCACAGAACAGCTAAAAGCTTTACGCTCCTTTAGTCTCGCCTTTATAAAAGAGTGGGAATTGTTTAAAGAAAAAGGCACTTGCCCACATAGAGGGCACAGCGAACATGGTGGGACGTGACCAAACTTTCTGGATCGCTGGCAAAAGCTTATTTCCTCCAGATAACCGACACCCTGAACACACCACCCAAATGGCGGTGGCTGCACAATGCAGGGGGTTTAAAAAATAAATAAAAATCCTGGAATGACCGGGAGGCTCTTTAGAGCTGGTGGGAAGATGGAAGAAAATAAAAGGAGGGTACAAAAATCTGTTAGAAGCTGCAAAAGACATGAGACTGGGATGGAGGGTCATCTTCCAGCAGGAAAACAACCCTGAACATGAAACCAGGGCAACAATCAAATGGTTGAGAATCTGGCAAACAAGAATCCTTGCAGCTTTAATAGAACCATAACAGGGTTCTACACTGTATTTTATCACAGGGGCGGAAAAAAACAAACTTGTTTCAGATTTGTACTTGTACAAACAGTTTGAAAACAATTCATAATTTTTCTTCCAATTCACAATTCTGCAGTATTTTTGTTGGCCTATCACGCAAAATTGCAACAACATAATTTTTTTTTTGATTGTTAAATTTTGCACACTACCTGCTGCAGTAGTTAAAACTCGTTTATGCGCATGCTTTGTTTACCCTCATCTCTTTCCCAGTGGCCAGGTCATCCCCAGGGTGGAGTACACAGCGGAAGAAAAGGCAACATGGGGAATAGTCTTCAAGGAGCTCAAGGCTTTGTACCCGACCCATGCCTGCCGTGAACACAACCGGGTCTTCCCTCTGCTGGAAGAATACTGTGGCTACAGGCCGGACAACATCCCACAGCTGGAGGACGTCTCCCGGTTCCTGCAGTGTAAGATTTAGACTGTCAATCCTAGTTGGTAATTAGAAATATTGCAAGTGAGCCAGAGAAAAAAGTCTGACAACGCAAACCTCAAGAATTATTTCATTTTTCTTTCAGGGGACCGTTAAAAAACAAAAGCCAAAACAAGAGGTTAAAAAACTGAAAATGTCAAAATGATAGTTTCATTACATATTTAAACAGGTTTTGATATCAAAAATCTAAAAATTGAAAAAACACATGGACTTATATGTGAAACCATACAAGTAACATGTCAAAAGGCATAGCAGATAATTCTGAGTTATAAAAATGTAGACCATGACATGGAACACATGAAGAAA
Source organism: Fundulus heteroclitus (assembly GCF_011125445.2). Classification (NCBI taxonomy): domain Eukaryota; kingdom Metazoa; phylum Chordata; class Actinopteri; order Cyprinodontiformes; family Fundulidae; genus Fundulus; species Fundulus heteroclitus. The sequence continues at coordinate 17,670,280 of NC_046377.1, forward strand.
CCACAAAACTTGAAGAAACTACACTAAAAAACCAAACCTCCCAACAAGGTTTAGATTTTCCTTTCTTAGTAATAAACATAAATTTACATTTTCAGTAATCAGTTTGCACTTAAACACAATAACTAATGTAAATTATTTTAATCACGATGTGAAAAAGATATAAAATTAGCGTCAGCCATTATTTTTTTTGGAATTTAGAAATACATTTTTAATACAAATAATTACAATTTTTGACACAACAGCATTTAATCAATTAATTCACAAAACTAAAAAAAGAGTTTTGCCAACGTAGGCTAATTTTACGGATCAGCACTTGCCGTTGTCTAGACCTGTAAATCACCGTTTATTTCTCTCTTCTTACTAATTATTAAACATATTTTTATTTGTCAATCTGTTTTATTGTTTCACATCATGACTAAAGTAAATTAACTTATTGAAAGCATGGAAAAAGGAATCTTAAATTATCTAATTATTGTCAATGTAAAATTATGGCTAATGGTAGCTAATTTAACAGATTAGCATTTGATCTTATCTTGAACTATCTTTGCTGTTACTTAAAACTAAACTTTCACATATATTTCTAGTTGGTAATCAATCCTTTTATATAATAATTAAAGTTAATGAATTAATTCCAGTGGTAAAAACTGTGAACTTCGATTAATGAAGGCTAATATAACAGATTAACCAAATATTTTATCTAGTTACAATTTAGTATTTTATCTAGTTACAATTTAGTATTTTTTCTTTGTTGTTACTCATATATATATATATATATATATATATATATATATATATATATATATATATATATATATATATATATACTCATACTCATACTCAGGAAAGTTGTTTTTTAATTACACAATATTTGAAGTAACCAATTTACTTGGTGAAGCTTGGTTAACGATTGCTAGTTTAGCAGATTAACGCTAGGGGTTATCTTCATTTCAGAATCTGTGCACATTGAAAAGTAATTTTTTGGTTTTATTGTGTTTGAACAGACATAATTGTTCTAAAACACTGATGGATTCATTATTTAAACTTCAGTGGTTTACGGTGTTGCTTTCTTGTTAATCATCATAACCAGAATCCCTGGTAAAAACATAAAATGCACTATTGAGTAATGAATTTCTTACATAACACAATACATGACACGCCTTATTTAGTAGACCTGTAAACGTGGGTGGCCTGACCTGATGAAATGGCCCACTTCCTGTGTTTGCCCTTATTCAACACATGAAATGAAAACATCCCTTGTTGTAGTTCACGTCTCCGCTGCTTTTCCACAGCATGCACAGGTTTTCGGCTTCGCCCGGTAGCCGGTCTGCTTTCATCCCGGGACTTCCTGGCTGGACTTGCCTTCCGTGTTTTCCATTCCACGCAGTACATTCGTCACGGCTCCGAGCCCACATACACACCTGAGCCGTAGGCATTAAAAAGCTCGTCATCAATCTATCAAATGTGAATTATGCATTTACGATGTGAAGTAACACGGCACTTTTATGATAGGGATGTCTGCCATGAACTTCTGGGACACGTTCCTCTGTTTGCTGACCCTCGTTTTGCCCAGTTTTCTCAGGTAATTATCCTGCTAAAGTGAAAGTCTCAATATGAATTATTAGTATTCATGATCTGTAACCAATCAAATAGATGTTTTAGTGTCATTTTTTCTGCAGGCAAGTTAAATAAAACTTATGTTTATTTCCCAGGAAATTGGGCTTGCTTCTCTTGGTGCCCCTGATGAATACATTGAGAAACTTGCTACTGTGAGTATATAATGATAATAAATAAATTACAATAATATTAAGGTTATAGAAACCCAACAACTCAAAAGTAGATTAGTCACTTCTGCAAAAGAAAAATATATAATTTAGAGCTACTAATCAATTCAGCAATGAGGCCACCATTTAATTAAGGTGATTTAATAAAAAATAATAATTACAGTACATTTTTAATTAGTACATTTATGTGACGTAAATTACTGCTAATCAAATGTATTGGTTAACTAACCATTAACAAGTGCGACCACCTCCAATGTATAGACACATGAGTTTTAGCAGGTTAGTGGTCTGAAGCATACAGGTGAGCTTTACCACAATGCCAAGCGGGGAAGACAACAGCAATGGCCCTGGAAAAGCCACTGTTGATGTACCTTTGCTAATTGAAATCCATCATCCTACAGTGACAAATATAAAACATTTAATGCGATTGCCAAACGTCTAAGGAACAAATGTTTCAGCCAATTCCTCACAGAGTCACAGACTCTATGGGTATCAGTTAGCATGTTAAATCCAAAAGTTCATGACAGTACTGTATAATTAAAAACCAGACTAAACAAGTGTGGTTCCAGGAGAAAACATCTTTCTATTCTTCTTAATTTATGCCTGGTGCCTCTGGCCCAACATGGGGACGTTACGGACCTTGGCATGAGGGGTCCTTTTATGTTATCTCAGCCGTTCAGTTGAAATTACCAAAGTTAAGTATCATTATTTGCAAAATTCCAGAATGAGAATCATTTTTTTCCATTGACTAAGATTATAATCCATTCAAAACTCAGATGAAGAACCTAGGGCTTAAGCTTCCTCTGAGTTAACGGGAGGCATGTGGATGTATTTTTAGGCAGCACCACACTACATCCTTGTGTGAAACCTTTGGTGGAAAAAAAAAATCAAAAGAAACCCAGTAGGACATTAGGAAGACATTGTGGACGACTTTTGGTGCGACCTGCTGTAAAGATGCCAACTGAAGCTGGTAAAAGTGTCATTAGCCACAGTGGCACAAGTCCTGAATGGGGCTGAATGGTCCCTCATAGAGGAGAACACCAACATATAATCAAATTAGTTTTCCCCTTTAGGCACAAGGATAACAGGTACTGGAAAATATTACATAAACCTGAAAAAACTGCCTAAAAGTACACCTTAAATTGCTTTGTCAAGCACGGGGGGTTGACGGGCGGATGATTTGGGCTTGTTTTTGTCACAACAATCTTAAACCGGATTATAAACAGGACAGTGATCTAAAAGCAAGCAGCAGTGGGAACATTCCTTCCTGTTGATTCACTGGTTAGTTTTCCCATCGCTGTATTGTAGAGTAACCCGTTTCACGTACTTTGTGTCCTCAGGTGTACTGGTTCACCATCGAGTTTGGCCTCTGTAAGCAAGGTTCTGACATCAAAGTTTACGGAGCCGGTCTGCTGTCATCGTTCGGCGAGCTGAAGGTAAGAGAAAGCTGAGCTGCAAGCGCGCACAGCCGGAAAAAATCGTGTTGTATAACACAACGGCATTGATCCACCGCAGCGGCACAGGGAGTGGGTTAGTGGTCCACTCAGGCCCATTCAGGTTCACCGTCTCACTGGGGGGGGGGGGGGAGTCAGCAGGGTGGCTGTAATTTAGTTCACTGGGTGAGCTGAGGGCGAGAATAAAGAACGAGCAGCTCGCTATCCAGGTCACAGGTTACATCATCCGACGTCGGCGGAGGATGTGCACTCTGCCGAGTCACCGACAAAGCCCCGAGTCATGCTGCACTTCCTGCCTGCTGTTATGGAAACGTGTTTTTTTTTTTTTTTTTTTTTCCCCCAGTACTGCCTAACGGACAAGCCCCAACTGAAACCCTTCGACCCGGAGAAGACCAGCCAGCAGAAGTACCCCATCACAGAGTACCAGCCCGTTTACTTTGTTGCTGAGAGCTTTGAGGATGCCAAAGAGAAAGTGAGGTGAGACGTGTGCTGTTTTTTTTAGACAATACTCCACATTTTTACATTTTATTTGGATTCTGTGTGACACTTCCAACACAAAGTAGTACAAAAGGATGAATAAGGAGGTAATAGTTATGAGTTTCTACATATTTTTAACAAATACAACACCGCCCTTCTCCTTGAACACACCATTCCCACAAAAACACATGGTAGCGGCTGCATCACCCTGGGGGAATGCTTTTCTTCAGCAGGTACAGGAAAGTTGGCAGCTCTGTCGCCTTGCAGCAAAAAGGTCCTGGGTTCAGATCCCAGCCTGGGGTCTTTCTGCATGAAGTTTGAATGTTCTCCCTGTGCATGAGTGACCCAGGGTAGATAAGAGGCTACAGACAATGGATGGATAACTAATATCCCGTTTACACTACCCTTTTTTAACCGAGCCAAGACCAGTCCGAGCTCGGTAACCGAGATAACTCTGGAGTGTAAATGGTAAGCAGACATGACCGGACCGCGCTAAATGCAGACCAGTTCCAGATGTGGTCTCGGCCTGTTTTTTTCTGTCCCGGTTATCTGATAACGAAGAGCGCATGAGCAGACCGCGTCATCCCCTTACAGTCAGCTGACTGTCCGCGTTTTTTCCGGCACGTCTGGCTGCACGTCCTGATTCACACTCCATTCAGACATTTATAATAATACTAGCTTCCTTACCGTGCCACACGATTTCCAGAGATGATTCTGCTTAGCAGCGTGATGAACCTCAGCGCCTGTCGTTGTTTCCGGCGTCTGTAAATCCTTATTAGACGTTCGTTTGTCTCATCCACTTTCCCAAAGCTGACTCTCTCAAGTAAATGCACCAATGGTTGCCTTCTTCCCCTGACTCTCCGCAAACACTGAAATATCACAATAATACTCAAGCATAACATCCTGAATGTTACGGGCGCCACCGTTTTGAGTTGCTTGGTCCCGCCTTCAATCCTAGAGAGCAGCAGTACCGCAGATTGTCACTAGGAGGCGAGGAGCAACCAAGGAACCGGGAAAGGTGATGTGTAAACGGTCGTCAGAAACAAGGCTTGGCTTGGTTTACTGATCCAAGCTCGGACTGGTCTCGGCTCGGATCGGTTTAACAAGGGTAGTGTAAATGGGTCTAAATGTTGAAAACTGTCTCACTTTGCTTCCACTTAACGACAATAAGCTAATTTATGTTGGTGGTTCACATACAATCCCACAAAGTTCCCAGACATGACACAACGTGATCACGTTCCAGGGGTGTGAATATTTTTGTTAAAGGGCAAAAGGTTTCACCCGTATTCTGAACCGGTTCGTCTCTATCCACAGGAAGTTTGCAAGCACCATCCCCAGGCCTTTTTCAGTCCGCTACAACCCCTACACTCAAAGCATCGAGGTCCTGAACAACACCCAGCAGCTGACCAACCTGGCAGACTGCGTCCACAGTACGCACCGCCGTCCTATCCCATCATTTTATTTAGACCCTTCTCTCTTTATGGTGGTTTCAGCCTGTAATACATCAAACAGTGGCTCAGTTATCAGAAATCAGGGTATGGATCCTTATCCTGGTTCCTAACATGTCTCCCAATACAAACCGATTGGATTTCTAAAATACAAGAGAAGAGAGGTAGGGAACAAGGTAGGAAGGGAGTTGGGACACAAAGAGGGAGGGAGGAGAGACGGGTGGCCACCACAAAGGAAGTACAAATGTAAGGAAAGAAAGAAGTGTGAATACAAGGAAAGTAAGGGAGGACAGAAGAAAGGAAGGTAGAGACAAGGATGGAGGGATAAGAGGGAGAAAGGGAAGATGGAAGGAAATAATTAAGCTCACAAAATAAGAAAATAAGGTAAGAAGGAAAAAAACCAAGGGAGGAAGGAGACAAGGAAAGAAGAAAGGATAGACACGAGGAAGGAGGTAAAGAAGGACGGATGGAAAGGAGCAAGAGATGGACGTTAAGAAGAAAGAACTTTCAGACAAGAAGATCAGGGAATAAAGTCTGGAAAACAATATTTTTCTAGACATGTGAAGCCTGACGGCTATTTTCAGCTTTTTCTGTAGTTCCTTAATTAATTTGATTATTTGCTCGTAATTACACGTTCTTAATATTTTAAAGCAAAAAAGGACAAATGAAATATCATTATGTTTATTCTGTATTTTAGATATACCTCAAGTCTCTTCTAATAGATTTAAAAATAAGACAAAATTAATTATTACCATAACAAAGTTTACGATTAATCAGCTGACTGACAGCAACTGGAGGGAGTTATTTTTTTTATTTTTTTATTTTGAAATTGGTAAGCGGCAACACCAACAATTCATTTTTGTGACCTTTCGCTAATTTCATTTTTTTTAAAACCTATTTTTTTTTTCAGGTGAGCTGGCGAAGCTGTGTGAAGCCCTCCGGAAACTGGAGTAACTGCTAAGCCAGTCAGACCTGACTGCTTGTCTCCTTCGTATAAATAATTGTTCAGTTACTGAGCTTCTTATGTTTCTTCTCGGCTTGCTTGGAAATTAGCTACACAACGACAATAGGCTAGAAAATATCTGAAATAAACTGTAGCATGTAACAGGAAGCTGTTAGGAATATGTCCACTGAGTGGTTGTATTCCTGTCAGTGTTATAGATGCATGAATGTTAGTGAATTTATTTTTCAAAATAAATGTATTTGTCAGTGAGTTGACTTTGTGGAATCTAAACTTCCCTTTTTATCCCTTTGCTTCTAATTGGATGCAATTCTCTGATTTCCTTCTAAGCATTTTAATGTGAAAAAATCTTTGCTGTCCCTACGTTTTAACTTTTGTCTCACAAATAACTATTTTTATGCATGAAAATGTAATAAAAAAATCTCATTATAGTTCTTTTTTCATGCCTCACCAACCATCAGCATTTTGGCCAAAAGTGGATCTTGAGGACTCCAGCGTGGTGTTCAAGTCTAAACTCCTGATGTTTCTAGACACACATTTAAAACAATTACAAACAATTATCAGTTATGATGCATGGGTGTTATGGATGATCTGATGGTGGATGGATGGATTATCCGATGGATTGGCTGGATGGACGAATGGCTGGATGGCTGGATGGATGGATGGAGGGATGTATGTATGTATGTTATGGATGATTGGATGGATGGATGGATGGATGGATGGATGGATGGATGGATGGATGGATGGATGGATGGATGGATGACCGGATAGATGGACGATCCAATGGATGGATGGATGGATGGATGAATGACCAGATGGATGGATGGATTATCCAATGAATGATTGGCTGAATGGATGAATGACCGGATGGATAGATGAATGGATGGATGGATGGACAGATGGCTGGATGGATGGATGGATGGTCAGATGGCTGGATGGATTGATGATCCAATGGATGGACGATCAGATGGATGGATGAACAGATGGCTGGATGGATAGATGATCCAATGGATGGACGATCCAATGGATGGATAGATGGATTATCCGATGGATGATTGGCTGGATGGATGGACAGATGGATGGTCCAATGGATGGATGGATGGATGGATGGATGGATGAACGGATGGCTGAATGACCGGATGGATGGATGGATGGATGGATGGACAATCCGATGGATGGATGAATGACCAGATGGATGGATGGCTAGATGGATGATCCAATGTATGGATGATCAGATGGATGGATGGATTATCCGATGGAGGACTGGATGGATGGATAGACAGACGGATGATCCACTGGATGGATGGATGGATGGATAGATGGATGATCCAATGGGTGGATGATCAGATAGATGGATGGATAGATGGATTATCCGATGGATGATTGGCTGGATGGATGAATGGATGGATGGTCCAATGGATGGATGATAAAATGGATGGATGGACGGATTATCTGATGGATGATTAGCAGGATGGATGATTCAATTCAATTCAATTCAATTCAATTCAATTTTATTTATATAGCGCCAAATCATGAAACATGTCATCTCAAGGCACTTTACAAAGTCAAGTTCAATCATATTATACAGATTTGGTCAGATTATACAGATTGGTCAAAAATGTCCTATATAAGGAAACCAGTTGATTGCATCAAAGTCCCGACAAGCAGCATTCACTCCTGGGGAACCATAGAGCCACAGGAAGAGTCATCTGCATTGTACATGGCTTTGCTGCAATCCCTCATACTGAGCAAGCATGAAGCGACAGGGGGAAGAAAAACCACCCATTAACGGGAAGGAAAAACCTCCGGCAGAACCGGGCTCAGTATGAACGGTCATCTGCCTCGACCGACTGGGGTTACAGAAGACAGAACAGAGACACAACAAGAGAAACAAAAAAGCACAGAAGCACACATTGATCTAGTAATCTGTTCTACATTAGATGGTAGTAGCGGGTGAGCCGTCTTCTCTGGATGATGTCACAGTTAACAGAACGCCAGACCAGGTGTACCTACTATGAAGAAAAAGAGAGAGAGCAAAAGTTAAAAGCTGAAATTACGACAGTCATTTCAATGTAATACAATGCAAAACTGGAGAACAGTAGACTGAAGAACAGTAGAAATCAGTAGAGTGAGAAAATTAGACCCTGATGTCCTCCAGCAGCCTAGGCCTATCACAGCACAACTATAGAGATAGCTCAGGGTATGAGCCACTCTAACTATAAGCTTTGTCAAAAAGGAAAGTTTTAACATTAGTCTTAAAATAGATAGGGTGTCTGCCTCACGGACCAAAACTGGGAGTTGGTTCCACAGGAGAGGAGCCTGATAGCTAAAGGATCTGCCTCCCATTCTACTTTTAGAGACTCTAGGAACCACCAGCAGACCTGCAGTCTGAGAGCGAAGTGCTCTGTTAGGAACATACGAGGTAATCAGAGCTCTGATATATGATGGAGTTTGATTATTAAGGGCTTTATACGTTAGAAGGAGAATTTTAAATTCTATTCTTGATTTAACAGGAAGCCAATGAAGGGAAGCTAAAACAGGAGAAATATGATCCCTCTTGTTGATTTTCATCAGAACTCTTGCCGCAGCATTTTGAATCAGCTGAAGACTTCGAACTGCATTTTGTGGACTTCCTGATAGTAAAGAATTACAATAGTCCGGCCTTGAAGTAACAAATGCATGGACTAGTTTTTCAGCATCACCCCTGGACAGAATGTTTCTAATTTTGGCGATATTCCGGAGGTGAAAAAAGGAAACTATGGAAACCTGTTTAATATGGGATTTAAATGACATGTCTTGGTCAAAAATAACACCAAGATTTTTAACTTTATTACCAGAGGCCAAGTTAATTCCATCCAGATTAAGGGATTGATTAAGAACTTTATTTTTTGAAGACTCTGGCCCAAAGATTACAACTTCTGTCTTGTCAGAATTTAAATGCAGGAAATTTAAAGTCATCCAGCTTTTGATGTCATCAAGACATGACTGCAGTCGAAGTAACTGATTGGATTCATCAGGAGTTATGGATAAATATAGCTGAGTGTCATGAGTCATGAGTGCCATGATCAGATGGATGGATGGATGGATGACCGGATGGATGGACGATCCGATGGATGGATGGATTATCTGAACTAGATAGAAACAGATCTCAAATTTCAAAGAATTTTTTATTTGTTGAGATTAAATTTTCAGAAACCTGTTGAGCAAATATTAAAAAAATAAGCAACATCTTTTTTTATTTATTTATAAAAAAACGAAACAATTAAGTACAGATCTGAAGCTTTCAGATGTACAGTATGAGAAATTAAAACAGTCAGAGGGTGAGTGGCTCCAAGACACCAAGGTCACTTACGCCTTGGGCCGGCTACTCTCACGAAGATACAGACTTTCGGCTCTATTATATTTTCAATAAAGTATTATAAAATTGTCAGCGACCATGTTTGACCCACGTTTATTTAGATCTTCAAACAGGTGAAATAATTTGTCTTTTCAGTGTGTTTTTTTGATGTATATTAAATCAAGAATATGAGAATCTAAATTTATACAGCAGACAGGAAAGGGGAAAAATAGACAATATTTGGTTTATTTTGAGTCTATGACATGTATGTAACCCGACTTTGCTTGAATGCATCTGCACTCACCTGTTAAACTGGGGTTTTTCCTCTCCAAACACAACCACTTGTAGACCCATAATTAACACCATGACGCACGGCGGGTCCCCAAACAGCCGCTCTCACGTGTTGCACTTGCGCAATTTATCTCCATTAAACCGTGAGGAGCGCTTATTTAACCCAACCTGCAGGAGGAGCGGGAATGAAGGCGCACTGCCTGCCTGCTCCGGTGACCCACGAACCTGCAGCACAGAGCGGCCACATGAAGACCGACGGCGCGGCGCAGACCCTCGGTGGAAGAAAGCAGAGCCTGATCGAGGATGCGCGCAGGGAGCGCATCGGCAGCGGCTCCGCGGGGCCCTCACCGGGGCCCTCCAGGTTCGGAGACGGCCCCGTGTTCGAGGAGAAGGACGGCAGGGTGACCCTGAACGTCCTGTTCGCGCTCAGCAACGAGAAAAACTGCGGATTTTTCCAAACAGGGAAAATATTTGAGGTAAAAAGCCAGAAGAGAAGGTTTTTATTCACATTTTTGATTTCATTCAGTTTTATTTTAGGTTTTGACTTGTTTGAATATGTTAATGTAATTTTTATAAGCTAAAAATCTAGCCTAATACAGGTATTTATATGTATTTTTGAGTGAATTTTTGATTATATATTGCATTATCAACTACCGATTAATGTTATTGAATTATGTTTTGTATTATTTTCACTTTTATTTTATCAGAACATTATTATTTTCTTTGTATTGTCTCATTATTTATAATTATATGGTTTATCAATGAGAGCAAATGTACAGTTTACATCTAAAACCAGTTTAAACACTATTTTAGTTACTTCTATTATTTGAATTATTTAAAAACAAACCTTTCAGGATAAGATCACATTGAACTAAAAAAGGTTTCAACAACAATGAAAGCTTCTGAGGAATATTTGCTATACCTGAGCAAAGTTCAGTCTTAATGTTTTTATAGGTAATATTTCTTTATTTATCATGCATTTGTGAGTTTTATCTATTACTTATTTTGAAATAGGAAATAAGGTTATTTATGATATTTTTTTCCATCTACCTTTTTATAATTAGCACTAATATCAATACCTGACTTTCTTGTTTTGTTTGTAGCCTTTTAATTTAGAGCCATATTGAGAGATTTTATGGTTAAACGGAGACCCTAAAGATGTCCAGACACACATAGATCTATAAGATCCCCCGTGGGTCATCGAACACCAAGTATGAGTTATTCCTTAGATAATCGCAAATAATTACTGTTAAATTTAAGGAGAACTGCTAAATCACTTAAATGTTGTTAGGAAGAACTCAAAGAAGAGGATTTGCCTTAAATCATTTTGAGAAATTTAATGTATTTTTCAGTAGTTGGTGGTAATTTGACTAGTTCCACTATTACATAATAAGAAATTTACGTTTTGTCCTTTGATTCACGAGTCGTTAGGAGAATGCCACAGAAAAAAAAATTCAACAGGGCTAATAAAAATTAAGAAATTCAAATTCAACTCCCTTAAAATCCAGCTTATTTTGTCTACTTTCTAACTTTCTTTTAGTATAGGAAGCTGACAGGTTGATTTATATGTTTTGCAGCTGCAAAACATTCTGCATGAACTTTATTCTCAAATTTAAAACGAACATTTTATGAAGCACTCCAAAAATATTCCTTTTAAAAAATGTCAGCAAAGCGAATATTTAAAGATTTTGAATTCTAAAAGTATTTACTTACTATATTAAAATAGTAAGTAAAATTATATTAAATTTTTTTTTGATAAAGTATTAGAAAAGCTAAAACTTTCTCCCAATTTTTCCTCATTTAGACGTTTGAGGCCAAACTTCTCCACTTGGAGAGCCGGCCGAGGAGGAAGTCGAAGGAAGGACTTCCGGACCTGGAGTTCTTCATGAGGTGTGAAGTCCACCGCTCGGACCTGGACGTGTTCATCAACGCGCTGAAACGGGTCGCCGACGACGTCCGCTGTGTGCCCGAGGAAAAAGGTAGGACCAACGGCCCTCAGAAGACGCCGTATTAGCAAATAAATGTGCCTGCAAACTTTTTCCAGACAGCGTCTGTCTGAGCACTTCCTTACACTCTACTCTGGATAAATCCTCGTTTCCCATCTTTGCAGCTCCCTGGTTTCCTCGACAGATAAAAGACCTCGACAGGTGCAACATGCTGATAACCAAATTTGATCCAGACTTGGACTGCGATCATCCTGTGAGTGTTTATGCACAAAACCATCCTTTTTCTTCCAGCCAGCCAGACTGATTATCATCTTGATCAACTGTTCTTAAGACTTTCTGCACTGCAAAAAGGGAACTCAAAGTAAGTACAATTTTCTTGAAATTTGTGTATTTTTTCTTGATTTGAGCAGCTAAACAAGACTATTTGCCAATGGAATAAGATTGTGGCACTTAAAATAAGAACAATTTATCTCCATCATCTTATTTCAAGTGCAGGATATCTATTTATCTTATTTTAGGGGTAAAAATACTAATTCCATTGGCAAATAGTCTTATTTAGCTGCTCAAATGAAGTAAAAATATGCTAATTTCAATCAAATTTGACTTACTTTGAGGTCCCTTTTTGCAGTGTGAAGGCCTATCTGGTCTACAAGACCACTTTAAAAAGATTACAAGCAACTTTGACTCCTTGGGAGAAAAAAAAAAATATAATATGAAGTCAGTTTTGCTCAGAATTTCTTAAATGTAGGGGGGAAATAAAGCTAATTTCCTTCTTTTCTGCAGGGATACAACGACTCAGAATACAGAAAAAGACGAGCTGCCATCGCCGAGCTTGCCTTTGGATACAAACAGTGAGTAAAATATCATAAGCAAGGTCTAATATTAGTAGATAAAAAAAAAAAAGATCCCCTAAACTCCGTCTCTGTGCTGCAGAGGCGACCCGCTGCCCACGGTGGACTACACGGAACAAGAAATATCCACATGGTGAGCTACAAATACTGACGGTCTGTGCGACGATGGTCTGAAATGTGTCGGAAAAGCTGATGTGTGGATGTTGGGGTGCTCACAGGAGGAAGGTTTACCAGCAGCTGAGGAGCATTTATCCCAGTCTGGCCTGCAGGCAGTTCCTGGACAGCCTGCAGCAGCTGGAGGAGGAGTGTGGATACGGAGAGGACCGCATCCCTCAGCTCAAAGACGTGTCCGCCTTTCTGAAGGGTGAGAAACAGATACAGCTTTCAATGGAAAACAAGACAAACGATCTATGCTAAGTGTTTTCTATCAGGGGCCAAAGAAGAAAACGAAGATTAAATCAGTTAATGCTAGTCAAAACTAGAAATTTATAATGCACATTATTTAAACAAGCTCTACTAAAAGCAATGAGAGAGTGTAGCATTAACCACAGGGTTACGAGTCTCAGCATATTTTAATGGAAATGTACATAAAGAAGCAGAGAGTAGTGCATTTTAGTGGAGAATTAATTGTGAAGTGGAGTGAGAATGATAAATGACAAATATAAATCTGAAAATCTGGTGTGCAACAGGAATGAAAACCTTTGTAACACATGTCTATATGCATATACATACAGAAGAATATCAAAAAGTTTTCCTTTCCTTAACCTCCCCTTATTAAGCTTGCATTCGTTTATAATATCCCAAATTGTTTTTAAAAGAAATGACTGTCTACTGTCTCATAAAAAGTATTTCTATGTAATATTCTACTTTTTTGAGATAGTAAATTAAGTTTTCATTCACTTGAGTCCTTATGAATCAAAATTAACAGAAATAAACAACTGATATGTCACTCTGTGTTTAATTCATTTCTTACCTTTCTGGTTTGGATTACTGAAATAAATCAACCGCTCCAATGAACTTAAATTATAGCAATCAAAACTCAATTAAAAATTGAGTAGGTCCTGGAAATGCATCAGGACATAATATATATTAACTTTTAGAATCAATTTCCCTAACTTTGTCTCCTTTTCCTCCTGTGTGTTCAGAGAAAACTGGTTTCCAGCTGCGTCCGGTCGCCGGTCTGCTCTCAGCCAGAGACTTTCTGGCCAGTTTGGCCTTCAGGGTCTTCCAGTGCACCCAGTACATCCGACACGCGTCTTCCCCCATGCACTCCCCAGAACCGTGAGTTCGTCTTCCAGCAGCGGCCTCATTAATCCGCCTGTTCAGCTCAATCCATTCCTGACACCGATCAATCTTCCCTGACAGGGACTGCTGCCACGAGCTGCTTGGTCACATCCCCATGCTGGCAGACAAGGAATTTGCACAGTTTTCCCAGGTAAAGATTCCCATAAATATTCATGTGCTGCTCCGTGTATATTTTTTTTTTGCTTAAACCCTCTTTAACATTTTGTCTTCTTGTGTTTTTTGCTGTCAGGAGATTGGACTTGCCTCACTTGGAGCTTCAGATGAGGAGATTGAGAAACTCTCAACGGTAGGGAGATATGAGCTTCTGCTGCCATCTAGTGGTCAAACTCCATAACTGCACCTGTTCCTTTAGAAACCAGACGTGACGTTTCTGGTTGTCCTCCCCTGCAGCTATACTGGTTCACTGTGGAGTTCGGCCTCTGCAAGCAGAACGGAGAGGTGAAAGCTTACGGTGCAGGCCTCCTCTCCTCGTATGGCGAGCTTGTTGTGAGTTTCCTCTTTGTTTCTGCACGCGCACGTCGCCAGTTGCATTCGCTTGATGTGCTGAAGGCCCTGTCAACCTTTCCCTGCCAGTACGCCCTGTCAAACGAGCCCGAGTACAGGCCGTTCAACCCAGAGGAGACGGCGGTGCAGCCGTACCAGGATCAGACCTACCAGCCGGTTTACTTTGTGTCTGAAAGCTTTGAGGACGCAAAGATGAAGCTGAGGTACTTGTAGGGGGGGGGGGGGGGGGGGGGGGGTTCAGGAGAAAGAAAGTAGCGGGGAAAGCTTCTAGATGCATTTTATAAAAGAGAAAATCATTTTAAAATCTATTATTTTAAAGCCAAGACCATCCGTCACACAATCAAGGCCTTATATTTATGCACTTCTTGTGCATAAATATATTGAAGCGTCTTCAGCTTCACCATAGTTTGAAGTAAATAATTGTAAATATACTCAAAATCACATACAATTCTGAAAGGGTGGCATCCACTTTTATTAATCCCCCTTTATTCTGACACCCCTGAATAAAATCCTTTGCTATTAAAGATTTACCTGACTCCGCCAGATAGATTTGCTCCGCATATCCATCTGGAAACCTTCCGTTGAAGTAATTTTGGGAAGGGGCGAAAATACTGGTCAGCTGATTGGCCTATGTTGGTGATAGACGGGCCAAATGAACCAATCAGATTCGTCGTTGCTCTGTTACGAGCGACGATGAAAACACAACCACAAGCCAAGCTACTCTTGCTGCTGCAGGTAAAGGCTCGTTAGCTCAGCAAAGAAATACTCTGTAATTCCGATAAAACTTGCTCTATAGCCGCGCTAACGCTAGTTTCATCGGCTGAAGCCGCCATGTTCTTTAGACTGAACTGTCGCTTCTCGTTGCGTCACACCTCAACCCGCCTCAAAGCCAACGCTGATTGGACGTTCGTTTGGTGAACGGCTCCAAATTTTCTTTAACGGAGAGTAGCCAGACTGATCTGCGAGTGAAACCTTGAAAGCTTGCGAGATCAGGATGGTCTCACGAGGCTAATTAAAGATCCCCATATTAGGAAACGTAAGTGACCGAGCAGCTTGATGAAAACCAGGGCAGAAAGGTCAGGGCGGTTTGAACATCTAATGTTCAAACCATCATCTGCAGGTGAAGCAATTAGTATATAACTGCAAAGACATTTCCATCCATCTATTCTGACAAAGCAAGCAGGGATTAATCAGAGAAGTAGCCTAGAGGCCAGTGTTAGCTCTGGGAGAGCTGCAGAGATCCACTGCTCAGGTGGGAGAACCATACGCTGCTTTAATAGTGGTGGGCACAGCTAACCAAAAGGTTATTTTCACTAACATATTCCATCAACAAAAGCATTAGATCTACTGCTGCTAAACCACGGAATAAATAATTAGCAGAAGCTAACGCTAACCGGGTGCATGACAAATGTTCACAGTGCTGAGTGTTTGAGGCGGTAATTCTTTTAGTTCAGGAATAATGACTTTAAAATGTAACATTTACACAGCAGTAGAACCATTTGAGAATATTTTATCCCTTTGCGTCGTCTTCCTCTGTTTTTATCATGACGCGCAAACGCATTGTGAGCCAATGACTTTGTTCCTGAATTAGCTGACTAGCAGGACCGTGTCCTCCACTGGACCTGTTTCCTGTGTGCTGCAATCCATGTAGGGAAGATAGCAAACAAAAAATCACAAAAAATCGTGGTGGGAGCATCATGTTTTGGGGACAGTGGTCTTTAGCAAGGGCAGGAAAGCTTGATACAGCAGCAATAGTGTGTCAGAAAGATTTGAGACTAGAGGTGGAGGTTCCTTTTCTAGCAGGAAAACTCCCAACAGCAACAAGAGATCCAGTCAGGGATCACGTCTGCAGACACTTACCATCCAATCTTAGCTTCACAATTTTGCACTAATTTCTCTTGTGCTATAACATAAAATAAATAAAAAAATGGTAACAAAGTGGCCTAAAGATTAGAGCGATAAAATGATGGACCTTGGTTGAAGCAAAAAGACAATGCATTGTGTCACCGGCATAACTTTTGGCCCCAATGACAGAGACAGTAACATGTTTCAAGCAGTAAGGAAAGTAGCTCCTCCTCTAGCTCCTTCAGTGCAAGACTTAGACATCCTGTCTGTAAAAAGGAGCGCTACCGCAGGTCTTTTATTCCTGCTGCTATCAGATTTTACAATGCTGCACTGTAACTGCAACTGTGACCATAACTGTAATAATTAATGTGCAATAACCAAGGTGCAATAATCTATTTAATACACTGTCCTACAACCCGTGCAATAATCCTGATGTAGTGACTTCTGCTGCTATCAACACCTGAACATAAGTCAGCCCACATGTATGTATGTATGTATGTACAAATGTATACAATGTATATGCACGTACATACGCGTAGGTGCATATGTAAGTAGGTGCATAGATATATGTATATATTTAAGTATATATATATATATATATATATATATATATATATATATATATATATATATATATATATATATATATATATAAATATAGACCACTAAGAATGTAAATGAGACATCATATGCCCATTCCTATTTCCTTTTTTGTATTTTTTGGTATTCTTTCTGATCCATTGTATATATGAAGATTCACTGTATATAACTGAATGCACATTCCCTACTCTACACCTTCTTGTATGAGCCGATGTGACGAGTGAATTTCTCCATTGTGAGATCAATAAAGACTATCTTATCTTATCTTATCTTAAGTAATAGGCCTTCCATAGTATTTGCTCAAAATATTTCTGAGCAGGCATAATCTGGGCCAGCCTTTGCTCAACCACGCTTCATGCAGCTATCTAAAGCAACAGATGGATACATGTACCCCCCTTCTCCTAATGACTGATGTTTTTCTTAACGTATTTCAGCCCTTTATTAAATAAATATGTTTCTTCCCGACAGGAAATACTCTGCAAGCATCAAGCGTCCCTTTGTTGTTCGCTACGACCCTTTCACCTGCAACGTGGAGGTTCTGGACCAGCCGAGCAAGATCCAGAACGCTTTGAGCCAGGTCAGAGAGGACCTGAGGACCCTCCACAGTGCCTTGGAGAAGCTCAGCTCCTCCTAAGACCAAAACCGGATCATCTGCAGCGAACAGGAACTTGAAGGGAGGCCAACTGATCGTGAACCGGCCCGAGTAAACATTCCCAAACCTAGAAAATCCGACTGTAGTCATCTTTTATGGCCGTGCTCTTCTTTTATGTGTGCAAAGTGTAAAGATTGTGTATAAAAGAAAAAAAAAGAAAGAAATAAATGTTTATTTTCATGAAACGTGTCCTCAAAAGTTCGGTTTTTTAAAATTCAAAAGAAGCTGAAAAAAAAAAAGTTGCTGACGCAAGAAGAGTTGAAAGAAAAGGAGGCTTGTAGACCATTTTCTAGCTTCTAATTCCAAACCCACTGTTTTCATTTGGGAAATTCTTGGAAGCCATTTGTCTTTGTGTGTTATTAAGCAAAGGGAAGGAGCTAATTATGAATGATTCGACTATCGTGTTGCCTTTCTGCTGGACGGGGTGAGAGCCAACAGTGAGGCCCAGAACATTATCGGGACCAGGTCACCGAGACCTTGCAGCGAAACCACAGCACGGTCTGCAGGGCTGCGCCGCTGACAGACGCTCTTCCCGCTTCGTTTCTCCCTCTGCGTGCGACTGGAAGGTTTGTTTTTTTTCTCTCCCTTCCTTCTCTCTAACAGAACACCAACATTTTGATCTCAGGCGACAGCGCGTATCAGAGCGGCTCACGTCAGAGCTGTCCCTCAAGAAGACGGATCGCCTTCATCTGCTGGATTCATGCAGAAACAGCATCATCGAGACGTCAGCCGCAGTGATTTGGGGAGCCTTTGCTTTTCCCATAATTGGACTCCACAGTAAATCAAACCTCCCTGGGAAAGCCTGTGTCTGCAGAAGAGGAAAAATATCTCACACTTTATACTCCAGTGTTTTTGTTCTACGATCATTCTCTCCCTGAAAGCCACAAATCCTCCGCAGAAGTTGTGTTTTCGGGATGCGAATCCACAGAGTGCTAAACAAAAGTAGGTTGCTGCAGCAACTGGACGACCACAAAGAGGGATTCAGTTCACTTCTTGTGCCTTTCATGCGTCATCCAAGAAAAAGTGTCTCCTGCGTTGATGTCAGGGCAGGCCCATCTTGAAGCTGGCTGAGTTATCGCCTCTGGGCAGGACAGAAGGTCATCAGGTTCACTTCATCCTCAGGACTGAAGATGGGAATTTATTTCTGTGAGAATCAGCCAGAGTCCACCCTTAAACCTTCAAGCCAAGTTCCCAATCTTATTTAGAATTCAGTTTGTTGCATATTGTTTTTGTGGCGTTACGGCGATCTATAGAAAGCTACATTTACAAAAAAAATTATGGGAATTCACTTCCTGTGGCAGATGGTTTTGATTTTTGACCGAAGTAGGTAAAGAAACGCAGAGAAATGACGAAAAACCGAAGAAGACCTCCATTTCAGCTTCTTCCACACTGCAAAAATAGAACTATAAATAAGAGAAATTTTCTTGAAATGAAAGTATTTTTTCTTGGTTTGAGCAGGTAAATAAGACTAAATGCCAATGGAATAAGATTTTTGCACTTATAATAGGAACAATTCATCTCCATCATCTTATTTCTAGTGCAGGATGTCTAATTATCTCATTTTAGGGGTAAAAATACTCATTCCATTGGCAAATAATCTTATTTACCTGCTCAAATCAAGGACAAATACATTCATTTCAAGACAACTTTACTTATTTTTAGTTCTCTTTTTGCAGTGCAGGGACGGTTTGCTTCTTAAATGTTAAAGTTACGGCACGACAAGCGGCAAAACACCGATCAATTACCTCTCGTTTCAAAGGGTTATAATATTTCCACCCTCTTAAAAAAATAAAATAAAAATGCTGGTGAAGATTCTCAGTCATCCAGGTCATGGTCATTCCAAAAAAAGTAAAAAAACAAAGCAACTGGACTTGTTTTCCGTAGTTGAAGACGTTTCGCTTCCTCTCCAGGAAGCTTTCTCCCATTGGTTGAATTTTATCTAAGCCACTACAGGGCCTTTATTTGGGCAGTAGTATAAAGCTTGGTACTCCACATTACTCCAGACTTTTTGAATTGAGAAAGTTTCCGGGAGAGGAAGCGAAACGTCTTCAACTACGGAAAACAAGTCCAGTTACTTTGTTTTTTTACTTTTTTTGGAATAAAATAAAAATGCTGCAGATTGGTCCAATGCGGGTCATCAACAGGGCAACGATCCCATACACCTGGATTATGAGCGGCCTCATCGGAGTCCCGACCTGGGCCTGGTTGAAACGCTGCTGAAGGACCAAACTTCTTCCACAGCAGCAGCAGGACTAGTGAGGGAGACAATGACTAATAGGTTATTGTTGCTATACATGACTAACTATTAAATCAGAGGGAGCACAAGTTTAGATTTAATTAAAAGCCAACATACTGGCCGAACCTCATAAAAGCTGTTTAAAACAATTTGTCCCTGTATGAAAGAGTATTTTCCTGATTGGGACTGGTGATGAGTTTATAAATACTGCTGTGGAGGAATTTTGACCCGCTCCCTTTTCCAGAATTGATTAAATTCAGCCACAGTGGACGGTTTTCTGACATGAAAGGCTTATTTAAGGCCATGCCACAGAATTGCTATTAAAATTAAGCCACTCCAAAACCTTCATTACGGTGTTTCCTGAGAGGTGGACCTGCCGGTGTGCTTTGGATCCTTGTCCTACCGTATAACTTTAGTGAGTTTGGGCTTAAGGTCACAAATAGGTGGCCAGATTGGTCTCCTTCAGGGTTTTTTGATAGAGAACTAAATCCACGGCTTTTTCTAAAAATGATGGATGTCAATCCCCTTGTTTCTCACCTTTTAGTTAATTTCCTAAGAATGGGACTCTTTTAAGGTTCTATTAAAGCTATTCATTTATCATAGTTTAATCAAACAAGTTAGAGAAAGTGGGGGGTGATCACCATTTCACATGGAGCTAGGTTGGTTTGATAGGAGCTTCCCTTAATAAATTAAATCCCCATTTGAAACAGCATTTTGTGTTTGTATAATATTAAAAACCCACATTTAAGTATGCCATACAAGGGAAAAAAGATATACTAATATGAAAGGAGCAAACCCGTTTTCACAGAGCTGTATATGAATAATTTATCTTTATTTCAGTTTACCTGATCAGACTCCACAGAAAAAGCAGCGTCAGCGAACTATTTATTTATTTTTTTCCCCACTTCGATTCTCTTCATCTGATCAAGATCAAAATGAATCGTTTCATTCTGGGAAAAGTTCTGCAAAGGGAGCGGCTTCAAAGAGCTGTAATCTCCATCTTCTCACATCACGCTCCTCATTATTTCTGTTTGCTCTCTTTGTGTCGAGTCAGGGATTAGAGTTATCTGAGGGCAAGATTAGAGGAAAGCCGGTTTTCAAGAAGCCTGATCTCACTTTTATCCCATTTCACAGTTTGTTATTAGCGTGCACACAAAGACGAGGGCTTGAACTGCTGGTGAGGCATGAAAAACTTTCCTGAGGTCAGATCGGAAAGGTAAGCCTTTGCATCGGAGGACGTGCCTTCAGAAAGCAAGACAGCATGACCCGAAATGATGGCCAAAAGAGGTGTTGTGCTGATCGTTAGGCAATAGATGGCGTCCATGAGTTGAGAGACGCGAGGGTCACGTTTCCAGAGGAAAAATTGGACTCGATCAAACAAAAGGAGCAGCAGCACGTTTTGCTTGAGCGGACTGTGGTGAAAGTGATCTGTCCAAGAAACATACAAGGCTGGTGAGGAGGTCTGAAAGAACGGTGCTCCTTGCTGCCTCTCCTCACTTCGATCTGTCATGCAGAGGAGCGGCTGCACAATGCAACCCAGTGTTTCAAGCAAAAAAAAATTAAAAAAAACGGGCCGCTCTCTGTGCATTGATCCTGGAACGTGTGTGGAAACAGGTGTCAAAATGAGAGCGCTCTAAAGCCGCAGCTCAGCTGGTGCAAAGCAGAGCTCAGAAGGTGATTTAGCAAACGTGACATTTTCGTTTTTAACCTTATGAGAGGCAAACAGAGAAAGGGTGAAGGTGGACTTACTTAATTAAAACATAACACCCAAGCCAGCAATGGATATGTCAACGACTAGATTAGTATAAACTAAAAAACTAAAAAGGTTCACCAGAGGCAGCATGATGAGCAGAAAGCCGGTCCATCAGGCAAATGCTGCAGGGTCCGCAGGCACTGATGATGCTTCATATACTCATCTGACCAACTCTCCTGCTCATCAATGCAACGTATAGCGGTCCATTATATCTGCTTTGTTTTGCATCACCACCGACTGCTGCAGATCTCATGTTTAGGCCCAGCTTTACCAACCTCGCATCCCATAAAGCAGAGGGTGTCAAACTTTTCGTGGCCAGGGACCCTTTAGCAGCGGTAAAATATTTCCAAGGAATTTTTAAACAGCCTTTGGTACTGTTAAATATATTAGGAATTATGTTTGCTTTTAAAATATATATATATATATATAAATACACCTAGTATTAGAGATTTGGTGGAGATTAGATTCTTGAAAATGCTAAACTCGATATAACTGTTGTCATAATTCTTAATTTGAGCTGATTTGGCTTTTACCTTACTTCATGAAGTGGACGGAGATAAATATTTGTCCATTTTGTTACTTAGCTCAACCCCGACCAGCAGTACCTCCTCAGGCCCGCCAACATGTGTTTCATGGACCCCCAACCTGTGGCTCGCGGACCCTCTGGGGGTCCAGGGACCCCAGTTTGAGGACCGCTGCCATCGTGCACCAAAACTGGTACGGATGATCAACAAGCCTTCTGTTTTATCTGTGCTGCAAATAAAAGAAAATGTTTGGGCATTCACAAGTTAGAAAATCTTAAACTGTAAAGGCCATTCAAATGATGGCTGTACACAGAACATTAAAAAAGTATTAGACCGTTAACAGAAAATAGGGGTGGTAGATCTTTTTTTTTCTTTAAACTGATCGAAATGAAATCAGTTTTCCAACATATTTCCATGTAAAAATTTATTTTGGGACTGAAAATGGATTCCCTTTGTAGCAGGCCTATCTGGGCTAAGTTATTTAATTCTACCCCGGTGAAAACAGCGGAGACACAGGAGGTAAAGATGGCCCCAGGAAACGACCCCGGCTCCTGTTGGGGAAACACACCTATAATCAGAGCTGTAATTTGCACAAACTACAACTAAATGACACCTGTCGATGCATTTATCATCGGTTAACTGGATTATAACAAATTATAACCCATTTGGTGCTTTATAAAAAGGATTTCACCGTTTAGTTTAATCTGAGATCTTTTCCTTTTAAATATTTGTACAGCCCCCCAAATTCTGTGATTCACAGATTTGGGCTATAGTCACTGACATACAGATGAGAAACAAAGGGACCATTAACCCTGAGTTTTGGATAAAGTGTCTCTTTGTTTGACCTAAAAATGCAAGAACCCAAACCACTGTACAGTTTTTTATAGTCATTCCTGCAAATGAGATATTTTCTCAATGGAGACCGGGTTTAGAGGGAAGATTGCAAAAATAGACTTAAAAACAAGATTTTTTTTCTTGAAATGAATGCATTTTTCCTTGATTTGAGCAGGTAAATAGAACTATTTGCCAATTGAATAAGATTTTTGCACTTAAAATAGGAACAATTCATCTCCATCATCCATTATTTCAAGTGCAATATCTTATTTTAGGGGTAAGAATACTCATCCCAT
The DNA here is from genome assembly GCF_011125445.2 of Fundulus heteroclitus. NCBI lineage: Eukaryota > Metazoa > Chordata > Actinopteri > Cyprinodontiformes > Fundulidae > Fundulus > Fundulus heteroclitus. Next base: position 17,693,375 of record NC_046377.1, read on the forward strand.
TGGCAAATAATCTTATTTACCTGCTCAAATCAAGGGCAAATACATTAATTACAAGAACATTTTACTTGTTTTTAGTTTTCTTTTTGCAGTGCAACTTCAGCACGTCTCAAGCACGAGTTCTCAAACTTAATCCAACTTAACCTGTATAATCGTAGAGTCAAAAAAATCACCGGGCATGAAGAGTATGCTATAACACAAATTCATAGATACTGCAAAAAATATTTTATTGAATGTCAATAAAAACACAAACGGTGCATCAATTTAAAGAGCTTCTACATTTCAGTCATCCAAAAGCACAGTTTCCTGTCACCGCCGACCACACAGAGGGGCAGCGTCCGGTGCCAGCTGAGGCCCGATCCGACAAGAGATGAGCCGATCGTCACAGGCTGCGACGAGACGAGAAAAAATGATCAGCAGCTGCGAGGAACAGAGAGTAGCTGCTGGTCTGGTCTGCCAGGAGTCAGCACCTACCTGTGGGTGACCAAGATGGTGGATGAACACCTGACTGCTGATTTTTCCAGGACAACCGGTGGTGGCGAAGAGGTTTTCATTGGCAATAGACCACCTGAAGAGAACAAAAATACCTATAAACAGTCTGCTTTTAGGATGAAACTTAAATATTGTCAAGAAAAAGGTTTGTTATTTTCACATTTATCATAATGGTTTTACAAATTTACAATTGATCTGGTTTTAAAAGGAGGAGAGTGGATAATTTCCTGAGGTTTTATCGGTCAAAACATAAGAGATGAGGAGAGAAATGATTATATACAATGCAAAAAGGGAACTAAAAGTAAAATTTTCTTGAAATAAGTGCATTTTTCCTTGATTTGAGCAGGTAAATAAGAGTAATAATTTATCAATGGAATAAGAATTTTGCACCTAAAATAAGAACAGTTCATCTCCATCATCTTATTTCAAGTGCAGGATATCTAATTATCTTATTTTAGGGATAAAAATATTCATTCTATTGGCCAACAGTCTTATTTAGCTGCTCAAATCAAGGAAAAATATACTAATTTCAAGAAAACTATGCTTACTTTTAGTTCTTTTTTGCAGTGTAATTTCCTAAACTTACCTGAATAGCCTAGCTTTGTCTTTATGAGCCGGTCTTTTCTCCTGTGGGTAACTGCAAAAACAAAGACATAAATTAAATGTTCTGCAGATGAACGAACGGAGCGGCCCCGGCGCCACGCCCCCCACCACCCCCACTCCACCTGGAGCGCGTGATGTCCCAGATCAGCCAATCGTTGCCCACCACGGCGCCGACTTTGATGGTGTTGGCGAGGCACCAGTCGGCAGACATGAGCGGCCCGCTGTGTCCGCAGTCCAGCGACAGGATGGCCTGCTGGGTGACCAGGTCGTAAAAGCGGATCGTCCCCTTCTTCTCTGCCACCATTAACTGATCAGCAGAGATGTGGCAGAAGAGCAGAAAACGACATTTTTAACATTGATTAACCAGATTTTCTTTTTAGAAACCTGCGACCAGTTTCACTAGAAACACCAACGTCTTATTATCGATTGCGCAATCCAGGAAAGAGAACCTGTTTGGCGACATGAAGCTGGCAAAGAAAAGCAACAAATGGTCCAACTCGGACTCTCCAGTCCCCAGTTAACAGGTTAGATGATGAAGTTAATGAATAAAATAAAAAACATCATATAACAAGCATGGTTTGATTCAAAGGGCTGAAGGAGAAAGTCTCTATTGCAGAACAATGAACCACAAGACTTCTGGGAAAATGTTTTTAGGACAGAAGAAAGCAAAGCAGAGCTCCTGAGAAAAACCAAAGCCAGCATATCAGCAATCCAACACATCTTTAATATATAAATATCACAAACTTTCACTAATAAATTACAGAAAGGAGTTTTTATAAAACCTTGGATCAAGGTACAAAAGAATTAACTTCTTCCTACTTGAATAGTATTCAGGTCTTAATCTGTAGGTTTCAAAACACTTGCGTTTATCAAATAAGGTCTGATGTACCAGAAAGTTGTTTTGGTTTATTGTCACTAGTACTAACAAAAAAAACAAAAAAAAACCCCCAAAAAAAACAGCATAATTGAATTAAAAATGATTGCTTTGTTTGCGACTAGTCCAACTTAAACTTGTCTACAGTCAAAAAAGTCATTAAAAGGCTATTTATCAGTTTGTGAATGAGTCCGTTCAGTAAAAAAAACAAAAAAAAAAAAACATACTGACAGGTGACATGTTTAAATTAAGGTGTGTTGTGGCAAATCACAGATAAACCATGTGATTTTAAAGTAACTAGGTGTTCAATTTCCAATCAATTTTATTATGTCCTGATACTTTAAATCCCAGAACTAAAGGGGTAGCACTTTTTTCCTCTAACATACATGCTAACATGGGTTCTCTTTGGTGTAGATGTGATTAAAATGTGCTTCACAAAGACACTATATTGATAAAGTATCCACTCACCCATCCAAACAATGAAAACCTAGAGTTACAATCACTTCCATGGCCACAGGTGTATAAAACCTGGCACCAGACATGTACACTGCAAAAACGGAACTAGAAATAAGTAAAATGTTCTTAAAATGAGTGTATTTGTCCTTTGAGCAGGTAAATAAGATGATTTGCCAATGGAATAAGATTTTTGCACCTAAAATAGGAACAATTTATCTCCATTATCTTATTTCAAGTGCAGGATGTCTAATTATCTTATTTTAGGGGTCAAAATACTCATTCCATTGGCAGATAATCTTATTTACCTGCCCAAATCAAGGATAAATACACTAACTTTAAGAACATTTTACTTATTTTTTAGATCCGTTTTTGCAGTGTAGACAAAGATTTCTGAAAGGACAGGTCACTTTCAGGAGCTCAGGACTCCAGCCTGGTTCTGTCATAGGATGCCACCTGTGAAAAAAGTCCGACCGGGAAGTTTCCTCGCTAAATATTCCCCAGTCAGCTGCCAGTGGCGTTATAACAAAGTGGAAAATGGAGCAGCGGATGCTGAGATGCAGAGTGCGCCTCCTACAGAGTCAGGCGCTTACACACCTCCAAAATTCGACGTTCTCTAGAGTGAAGAAGGGCGCCTCTCTGTTTGGCAACATGATGGTAGCGTTCGGAGGTTGCCAGGAAAACAGCACTTTTCTGACTGTATTGTGCAAAGTAATGTCTGGAACAGTTTAGAGATGGCCTTTTTCATCATGCACTGCAAAAACGGAACTAAAAATAAGTCCAATTTTCTTGAAATTAGTGTATTTGTCCTTGATTTGTGCAGGTAAATAAGATTATCTGCAAATGGAATGAGTATTTCGACCCCTAAAATAAGATATTTAGATATTCTGCCCTCTAAATAAGACTATGGAGATGAGTTGATCCTATTTTAAGTGCAAAAATCTCACTTTATTGGCAAATCATCTTATTTACCTGCCTAAATCAAGGACAAATACACTAATTACAAGAAAATTTTACTTATTTTTAGTTCCGTTTTTGCAGTGTGACCACTCAAGAGCACAAAGCAAGGTCCATAAAGACATTGACGACCTTAACTGGGCTGCAGAGTCCTGACCTCAATCTGATAAAACACCACTGGGAGAAATTAGAGCAGAGAATGGCAGCCAGGTTTTCTCGCACAACATCAGTGTTTAAAATTCCCTTAAACATAACGCAAAACCTTGTGGACATCCATCGCAGAAGAGATGAAGCTGTTAAAGCTTCATCGTCATATTGAACCGGATAAATTAAGAACGAGACGTCACTTAAGTGACTTAAGGGAGCAAATACTATTGCTAATATATCATATTTAACTGTTGGATACAGACCACCTAAACTATACTTAATTTATCCAGACAAGGCAAACAGCACTTTAGAGCTCGGTTAACGTTTTAGGAGAAAGAAAAAGGTTTATTTAACTCATTCTCTGCAAAAACAGACTAAACTAAACTAAAAATAAGTTAAAATTTTCTTGAAATTAGTGTATTTGTACTTTATTTAAGTCGGTAAACAAGATGATTTGCCAATAGAATAAGATTTTTGCACTTAAAATAGGAAGAACTCATCTCCATCAACCTATTTCAAGTGCATTATATCTAATTATCTTATTGTAGGGGTAAAATTACTCATTCTATTGGCAGATAATCTTATTTACCTGCTCAAATCAAGGACAAATACACATATTTCAAGAAGATTTTACATATTTTTAGTTCTGTTTTTGCAGTGTTGGTGATGAAACGAGTACCGGCCCAGCTTTCCTTTTCTCAACAGGTTCTGAACAAACATCCAAAGCTTCCCACCTTAAACACTTCCTGTGAGTGCCAGCACACACTCAGACCCGGAGAGCGAAGTCTCAGAACGGCCGTTTCATTTCCGTCCAGGTCCCACAGCCTGCCGACACACAACAAGGAAATTAAGACAATTAAAATACTTTACTAAAAATACTAAAACAGTTGTTGTTTGACCTACTTTGATTTTAGACATTATTGGTGGGGGAAAAAAAACATGTCTCTGCGAGAGTTAATCAAATACAGCACATTAATCTTCTCCAATTAGTGATGTTGCAGACTAATTCCCGTTGACATGTGAACCGCTTTTGGTCTCGTATCTGCCAAAAAATCTGTGTTTCCTCCTAATTAACGCCTAAATATAGCTTAAAACTATGAGCCAGACTTAGATGCTTATGTAATAAGTGAAAGAATTTGCCGTCCAAACGCTCCTCATTTACAAACATCCTCGACTCTGACTGATTTAATCCCAAATAATCCTTTATTCACAAACAGTACGCTCAATTATCCCCTTGCAGAATCAACTTCACCTTTTCGGAGCCTTAAGATTGCACAACGCGGCTTTCATGGATCACATTCAAGGTCACGCTGCCCCCAATTCATCAAACCGCCGCTGGTTTTATTACGCGTGCAGATTATGTGCGCAGTCTTCCCGCTTTTCCAGGGAAAAAGCAGCTTGTTTTTTTTTTTCCCCCTCCCGCGAGCCGAGAAGAAAGGCAGACTCCCTGACACAGGGAATCATCAGCCTTACGTTACAACAACCTACGACAGCCGGAGTCGCGCTACACTTCCTCCGTGTGGCAGCCGGCGTCTGGATGTGGGCGGCTCGCCTACGTCAGACGGAGGAAACTGACCGGGATCCAGTGTTGCTGAAAATGAAACAGAAAGCACCGCCTGACCTCCGCTCATTAGGGCAGCTGTTGCTCCTCGAATCTGGATTCACGCTTAGCCGCATCCGAAGAGTTACAGGGGCTAAACGGAAGAGCGGGGATGCTGCAGGTCATTCAGGAAAAGTAAAACAAGCTGCTGAGCAGCGAGAGAGGAAGTTTCTATTGTCCCATACAGCCTGATGGATGTCCTCAGGAGATCATTTAAATGTGAAGCTCAAAGTAAAACTATTTATACCGCCGTTTTATCATGTTATGAGATTTAATGTGATAGATCAACATGAAGAAGTCAAATGGATTGTTTCTCTTTTAGCCGCATTTATGTGATACCTCTAAATGAAGGTGCTCTGGTCACATGAACCAAACAGGTGATTTTTCGGGCCTACATGTACACACGGTGTGTAAAAAAACAGTCCGTTTGTTTTTTTACACAATGCTCAGGGTTGCCAGATCTGCACAGCAAAAAGGAAACTAAAAGTAAGTGAAATTGTCTTGAAATCAGTGTATTTTTTCCTTGATTTGAGCAGCTAAATAACCCTATCTGCCAATGGAATGAGATTTCTGCACTTAAAAATAGGAACAACTCATCTCCATCATCTTATTTCAAGTGCAGGATGTCTAACTATCTTATTTTAGCGGTAAAAATACTCACTCCATTGTCAAATAGGGTTTTTTAGCTGTTCAAATCAAGGAAAAATAAACTAATTTCACAAATTTTTTTACTTACTTATAGTTCCTTTTTTGCAGTGTGACTAACAGTTTAAAACATAAAGCTCGCCCCACTCGTTCTAAAAAAAAACACAGCCCAGATCTCAACCTCATGTTAAAAGCATAGAATTATTTAATCAGACACATAATAAAGACACTAGCAAACAGCATTAAAACAAAATCAGGCAACCAAATAAGCTACATACAAAGACCACTCCTTCATTTACATTATAATAGCAACACTAAAACAGTCACCAATAACATGAGTTGTAAATGAACTAATAAAATGAGTGAGAGAAAATGGCTTTTTATTACAATATGCACGTTTTTTTGTTTCTACTTTCCTGCCACACAATGACAACTATTTTGATTGAATTGTCCAATGAATACTTCCTAAAATTCGTCAAATGTTGCGAAAAGCAGCCCAAATTTTAACAACCTGACCAAAGCCATTGCCAACGTGTTCAAAAGAAGCTCAGCTGGGCAGAAACCCATCCAATCTGGCAACACTGACAATGCTAAACATACACCCAGGCCTACAATGGAATGGCTCCGATAAATAAAAATGGCCTAGTTAAAGTCCAGATCTAGATCTAATCTGCACACGATTAGCTTTTAGATATGCAACGCTGCTGGAAACATAAGCGAAAAGTATTTCTAGGAAGGTAGATACAACTACAAGCTCCTCCTTCTTTATTTCTAGTCGTAAAAAAAAAATAAATGTGAGCATCAACAAACCCTGTTCTTGCACTTTAACGAGCTGCTTTAATGTGGCCTGTCGCATAAAATCCTGAGGAAATTAATGAATGTTTCTGGTTCTAGCAGGAAAAAAGTGGAAAACTAAGAGGTGCACTGTAAAAATAGACTTATAAATAAGAATTTTTTTGTTGAAATTAAATTATTTTTCCTTGATTTGAGCAGGTAAATAGGACTATTTGCCAATGGAATAAGATTTTTACACTTAAAATAGGAACAATTCATCTCCATCATCTTAATTCAAGTGCAGTACATCTAATTATCTTATTTTAGGGGTAAAAATACTGATTCCATTGGCAAATAGTCTTATTTACCTGCTCAAATCAAGGGCAAATACATTCATTTCAAGAAGATTTTACTTATTTTTAGTTCTCTTTTTGCAGTGTGTTAAATCTGACACGGCTCTGTATTGGTGAAGAGGTTGCTGTGAGGACTTTCCTCGTCCCTCCTGCTAGGACAGAGCCCCGTCGAAGGCCGTGGCTTCCCCTCGCTGCCACAACATTGCGAAGGCCCAGGAGAGAACCCACCAGACCACAGGAGGGAAACAATAACTGCACCCTGTTCTCTCAGAGCACTTGCCAAGCGGAGCTCGATCGCACGCAATACCACCAACAGCCAAACTTTGGTCAACCACTCCGCCCTGCAAACTGTGAGCAGCGGCTCTCCACAAAAACAGAACCTCTGCAGGAAGAGGTGAAAGACGTAAGGCAACAGCGCTCTGCTTCCAGGTACCACAGAGTTGAAAAGGACATCTCGAGCCCTTCATTGTCTTATTGAAGTGGGGGGGGGGGGGGGGGGGGGGGGAAAACCCAGCAAAGGCCTCAGTGTTTATTCTACGCTTCCAATAAGTGGAGAAACGAGAGCCGCTGCCGATGCTCTTGCAGAGAGAAGAGCAAAAACTGAACTAAAATTAAGTAAAATGTTCTTAAAATGAGTGCATTTCTCCTTGATTTGAGCAGATAAATAAGATGATTTGCCAGTGGAATAAGACTTTTGCACTTAAAATAGAAACAACTCATCTTCATCATCTTATTTCAAGCGCAGGATGTCTAATTATCTTATTTTAGGGATCAAAATACTCACTCCATTGGCAGATAATCTTATTTACCTGCTTAAATCAAGGACAAATACACTAACTTTAAGGACATTTTACTTATTTTTAGATCCGTTTTTGCAGTGTTGTTAAAAGTGGCTTCCTGGATGGAGTTCAAACTGTTTTAAAAAGAGTTTAAGTAAGCAATCGTTGCCTTTTTCCTGAAATTTGTTCAGGCCTAGAAAATGCACTGCAAAACGAGAACTAAAAATAAGTAAAATTTTCTTGAAATTAATGTATTTCTCCTTGGTCAGACCAGGTAAATAAGATTATCTGCCAATGGAATGAGTATTTTTACCCCTAAAATAAGATAGATATACTGCACTTGAAATAAGATGGAGATGAATGGTTCCTATTTTAAGTGTAAAAATCTTATTCCATTGGCAAATAACCTTGTTTACCTGCTCAAATCAAAGAAAAATACACTGATTTCAAGAAATATTTTCTTATTTTTTTTAGTTCTATTTTTGCAGTGTGTAGCTCTAAATGATACAGAAAACTGCCCACAGCATTAAGCATCTAGCGAGAAAAATCCATTTGAATAAATTCTACTATGCATAAAAGGACAGCTAAAACAAATATGCTAAGCACAGAACGGCAGAGTCACTCATGATTAAGAAAAACGACAATTTTAAATGATGGAAACAGATGGATGAACTAAAAGATGGATAGACCGGCGCACAGACAGACACTGGGTGGACGGATGAACTGATGGATGGATATGCTGGACGTTGGATGTAAATGATGTGTGTACCAATAAACGGGCAGATGATGGGTGTGTGCCACACTGCAAAAACGGATCTAAAAATAAGTAAAATGTTCTTAAAGTTAGTGTATTTATGCTTGATATGAGCAGGTAAATAAGATTATCTGCCAATGGAATGAGTATTTTGACCCTTAAAATAAGATAATTAGACATCCTGCACTTGAAATAAGATGATGGAGATGAATTGTTCCTATTTTAAGTGCAAAAATCTTATTCCATTGGCAAATAGTCTTATTTTCCTGCTCAAATCAAGGAAAAATGCACAAATTTTAAGACCATTTATTTATTTCTAGTTCTGTTTTTGCAGTGCAAATCTAAGGATGGCTGAAAAACACACACCTGTCAGGGACAAATGGAGAGGTGGACAGACAGGCATGATTAAAACATGGTGGTGGAGGTACCATGGTGTGGGGATGTTAATTTTCTTGAACAACCCAATAAATCACAGACATCTCCGGAGAGCGCAGAACTCGGAAGTCTAAGGAATTACTGTTTTTGTTTTTGATTAAATAAAACTAGACTTTTAAAACTACATGGCAGAAACGTGGACCTTTGGCATATCTTCTCGTTATGATGATAGTGCACTGCAAAAACGGACTTAAAAATAAGTAAAATGTTCTTAAAATTTGTGTTTTTGTCTTTGATTTGAGCAGGTAAATTGTATTATCTGCCAATGGAATGAGTATTTTTTACCCATAAAATAAGACAATTCGACATCCTGCATTTAAAATAAGATGATGGAGATGAGTTGTTTCTATTTTAAGTGCAAAGATCTTATTCCATTGGCAGATCATCTTATTTACCTGCTCAAATCAAGCACAGATACACTAATTTTAAGAACATTTTACTTATTTTTAGTTCAGTTTTTGCAGTGTGAATATTGGATTCAAACCGGCTAAACCGGGGAAGTTTCTGTCCGTCTGCACTGCAATAACGTAACTAAAAATAAGTAAAATTTTCTTAAAATTAGTGTATCTGTCCTTGCTTTGAGCAGGTAAATAAGTTGATCTGCCAATAGAATAAGATTTGTGCAATTAAAATAGGAACAATTCATCTCTATCATCTTATTTCATGTGCAGGATGTCTAATTATCCTAATTTAGGGATCAAAATACTCATTCCATTGGCAAATGATCATATTTACCTGCTCAGATCAAGGACAAAAACACTATGTTTAAGAACATTTTGCTTATTTTTAGATCCGTTTTTGCAGTGTGTGGAGATATATTCGGCCAATCGAACGAGGCCACTGGGCTGCACTAAATTACAACATTTCAGCCACAAACCAAAAGGATGAATGCGATAATACTCCAGCTGTGACGCGTCCCCCCCCCCTAACAGAACACATGCAGACAGAGATAAGACCGATTTCAGGATAAAACCCCGTCTCAGTGCTGCAGGTGTGTGTTATCTGAGTTCAGCAGCAAACTCCGTCAACCCCAAACGCTCCCGGGACACCGCAGTGTGCCCTTCTGACCTCTAGGTGGCACATCCCCCCCTGCTAACTCCACCCAGAGTGCCCTGCTGTGCAGCTCAGACTACATCCACCCTGAGGAAGTGGAGCGCGGCTCCCCGCCTAGATGCTGGAGCGTCGGGTTGCGTGCCGACTACAGCAGAGTTTCCCGACGCTGCGGGAGACGGCGATGACAAAACTAAGCAAACTTATAGTGGAGGCTCTGCTGCCAAAGCCAACAGACTGACGGAGAGGTCACGAACTGACACATGCTGACATAAACCTCCCTTCCCTTTTTCAGCAGAGACCACTTCCCTCCTCTGTGATCGGGGCTCGGTTTGTGTGGGCTGACTGGAAGGCCGGTCCTCTGTTGTTAACCTGATCCATGCTAATGTTTCCGCCCCGGTCTTCATCCCGCGTCCCGTGTTTTCTCAACATGACAGAGTTTAAATCTTTCAGCAGATGGAGCGCTCGCCTGTTTTCTCTGGACACTCAGCGGAGGGAAGGCGTTTGAAGAGACGGGAAAGGAGGAGGGTTTTAATCTAGCGTGATCCCAGACGTGGACGGAGAGAGCGATCCACATTAATTCCTCAGATTAATTCATAAAAAAAATGCATTTTGATGTTTTTCTTGAACAAGTCTTTATATTTTTATAGAAAGATTTAAACTTATTTCAAATTATATATTAAAAAAAAGCTTTATTAATATGATTTGGATATAAAGAGACAACCACCGAACTGAATAAGTCCAAAATGCTTTATGAAACAGAAAGAATAAAAAAACCAAATGCACAAACCGCATTAACAAATATCCCGTTCAGTTCTGGGCTTTTACTAAAGTTTCAGAAAGTTTCCAAATCAAAATTTAAGACATTTCCCAATCAGAGTTCCCAGATTTTTCACAACATTTCTGATCTACAAATACAAGATGGATGAATGGATGAATGATCTGACAGACGGATGGAAAGATGATCCCATAGATCAGGGGATCCCCAAACTTTTCAGTCTGCGACCCACAAAATACCAGTCCTACCCCCTGGCCACCCCGTTTTGGTGTGTGAGGTTTTTATTTTTAATTCTACTTTTTAAATTATGAGGATAAAGTCATATTTTTGTTAGAACTCTTACAAAAAGTGAAGCCTTCCCCATTAATTAAAATGAGAAATGCTGAGCATCTTGTAAAGTTACATTTTTATATCAAATAAGGAAATACTAATACTAATACTATCCATCCAGATGACTGGATGAATGAATAAATGAATGAATGGATTGATGAATGAATGGATGGATGAATAAATGGATGGATGAATGAACGAATGGATGGATGAATGAACGAATGGATGGATGAATAAATGGATGAATGAATGAATGGATGAACGGATGAATGAATGAATGAATGAATGGATGACTGGATGGATGAATAAAAGGATGAATGGACGGACGAATGGATGAATGAATGGGCGGATGAACGGATGAATGAATGGGTGGATGGATGACTGGATGGATGATTAAATGGATGACTGGATGGATGAATGGATGAATGAATGGGTGGATGAACGGATGAATGAATGCATGAATGAATAAATGGATGGATGGATGAATGGGTGACTAGTTGGATAGATGAATGGATGACTGGATGAATGGATGACTGGGTGGATAGATGAATGGATGAATGAATGAATTAATGGGTGGATGACTGGATGGATGGAAAAATGGATGGATGGGTGGATAGATGAATGGATATAGATAAATGGATGACTAGATGGATGGATGACTGGATGAATGGACCTTTCAGTAGCCACATGTGTTTGTTTCATATATGTAGAATAAAAACATCACCAGAATGTTAGAACTGGTTGTTACAGTCTGCTGTTATGTCCGCCTTATGATTAATGTTTAGATAAGTCAATACAATTCTAAAAAAAATGTAACATGTTCTACATATTCCTCAAAAACCTCGTCAGCGTTCTGCATCAGGTTCTGCATCAGGTTCTGCATCAGGTTCTGTAGAGCCCTTGTAATGAACGATTCCTTTGACTCAGCTGTACTGAACCAGGGAAACTTCAAACATGCTCTGGGTCAATCCAGGAAGCTTTTTTTAATCCTAGAGGTGGGCAATATGGACCAGAAATAAGATCTCAATATTTTTAGGCCGATTGCTGATATACAACATTCATCTGTTTTCTTTTCATACAGTAAATATAAAAAGACTTCTCTGAATCAAAGCTTCATCCCAAATGTCTCACACTCATGTTTTTAACAAAGAGCTGTGGCTAAATATGAGAAACAGCTGAAAAATAAACTACTGGAATACATATTAGAGATGAGTATGTCTCATCTCTTTTAATAAAATATTGTCCAGCCCTAATTTATCCTAATGATGACTTGATGATGCCTTCTCTTTGTTGACAGTTGTGACACCGACCAGTTTCAGCTGTGATATGGGAACCGTTCCATATTTAGAAATAAAATGGGTAAGAATCTCTCATTGGTTGATTACTGCATGGATTATTTTGTTTCAGTTTGCAACAAATTGTTCAACCCTAACTGATGCAATGGGTGACTTCTCGTTCCCTAACCAGCCATGTCTGAAGACGGACTGAAATGATGCCACAGCGAACGCATAAAAGCTACAGTAAAGGCGAACAAATGAAATATTACAGCATTTCTGGATGGGTAGCTAATACACGCTGTCTGCTTCACTGTCATATGTACCTGCTGCCTGGAGTTTAACTTGTCTTTTGATTGTTTCTTCATTAAAATCTAATAAAAAAAGTAGGGCCGGGCAAGTTAACGCGTTAATTTCGCGTTTATTCATTAGACTATTAACGGCGATATTTTCTTTAACGCGCGTTAACGCATGTTGCTCACATGCTTTTATTTTGTGAAGGTCTGTTGCTGCGGTGTAGGGGTTTGAATCAGAACAGTAGGTGGCGATAATGCGCCAATAACCTCGCTGTCAGCCCAGCCTCGGATTCAAAGAGGAAGAAAGATGCTGGCCTGAAAAAAACAAAGCTGACATGGGGAAGGCAGTGTTTCCCTAGGCGAGGCGGTGAGTTGCCGAACGGAACAAGTTTTGTGGGGAGCGGAGCGGGGGGGTCCTGCATCGACGCCGTCGGTGAAGTCGCTTCTCGTTTCAAAGTATCCTATCTCAGCGAAAGCAACAACAAAAAAACCGCGTGTTAACATCAAATAAACGCAAGCAACGCAAGCATATCGAGTTAGCAAGCATTTTAGTTTAAAGTTCTTCCAGCAACAAATATGACAGAAACAAGTTAGTTGTAACCACTGCCAAGTTAAACTTTGGTATTGAACATAAAATGGTAATGCTGCTCCCTGCTGTTACCTCAGAAATTGCCTGTTTTTGGTAGATTTTTTCCTCATAAAGAGAATTCCCTGCCAGTGGCAATAAGCTTTAATTTATTATTGCTATTATTTGTTTTACATGTTTAAGTTGAGCTTTACACTAAATATGTGTTACTGATAAGTGCTACACTTTTGTTCATATGGCAGCAGAACATTAAAATAAAAGTGCTCTTTACACTACTTTTGAATTCATTCTTGGAGTTTGTAAATACAATGCGATTAATCATGATTAATCAGGCAAATTATGAGATTAATCGCGATTAAATATTTTAATCGTTGCCCAGCCCTAAAAAAAAAAGACATTTCAGGGAAAAAGACAGGACTATCTTAGGAAGGGAAATAGAAAGGAGTGAGGGATGATTTGATTGGCATACAGCTGAACAAATGGAAGCAGGAGTAACAGGATAGTAGGAGTTAAGAGAAATGGTTTACAACCCAGTTAGAGGTGGAAATCAATAGTTACAGTTGAACTAGAAAATGTGAGGCTGCAAAGAACCAAAGAGCTTCAGCTCAGCTTTGCATCTCACGGTAACGCAGTTTCCTGTTCAGGGGTCATCCCTTCACTGACCCTGGCTACTTGCACAGTTTTTTCCCCTCTTCCCGAACCTTAATTGAAAAGGAAAATTTAGGATCCTCTTTTTACAAACTCCCTCCCCTTCTTGGAGGGGAAAATCTTTCTGCAGCTAATTGGATTTCCACTTTTAACAAATTAGCCAGAAACGCTCCAAAGCGGCTCTCTGCTCGCGTACGGTCACAGTGCAGCGTGTTGTGCTTAGCATCGGGTTTCGCTGTGAAAACACAGTCAGGACTTTCTGCACCATTAACAAAAGGAGAGGACTGAAAATCAGAAGCTGGGAACACGGCGGAGAAAAAAAGAAAAAAAAAAGAAAACGGAAACAGAACGGCTCGGACCTGCAAGTGTGGTCGTCGCTGACAGAAGCGATCTGTTTCCCCTCGGTGGGCTCGAACACCAAATGGTTAATGTAGCTGGTGTGGCCCTCCATCACCTGGGCGAAGCAGAGAGAAGACAGTCAGTAAAGCTGAGCCAAACCGGCTGCTCTGTGTGTGTGTGTGTGTGTGTTAGATTTCCTGTTTAACTAAGTACCAAACGTCTGCGCTAAGTAGAGAGAAAGCCCCGCGTCTGATGACAAGAGCAGTTCCAGATGCTGGGATACCTTGACTTCATGCCGATCCTGCAGATCAGAAGTCAGCAGGCGTAGTTTTCTGTCAGCTGCAGCCGTGCAAAATCTGCAGGGAGGAGAAAGGGGGCGAGAAAGAGAAGATTTAACAATAAACAAAGAAGGGAACGTGAAAACACACACGGTGACAGACGACATCTCCGAATCCGAGTCTGTGTGTGGCAGGAGCCCGGAGAGGGATGGGTGGGGAGCGCTGCCAGGGATATTCTAATTGCCAGCAAAGGTAAACACGGAGAGAAACAAGACGGCTCACGCCATCTACGTGCGTCTTTGTTGGAAGCCCAGCGCTGAGCCACGGAGAGGACTTTCCCTCTAATCAGCCCTCGTGCACACCAGCGCCTGCAATTACTCACCCAATTACACTAACTCACTTATGACAGGAAAAACACACACGTATCACCAGTATAAACAGACAGCGCTTCACACATTTTCAGGCACAGATGGATTTGGCATGATGTCATTACAAATATCCTGCCTACAGCTTAGCCTCCACAGCAGGTTGGTTTATACTAGTCCGGCGCTAAGACTTCACAAATAAAACCTGAACTTTTTGGTCACGTTGGCTTTCCTTTAAGCTACCTTTATACACATTTCTGAGAGTAGAAAACTCTTTAAAAAAGGTGCCTGCAACGCATATTTCCCACCGTAAAGGCTTGTTTTGGCCAAAATAATAGTTAAAAGCTCGTAATTACTGATCTTAATCTTGTCTTTCCACAGCTGTTCAGTTTATGCTCATTTACCGTCTCTTTAATGTCCGCCGTCACAAAACGAGAACGCATCAACCGCTCTGCTACGTTGAGACGCACAGGAAGAACGCGAGAGAGAATGCAGAAGAAAAGGAAGTGAAAAGGAGACGAGGGTACACTGTGGGAAAAAAAAGAAGGGATGAATGAAGGTGAGACAAAAGAAGGGAAGGACAGATAAGACAAGAAGAGAGCGACAGAGAGAAGGAATGAATGAAGGATATGGGGGAAAGAGGAAAGAAGGAAGAAACCAACAAACAAACGAAAAGAAAGAAGGAACACTGCAAAAAGGGAACTAAAAACAAGTAAAATTCTCTTGAAATTAGCATATTTTTCCCTGATTTGAGCAGCTAAATAAGACTATTTGCCAATGGAATGAGTATTTTTACCCCTAAAATAAGATAATTAGGAATTCTGCTCTTGAAATAAGATGATGGCGATGAATTGTTCCTATTTTAAGTGCATAAATCATATTCCATTGGCAAATAATCTTATTTAGCTGCTCAAATCAAGGAAAAATACACTTCTTTCAAGAAAATGTCACTGACTTTTAGTTCCCTTTTTGCAGTGAAGGAAGGAAGGAAGGAAGGAAGGAAGGAAGGAAGGAAGGAAGGAAGGAAGGAAGGAAGGACAGACAGAAGGAAGGAAGGAAGGAAGGAAGGAAGGAAGGAAGGAAGGAACGAAGGAAACAAACATAAGGGCAACAGGTAGGAAGGACAAGTAGGTATTCGATGAAGGAAGGACACAAGGACAACAAAATGGCTGAAGGAAGGGACAAAAATAATGAAATAAAGACAATAAATAAGGGGACAAGCAACAAAAGGAGGACACAATAAAGAAATGCAAGAAGAAAGCTAGAAGGAATCAAATAAGGAATAAAGGGAACAAAGAAGCAGGTAGGACACATTGACATAGTGGAGGGAGGGAAGGGAACAAAAGACAATGAGGATGGAAATAGGGAGGAAGGACAAAGGAACGAGGCAGGACAGAAAAAAAGAAGGAATGACAGGTAGCGAAGGAAGGAGAGAAGGAAGAAAGGTAAAAAATCAGGACACTGAAGACAGTGAGGAAAATATAGAGGCAGGAGAGAAGGAAGGACAATTATATATGAAGGGAAGATAGGACAGAAGAAAGAAAAATGACAGATTGAAGGGAAAGAACAAGGGAAAGACAAGGAAAGAAAGGAGGACAAGGAGGACACATCGTAGGAAGACCAGCAGGATGGAGGTAAAACACAAGAAAGGAAGAAAAGACAAGAAGGGGACGAAGGAATTAATGAACAAAAGAAAAATAAGAGAAAGGCAGGTCTCAATTAAGAAAGAATGACAAAAGGATTGAGGGAAGGACAGAAGAAAGGGGACGAAAAAGGCAGAAAGGACACAAGAAAAAACAGAAGGCTTCAAAACCAAAAGAAAGCCTTTGGCCAAGGGGATGGTGAATAATGTCCAGAAATAGAAGAATCTCCAAATTGTCCTCTTTCTGTTCTTATCCAGACCTGGAAAACGCTTAAATAAAATGGCACATTTCCCCGACCTCGTAGGAACGCTGCAAACATCAACCGTGTGCTCAGCCAACGCACCACCAGGCGGTAAGGGCGCCTGTGTGTCAGAACATTTTACTGTGAATTCAACAAACAGGAAGTTATGGACATTTAAATTTAGACCGTTCTTTTTATAATTCATACACGGTCTAAATCACACAGGCTCAAACATATAAACAGACCTGACTAGTATATGATTAAATGCCTCTTAAACAGGTTGCACCACATTTTTGAGGACCATAAGGCACGCTTAAAATCCTTAAATTTTCTCAAAAATTTATGGCACACCTCATATGTGATTAAAGTTGTGTTTACTGACCAATTTTAAGTGGTACAAAGCGCTCAAAAATCTGTTAAAATGTGTAATTATGACCATTGTTAGCCATGAAGCTGCTCTGCTCAATGGAAATTCAGAGCATTACGGTACAATGTGTCCTGATCGGACCCATGAGCTGTCCACAAAACTGCCTGACTGTAATGTCTAAACTAGAAGTGCATTAATTTAAGGCAGCCCACGCAAGAAGTACGGGTAGCAACAATAAACCTAGAAAGGTAATTTAACATAAAATTTATGTTTATTTTGGCTTTATGTCAGAAACAGGGCAGTGTAGTCCAACCACTCTGTCCTCCCAACAGAGACGGATAGAGAACTGTGTACGTGAAGGAGTGATATTACACACTTGGGAAGAATATTTATAATCCGGTTCGCATTAGGGTCCGAAAAATACGGTACCTTGACTAAATACCATCAAGAGTAAGGAAAATGGTTGAGATGTTGGGAAAAAACTCTGAAGTCACCAAGAGTCAGGCCGTTTTTTTTTTTACCAGAAACCAGCTGAAACACCAGAGACAGAAAGACCTTCCAACAAGATAATGATCCCAAAACGTATCAATTTTAGATTGAATAAAGCGAGGTAAAGTTTGAGGTCCTGAAATGACCCAACCTCTACTCTAATAACCGTGAAACAACGTTTTTGGAGAGAGGAAAATCACGATGGTGCCGCTCCTACAAAGTCACAGCAGTGATACCTGTGCTTCTTTTGGCATCATCGTTATCGCCGAGATGTCAAAAGTATTGGTGTGCAAAGGCACAAGAAGCTGCAGGAATTAAATGTAGAGTCAGCGATTTTTTTCTATCCGTCCCTTTTTGAATACACCAAAACAAGGGTTGGAGTCCAAAACATCTGAACAACTAAGAAGTTCAGCACCTAAACCAGCCGAGGAGACCAAACATCTAGGTAAATGTGTATGTACTCTGCATTAGCTGCTTGGCAGCTGGTAGGTGCTGAAGGAGAGGGCTATTCGTGTTTAATTCTGGTTGTGATGAGGTTAAAATTACTTTAAAGAGCCCTACATGCACATTTTAAAAGTCTATAAAATTACCATATCACCGCCATGCTTTCCCTGTCTCCTGCTGCATCTGTAGTGACATGTCTGACACCTATTGACGCGATCCGACGGCAAAATCTGATTTTCTTTATCAAAAATTAATCCTAGCTTTACCTATTAAAAGTATTTTTTCCCTCCTGTCCGAGTTAATTTAAAGCTGCAGGAAGCAAAAAAAATAATTAAGCTGATGCCACCGAGCAGGGGCGTAGAACTGCACCTCATAGAATTTGCCTCAGACGTTGGAACAATCTCTCCGCTTTGGCAACTCGTCAGCCCTTAACGATCCAATATCATCATATCGCCCCCACTTAATTATCAGTCCACCCACTCTGGATAAAAATAAATCACTAAAAGCCACAAATTAGCGTGACATTCATGCTAGTGATAAACCAAAGTACACCTTTGACAGGAATAGTCGGTTAGAGGAGCTGTAGATATCCTTAGATTTGATCAGGGACGCTTAGGTTCGTCAGACACGTCTTGTTTTAAAACAGGCAGCTGAAGGACCCAAAGCGGGGCCTTTAAAGGAGTTCTGAGGAAGCTGCTGCCTACATTTTAAAGCCACGTAATTTAGCGATGAGTAATGATTCTGTATTCCTGTTAATCCCATCTGCGGCCACTCTGGGATCTGTTCCCCAGACCATCACTTTACCCTCCACGGTTTGGGTGCAGGTCTTTCCTTAATGTCACCCCCCCCCATGGTTTTTTCCTCCTCTGGTAACAGGAAGCTCTCGAAGAAAAGCCTGTTGTTTCGCATGCTGGCCACTGTATTTACTAGATGACAGCCAAGCTTGAAAAATGAGCGAGTGGGGTGGAAGTCAGTGGTTTTAATAGTTTTCAGACTTGTTTTCAATACAGGCTGCTGTGGTGGCGGCTGGAGGGCCACCCCCCCCCACTCCCCTCGCCTCTCATCAAGCCCGTGAGAACGCTGTACTTTTCCTGGAAGGCACAGCTACGTGCCGACTGAAGGGAGAGCTTGAACCTGAGCGGGTTCTCATCAGCACAATAACATGTGCGCACGTCACAGCGCTGGCTCAAGGGTCCTGTGGAGTAAAACCACAGAAGGCCAGGAATTAGCGCTGCCTTTCCTTTCCAATTACACTGAGCCCGAGCGCCTCCCGGACGGGGGGGGGGGGGGGGGGGGGGGGGGTGCAGATCCTTCACATCCACAGCTTCAATCAGGTGGAAACTCTGCTTTCTAATAATCCCTAGTTGGGCTGCTTCCCACCTGAAACGACTTGGCTACGGCCTTGGACGTGTGGCAGCAAGAGGAGGTGATGAATACTTTTGGACAGCATGACTGATGTAATCTCCCAGATAAAAAAAAAAAAAAAAGAAAAGAAAGAAAGAAAGATCCTGTTTTTTTTTTGTTTTTTTTTTCTCAAAAGTCACAGATGTCAGCTTTCCAGGGCGGAAGAGGAGGACGGCTCGACGCCCTCTAATCCTCCAGCAACAGTCTGATGGCGTCTTACGTAACACACCGCTCCACAGCACAACTCACGTCTACTGCTGTAAAATACTCACCAGCCACTTACCAGATACACCCCTTCATATATGTCTTTACAGAAAGACAGCAAACCGGCCATTCAGTCAATGAAAGCACTGCTAGGCGTAGTGAAGACGGGTTTCTGAAGCTTTTAAATCACACAAGCTTCTCTCAGGTGCTCAAGAATAGAATTTAAAATTCTTCTTCTAATGTATAAAGCCCTTAATAATCAAGCGCCATCGTATATCAGAGCTCTGATTACCCCGTATGTTCCTAACAGAGCACTTCGCTCTCAGACTGCAGGTCTGCTGGTGGTTCCTAGAGTCTCTAAATGTGTTCTGTTAGCTGTGACATCATCCAGAGAAGACGGCTCACCCGCTACTACCATCTAATGTAGAACAGATTACTAGATCAATGTGTGCTTCTGTGCTTTTTTTGTCTCTCTTGTTGTGTCTCTGTTCTGTCTTCTGTAACCCCCAGTAGGTCGAGGCAGATGACCGTTCATACTGAGCCCGGTTCTGGTTCTGCTGGAGGTTTTTCTTCCCACTGTCGCTTCATGCTTGCTCAGTATGAGGGATTGCAGCAAAGCCATGTACAATGCAGACGACTCTCCCTGTAGCTCTACGCTTCCCCATGAGTGAATGCTGCTTGTCGGGACTTTGATGCAATCAACTGGTTTCCTTATATAGGATAATTTTGACCAATCTGTATAATCTGACCCAATCTGTATAATATGATTGAACTTGACTTTGTAAAGTGCCTTGAGATGACATGTTTCATGATTTGGCGCTATATAAATAAAATTGAATTGAATTAAATGAACCAGCTGCACGGGCAAACCGCCTTGCTTGATGTCATTGGACAGAGGGCCGACACAGAACTGGGCAGATGTGCTACAGCAGCAGAAAACCACACCTGGTGTCACTCCCGTCAGAAAGGCACCGGAAACCGAGGCTGCAATTCACACAGGCTCATGAAAAGTCTACAAGACGCCCAGGCGGCGCAAAAAGACGGGCCATTAGCGTCGCTATATGGTCTTCCCGCTGTACTTCTAGACCACGTGGCACGCAGCCCGTTTTTAAAGTGCACATCCAAACGTTCACTACAAATTTACTGCAGTTATTTCTACAGCGGTGAGGCTTTAACCAGGGAACCTCGACGGACACCCTAAAATGAACAGAAGGTTTAATAGATGAAAGAAAGGATGGATAATAAGAGCAATACAGGGATTTAATGGCTACTACACATCTGGATGGATGATTATGCTGTAAAATGGGGGGGGGGGGGTTAATTTGGGAAAATAGCTTAAACTCGATAAGCTGTCTGATGTACACGTGCACCACATCGATCTTACAGCCAATGACCCGACGCCAGCAGATGTCCTAAAACATTAACATGAGGGTGGCGTAGAAAGCACCCTCTAGTTCTGCTGGACATCCCCCACGTCGATCCTCATTGAGCTTAGAGATTTTTTTTATTTTATCTGCTAATTAAAAAGCCCATTTAAATGAGTTTACAGGTCAAATTAGGTTGGAAATGGTGAAATGAGGACGCAGACGAACCTCAAGGCAAGTAGGTGGATGGACAGAGAGGAATAGCTGGATGGATAATAAACGTTTGGATTAGTTATCATATGACTTATTGCTATAAACCAAAAGGGCATCAATAAGTATGAAAATATGATTAAATGCAATTACTGTGTCCATTTTAGATACATAAATAAAACTCTTCATGCAACAGCTGTCCTAAAGAAATGGGTATGAGTTTTAAGAGCAGCATTTGTGTGTGACATGTAGGTCTGCTAACAAGTTGTAAATACTGTTTTGTTGTCACTTTTATAATTTTTTACAATAAATACCCTGAAATAGCAGGATCAAATATTAAATTGATATTGCAGATGGACAGAACCATGAGATTACATTCTTTGATTTTCTCACGACTAATACACAAATACGGCATCTTTGGACAGAAGTAAAGGCTGTGAGGTTGTTTACGTTAATGTTATAGAGAGGCTTGATTCCCTAATATTTCAATTTGTTTGATCTTAAAAGGCCTTCAGTCAAACTGTTCCTGCAAACAAACACAACTCAATTACTTTAAAAAGGAAACAATCTTTTCTAATCAGACAGATAATCAAACCTTACTTCCAGCTGTGAAGCACTGGACTTTGACCATATGAACATACGTAGAATCTGTCAAACAAAACGCACTCCAACTCCTATCATTAGGTTTATTGCCCCAATGAAAAAGCAGCTAATGTGCTCGAGCGGTTGATATTAGAGCAAACATGAACGTTAGGGCTGGGGACCGACCGAATCCCGTCGATACTACCGGGTACCAATTCACGTCAAATCAAACAGTACCATGTTTTGGTACTTAAACGCATCATTGTGACACAGAGAGAGCGGAGGAGTGGCCCATTTTCCATGCCGAACATGAACACAGCATTGCAGCACAAGAGCAAAATGGCGTCACTAGTCCAGTAAACAAAGCATGGCTGACAGAAAGCGCTTTTTAGACCCATCCGACTAGCGAAAAATCTAGTGACTTTCTTCTGTTATTGGTGTCTTCCCGTGAAAGTAAATCGTTCTGGAGTTATTGTCTAGGGCACAAGCGGCACAAGGACTTCCACAAGCTTCTCCAAGCACTGTCTCCCAGATAGACAGACAGACGCCTCATCCTGAAACTTGGCTGCAGTAAAGAGAGCAGAGAGGAGAGCCTCTATGCTCCCTCATTGCAAATGTATCTCACCCTCATTTACAAAGCGGGATAAAATGTTTTTAATGTTTTAATTCTTCTATGAAACTGTTGCACTAAAACAATTCCCTGAATTTTATTCACACACAGCTTCAATCCCGTATTTACCTCGTTCACTCTGTGCCTCTGATAGCTGCTGTTTTGGTATAAATGAGTTTTATTATTACATTCCCTTAATTATTATTATTCAGGCAATGTATTAAAAATCATAGCTTATTTAATAAGGTTCATTTGTAGAGCCAAACTATTTATATATTGAGAAATAAATATGTCAATTTGAAAAATTTTGAGATTTCATTAATAATCTAACATTTATCACTACATAAACACACAAAAGTACCGAAAATAGGTACCGTTAAGTACTGGTAGCGGTTCCCAGGTACCAGGTATCGATACCATATTGGTTCAAATGTGAAAGGTATCCATCCCTAAAGAAGGTAAACTCCTGAACACTGATGCGTTGAACCATCCACCCCCAAACTAAAACCTTTGCACTGTGTATGGACTGCATAACCAACTGCATATCTATCACTTAACAATATTAATAATCATTATAGACATGTTAACAATCATCTTTATTTGTCATTGCAACTTTGCACATGTCAATAAAATGTGTCCTCTGCATTTAACCCATGTTTAGGGAGCAGTGGGTCAATTCTGGGATTAAGGGTCTCGCTCAGGGACCCAGAGAGGCAGTCTGTGGGATTCTAACCGGTAAAATTGGACGCAAGCTCCCTCCACTAAACACTAGACCACCACTCCCATTTATTTCCCTTGATACAATACACTACCACCATTCAATGTATAAATGATGTTGAAAGGAGGTACCTGATGGTGGGTATCCTGTCCAGCCGGGACTCGGGGCTCCAAGCCAGAGCATCAACGCGCAAGTCATGATGAAAAGCTCGGAGAACATTGAACTGGACACCCTCCACCTCCACGTCCTCCTCCTGTGGAAGCAGATTCCCGTTAAAAACAAAAAAAAGACATACACTGTGGTGGGTAAATCTGGCAGCGTGGAGCTGCATCCCTTACTTGGAAGAGGCAGGTGCCCACCACCACATACTGGTTTCCCCCATAAGCTAGGAGAGAAGCATGGGAACCTGAGCTGAAAGGGCTGAATTCGACCACGTGGACGTAGTCGTCGCACGTCACCGTGTAGCTGGGACTGCGGGTCAAGTCCTCCTGCATGTTGGGGGCTCTGGCAAAGCTGGCTTCTGGTCAGGAGACACACACGGCACATTATTAACAGAGGAACATTAAGCCTTGAAACTATAAAAGGCAGAGAACAAGCAGATTCTCATCTTTGTTTAGCTCTAACCCTTTAAACAGATACAGGTTTGTTTTTTTTTTATTGAATACAGATGCAGCACATTAGAAAAAGCCAAACCCACGCTACATCTATCAAAAGAACGGGGTCAAAAAAAGAAAAAAAAGCAGTCCAAATGTTTTGACACCACACACTAACCCTGTTACATTTTGTCATGGAAATACCACAATCTTTAATACATTTTCCTGGAATTTTACGAGACTAAACAACACATAGCAGTACATAACTGAATTCACCCAGTCCCCTTTCATTTTTTTTAAAACCAGAGAACCACTTCCCTAAAGACTATAAATAAAACTATTCAGTAAAGGGCTCTGACGTTTCTTAGTCTGACATTTTCCAGGGAGATTATGCTGTGTTGATGCTGCTGTGACAAAAGGCACATTCTTTGTCCTCTTTTGTCATCGCCTACCCCTCCTTTCAGTAATGGATGGCTAGATGGACGGACCTAGGGTGCTGGTGGCAGCATCATGCAGTGAGGAGATTTGCTCAAAAGATAGATGGAGCTCAACATAGAGCAATCTTCAAAAGAAAACCTTTTAAAAGACTGGGCCGGTGTTTAAGGCTGGACGATAATTCAATAACAATAAATATCGATCGATTAAAGTATACCCATGATAGAAAAAAAAGGTTCGATAGAATAACAGTTTTTTAGCCATGAAGGTTAATATTACAGTCATTACATCCTCCCAACCAATCACAACGCAGACCCAGGAATGCTCCGTCACCAAGCTCCGCCCCCTTCAAAGACTTCAGAGAGCACACGTTTTTTTTTTTGTTTTTTTTTAAACTTGTAGTTTTGGTAAAAAGTTGGTTGCATAAAGGGCTGAGTTTGAATTCAGTGTTTGTGTTTTCTGTATATAAAATAGGTTGCTAACAGCATAAAATGACCAGGGCTGCACTTAAAATATTTATTTATAATTTGTTGATTATTATCGATATCAGTCGATATGACTTCTAATTAATCAATATGCTTTTTTTCTATAACGTCCAGCCTTACCGGTGTTACAACTCCCAGCAGGAAATATACACCTAGAGCTGAGGCTTTCAATCCAATCTGACTGAGTTTAAGCTATTAGATAAAATAATGGGTAAAATTTCAACCTCAGCATGTTAGGGAAGTTTAAAATAAACTCACATTGTATTTGTAGAATTTTGTATGAATGTTTTTGTTTGGCAGTGTGTCTGTCCGCTGTTGCGCACCTTTGTTGTGGCCCCGGATGGTATTAAACTATATTAACAGAGTAATTTCCAGTCTATGGTACCATAATAAAAGGTATTTCTGTTCTATCCTATTTACTGGAAGAAAAATAACCCAAAAAGTCGCCACACATTGCTTTTTTTGTAGTTTCTCCAGCAGTATGAATGGTATGCAGTTTGTTTCAGAACAAAATAAACAGTTTATACCGTACTTTTAACGTCAACGTACCGTTCTTTCCCACCATGCTTGGTGTTGAAGCTAACCGTACATGTCACATGGAAACGAGATAAAACAGTTGTTCACATAGTTCAAATGGGCAAAATATAACACGACTAGTGTTGTTATGGACGTGTATCTTATCATAAAAGCAGCAATAACGTTAATACTTTACCAAAGTGGTCTCAAAATGCACTCGCTGAATCAAACACAGCGCGCCTTTGAGGTGTTTTCAACCCCACTTCCTACTACGTCATCGGAGCGTGCCATCGACAAGAGAGCGTCGGGGGGGAGTTCGGAGTTAAAAAATTTAAAATATAGATTTAGCTTACAAAAATATTATAATACAACAGTAGTAAAATGTATTCTGTAAAATTATGTTTCGAAAAGTCCCAAAATTAGAAAAATTGGAAAAACTTTAAAAAAATAAAGATTGTCAAACCACAACCGATGCCTGCTCCGAGCCGATTGGCTGGGAGGCAGCAACGTCACGGTCGATTTAAACGTTCAAATCGACAGCTGCTTTTTCTCGTTGTCTTGACTGACTCGTTGACTCCTGGGACTGACTGGGAACATTATAAAAGGTTAGAACTGATTAATCACACGTATTTTTTTAGATTGCTATAGACGTCTGAACAATACATATGCATGCATAACGATACATCTGATTTTAAAAGACAAATAATTTAAATAATTGTAGGATCATTAATACCGTAGGTTCTCAAAGGCCATCTTCCTTGTTAATTTCCTTTTGCACAATAAGGTAAAATACTTCTTACTAACCTGTCATTGTCTACTTTTAAATATTCACTCTTTACATTTAGCTATTTTAGTTTTTGCATTTTAACATGCATGATTGCATAACACTGCCTTATGACAATACTCCTCCAGGCCGACATGTGTAGGAGGGCTACATTAAATAGAGGGCCAGAGATTTGTGTGAGTTAATGCAAGACAAGCTCTAAAAGCCTAGATGTCTCAATTGTTTACAGTAGTAAATAGTGGGAGTGGTGGCCTAGTGGTTAGGGAGTCTGGCCTTTGCATCTTGGAGAGGCCTCAAAGGTCGCCGGTTTGAAACTCACTCACTCTCTCTGGGTCCCTGAGCAAGACCCTCGACCACAGATTGCTCCTCCTCCGCCTCCCAGTGTCAGCAGCACACTGCTTCTGAGAGAAATTTCCCCTCTGCAGGAGTATATAGGGAAATATTATTATAATTGGTAGAAATGATTATCATCAATATAGTGTGCTTGTTAATCAATATGCTACATTTAGCTCAGTTAATTAGTACTTTTATGTGGTTACCTGCATAACACTGCTTTATGAAAAGAAAAGCCATCATTTGTAGGTGGGCCCATATACTAGTACATCTGATTAAAAAAATAAAAAGTAGGACTCACTTTAAACTGATTTCCTGCCAAAAGATGTGCCGTTCTGGGTGGAGGAAGCAAGCCTGGGCGCTCTGTTTGTGACCTGAGATTTAAAATTTTATTTCCAAACCTCATTGATGTCCTGCAGCTGCACCTACATTTTCTCGCTGTAGCTGTTTTGTTTTTTTCCTTCTCTGATCTTCCTCCTGGCTCCTTTTCTGCACATCTCTCAGTTCTTCTTCATTTCCTGACTTGAAAGTCCTCTTCTCCCCTAGCAAAGATTTTATCTCAGCTGGTCCGTGTGCGATTTTGACCCAAGTATTAGCTTAATTTGACATAAATGGTTTTTCAGGTCAACGTACAGCACTCTGTGCTTATCGATGCTCCGGTGTGCCGGCTGCCCTTCACAAACCTTGCCTATGTAACTTAAGGGGGTTGGATCCTTCCCTGAATGGGTCATGTGACCTTGAATGCCGCTCTAGGTCACATGACCCATTACAGGTTATGGAAAAGTGGTCTGCTATCAGATTCAGCTTAATTTTGAGACAGTACAGTGTTGCCAGTGTCCTTCAGGGGCACAAAACCTGGATGTTACAGGTCCAGCGCCCCTAGTGGCTAAATGTATACAGCGCTACTTTAATATGGATTACTGATCCAACTATAAACCCTGCAACATGGTGTGTTGTTGGAATGTTTTGCCAGCATATATGGACCGCATACTAAAACAACTGGCCACCTTTATCAGCCAGAGCTAAATTCCTTTGGGGCCATTATAGATATTGGCTGGGAACTAAATCTGATCGCCTCCATGCAATGCCGCATTGATGCAGTAATTCATGTAAAAGGAAGCCCAACCAAGTATTAATTGCATAGAAATAAACATACATTCAGAATCTGGAAAAAAAAGAAGGTACTTTTTCACAATGTTCTAATTTTAAAGAGATGTACATGTAAATGCTCACAGGGTGGGCTTACACTATGATCTGTAACTTCTGTTTTAGGGAACAATGGATGAATTTGCAGACCACCTAAAGCTGATGGTGAAAACCTTCAGGAAGGAGAGCCACAGGGTTTATCAGTCAGAGAGGACCACCGTTCATGGAGCCGACAGCATGATGATGGTGCTACAGCTGGCCATGGCAGAGGTCAATAAGCAGGTAGCAGTTTTACTCCTTTTATTTGTTAGTTAATCAAAAATCTAACCTGGGTTAAACAGGAAAACATAAACGGCTAGGGGAAAAAAACTGGCCAAAGTATTGAGAGTCCAAAGATGACTTTTTCTCTTAATATTAGTATCTGGTATTTTCTTTACATACTTAAGGTTATTTTCTGGATGTGGGATAGCCACCCCCCCCCCCCCCCCCATAAATTATGGTGGTGCTGTAAAAGAGCCTTTTGTTTTAACAGAGATTTTTCTTTTGCCTTTTTTGTTTTGTTTAATTTTGTCTAAATATCAGTAAAAACCTCAAATGCCTGAAGAATTACTGTAAAGTATTACAGGAATGTTGTCTGGCTCATTGATGCAAAGAAGTGGTGTCTGGTTTAAAACATTAGTACAGTCCTTAATCTTTATGTCCTGCTGAACACCATAGTTGCAATTGGCAATTTTTTTTTAATATAAATTTGTTCAAATTAAACTCTTTAAGAAGATCTTAAAAAGCCGTATCTCTTGGCATCCTGACGACATTGCACAACTTTCCAGCTGCTTATTTTCAAACAGAGGCGAACCTTTTTTTTTTTTTTTTTTTTTTTATTTATTTATTTATTTTCTGCTGTTGATCTAATGTGTCCTTGGGTGTTGGTGCTCACCGTCTCTTCTTCTCCCTCGGACAGCGTGGAGGAGAGTTCAACGTGGCTCTGAGCGACGTCCTGGTGGCCTGGAAGCACCTGCTGTTAGACAAACTCCACCTGCCGCCCCCCAGCGCCGCCCCCCTGGAGAACTACGAGCTCTTCCTGGACGCGTACCAATCTTTCCTGAAACGCTCCAACACCGTGGATCTTGTGGACGTTCTGGCCATGTGCAAAGAGCTGAGGGTGGGGGGCTCGGATCCGGTGGAACCTGTGAGCCCGGTGAGCAGGCGTTGGTTAAAATCAACATTTTAAAATTAGAGTTGGATAGCATAGCAAGAATAGTCAGACTTCATAAACATTTCCACATGTTGTCACGTTACAACACAAACGCAGGCCTCCTAGGTTCAATAGAGAATAATTGGTAAACAAGCAGGGCCATGAAGTCCACCTTTCCACTGGCCATGTAGGAGACACAGCAACTATTTATAAGATAGGGCTGAACGATTTTGCAAAATAATCGAATTGCGATTTTGTTTCTTAATATTGCGATTTAATGTGTGTTTTTTTTTTCCAGTTTAATTTATGTGTTTTAAAATATATACACACAACAAATCAATTTGTTTCCTCGCCTTGTGGATTAGTTGCTAAAAGACCCACAGCATCTAAACTCGGAGCAGAAATGATTCTGTTCTGCCTACGATATATTTCAACCAAAATTGCAATTTTGACTTTTCTCTGCATTAAACCACAAGCAACAAAAATGTTCTCTAAAAAAAGACGTTTGTAAACAAGGACTATTTAAAATAAGAACTTTTAATGTTTCTATTAATCAGAATATTATTCAAGAGAACAGCTTTTAGTTGACTTGGACATCAATCCTTGTTGAACATAGTGTAACCAGTCAATGTATTAAACTGATTGACCAGAACTTAATGCTATGTATGATTATATAAACTCTAAAATAAGTAATAAAGTTAGATTATCTCACTGCTGCAACCGTCTTCCCTTTCATGTGAAGGCAAACCCACTTTAAACATTTTACCAACACCTAATGGACTTGTCTAATTCACTAATTGTTACATAGCCAAAAATTGCAGACCTCTGCGATTTGGAAATTGAATTTTTTAAAATGGCGATTATATTGAACATGCGATTAATTGTTCAGCCCTTGTATAAGAAGGTGCATCTTGCGTTCAAAATGCTGCGTGTGGTGGGATATTACTACGCCACGTCAACTCTGAAACCACCGTCCCCACAGTGAAACATGGAGGCGGCAGCATCATGCTGCGGGATGCTCGTCTTCAGTAGGAACAGGGAAGCTGGTCATGGGAAGATAGATGAAACTAATTATAGGGTATTCCTCCTTTAAAATACAGTAAGAGGCTGCAAAAGCCCTGAAGCAGAGCTCACCTTCCACACACTTTCTACCTTTTCTGGACAGATGTGGGGGGAAAAAATAATAATAAGGAATTGGATTTCACCATTTTCAATATCTGGTAAAGAATGGAAAAGGTAACTTAAGCATATGGAAAACATTTGTAATTCCAGACTGTCCTACTGTCTAAAAGTTGCTCATCTTCATATTCTTTCTTGTTTTCCTTCATATCCTTCGTCTAATGGCTAGCCTTTGTTCTCTCTTTTGACTTTCCTTTCCTCCCCTTGCAGCCTGTTGTGTTTTGTTTTTTTTTAGATCATGCTTGTGTCCTACCTACCATATTCCATACCTCTCTCCTTGTGTTCTTTGTTTCCCTCTTTATGCCCTTCCTGATTCCCTCTGTTTTCCCCTCCTTCCCATTTCTTTTTTACAGATCACATATTTAAACCCGCTGTAGAAATATGCCACAAATCTTATAGGGAACTTTAGTATTTTGCATTCTAAAATTAAATTATGGACTGAGAACCCGGATTACATAAAAAAATATGTATAAACACTTTTTTTCCCCAGCAGGACAACCCTAATTATGCAGCCAGGGCTGCAATGAACAAGTTAAATCAAAGCAAATACACCTGTCTGAATGGTCCAGTCAAAGTCCAGATCTGAATCTAGTCGCGAAGCTGCGGCAAGACTTGAAAATGAATGTTAAACGATGACTTTAGGCTAGTTTGAAAAGAAGAATTGTGGAGGAAAGAAGAGTTGCAGCTGTAACTGCAAACAATAGTGGGCTTATAAAAGTACTGGCTCAGGCAGGGCTGGATATAAATATGACCACTTAGGGATATTTTCCTTTCACTTCTTTACGATGCACTCTACTCTCAATATTTATTTTACAACAAGTTGGACTATGAAGAAAGGGTGAAATTCTGAACCTCCCTAATATGTTCCTTTTTATTCTTTTACCAAGATCCAGCTGTTCGAGTTTCTATCAGGTAACGTGGAAATCCCCGACCGACCGGCTCCATTAACACCGTCTAGTCAAAGCAGGAACTGCTGCTCCCAGGTAGGCCCGATCCCCGCGGTGAATCCCCTCTTTTTCCACTTCTGTTCCATACAACATTATTGGGATAGCATGCAAGTCTTTTTTTTTTTTTTCCTGCAGGTAATGATTCAGGCTTTTGTTTGTCCAGTCGTTTCCGTGTTGTAGTTCCTGCCTGGAATCCATCCTGTTCTCCTTGAAAGGAACCCCGTATCAGATCCCTCAGGTTTAGGAGAGTAATGCAAGTTAAATTATGGCGCAGCTGTTTAACACTGTGGAGCTCAACAGGAGCTTCTGCAACACAGTATACTTCCTCCATCTGTCGCTGCTAATTTATAAGGCTTCAGCCACCACTTGCTGCTATATAACTACTTATATAGTGGTTTAAATCTTTATGAGCTTAGAGCTGTCTGCTCGCTGAGTGCTTTTATTATGTTTGCATTTTTCATTCAGAACTTTTGAAAGTGATCGTCCAAGATTTTGGTGAAGTACTGATTAGAGGTAAAGGTACTAAAAGGAACAGTTTCCCCAAATTACAGAGATTTAATCAAGTATAAAACTAGTGTTAATATGCAGGCTACTAAAAGAAAATGTTCAAGGTTAGTATGATGTTGCAAAAAAAGTTCTTGTTTAATTTTTTTTTTTTCAGCCTGTTTTGTCCATCAATCCATACGTCCATTCATCCGTTTTGTACATCTGTTCGCCTGTCCTTTGTCCATTTATCTCTCCATCCATCCAGCTATTCGTCTGCCAGTCCATATTTCTGACCCCCCCTTCATCAAACTTTTGCCCTGTTTATCTGTCTGTCTATCAATCCATGAACCCATCCGTTAGTCCATCTTTAGGTCTATTTGTCCATCAGCTTTCTATCCTTTCATGTAGGGCTGGACGATGTAGGCAAAAGTTTATATCACGATGTATTTCTTCATTTCCGTTGATACAATATATTTACGACATTGATATAAATAAAATAAAAGCCTCAGAAGAATGCCCACAACAGATGCCTGAACAAACCTATAGAAATGATTTTGCCATGTCTGTAAAATTCCTCCAATATATATATTTTTTTAAATATTTGCTTTAAAAAAAAAAAGCATAAAACTCAGAACTTCAGTCAGTGACGAATGCTGTAATATTAGACTATAATGTATATTGAAATATTGGAAATGTCATATTACAGTTATTGAATAAAGCTATATTGTGGTATATATTGATTTTGAATTATTCCGCCCCTACTTTTATGAATCTTTCCATCCAGCAATTTGACCACCTGACCATATATCCTGTCATCCATCCCTTGTGTATGTTTTACAAGTACCATGTTTAAATTATGACATCTATAATAATATATCTACCCTGAGTGAATATTTATCCTCTGGATTTTTGCGTTTAAAATTAATGAGAACACTTGACAGGAACCCTTTATACTCCTTCCTAGAGTAGTTCTTGTTTTCAGAACTTTTTTTGGGGGTGGTTTAAAGTAAATAAGTATAAACAGATGAAACGGGTCTGATTGTGTTGCGATTGCTAAAAGCTATATTTGTCAAAACGACAAATGTAGTTTTGTCCTTAATGTGATAGTTTTGAACTGAAATTAAGATTTAATTTTTTTTCTTTATCGCAATAGATAAAAATGGCAGTGAGACGTGTTTTCTGCTCCTATCTGAGTTTGCTGGTAAACTCTAAAAACGACATGGCCTTGGCGCTCACCCTCAACGTCCCCGCTCGCTCTCTTGAACATCAGGCGTTTACTGACATTAAGCGTGCTGCACGAGACAGTCAGACCTCTCTCTTCTTGGTAAGACACTCCACATTTATCCACCTCACATTTGACCAGAAGACTAAAGTTATAGTCTTTTTCGTAGCTGCAACACGTGGGCTCCTTTTATTTATTTTTTTGCCTTTTGCAGGCTGTGACATCTTTTGTTAGAGCGATCCAGCTTGGAGGGAAGGGGTACGCACCAGCAGAGTCTGATCCCCTGAGAAAACATATCAAAGGCCTGTGTGACTACGTCCTGTTTATGGACAATCTGGAGGAAATACTGGGGGAGACTCCTGACCCAAGGTGCCTAACGCCGCTTAATCTTATCTTGGATTTCACATTAGATTACGGAGTCTAACTTATTAACTAGTACTTGCTCTGGCAAGTCCTTTTTTAAAACTACAATCAAGTCCCTTGTCAAGATTAATTGGATTTATCTAGTGATATAGACTTTACCAAGTTCCATTTAACTTAGTGTAAAAAAAAAAACTAAACACCAGAGTTTTCAATGTAATTATGCAATAAACAAAGAAGAACTGTGTCCACTTGCTGTTTCCTTCTGAAATCGAGGATCAGCTCCTTTGTGGTGTCCAGTTGTAAGTTATTCTTCCTGTACCATGTTTCTCAATCTGCTCCCTGTATAGGGCTGAACAATTAATTGCATTTTCCATACAATCACGATTTTAAAAAACGCAATTTCCAAATCGCAGAGGTCAGCAATTTTTGGCTATGTAACAATTAGTGAATCAGACGCGTCCTTTAGGTGTTGGTAAAATGTTTAAAGTGGGTTTGCCTCCACATGGAAGGGAAGACAGTTGCAGCAGTGAGATAATCTAATTTTATTACTTATAATAATACATAGCATTAAGTACAGGTCAATCAGTTTAATACATAGACTTGCTTATTGGCTGCACTTCATGTTCAACAATGATTGATGCCCAAATCAACTAAAAGCTGTTCTCTTGTATAATATTCTGATCAATACAAACAGTTCTTGTTTTAAATAGTCCTTGTTTACAAACATCTTTATTTTGAGGCCATTTATGTTGCATGTGGTTAATGCAGAGAAAAGTCAAAATTGCAATTTTGGTTGAAATATATCGTAGGCAGAACGCAATCATTTCTGCTCTGAGTTTAGATGCTGTAGGTCTTTTAGCAACTAATCCGAACGGCGAGGAAACAAATTGATTTGTTGTTTGTATATGTTTAAAAAGACATGATAAATTAAACTGGGGGGGGGAGGGGATTGCATTAAATCGCATATTTAAGAAGAAAAAAATCGCAATTAGATTATTTTCCAAAATCGTTCAGCCCTATCCCTGTAGGGAGTCTCATCTTCCCTTGAGATGAGCCGAGCAACAGTTATGGCTAATTTAAATTTGAATATGATGCTGGATGGGCGGGCTGCAGTCGTATGTATAAAGGAAGTGGAGAAAGGGACTGAGTACACAGCCCTGAGGAGCTCCAGAGCAGAGTTTATTGAGGTTAGATAGCTGATGCCTGAGCTTGACAATCTGGAAAGCTGCTTTTGATGTGCTGTATAATCAGTCTGTCAAAGCATTTCATTACCACTGGTGTCAGAGTCAGGCGCTTTCTCTCTTTGAGGGTAAATCATTCTACACGTTTACTATAACCTTCCTCTAGATCTGTGACTTGGTCTCTCTCTCTCCATTGTTGAATTCCCAGCGTATGTGGAGGCAAGCTGCTGGCCGCCATCAGAGCAGCCTTGGTGAAGGGACGCAGTAGCGGAGATCCTGTGTACGCCGCAGCAGAAGACGCAACAAAGGAGCTGAAGGAGAAGATCGTCCGCCTTCACCAGATCCATAAACAAGCTGCTAACGGAGATGGGACAGGGATAAGTCCTGCCAGGGTAATCAAGATCCTCATTTCTGACCACTATACATCAGGGGTGTCAAACTCATTTTGGTTTAGGGGCCGCATACAGCTTAATCTGATCTCAAGAGGGCCACACGAGTAAACTCATTGCACGATTAAATAGAACTAATAAATGTGGACTTGTTGATTTTTATATTAAGTTAATTTCACTTTTACACAATATATTATGAATAATCTCAGCGTTTTTAAGAAAAGTATGTGCAATTTCAACAATACTTTTACTCAGTTAAACATTTACTTGTGCATTATGCATAAGAACTGATCACAGTGATGATACAATGTTGAAAAACATTTATTCACATTTTTTGAAACTTAAAAACGCTGTCCTGCATGACAAAATACATCAAACAGATAAAAATTAAGAAATGATTTGAATTTTTCCACACCTGAAGCTTAATCTGATAATTAAAACACAGCGCCCCTCGTGGACAATATAGGAACTGCATATTTTCAATTAAACGAAGTACATGTTTTTTTCAATAATTGTTTTATCATTCGCTTCCTTTTATCTTGTCCACTTGTGAAAGTCAAATCTGATGAGCTCTTTGTGGCATCTTATTGCCACATTGCCAGACAGGACACTGGAAAAAAAAAAAAAAAATTTTTTTTTTTTTTTTTATAATAATGCATTTAGCCACAGGGCCGGACTAAATTGTTCGGCGGGCCGGATCCGGCCCGCGGTACGTATGTTTGACACCCCTGCTATACATAGTTACATGTCACTATTTGAGCTCTTACTGAAGCCATTTCCATTTGCAGCCAAAAGCTTACGCAGTCAACCACGCAACTGCATACGGAGGGCGGGAGACGGTAAAGGTGCTGATGGCGCTGCTCGACGAAGAAGCTTTGGCTTCTCCATGTCCAAACAAAGCAGACCTGCTGTCTGAAGACCAGCCGGCCCTCAGTGGAGCCGAAGGAACCTGCGTCCTCATGCTGTTCAGGTTGGTCACAGGCTTACAAAGCAGCAGCTTAGCCTGCATAATATGGGAAATAGATTGATTTGTTTTATTATTTTTTTTAAAGGGAATTTCCATGCAATCTTCCCTCAGCAGTTGTTTAAAAGCAACAGACCAAAGCTGTTGCTTTTCAACAATCAGGACACATCGAAAACCTGAAAGCGTCTCTAAAAGCAACAAGGATTCTATCTGCAAGCCTCCAGTAGTTTTAGTCTTTGGATTTAATGCTGTTTAACTAATGACCAAGTTTGTTATAGTACAAAACATACGTATTTAGGTCCAGTGATACTGGAATGCCTCAGGGCTCGGTGTTTGGACCAGTCCTCATTGCTTTACACACGGTTGCTCTGAAATTGGACGAATGTTAAATGGTTATGCTGGTTATAGCTTTTAGCTTAAAGATAACAATTCTGAGCATGCAGTCAGTTCTTAATGTTAGTTAATTGGAATTTAGCGCTGTCCCAATAAATTTAAACCCCTATGATGAGAAAGTTTTCATAATAACGACACAATAAACACCCACCCCTAGTTACAGCTACAAACTTGAATGTATTTTATAGGGGTTTTATGTGATAAACCAACTCAAAGTTGTAAAGTGGAAGGCCATGTTTTGCGCTGCTTGTCCATTTAAGGGTACAGTAGGTCTGCATTAGCTTTGTACATGAGTTGAAAACTATCTTCCCATGAGCTATGACAGCCTTCTGTATCATTGCCAAAGAAAAGAGTTCCCACAGCATGAAGCTGCCACAACCATGTTTTTAGGTGGAAAGAGGTGATTTGGAAAGCAGTGCCTTCTTCGACACGTTTGTTGTATCGCCTACATGATTTGTGACTAAATTAAAATGGCCCAGCTTTCTTTCACCAGCCGCTATGTTCAGGCATATCTTCCATAATGGCTAGATTTATAGAGGGATCAACTTCCCCGTCCCTGTTGAAGAAAAGCACTAACATTCCCTCAGCATGATGCTGCCACCACTATGTTTCATCATTTTAATGGTGTGTATGACCCCCTAAAAGAAGAACTATATTTATACTAAGATTACAATTCAAACAGGTGGGCTCTATTTGCTGATGAGGTGGTTTCTAAAGACAAGATTTTATTTAGGGGTGTCAGAATGAAAGTACCTGAACACGTGTCCACAACAAACTATTCAGGCTTTTATAGGAAAGCTTAAATCCTTATATTTCCTTTCACTTTTAAATTATCCACTACGTTTTGTTGGATTATTACTTGAAATCCCAGAAGTTTCCATTAAAGGTGCATAACCACGTTATTTGACTTTTTTGAAAATGTATTCGTCAGTAGCTCACTCCTGTTGCATACAAAGTTTTTATGAAAGATTATTAGATTCTGTTAGGATATTAGTTGTTATTTCGGGGGGTTACGCTTTGTTTTTGCTCAATTTGTTAGTAAATAAAGCCTTTCGTGTTTATTTTTAACAATAATGGAAGTATGTACTACGCATGCACAGCAGGGGTTAAAAAAACAAGGAAGCGGCTAACGGCTATTAGCATCTCCCAGCAAAACACACACATACAAAAAATATATAATTCCAAAAGGGAAAAGCCTGGAATGTCTCTGGGAATACTGTATGAATGTTGGTGTTCACTGAAGCGGACGCTAAACATGCCGAGGCTCAGAGTTGACTAACATGAGTAAATGTTCTGATATGAGGCTCTTAAAGTTGCTGTAGATCATTTTATTTAATCAATAACGGTTAGTCTTTGATCACATGAGCAGAGGGTCAGGCTCAGTCTGGCATTATTTCATTTAAATGTATTAATTAAGCAAAGTGGCATTATGATAGTTCAGCGATACTGTCGCTAGATGGCGCCACCTCTGTTTATATCTGCTAATCGCCCTGGCGCTGGGGCTATTTTTATCCACAAAAAGGACCATCAAAACATTGAGGGTGGAGGCTTGGTGTATATAACCTTATTTTATCATGATCAAGCAGTTGTTTGGTATTTCTTTAAGCATGTAATGTAGCTATATACCTTTTTTTTTTATTTAGTGGTATTGACGTATAAGGCCTGTTCTGTCTTTCCTTCTTATTCTTGTTTTTTTTTTTTTCTTCTCATACACAAGATGGATATGAATGTAACCAGGTAGTTTTGTAAAATTTGTTGAATTGGCTCCAATTAAACCTGAACTGATGCTTTCAGATTTGGGGTAAAAAAAACAACAACACACATTCAATAATAAGATAATCTCAGTTTCTTTTCTGTTGTTGTGTGTGTGTGTTTTTTTTTCTCTACACTTTCCATTAAGACAAGTCTGTGACCCAAGTAATTTCTTTTTCCTTGGAGTAATGTTGGTAAAAAGATTGAAATCTAGAATTTGTGCTTGTTACACTAAGTTTGAATTAAATTAGGCTGTTTTTACACTCTGTATGACTGGGAAAAGCCCTGCGGCAACAATCCGACCAACATGGGACTCATGGCAGCTCTCGATGAAACCACACGGGGGGAAAATCCTCCCACATCACTCTGGAACAATTTATCAGGTCAAATATCTTAAAGAAAAATAGAGTAAAATAGGAGCCTGAGGGTGTGTTTGTAGTCTGTTGTCTGATGGTTGTGAAGCTCTTTGACAGGATTAAAGCTTATAGGAACTCTTCTAGGAAATAACAAGCAGATTTCTTTAATTAAATGCAAGTGAGTCAAAGCTTTTTGGCTTCCCTAATTTACAAAACTCTCAACTTTACTTCTGGCTTTCAGATCCCCTGAAGTGTCCACTGGATGTTCTCCAGAACCCCTCAGGAACCGAGTCCAGAGTCGACTAAACCTGCTCAAGCCCAAGGTAACACCAGCCCCCAAAATCCAAACCATCAGTTACTACAAATTGAATCAGATGTGCAAACACTGAAAATAATGTCTTTACATCCTGTAATTTCTCCCTGGTACTGTATTATTTATTTGCTTAGCTGAAGCTCACAACTGACTTCCACAGTTAACGTTTTCACAGCTGTGTTTTAGCTCTTAATGCTGGTTCAAGTGTGCAGTTTCAGGCCAGGGCATAAAATGAATTATTTGTGGGGGGCTCATGCCATTAACCATCACCTCATGATGGGTTATTCCATTGCCTATTTGCTTACAGCGCACAGTGCTGTATATTTAATATCAATATTTCACTACTTCCTCCAACTTTCTTAGTTTAGGATGATGCTTCCTGCCCCGACCTTTTTGATTCTGAGTGTGCAAACCTGCAGCGTAAGTCATGAAGAGCATGATGTTTTGCTCAGTTTTAATAACTTTTTACCCAGATGTTCAACCCGAGGCACCAGCCTCACCTTTTATCGTGACGCTCTGCAAAAACACTTATTATTCAGAGCCATGACCTGAGCGCTGAAGCAGACACGGGGGTAAACTGAAACCGGTCTGGTCGACGGAGGCAAATAACCGCGAGACGGTAATTCTAGTTTCAGCTGAAGAAACGTTCCACTCTCCATACATCTTTGTCACAATAAGTTTAGTAGGGATCCCCGCTGACTTTTTCACACATGAAACTGGCTCCTGTGTTGGACGGGTTCGTCTATTCTGAGTCCAGAAGGAGCTTAAGGAAACCTGAGGATGTTCATTCAGACAGATGTAACTTCTTTGGCTTCTCTTGTATGCCTCTAATTGAAGGAAAGTCAAGTTTATTTATAAAGCACTTTTAAGTAACAATAGTGCTGTATTGAAGTCCGTTTCACCCTCTAGCCTTTACAACAAAGTCCAAAATCCAACTTTTTTTTCCTACACCTGCCTGTATTTGTGGTGTTTACAGGTATAAGGAGGACAAAAGCTATTTTCGCTGTATGTTATATGGCTTCACACTAAAACAAGCAATACAATTTAAATTACAGGCATGATGGATACTTATTTAAAATGTTTCACTATTTCAAAGGGTTCTTCTGCAGCAAAACAGGCCAGCAGCATCAGAGATCCTCCACTGTACTTTATAGTGGGCATAAAAGGGCTTTTTCACTTATTCATCCTTGGCTGGAGTTTATTGGGACTTTAATTGAAAGTTATTGTCACAGCAACAAAATGATAGTTTATTTAATTTAAGGGATTTTTACTAACTACACCCAGAGCCGATTACCACTGAACATGAAGAGTCAATAAAATAATGTAAATGGAACCAGTTTGGCAAGGAGTGGACTAAAAGATCCCCAAAAGGAACGAACCATGTTCTGAGCTAAAGAAATTCAAGAACAAGTAAGAAAAAAGTCAGTCTAGAAAGGGTTACAACTTTGTTGAGGCTTTGGGACTCCAGCGAACCCCAATAAGAGCCATTTTTTTTCCAAAATGAGAAACCATGGAACAGCGGAGGAGGTTCCCAGGAGTGGCCAGTCTACCAAAATTACTCCGAGTGCACTGATAACTCAGCCAGGGGGCCACAAACGCACCCAGAACAAGACTTAACAGTACTGCGGGTCAGAGATAAAAAAAATAAAAATAAAAAATAAGAGTCACAGGGCAAAAATGGCATCCATGGAGGAGTTCCAAAGCCATAACCACAGCAGACAAAACAAGAACAGAAATCAGAAAAAATTTCTCAAATTTGTCAAAAAAATAACATGATGATCCTCAGGATTTGGGGGGAAATTGTGTGGACCGGTGGGACAAGAAGTACATCTGGCCTAAAACTAGCATTTACATCAAACACACTCAAACGTGGTCACTGCAGTGTAATAGTGTCATACAAACTGAATGTTTTAGAGTGGCCTAGTTAAAGTCCAGTCTTAAATTCACATGCTGAGGTGTGACCTTAAATGGGTTTTTTGATAGAAAACTTCCACTTTGGGTGAATTTAAACACTTCTACAAAGAAAAGTGAAAGAAGATTCCTTCGCAGCAATGTAAACCACTCATTACTCAGTTGTTGCCAACTGGGCATAACCAAATATTTGGTTTAGGGGGCACATACTTTTTCAGACAGAGCCAGTGTTACGGTGTCATATTTATAGAAGTTAAATATTTATTCTGATTGTACAGGCCAATTTGATCAATATAGGCGATGTTGCCGAGTTCCTATAATCTCACATTTTGAGTTGGCGCTGGTCTTAATCTAAAGCTGATCACCTGTGTGAACCTTTTTCTTTTTTTCTTTTGTTTTCCAACATCATATGCTGAACACATTTAGTGAACCGGCTCCTTCATTTGATTGAGCTACCAGATGTCATCCTAGCTCCCCACAATCTGGCTGCCTTCCTGTTCGAAAAGGCTGCGTAATGGTCCCCAGGCAGCTCACCGCTTCCTGAACCCAGAGAGCGGAAGCTTTCCGCATCAATTTCACTTTGAAGATGCCGTATCAGTCGCATGGGTCGTCTGGCCGGGGAAACATGAAAGGTTATTGTTTGCTGTTGTCTGCCGAACGACTTTACCACCGTCACCACCACCGTCAACTGGCACAGATGGAGATGGACTGATTTAGTTTTTGAGACATTTACATTTAAACTTAACCTGACACTGCAGCAGATACTAATCTCAGAAAAGAGCAACATATTTAATGGGGTTAAATCCCTCTCAGGTGAATTCCATCTGTGACTTTGTCCATTCTCTCTATGTTGAAACATAATGATGATGATGATATTAATAATAATATTAATAATTAATAATAATAATCCAAAGGCCTGTTTTTTTAATTATTGAAAACGAGAATGCAATAAATGTATAGATTTATTCAAATAATACTGAAGAGCCATATTAAAATGTGCATAGTCACATAATTTCTGTCTTGAAAAAGCAGAGAAGGGGAATCTAGGTTCAGAAAGTAAAAGTCACTCCAGAGATTATTTCCAACCATTTGCATTTCCAGTTCCACAGAATAGCCAGGGACTAAAATCACCTGCTTAAGTGAGCAGGATGAAGTAAAACCAGGCAGGGTTTTTACTTTCTGAAGCCAGATTTATCGACCTCTGTCACATATATGCTGTATGGACCCAGCCAGCCTTATTTGCTTGTTCCTTTCTTTCTCCTATTCTGATTTGTTCTCACCACTGTGACCCATTGGCTTGAATATTTCTGATGTATCAAAAATATTTGATACATCAGAATATATATATATATATATATATATATATATATATATATATATATATATATATAGATATATATATATATATATATATATATATATATATATATATATATATATATATATATATATATATATTTTATATATATATTTTATATATATATATATATTTTATATATATTTTATATATATATATATATATATAAATAAATTTAAAAGCTAAAAAAGAAATCTAAATTTTGACCCCACAAATTTTTATTTTAAATTTCTAAACTTTTCCCCAATCAATGTGTTTTCCTTTGCTCTGAGTCTAAAGCGTCACCATACCCATTTGAGCACTGCAAGAAGGGAAATAGAATTAAGTGAAATTTACTTGAAATCAGTGTATTTTTCCTTGATTAGAGCAGGTAAATAAGACTATTTGCCAATGGAATAAGATTTTTGCACTTAAAATAGGAACAATTCATCTCCGTCTTATTTCAAGTGCAGGATATCTAATTATCTTATTTTAGGGGTAACAATACTCATTCCATTGGCAAATAGTCTTATTTAGCTCCTCAAATCAAAGAAAAATATACTAATTTCGATACATTTTTACTTACTTTTAGTTCCCTTTTTGCAGTGAGAGACATTGTTTTTCTGTCAAGTGGTCAATTCAACTAAAAACAGAATCTGGAAAACAATATGAGGAGTTGGTGACAGACAGAAATATGTTCCAATGCGTAAATCGTTCGACTACACAAAGTACAATTTTGGGATTTTTTTTAATGAAGTTGGAGGGTTAGGTGAGATTATGCGGCAAGATCCCACAGCCAAGCGTGGAAATTCCCTTTTAATTTTTGGAGGGACAATAAAGGGAGAGATTACTCAAAAAATGTTTTTTGTGTGTGTTGGGGGGAAGGTATGTCAAAACGTACAGACATTTTTTTGTGCTCTTCCCGTTTTTTCGCAATTTCTTTCGCTATCTGCTGTCACGTGCTCTGCTCTCTCCTTTCTCACCTCTACAGGATTAAGTATTTTAAAAATATGTGATACATCAGAAAAAAGCTCAAATTTATCAAAATATGAATCTAGTTTTTGCTTTACATGGCATTAAAACGGCAGTCTGTCACTAGATTCAACCGGAGTAATGAGGTGAATAAAATGCGCTCTGATTCCAAATGTTAATTTGTTTCATTGTATGAATAAATACAAGCGAATAAGATATGTGGCATGTACTTTGGTTTAAGCAGCTACTAAATTTTAAGTAGAACACCCCCTAAAGTCAGAATTGCGTCGGTGCAACAGGACCATGCCGGCTACTCGCAGCAACACTTCAAACTTTGACTGTTTTAGCAGTTCTCTATTATTTATGTAACATTTAGTCAGTCGTACACATACTACTTTTCAGTGTTTATAAGATGGGATGTTTTAATGACATAATCTCCGACTTCTTTGAGTTCTGAGGTAGATGGTATTGGGTGTTGGTACAATGGACCGAACCAAACCAAAAAAAGGTGGGGGCATGGTATAAATGTATCGTTTTGCCCCCTGATTAATGGTGGATTTGCCTTTTTTTCTTTTTTTTGTGCATATATTTGTAGAATGAACTATTGGACTTGTAAGTATATTTTTTTCTTTTTTTTTTGCTAGATTGGGGGGAATCAGACCCCTCATCTCCCACGTAGTTTCCGTCTATGCCCACAGCAGCAAGTCTTGGTGAATTACAGGAAGAAGTTTTGAATTTGGTACATTTTAACTCTGTTTTGCTGGGATTCTCTTTTTCATTAAATCTCTGGTTTACTTGTTATGTTGAAAACACAGGTAGGGGAGAGAAAAAAAACTCCTTGAAATGGATGAATCATTAAATTGAATACAGTGATACTGATCAGCATCGTCATGTTGTTTGATGTTTTCATTAAAAAACTATTGACATATAAGACTGATTCCTCTGAACTTCCCACAATGATAGACACTAATTACTTTGGAGAGTCCCGATCCCCTTCCATGTAATGCCAGCATTGCTGGTGCCAAACCCAAAACAATAGATCCCTAGGCTTTCGGAGTCCAAATAGACATAATGTTCCCTTCAAGGTGAGCTCACCTCATTATATCACTGCTGTTTTTTGATTAGATAAACTTTTAACTACTAAGAGAAAGTAGTTTAATTAGCTGCAATTGTACAGGTTGCTTATTTTCAGTTATACCGGGTGTAAGACGGCAAGTAGCAAATTCAGTGTCTTGTGAAAACATTCTTTTCAAGTTACAATCACACTAATTAATTGACTTTTGAAGGCAACTGGTTGCACTGAATTTTATTTTGAGGAAAAATAATAAAAAAAAAAAAGTCTGAACCTACAAATGCATGTTGCAACACAGATCTTTATTTGTACTTTTTTTTTTTTTTTCTTTAAAAGCCACATATGTCTTTCCTTCAATTTTCCTGCAATACAACTTCTGCAGACTTCTGGTGTTCATTTCTATTAGAGCTGCTAAAATTATCCAAATTAGGAAGCCATTTAATACAATTTTGTATAACCTAGGGTTACTTTTGTTTATTTCAGGCGACACAAAGGCTCATCCGATCTCAGTTTGCCTGCACATACAAAGACGACCCACCGCTCAACCGGGTGCTGGACTTCCCAAGCACCAGTCAGATGCCAACCTGTGCTCACCCGGCACCAAAGCCAAACACCAGTCCATCTGTGGAAGACTGGATTGACCCTGATACAGAAGATGCAACAGGTACACGTTCTTGCACATTTTTTAGAATAGATTATGAGTTTTTTTTGGCTGCATATACAGAAACGCAAAATGTTTACAAAAGTTATTACACAGGCTGAGAAACTCCTTCTCAGCTTAGGCCTTGAACCCTTCCTACTCTGGGACTGGTGCTTACCTTAAACCGTTAAATTAATATCTTACTATAAAATATTCTAACCCCCACATCTATAATAAAAACCAAAGGGATCCCATAGACATTTTTCCAATGCGTGCATAGGTTTTGAACAGTGAGAATTCAGGCTCGGCTCCACAAAGTTTACATGACAAATGTTAAACTCCAGCTTCAAGGCATAAACACAATCTACTTGGACTTCCAGTACACTTCAGGAGTTTCCCCTTTGTTGCTTCCAACATTGAAAAACTTGTTTTTGGTTTATTTCAATTTTTTTTGCAGCCAAGCCATCCGGCAAATCCAGGAGAAAAGAGCACCGTGAGGTAAAGCGGGGGGTTGCTCCCGAGCAGAGGAGTGGAAATGCTCAAAACGGAGGTGGATGTCCGAGTAATAAAAGGAAAACTGGCATTCAAATGCAGAGCAAGGGTAATAAGAGGAAGCAGCTGGATTCTGAGCGGCACAGCGGATCAGAGAATGAA
The DNA here is from genome assembly GCF_011125445.2 of Fundulus heteroclitus. Lineage (NCBI taxonomy): Eukaryota > Metazoa > Chordata > Actinopteri > Cyprinodontiformes > Fundulidae > Fundulus > Fundulus heteroclitus. The sequence goes on from NC_046377.1 coordinate 17,738,072, forward strand.
CCTCCGGAGAAGAAACAGCACACCCGTGTGTCAGTCAAAGTGCCCGGCAAAAACGTCTGCAAGCCTTCAAATAAAAAGAAACTTATAGCTGGACAGGGAAAGCTTACCAGCTTCTTTAGAGTTTAGGCATGAATATCACCGATTTGATGAGAAAAGTATTGCTTAATTTGAGTCAGCTGAATAGTTGATTTCACCAAAGCACAGACTATGAAGTGCATTTTTCCCTTCATCGGTTCACCAACTGATGTGATTAATTTTTGTTTTTAAATTTAGTCCTTTTTGTGAAAAGGTCCTTTTTTCAGTTGTTTTTGGTTCCTGAATAGCACAATGCAAGACCGCTTTGCAGCTAATTAGCATAAACACCTGAAAACAAAAAGGGGAAAATGCCCTTTCCACACTTAAATATGTGCATCTACAAATTAAGTGCTAAATGTGTTTGGTGTGAAACAATCAAGGGGATGAGATGAGTCTCTTACTGCCTAACATCTGAGAAATAATTAGCAAAAAATCTATGACACAGGAATGGTTAATTAGAAATGGCAAAAATGGCCACAGTCAAATGTTTTTCTACAAATTAATCGTTGACAGGTTTCCATGTCTTACTAAATTAAAGATGGGCTAAGCAATACGCATCGGCATCTAAAGTAGAAAACTAAACAACTATGGAAAAATGGCTAACTAGCCCCTAGCCATGGACACATTGTATAGGTTTTTCTAATTAAACGTGGTAAATTACTCATACATTTTTTAATTCTGAATTGAAGACAGTGATCTGTGACTTCATGACCTGAACTAGATAAGTGGGATACCAAGCAATGAAGTTGTAAATGCCTAAAGCAGAGACAAACTGCTATAAATTAGCTATTTAGTAATGGCTAGCTAGCCACTACCAATAGGGTTTATTGTAATGTTTCTACCAATTTAAAATTAGGAAAATGTGTATTGATTATGATGACTTCTCATTGAGTTGATGATGATCTTCATGTCTGACTAGTTTTAAAGATGGCTCATGAAGACATAATACAATAGAGAAAGCGCCCAAAAGTTTATTTAGCAACCATAGCTAGTTCTAGCTAAGGTTGCTAAATAAAAAAACGGCTAGACACTAGTAACAGATCTGAGTTATTTTCCACTAAAGATGTGACAAATGTTAGTTAATTATCCATTATGGCTTTAAATTCAGAAGTTGACAACGAACAAGCAAACAAAAAAATGCTAACCCTGTTTTTTGGCTAACAGTTTTAGAGAAAACAAAAACTGAGATTTAGCTCAACAACCTTGATGCTTGGTTCTTTGTCAGTTTCTGGATAATTGTACTTTAACATTTTCTTGAAAGCTTAAATCAGTGTTCTTCTGGAATAGAAAATAATTATTGATCAAAAAATGTTTTTGAGCAATAATAAGGTTTTAAGAGTTTTCAAATACCTTTTTAAAGGGCATTCTTTCTAACTTAAAGGGGAATTTAAAAACTTGAAAATTGTGTGGGGCAGCAAACCAAACAGATCAAACCTGGATTCCATATTTGATCATTGCACTTTATTTTAAATAATCTGCTACACAAGTTCTAATACATGTTAACAGAAATGTACTTTACTACTTCTGAAGTTTGAACTTTTATTTCTGTACAGTTTTAATGAAAGCTTCCTTTTTAATAAACTTTGATGTTTTACACCTTTTGACTCATTTGTTTTTTTTGTTTGACCAAGGGCACATTTTATTTGTAATATAGTAGATGGGAAGGGAACTTTCGTAGGACACTCAAGCTTCCCAACAGGGTCGATATACTCTTCCAATCATACATCGCAGCACTGCAAGGAAGGGGGAAAAAAAGCAAACATCAGTCAAAACAATAAGTTGATAGACCTAAAGACATGAAGTAAAAGGTTTCCCCACATACTTACTGTCAAGGTCTTTTTGCCTTTTATTTGTTTTCAAGCTGAACTCATCAGCTGCGTGGTCCAAGCTTCGTTCTGTGATCAGAGGATAGCCTTGGCTCAAGCCCAAGTTCAGCCCACGAATGCTGTGCCCCTTCAGCTTCAATTCCTAAAACATATTGATCTGCACATGTTACATCTCACATTCACTCTCATCCTGAACTATGCAAAATGCGAATGATCAAGCACCAGGAAAAGCTTTAAAAGATTATTTTTCCACTTAGCAGATGTTGGATTTCCCTTTTATCAGCTGATCCAACTCACAGAAAATGGAACAAACGTGTTTTTGTGGGTTTTTTACGATATCACAGTAGCCTGCTTTTTCCAAACTTCTGGCTCACTCAGATGTAGATGTCTTTGTTGTTTCAATTATGGCTCTCTGTTCCCCATTACCACAGAGATAACCACCGTGTTCATGACACACTAGAGACGCAATCGCCAGAAAAACATATTACAGCCAAGGGTTTCATGAATCACCAACATATCATCATTCTTCCCAGTGTGATTTCAATAAACCTTTATAGGCTTGTGATCATCTGACCTTTTCGGATAATGGCATTTCCCGGTTTTCCAGCGCTGCTGTAAAGTTATTTTATGGGCGTGCGGGTAAAATATTGACTTAACAGTAGATGGGCGGATGGTGGCCGGTTGAGAAGGGTCAAGTGTTAAGTCACAGCATGGAGATAATGTGAGAAGTCTGACAATAAACGCTTATGATGCAGGACTTTTGCGGGGGGGAAAAAATTGCTGTTGCAAGTTTGCAGATCAATTCAAATTATTTGTGTTGGCTTTTAATCTGGGTTTTTAATTCATTTTCATAGAAATAAACATAAGTAAAACACTGAGCCTCCAAAACCACCATAAATCTGTAGAGATTATGGTTGATATTAATTTTAATTTGATCATGTTTTTCTTTTAAATTAAACTTTCAAAACGTACAGTTTTAACTAGTACTGTCTAAAAACCGACCGCCAAAATCAATCTTATCTAGCAACACTTACCGGTATGACAATGACTCTGGATGTCCCGTCGTTCAAGAGGCTACGTCTGTACATTAGAGGAACCACGGCACCCTCAGTCATGTCCTCTTCAGTCAGAATTGAGCCCAAACTTTCTTGTTCTGTGCCACCATCTTCTGCTGGAGTTGAAGGCATGGCCACCGTGCCCAAGTGGCTGTTCATCTCAGAGAACAGTATTATAGCAAACAGGAGAGAGTAGACCGACATCATCGAAACCAGTGTTGCCTGATGTTGCCTCGTCTAACAACTGAAGTGACTGAGCGTTAAGCTGCTTTATTTATACACTGGAGAATAGTGGGAAATCTTCGAAAAAACACAATCGTGCATCTCTCTCTGAAGGCTGAAGGTCACGGTAATGTCGGAGGTGACTTCAAATAAGCTACAACTCTAATAAGAAGAAAACAAAGTGGGGAGAATACAGTTATTCATTCTGTTCAGAGATGGGATGAGAAACATGCTGGTCATCTTCAACCTCATCAGACTGGGGTCCCCTAGGGACATAAAAGGTCGTAGGGCAGGAAATAGCGGAAGATATATTCTTTTAAAAGCTCTGCAAACTGGAGTACACTCAACAGGTGGTAGGACAGAGGCTGGATGCTTAGAAAGATGCCTATTGAGTGGTCATAGGGATCATGCTGTGTGGCTATTCAAAACTCCTAAAAAGCAACGAACAGCTGCCTTAAACACACAATAATCCTCTCTACACTGTGGCACTAATCCCAACACAATGATGCAGAGAGTGATGTGTTCCCCAGTTATTAGTTATTTTAGGATTTTTTCTTTATATTGTAATTGCAAAGGTGCTCCTTTAAGTTCTTATGTTTTTCTTTTCGTAAAGTAGTTATAAAAACTGCATCTCTAAATCAAAGCTTTTTCGTAAATGTCGGTTCCGGCCCGCCAAACAATTTAGTCCGGCCCGGTGGCTAAATGCATTATCATTATTCAACAAAAAAAAGTGTCCTGTCTGACAATGTGGCAATAAGAATTGATGTCTTAATGGCAAAAAGAGCTAATCAGATTTGTCTTTCAAAAGTGGAGCAGTACTGCTTTTGCCATAGTGCGCCGCTTGATTTATGAATGTGAATAGTTTTACTATGATTCATGCGGGGAATATCTCAAATGATATGGACACTACAATGGGAAAGTAGGAGAGGAAAGGGAGAACAAGAAGAAAAAAAGAAAAGGTGAAAGGAAGAGGAGATAAAAGGAAGTAAATGATAAAACAATTATTGAAAAAAACATGTACTTCGTTTAATTGAAAATATGCAGTTCCTATATTGTCCACGAGGGGCGCTGTGTTTTAATTAGCAGATGGTAGCACTGAGCTTCAGATGTGGAAAATTTATTTTAATCATTTCTTAATTTTTATCTGTTTGATGTATTTTGTCATGCAGGACAGTGTTTTTAAGTTCCAAAAAATGTGAATAAATGTTTTTCACTGTGATCAGTTCTTATGCATAATGCACAAGTAAACGTATTGTTGAAATTGCACATACTTTTCTTAAAAACGCTGAGGTTATTCATAATATATTGTGTAAAAGTGAAATTAATTTAATATAAAAATCAACAACAAGTCCACTTTTATTAGTTAGGCGCCCGCCTATGCATTGAAAATGCATGGCGGAGGCCTTATGTTATGCACCTAATAAGGGTCCATCACCGTTAATACAGGCCGAACCGTAGGGTCTACCCCCACATACTATACATCAAAACGTTCGTCTCGACGCCGTGAAGCGGGCTTTTTGTACTTGACGCCATTTAAAGTTACCGTGGTGACAAAATTAACCAAAAACCACTTCTCAAAACCACTTCCTAGACACAGTTGACCTCGAAAAAAATGCAGACCTCTGCATGGCACTTTTTTTTGGTACAGTGGTTTAGGTGTTGGGCTGGTGCACCAAAGGTTGCAGGTTCGCAACCCGCTGGGGGTACCCAATATTTATTTATTTTTTTACAAGTAACAAATAAACAATGTAAACAACTGATATAAATGAATGAATGATGAAAAAATTGCAACAGCAAGAACTACCCCCCGGCCAATACAGCACCACTCACCTGTGGGAAATGGCACTACACACCATTTTTGTCAAATGTTGAGTTCTGGGCCCAGATTTGGTGAGGCTTAGTTGCTAAAGGAGGCCGATCTGACACATGGCCTTTGGTGAGCTTTGGTGACATTAAGTATTGGCACCCTTTTTGAGGAACTCTGTTAGTTTGGACCAAACTAACAGAGTACAATCACCCGGTGATACTGGACACAACCATGTTAGCGGCTAATGCTTAGCATGTTGCTAACCGGAAGTAGCTCTAGGAAGGTCTCACTAACTTCTGCTTCACAGTGGTTGTACTTCCTTTAGTAGTTTGTAATGCCTTTAACATTTTTATTCACATATTTCATTTTTTCATGCTACACTGAAGTATTTAATCATGTTTTAATAACACCAATTTTCCATGCTGCTTGGATGCAGACCTTCCCCTGTCGGCTGGTTTTGACGAAGACAAATCCTTTTCACACTCATAAGATTTGATTTAACATCCCCAAGTGATAAAAGCCTACGACCAAGGAACTCGGAAGCTTTGCCTTTGACGGTTACGTGCACCACCAGGCGGGCGCCTTCTTCAACTTCTTCAGAAGTTGAACGTTTCTAGTTCTATTTAATCTTGCAATGAGTTTACTCGTGTGGCCCTCTTAAGATCAGATTAAGCTGTATTCGGCCCCTAAACCAAAATGAGTTTGACACCCCTGGGTTAGACCATCTCGATATAAATTATATAGTATCCCTTTTTTTATCTCAGTATTTTTAAAATCTCTATAAATTGCCCAGCCCTAGGCTGCAGCAGCACAAGACCACACCGAGAGGCACTAATGTCAGCTAAGAAAAAAGGAAACTATGGCTACAGTTCGCACGGGTTCACCAAAATAGGACAGTAACGGACAGGAAAAGCGTTGCCTGGATGAGTCTCAGGTTCAGTTGCATCATTCAGATGATTGGGTCTGAATTTTGTGCCAACAGCAAAAATGCGTGGAGGCATTCCTCTTTGGAACGAAGGTTGAGCATGGTGGTAGTGTAATGGTGTGAGGAAAACAGCGTTTTCTTGGCCCTTTACTGATAACTGACCATTGTTGGAGCCCCAACACATACTTGCATATAGATGCAGATAGTGTGCATTCCTTTAACTACGGTGCACCTATCTTCTGATGGCTCCAATGGCACAGACCTTAAACCATCTCTTAAATATGACTATGAGTTGACTGCACTACAACCGCCTCACCAGTCACCAGAGAGCCTTTGGGATGTGGTTAACAAAGCAAATCATCGTGAACTAATTTTAGAGGCAGATGTAACACAGCATGAAATACACACAGTGGCTGCAAGGAGCCTGTTGGCCTACTCGGCATAGTTTGTCAAACCAATTTGTCTTGGTCAGGACACTCTCGGACGCTTTTCTTCAGTTAAATATGTCTTTAATGAAAAAGTGCAAAAATAAAAGTGCCTAAACTACAACAACTTACATTGATGTGAAAATGTATTTGCACCCTGACAATTATTCTGCTTTTGGCATTGATAACACAAGGGGGAAAAATGTCAAATTACCAATTTATTCATATATCATACTTAAAAACAAGAGATGACCAAAGTGCGTCACAGTTACACCAACAACCATGAAGTAGCAGAGAGCATAAAACTGTAACGAGGATAAATAAACCACAGAAGAATTAAGATTTCTAAAAAACTATTTAGTGCCCAGGGAAATTTTAAATGAGCCTATGCTCTAAGCGGTGCAGACATGTAGCAGTAGGGTCTTGGGGCGGCCACAGTGAATACTTGATCACCTCTACATCATCGAGGAGAAAATGACCTGGTTGACCGGAGTATTTTCAAAGGTATGTGGATGTTGAGGAAATCAGATGGCAATAGAATATTTGAGACATTAAGATTAAGCAATAAAAACATTTTTTTCAAATGAATGCGATGACATTTTAAAACTGTGTTATGTGTTTGTGCTTCTTTGTACTGGTTAAAAGATGAGCTACAGAATTCTGAGCAATTCCCAGATGCTGCAGGGATGATTGATCCAGCCTGGCATATAAAGATTGAATAACCTTCTTCCTAAAAGAGAGATTCTGCTTTGCTTTAGCAATTAGTCGTACTTGGAAAAAGCTTAACCTGATAAAGAACAGAGACAGACAGAGACAAACAACCATTCACACCTAAGGGGAATTTAGAGAAGCCAATTAACCTAACAGTCATGTTTTTGGGACTGTGGGATGAAGCCAGAGTACCCGGAGAGAACCCACACATGCACAGGGAGAACATGCAAACCCAATGCAGAAAGACCCAGGGTTGGACTCGAACCCAGGACCTTCTTGCTGCAAGGCAACAGCGCTACCCACTGTTTCACTGTGCAGCCAATCAAGAAGTCATTACCAAAGGATCAAGGAATTATACTTAGATGGAACCTACATGACAGCATGAAGTAGGCTAAAAGTTCTCAAAAAGTAATGCATGTACCGACTGGAAGACATTCAATGACAAATGAGAAACAAAATTTATAAAAAAAAAAGTATATTTAAGCAGCACAAGCAAATCACGGATATCAAAAGAACATAATAATGTTGCACATCTCGATAAACAGCAGACTCAGTCTAGATATTTATACATGTTCCAATCACAACTCAAATAACTGCAAAATTAACTACTAAATATCAAACTCCATAACACACAGCTGTGTTTACCTCTACCCATTTATGCCTTTCTTTTTTTATTACCAACATAAATTATCCCCGGATCAAACACATAAGCCATGCCACAAACGAAAATTGAGTCCATGTAGGTTTTAAGTGATACAACAGCTTGCCTATCACTACAATCTAATATGCCATTTTTTAAACGGTGTGTTGCTGTTGTGAATTTTTACCATCACATAGGTATATGCTGTTTTATTGTGTTCTATTTCTGCTCTGCTTCTCTGACTGGCTTCCATGTTAGCAGGCTGCTGCTCTTTTGTCAAGACAAAATACCAAAATGCTGCACTCTGTTTGGGAATCCTGGGAACTCTCATGTGATTGGCTCAGGAACCAGGAAGTAAAACACGGGCAATACTCTGAACAGAAGTAGTTCTGGACCATACCTCTAGATTTAAAAGGAGAAAAAAACGTGACTAAACGTGCTGATATTGTTGATGGAGAAGACCGATTATTACTACTGGGAATGTTACTGGGAATGCTACTACCATCCCAGGTGACAAATGAGAATGATTTAGGTTGATTTTACAGTGACTGTCTTAATTATAGCTCCTTTAAATGTGAAAATACTCCAAGCACCAAAGTGTCAGACAGATTATAGCCAAAGAAAAGCAACAACAGAAGTTGGTTTACTGTAAAATCTCTTACCTTTTTATGGCTGTTTTGCCATAAGCATGTAGTTTCACCAATAAATCCACAATTGTGCCAAAATGGCTCAGATTTGTCCAGCCTCTGGGGAAAGCTTTAGAATTTCCTATTTGACACTGGGCACCTCCCACATGATGACATTATGCTGATTCCGATTGGCTATCTGTGCCAATCATGTTTGGGTGGCCATAGTGTCATTCTATTGGCTCTAAAGACTGCAATGAGGCGTCGCTTGCTGATATTGACCAATCCAATGCCCCCCAAAAGGTCACCATATGAAGGCTTTGGAATGGGTCAGACTTTGGAAAATTTTAAAGAAAAATTATCAAAATGCATATATTTGGACATACTCAAGTGTTGAACGCCATCAGTGGGTAATTATTGAGGCTTTAGCCATATTTTCTGTACTGAAATATTTCCAAGTTTGTTTACTTGTGTCACTTATTTATGCAAGCGAGCGTTCTGTTTACTGTGACCTCAAAAGTATCCAGATAGGCCTGATGTTTGCAGAGATACTTAAATATGTTTATGCAATTTTATATTCATATGAGAGAATATGATCCGAAGCACACCAGCAGGTCAATCTCTACATGGGTCTAAAAACCAAAGTGATGGTTTTGAAATGGCCTAGTCAAAGTCCAAACTTGAAACCAACTGAGATGCTGTGGTATGACTTAATGCACAAAAAACATCTAATATGGCTATAGCAAAATCTTTTAAACATGGGAGACTGTTGATTTGGACAGCTTGTCTTCTCGTTTATTTGTGGAAAAAATTATTCTACGACTGTCTTTTGTGTTACTTTAGATAATCTTTGTCTGATTAAAACATTTATTTGATGATCTGAAACATGTAGACAAAAACAAAAGAAAAACCAAGAGAGACCTGAAAAGGGGCAAATACTTGTTTCCAATGTTTGTAGCAGCCATTAAAGGCCTAATCCTTAAATTGAAATTGCTCTTATCTGATTTCTTCAACAACTCTGTGATCTTCCCATCTTTTGATTGACAAGCAACAACACGAAAATGCAGACCGTCAGCTGGTGATAAAAAGGCGGAGGCAAACATAAATGTTGACACAGCTCTTTGTGGGTTTCTTCCCAGCTCAAAGGGATTACCTTATTAACATCAGAGGATCCCGTAGAGCAGGAGATGGAGAACCTGGGTATGAATAATAACTTTGGATCTCGGTTAACCTGATTTTACTTGGAGCGGTCAGCCTTTATTTTCTAAGTATTATTGTTGGATGGCTGGGGATTCTGCTGAAGAAGATGGCTGATCCAGCAGAAGCACAACTGAACATTTGAGCTCCACACATTGCTGTTTTAACCTTTAGGACTCTTACTTTCTGTTTAATAAAACTGCCTTCTTTTCAATCAAATTTATCCACAACGGGTGCATTTATTAAACCTAAAAGCACGGGGGATAGACTACATATCTGCTCGACCACACCTGACTTAAAGCCTCAAAAAGGAAATTACAGGAGATTCGGTGAACTCTAAATTGAGGTGAAGCTCTTTATCTGGTAACTATCATGCTGTTTTTCTCAGTCTGGATTTCTAAGAAATCATTACCATAATTCTCCAACATAGAACATTAAAAGTAAATCCAGGAGCCAAATAATCTCATGAGAGCCAGATGTGATTTGAGGGATCCTTGTTGAATCTCTCGCTGATGTCTTTGAGGTGTTCTCAGCTCCTGATAAAGCTGTTGCTGACTTGCAGCTGGCCTGGATTTAATCTCCTCTATATCTGCCCCATGCCTCATCCGTATGTTTCGAATTTTGAACTCGGAGAGGCTGCTGAGTGTTTTATTCATCAACTCTGTCGGATGCTTGCATCACCTGTCAGATGGCGGTGCTGTATTTCAATTACACCGCCTACGTCTTGAAGTCTGGGCTCCATGACATCAGTAGCAGCATTGTTTTATGATCCTCTTGGGGTGCAAGAAAGGTCATTTCCTCATCCTGTATTAACACACTGCCTTTCATCAAAGACACCCGTCTTCTGATGGGAAACAAAAAACGGGAGAGAAGACAAACACGGTTGCGGCAGACGAGGGGTAGCTCCGGTTCCAGGGAAATTTGATGCTCCGTGCAGGATGCTTCACATGTGTGCGCTCGGAGCCAGGGGGGCCGGCGTTGATGTGGGTGCAAAGATGGAAAGGGAGTGAGGGGTGGTCGCATTTTGGGCAAGATTTTTTTCTTTTTGCCAAGAGAACCGACCATGGTTTCCTGGAACAATGCAGCTGATGAGAGTCTCTCCAAGGAAAATAAGGCTCTGACATCATGGGTTCTTAAAGCACACAGCTGAGCCAACACTCTCCTACTATAATCAAGTCTCAGTGAATTTCCACTGTCGACTGAAACCGAGAAAGAGGGAGAATCTCCAAATCCCAAAGCTTAGCTGCTTTTAAAAAACACACACACTTTAATCTAGCTGTTAATGTTCTGGTAGCACTTGCTGGACGCTCTTCCTCTGCTTCACATCTGGACGATGAAATCCACCATAGGGCTGCTTTAAAGTTGGTCACCATCAACGCTTTACTTTCACGGCATCTGGGCATGAGAATTTCCTGGGATACTTGGGGATTAGTGAAATAAAATTGCTGATCTGACAAAAGCAAATGTAAAAACTCAGCAGAGCTGAAAGAAATGAATGGCTTAAGACATGTGAAGCCCCACGAGGTGCCTTTCTTTCTTCCCTGCGAAACAACCACCAGAATAAGTAGTAAAATTGGTGAGTGTAGTAAAACAGACCACAAGGTCATTCAAAAGACAATTGTGTGCTTAAGATGAGGAGTTGAAGAGTGTGGGGAGATTGTGTTTCAGAGTTCAGTCCAAAGTACGTGTCCTTAGATGCACTGGATCTCAGAGTGTGCACAGATCAATGAGAGGGGAAAGTGGTTTTTCCAGTCCTGGTTTCTGAGGTTACTTCAAATATTCTCATTTCAAGATGCATCACAAAATAAGAGCATATAAAGGAATAAACTAATGTCTAATTATTATCTTGCCGTAAACGTTCTGCCTCAGTAGTTTGCCGCTGCAGGCAATCTCTCAGGCTTATTTGAACTCTGCATCCTGCCACTGGATCATTAGGGTGAGATAATTGATTCTGTATCAGTCTAGAAGAGGGATGTAATAACATCCAGAATGGCCTCCATGACCCGGAGCTCGCCAACCTCCCCTTCTGCTCCACGTTTTGATCCCTGCCGCCTGCTGGGCGACTGCCAGGGAGCCAATTTATCAAGGTCTCATCCCTGCTTCATATATGCATCCGTTTGGAAAGTGCTGACGGTGAGCGAGCTGGAGCTCGGCCCCGTCACTGCGAGCATCCTCCAAAGAGCTGAACATGCAGCTCTGGCCTCAAGGAGAACCACACCCCGCTCTGTTTTCGTTGGCGGACCCCTCCGCCTCTGAGGAAGTATCACGTTGTCTTTCGGTACGACCAGTGCGGTCAGTTTCAGAGTGCACACAGCTTGACTTTTGGCTTTATCCACAGCCAAAATATCTTAAAGGATTTAAGAGGGACAAACGTCTGCGATGTAATTATCTGCTGTTTGTGTGTCTGAGTCAACACGCTTCTTCATAAAATCTGTGATGTTATGTAAGACGGAAAATGTGTTCACCGTATTATGTTTCTGCTAAAAGTCATGGGCATAAAGTGCGTCACAAAAGTATTCAAAAACTAGGGTACATTTAAAAAGATTTTCTTTTGTGAGATAGCAACACACAAGTAGATCATAGGGTGGAGACTGTGGTGCATCTGCATTCACACCCCCTATGTTCTTTGGTTCAACCACCAATTGGGTATAAATGATTTAAAAAAAAAAAGAGAACATTAATGAGCAAAAAGCATCATGAAACGTCATCTAAAAATGAGTATGAAACAACTGCAAACCTACAGGAAAGCAGATCATTAATGCAGGAAGCAGCCAGGAGGCATTATGTGCTCCTGCCATGTTCTAACACGGTGGTGGCAGCATCATGTTGTGGTAATGCTTTTCTTCTGCGTGAACAGCGAAGCTGATGAGAGTTGATTAGAAAGTGAATGGAGCTGAATTCAAGGCAATTCTGAAAGAGAACCTCTTAAAACCTGCAGAAGACTTGATACTGAGAGGGATGTCCACCTTTCAGTGAGAAGACGAGCCCAAGTATACGGGCAGATCAAAGCACTGGTGTTAGAACGGCCTAGTCAAAGTCCAGACCTAAATCTTATGAAGAATCTGTTGCAGAAATGTTAAATCTGACATCCATAAACCATTTCCATTTAGTCTGACTAAGATAGAGCTAATCTGCAAACATAAGCTCAAAAAAGATACAAAAAAGACTGGCAATTGCAGCAAAAAGCAGTTCCACAAAGAACCACTTGGGGGCTGATTATTTATGTACACCAGCCTTTATGATTTGAATTCCTAATCAAATCAAAATGTTAATTATAACACAGCTATGTGCTACTCTATGCTGGACTAAGACATCTCAACAAAATGCCTCGAGGATGTGGTTGTAATGGGTCTAGGAATACCATTTAAAGGTAAGGTAAATGCAATAAAAGTAGTCTCCAGACATTTCTGTGATGTTGACAGGTGGTTTATTCAGCAGGAATGGTGAACAGTTTGTCAGTATTTCTTTCTACAGAAGGCAATCAAGCACCATAAATAACAGGGCTGTAATCAAACAGTTTCTTGGACAGTGAGCTTCAGGAAAATACATTTACTCATTAAACACTTCAGGGCGTCATGAAGGGATCGCACGCCTCCTCCCACTCTTTTTTATTATTTCAAACTACTGCCAACTTGAAATGTTTGAGTGATTCAGAAGCAGAGGATTTGAAGTTGTTTCTGTGGCTAGCCCCTTAAAATAAGCCATAAACACCTTGGGATTTCTGTCTAGTTTGTTTCCGCTTTTAATTTCGACAACAAAAGACATATTTCAGATACGACAACATTGTGTTAAACGGTAATGAAGTTGAGGCAACAATGGAATCATGCTATATTTATATGTTATGGGCTATAATTTATTTAAAAAATGCCTTTGGTATGTACTTTGGTATGTAAGAACACATTTTCTCCAACTAGCTTACTCACTAGGGTGTATATATATATATATATATATATATATATATATATATATATATATATATATATACGTGTGTGTGTGTGTGTGTGTGTGTGCATGACATTTTTTGGGAGAAATGGTGAGATCCTGCACCTAAACTTTCAAAATGAAGTTAGATTGTTTTTTGTAAAATATTTAAAAACTTTGCTTTAAAGGTGGGACCATGCAACTTTTGTTAAATGCCACTAAATGTAAAAGTTATTTATGATAAGAAACAACTGGCGTTAAAACAATTATTTTTTTTGTAGCCTACTGAGGGATGGTAAGTAGGCAAAAACGTAATGTTTTAAAGTAGTCTAGATCCCCAAACTACAGGTATTTTTGCGATTTAATACCTATATTTGTACATGAAGGTATAATTGAGAGAGAGAGAGAGAGAAAACATTGCACTAATCAAAAAACAAGACATTTTAGAAATTGTTCTTGCAGTATTTTTATGAATAAGCCTAGACTGTCATGTGAACATGCAACGTACTCTTGGAAAGAAGTTGGCATTACTTGGGTCATAAATAAATAAATATTCAAAGAGGACAGTTCCATTTCTGTTTTTCCTTTTTTTAAGATAAACTGTCAAAGATTTCAAAGATATGTGATGCTTTTAAATAATCTCTGATCTTTGTGAATGCTAGGAGCAAAGAAAGTTGTGCTAACAGTTTACCTAGCATGTCTTATGCTAACATAAGCTAACTTTAATAGCAAAGGTTTGATTTGTGGCATTTGACAAAAAACAAACCCAAATACAAAAAAAAAATGTGCTTACACATTTCGTAGCAATAAAAATGTTCGAAAGATTGCCAAAAACTTATATAATGAAATTCAACAAAATTACTCATTTGGTAGGGCTACTTAAATAGCAATGTCCCTCCATAAATTATAGGACAAATATTAGGTCAATTTATGTAAACATTAAGCTAATTAGTAATGTAGCCATTACAAATTGTGAAACGTAGATGTCTAGTTTTATTAAAAGGAGTTACGAAATAAATGTTAAAATTGTAACAAAGATCTGTATGATGTAAAACAAATCTATGGTGGCTGATTAGCTAGCTTAGCTTAGCATGTAGATGCCAAAGAAGGAAACAACTGTTTTTTTAACAAAATATCACAGATCGTGTGAGATATAACAAGTTATTTATAATGCATATAGGTTTTTTGTCAATTTGGGATCTTTGAACGCCAGTAAGAACAAACAAAGCTTTAATAGGAATCTAACCGCTTTTAATAATAATAATAATAATTAGCTAATTATTGGTCCTATGCCACCATTGACCAAGAAAAGAACTAAACTAATGTATTCCCAAAGTGTTCAGTTCTCCAAGAGAGTTTCTAATCGCTTCTCTGTAATTTGGAGCTTTTGAGGGCAAACAATGCTATGTTAGCAGTTTTAAATCCTGTTTTCGGCTAATGTTCCTGAAATATAAATCCTTGATTGTTCCTGTTTTACATTTAGCAAAAAACAAACAACTGTGTTTCTCAACCTTTTCTATTGCCTCATAATCAATGCTAAATAATTTCATTGAGTGATTAGGTAAACTCTTGGGTACCGCTTTATGTCCCGGGTTGCTGACCTTGGGCGTTCTCAGCACATCTGTGTGGCGCTGTGCATTAGCTGTGTTGTCTTTCAAACTAATTAAGAGACAATTGATAGCAAGAACACTCTGACCTTCAACTGTGAAGTTCAAGGTCACTGTATGTATGTCACTAATATAAAATATAGTAAAAAATTTCAGGTTCAAATAATTTATTTGCACTTATACCAGTTTGGATGAAATTAAACTTCTGACACACACACACCACTTTACAGCCTCTATTTGTGATGATGTTCATTTTGTTAATAAAATGGAGAAAATATGCATTTTGATGTTGTGTAACCAATAGTAGCCAGTGCTAACAAAATTGGCAATTGACTTGCAACAAGATCGTGATCAAACTGGGTGTTATATTGTTTTAACATCCAAGCTCCAACTGCAGAGGCAAGCAGAATGCAGCATAAGTAAATTTATTCTCAAATTAGGCAGGTGTCAAAAACGACTTGACCTATGATTCTCCTTTTATGAAACAACACTTTTTCAAGAAGACAAAGATTTTTGTTATGTCATCTAATTTTAAATTAGTGGTGAAGTTGTAAAATTTATTTGAAGTCTTGTCAGAATTTTCTTTTTTTTTTTAAATAGAAATTTTTACTGGAAGCCTCCCAAAGTTGCAATTACAACTTGGAGTTTCCCAGAGGTTTTTCAACCGGCAATTAATGATAAAAACCAACATGGCCGCGAGACATACAGTGTTTATAGTTTTTAGGCAAGTTTGCCTAAAATACTTTGCAAACTTAAACGTAATGCAAAACATTTAAAATTGGTTATTATGAAATATTAAAGATAAAATGTTAAATGGGTAATGAACACAGTTAAATGACTTTCTGTCGCCAGTAGGAGTTAATTAAAAGTTGCATAATCCCAGTTTGATTTCCCCTAATATTTGATACTTTGGCTTCCAGGGAGGCGTATGCGCGCACACACACACACCTACACACACACACTGGACAGACAAAAGCACACCATGACTTTTAACAATCTTAACACAACTGGAAGAATCACAGTTTACAGTATTTCTTTCCAAGACATTTGGCATTAGGGATCTATATTGAGAAAATAATTTAAGAATAGTAGAAAAAATAGCATTTTGCCTTCTTGGAGCCACAACATTGTATACTCACTTTCCTTTTTTTGTTTTATTCACCATGCATTCACAGATTTCACACAGATACATTTACTTGCTTTCCACTATTGAAACTGCTTACAAATAAAATCACTATTAACATGGTGGCCACAAGGCTGTGCAAAAGGGAAGACCTCCAATGTAAGCCCTGCCATCCGTCTGTCTTAGCCATCTCTTCGCAAGTAACAAACTATAAAATAGCACCATTATACAGTGGATAGGATTTTTAATACAGTTTTGTTATATGAAACAATCATGTACAATGAGTGATAGTAATGCATAGGTTAACATAATGGGAGTATAGCTTGATTATACACAGAGAGAGGAGGCAGAGCCAGATGTGAGCCATCTTTGGGGCATTTTCAGAGAGGCTGTCAGTTTCCTGTCAGCTATCATGCAATGGCTTCTCAGAACTGGGTTGTTTGTGAAAGTTGTGAAGGTGATCTTGACCCTTAGTCATATTTGGATCATTTATATATTTACTGTGGCTGCTTTGTAAGTGTAGTTGTGTGCTGTTGCAATACCGCATTTCCTCGTCAGACGTTAGTTGGCAATATTTATCAGTTTATTCTGCAAGCCTTTCCAGTGGACTTTGAAACTGATGCTGTGTTGTTTGGTTGTACTCTTGTCATTGGATCAAATTATAGACTCAAAGCCAATAGTAGTTTTAGCAAAAACATTTTTGCCTCCCTTAAATAATAAAAGTCAGGTTATGATAATCAAACTTCACTGTGCCTTGCAAAAGAATTGATACCTCTTTTAAAATGTCAATATTTCATCATGTTACAACCGAAAAATTTTACGGTACTTTACTGGGATTTTAAGTAATAGAATTGCAAAAGCAATAATTTGGTACCTCTGAATAAAATCTGTCCACCAAAACAAACAGGCCTGGAAATGCCTTGGGAGGAGCTGCAGACATCCGCTACCAAACTGGAAGAATCTGTTGGCACGGTCAATGCTAGTCGTGCACTGCACAGATATTTACGCAAATGCGGAAGAAGCTGATTAAGTCAGAAGAGACCAAATTTTAACCTTTTCCCCTTGATGTAGAAGAAAATGCTGCTCATCTTCTTGAATACACCATCACTACAGACAGAAGTAGTGGTAGCCTCATCCTGTGCGGATTCTTTTCTTTTCTTTTTCTTTTTTTTTTTTTGCAGGGTCAGGGAACCAGTCAGCATTGTAGGGAAGATGGACGTAGCTAAATACGGGTCAATCAATACAGCAGGAGCTGCATGGCAATGTCTTAGTCATGGATTAGAATGACCCTGTCAAAGTCCAGACCTAAATTCAATAAAATAAAGTGCCAGAACTTGAAAATCTCCATGCAATTTGAGGTTGAGCTGTTTTGCAGTAGAATGGGGCAATATGTTCAAATTAAAACTGTCATTGCAGTGAAAAGCTGATCACAATGCACTTATTATTTGTAAAAATTCAGAAAACCATGCATCCCTTTCTTCTAACTCACAATTATGAGTTATTTTGTGGAGGTCTATAACATAAAATCCCAATAAAAAGTTTTAAAGTCTCTGGTTTTAGAGTGACAAAATGTAAAAAGTGGTAAGGTTAATTTTGCAAGGCACCACAGACAGCCACTGTTCCAACATTTTTACTCTCTTGCTTTAGTCATTGGTATTGGCTCATTTAAGAACAATCTTTTGGAAAAAAACAAACCTATGACTGAAAATGCATGATTTCTACTAAATGTTTCTGAAATGTTTATTTCCAGGTAGCTGGACCTTTTTCGCAATCAGATCTGGAAAGAGTTGTGACCTGTGAAAAGTACACAGAAGAGGAACATATTGGCTGGTTCTCACTATTTGATAAATCTACTTATTTGTGCCAGATGAACTTTGAATCTGCTGACTGACCTATTTCTGACAACGACGAGCTGAGAGGTAAAAAAAAAAATCTCAGGTTTGTTCTCCGCTTTGGAAAATTGGAAAACCTGAAGTCGGTTTTTCTTTCTTTCCTTCTTTTTGACCAAGCCAACAAATTATGCCTCAGCCTTTGTTATAGAAGTGGATTGCGGACCGTGTCCTCAACACTTAGTGGGGTTTGGAGAGGATTGGGATTGCTCTCAAACCCTCAAGCCACTCCACTTAACAGGGATTTAACTTGGCCTAAGGGTGAAATTAACAACAGCGATGTTTGAAAGACCGACAATAAACCACATGGTCTTGCTCTTCAAGATAAACAACATATCCACAGTAATGCATAGTGCTTAAAAAACAAACTCTAAAGATAAAACTGAATTTGACGAAGGATATCAGCTGCTGAATTTGGGCTGTGACAGAGTGAAAAAGGATGTGAAAAGGTAGCTGATGCTCCCACCTTTTCTTGAGCCAAGAAAGGGAGTTGTTGCAGCTTAAACATGGAAGTATAGCTAACTCTTATTGTGTCTTAACAGCTAAAACTATTCCTTTACATTGAGTTAACAACACATTCCTCCCAATATGGAATGATGCAGTGTTTCAGTTGATCACAAGTACCCTCATCCAACATTTAAACACAACTTATCTATTTTTTTTTTAACTTTTAGGCCATTTTTTTTAGCATCCTTTGTTTTGTTTGACAGTGAACCGTTCCAAAGGGGGTACCAGGTAAGGCCACGCCCTTCTCTCTTCATAAGCTGTTGTCCATTCGCTGCTTCCCTACATTCTGAAAGTTTTGCCCCCGGAGCTTCCTCGACTTGAGTTTTTCGGATGGACCTCCTGCAACACAAAAAGAAACAAGTTAGAGGTAACTACCGGTGAAAGTTGGGTCTACGGTTACGACGCCCTAGGAGTTTAGAAGCTGTTAAAGGTATACTATGCAACCGGGGTTGATTTTCCAGGGAGGCTCCCCCCAGAGGGCGAAAGTAAAAGTGCACTGTCGTAAAGATGCTCAGCTGTTCTGGTTTCTCTGTCAAGCCAGGCGCGGTTGTTTTGAGCTTAGCAGACAGGCGAACGCAATGAAAAGTCTAAAAAACGGCAGTACAAACAATGACTAACACAGTGAAAGTATGAACATCAGGGTTTCCCGCAGCGCTATCTTGGAGATCGCCGCGGCCGCCTCGCCTCGCATATATATATGTATATATATATATGCCTCTATACATATATATATATGCCTCGCCTCGCATATATATGTATATAGTTTACATATATAATTTATATATATATATATATATATACAGTTGTGGGCAGTTTTCCACATAGTTCTAACAACATAGAAATGCTAGGCTACATGGTAGCCTAGTCCTACAATCTTTTAATTACCATAAGCTGGTGGTGTACTATTCTCACCTAAATAGGCTATTCTATTTATTTATTTGTTATATTTATTTTGGTCACTTTAGTTTATTCTTTGTCATTATTTAATAACATAACTCAGGGCTCTTAAGTTATTTTTCTTTAAAACATCTCTGTTATGGTTAAAAAAGTTGTTTAAATAAAGATTTAATTGGAATTCTGTGTTTTGTTCTTTATTAAAATTAAATCATTTAGCAATATCATAAAATGTCCAGGCAGAGCTGCACATAAAATATGGTTTTAAATATTTTCAATAATTATCGATATCGCCAGTCTATCGCAGGCCACAACTTGAGATCAATTGATCAATCCAAATGCCAAACCATGTAATGCTCAGAGACACCAAGAAACAAAACAACAACCTCTGAGATCCATCTCAAATTCTAACGGCCCAAGTAAGCTTGTTAAATGTTAAAGTTCATGACAGCACAGTTACATAACGGCTGCACGAGGACAATTCTTTGTAAAGGCCGTCAGAAAGGAATCCTCTGAATGCAAGACGTCTGGAGACCGGAACAGAGATTTGGCCATAATTCACTGCCTGCCGTTTTTAGAAACCCAAACACAACACCTCGCACCAACTGTGGCGGAGAGTTGACACGGTGGGGGATGATGGGGTCATGATGTTGGCTCGTTTTGGAGCCACAGGACCAGGACACCTTGCAGGCATTGAGACGTCCATGAACTTTGCTGTAAACTAAATTGAGGCTGTCTGATTGATGGTTTGTAAAAACTGGGCTATCAACAAAACAATTATTCTAGTGACTTCATTGCTTTGCCCTTTCGAAATCAAATCACAAATACATGGATTTGGGTGCAACGACTCTAGACAATGACATGGAGACAGCTTTAGATGTGATTTAATCGATCCATACCTTGAAGGATGAATGACTATGTCCAGATGTTCTCTGTGGGACGAAAATAAAGACATTTTAGTTGGATTTCTTTGCACCAAGCCTCTCGGGGTAGCAGCGGCCATTTTACATTCAGCAAGACATTGGATTGTTTACTGTTTGGGTTCATTGATCTGAACCACCAGTGCAGAGTGTAAATGTGGAGACTGTGCTCACCTTCTTGTTTTTTGTCTTGTCTGGCTGCTGCGCTGTCCTGCGCTCTGTGCCCTTGTCCGCTTTATGTCCCGGGTTGCTGACCTTGGGCGTTCTCAGCACATCTGTGTGGCGCTGTGCACGAACAGAGCGGGATGACTTGCCAGTTTTGGCGGGTGCGCAGTACATCTCCAGGCGCCGCAGCTCACAACTCTGGAAGCAGCACTCGTCAACAATGCCGTGTGACCGCCTTGCACTGGGCCCATAGCCTGTTGGTTTATCTGTTTGAAGAATAAAAGGACATAAACATGGAGCTAGAAGAAACTCGTACTCAGTGGTGCTTTTTAAAGTTAGCCATGACATCAATTTAAAACTGGAGTGACTTTAGAAAACTGGAGTGACTTTAGAAATGTTTTTTAATTTAACCACTGTGAAAGATTTAAAGGTTAAGATTTTGTTGCAGTAAAATATTGTTCTGTGGCCTCAACCAGAGCTACTTTCCTGTTGTCTTTTGCAGCAGATGCAAATGAGTGAGGTAATGCATATCATCAAAGTTAATAAAAATATTCCACTAGCAACAAATTAAATTTAGAGTGGTTTTGCATTTACTTTAGAAGGTAAGCACTATAAGAAACTATGAATATTGCCTTTATTGGTCTAGCTTCACTACTTTGTCTCATTGTATCATTTGAATTATTTTACCAATCTACCACATATATCAGACTTCAATGGAAACACAACATACCGACGCGAAAAAACAAAGTTTTGAGTTTCTTGAAGGTAATTTCTGGGGATTAAGGGATCAGGTACAATGCAGTCAAAATTCTTTGCTGTCAAATACTGTAACTAATACAGTCTCACTCCGTTTAGATTAGGTACCATCCCTTTACATTACGCATATTGTCATAATTATTCAGCATGAATAAGGGATTGGTAAGACATGCCCTTATTTTGTTAATGGAGTGGACCCATCTGCTAGCCAAACGGCAATTCAATACAGTCTTTCAATATGGTTAACAAAAATGCCATTAGCTTGGCTGTATAGCTAACTAAATCAACAATTAGGAAGCATCTAAATATTGCTTTATTTTTTGTTTCTTCTGAAATGAATGTGTCAGTGATTTAAATGTTTGGATGCTTGGGCACATTTCATCAGGAAAATTTCCCTAAAACCAAAAGGTTAGCCCGTTTTCTCTTAGTTTAGCTTCATGGTAAGGTAGTTAGAACTTACAAAATATAAATTGGGAATATATTTTTCGTAAAGCAAATAGGTCTTAGTTTGGTTATCTTCTTAAATAAATGTCATTTGAAGGTTTTGGTGTTTGTACTGTATGTCACTTAACTTGTTTCCTTAGCAAAAAGTTAGCTTGTACCTGTTTAAAGATAGGTAGCACAAATTACAGTTGGAGTATCGTCGGGTTACTTAACGTAATCCCTGGTTCTTTGATAACAGAGTGAGGTGTTTCACTATGGGAATCGCCTTGGCGTGACCAACTACGGAAGCTCCAATGACATCACGTCTGTCTGTGACAGACAGGTTGAGCCGTGACCGTGGCTCCACCCACCAACTATATCACGGCCAACCTACCCGCCTCAACTCATTCTAGGCAGGTTTCTTTCCGTGACCATGCAAGAAGGGACGTGTTGGTGAAACACCTCACTCTGTTATCAAAGAACCAGGGATTACGTTAAGTAACCCGACGTTCTTTTTCTAACTTCGCTCGGTGTTTCACTATGGGAGATATGGCCCACTCCCGGATTGCATGCTGACCCCGAAGCCAAACATGATAGGAATCACATTCCAGGCCTCAGGTGGACTCTGACGTCCCTACTCCAAGCACTGAGTGCGCTAGCGATGGCTGGGCCACATCCAGCCTGTAAAACCTTACAAACGTGTGCGGTGTAGCCCAACTGGCCGCAGCACAGATGTCCTGAACCGACACACCACGGAACAAAGCCCAAGAGGTGGCCATGCTCCTGGTAGAATGGGCCCTCACTCCTTTAGGTGGCTCTGATCCTGCGCATCTATATGCCAGAGATATAGCATCCACAATCCAGTGTGCTAACCTTTGGCGGGAAACAGGTTTGCCCTTATGAGCGGTAGCCCACGACACAAACAGATGGTCAGCTCTTCTAACACAGGCTGTCCTGTCCACATAAGCTCTTAAAGCTCTCACTGGACATAAGCAATGAAGCTTCTGCTCTTCTGCTGAAGAGAATGGGGGTGGATGGAATGGCAGCAGTTCCACCATCAAACACCTGTATGACGACTCCAACACCTTTGGCACAAATGCAGGGTTGGGTCTCAAGCACACCTTAGAGAGCCCGGGTGCCCACTGTAAACAGGCCGGACTGACTGAAAGTGCATGCAACTCACTCACCCTCTTAGCCGTGGCCAACGCTAAGAGCAGAGCAGTTTTCAATGAAAGGAACTTTAAGCCAACACCCTCCAAAGGTTCAAAGGGATGATGACAAAGGGCATCCAGGACAAGAGTGAGATCCCATAATGGCACCAAAGGCTTAGAAACTGGCAACTTACGTCGTGCCCCTCTCATGAAACGACACACTAAGGGGTGCTGCCCCACAGGTTTATTACCAAACCCCACGTGACAAGCAGAAATTGCAGCTAAATAAACCTTAATTGTTGAAAAAGCCTTGCCCTTTTCCAACAAGCTCTGCAGAAAGCAGAGCACATCCACCACTGAACACTGAAAAGGAATGGCCTGTTTTTTCTCACACCATTCCTCAAAAACCCGCCATTTACTACTGTAAAGAGAGCGAGTAGAAGAAGCCCTAGCATTCTGTATGGTGTCGATGACCTCCGGGGGGAGGCCTGTTGCATTTAAATTCCACCTTTCACGGGCCAAGCCCAGAGAGTTAGGTGATCTGGGTGTGGATGATAAATCTCCCCTCGCGCCTGAGACAGCAGGTCCCTGCGAATGGGGAGGGGCCATGGTTCGGCTGACAGAACTTGGATTATCTCTGCCACCCAGGGCTTCGATGGCCACCATGGGGCCACCAGAATCAAAGACAGGCCCTGTTCCCTCACTCTGACTAGAGTTGAGGATATCAGGCTGAGAGGAGGGAAAGCATAAAGCAACACGTCTGGCCATGGGTGAGCCAGCGCGTCCATGCCCAGTGGAGCGTCTGGGTCTGACAGGGAGAAAAACAGCGGGCAATGAGCGTTTTCCCATGAGGCGAAGAGATCTACGGCAGCCCGTCCGTATCTCTGCCAGATCTGCTCCACCACTTGAGGATGCAGCTTCCATTCTCCATACAGAGGGTTCCCTCTGGATAAAAGATCGGCCCCTCTGTTCAAAATCCCCGGTACGTGCGTCGCACGGACCGACAGAACTCTGGTGCTGCTCCACATAATTATGTCCCTGGCCAGTCTGTGTAACTGCAGGGACCTGGTCCCGCCCTGACGGTTGATATAAGCCACCACAGTGGAGTTGTCGGTCTTTACCAAGACGTGGCGACCCATCACGTAGGGCATGAAATGTTTCAACGCGAGGAACACTGCGTGCAGTTCCAGCATGTTGATGTGAAGCCGTGCCATTTTCGGCGACCATACGCCATTCACCGTTCGGCCCATCATAGTTGCACCCCAACCGGTCATGGACGCATCGGTTGTCATGGTAACCCTGGACGCTACCGTCCCCAGCGGCACGCCCGACGCGAGAGCCGCCGGGTCTCTCCACGGCTGAAGAGCCGCCACACACGCCTGTGTTACTTTCACCCTGCGGCACAGATGACGGCGGGGACAGAGTCGCAGAGACGCGACCCACCGTTGAAAGTCCCTCATCATCAGAAGCCCCAGATGGACAACCGAAATCACGGACGCCATAAGACCGAGGAGCCGCAGGCACAGTCTGAACGAAACGACGTTTCCCAACTGAAAACGTGTCACGCACTGAGTGAATGACAGGATCCTCCCCTCTGAAAGTGTGACACGATAAGAGAGGGAGTTTATTCTGAGACCCAAATACTCCGTGCATTGCACGGGAATCGGGCGGCTTTTCACTCGGTTTATTCTGAACCCGAGGTTGATGAGGTGGTTCATCACCACCCGAGAGTCGCTCACTGCCTGCTCGCTTGATCGAGAGCAAATGAGATAATCGTCTATGTACGAAAATATTCTGATCCCGCGCGTCCTCAGCGGGGACAACGCCGCCTCCACACACTTGCTGAACACCCTCGGGGCTAATGACAGCCCGAACGGGATGGTTTGAAACTCGTAGGCTGTGCCTTGATAAGCAAACCTGAGAAACTTTCGGTGTGGGGGGTAAATGGAAATGTGAAAATATGCGTCCGCCAGGTCGATGGTTACAAACCAATCCTCTGGACGGATGGAGCGGCACAGTGCTTTGTGCGTTAGCATCCTGAATGTATACCTGCGTAAATGTCTGTTTAACACACGCAGGTCCAGTATGGGGCGTAGTGATACGCCGTCTTTCTTTGGAATGAGAAAATAGCGCGAGTAGAAGCCCTGACGAACCTCCTCGTCCGGTACTAATCTTATCGCTTTTTTGTCTAACAGGGAGGCGATTTCGTCCTTCAGGACGTGAGCCGAATCCCCGGTGGCAACCGAAGAGAGCACTCCGTTGAACCGCGGAGGTCTCACGGCAAACTGTAGTCTGTACCCCTTGGAAATTGTATTCAAAACCCATGGAGAGACTGCGCATGCGCGCCACTGATCTGCCCGAGCAGAGAGAGGGACGGCGTCGCTGCTGAGTGACGTAATCCCCTCTGCACTGCTGAGCTCGGCTCTCTTGTGAAGAGCGCAAGCTCCCTCTGCAGGGCGCAGAGGAGAGTGGCAGAGAGTTATTTGAAATTTTCTCTTTTTTTGTGGGGGGCTTTCTGCCCTCGGCGACATGCCTGGCTGCAGAAAAGCTTTGTTTATTTTCTCTGATTCCCCCGGAACAAAACATCGTGCAACGGGGCACAGCTGAGTGCTTGGTGACACTGATAAAACGCTGTGGAATGTTGGATGACACTGCTGAAGTGCTTGGTGACACTGTGTCATCTGCCCCAAAATGTCTTCTCCCTGAACATGAGAAGGAGAACTTAACATGACTCCTGGTGAACTGGGAACTACAGGAGCATCTGAACCCTGGGCAGTGCCTGGAAACCTTCTCTTCAGAGGGGAGGTTGTCAACAGAGGGGTTAGGTGGCCCGCTTCTTCTTGCTGTCCCCGGGGTGGGATGGACGATTTTTTGCAGCAGCCGCTGCAAAAGAGTGCTTCCCCCATGGTCTTGGGTTCTCCAGTTTGCTCTGCTGGGCAGGTTGTGTAGATGGTCTCCTTGAAGTCCTGGCTACACTTTGCCGCCCTCTCGCTGCAGCAGCAGCAGCAAAACCAGGTCTGGGGCCCTGTGGGGGAGTTTGGCTGGGCTTGCGAGGCAAACAAAGGTTAAAAGCCTCTCCCTCCTGTTTTCTGAGGGTACTTGTCTCCCTCATTTTCTCCAAGGAGGGGCCAAATAGACCTTTTGTCGGGTCATAAGTTGCGTCCATGATCTCAGCCTTCTGGGAATCACTCAGGCCTGATAGGTTTAACCATAGGCCTCTTTCCCCTGAGACAGCCAGACCCATGACACGGCCGCAACCTTGGACTGCACCTCTAGAGGAGCGTAAAATGAGATCGTTCACAACACAAATCTCATCCCACAGACTGGGGTTAGGTGTCCCCGAGTCCAGTTGACGCCCCATCTCCTCCAGGATTTCGCCTTGGTATGCAGACAGCAGTGTAACCGCGTTAAGCGAGCACACTGACTGACCAGCATACTTATACATCCTCTGGTAAATGGAAGCCGTGAGGCGATCCATTTTACCTGGGAGCGAGATGTTAGAAGATGCTGAAACCGATCTGCGATTAGGGTGGAGGTGGTAAGCCACTGAAGGCTCCACTGCTGGGGGTTCGGCCAGCCCCAGTTCACCCATACCCTGTATCTCCAGCTTAGAGAAGCCCTTGGTGGGAAGCTTGCTCTTAAAAGGGCTGGACCAGAAACGGCTCATTTCTCTGATGCAAGCAGGAACGGCTGGTAAAAGCTGCTTTGCTGATGGTACAGCAGGTGGAAGCCTTTTACCATCATACAGGTCCCGTTCTGCTCCTCCTGCATCCTGAGCTGCCGGCCAGGGGATGTTCAGCTTTAAAGCCGCCCGCCTGCACACATCGTACAGGTCACTGTCCCCCGGGGAGGTGACTTCTGCCCCGCTCGGTGGCCTGGAGTGCTGACCCGGGAAGGTCGAGTCATCCTCCTCCTCCTCCATGTCCTCTAGTTCGAGGAGGTCGGAGTTAGCGTCACCCTCCGTTTCGTCGAGTTTCCCGCTGTCCGTGAGGCCCTCAAACAGGGGAGGCATGGACGGGTACTCCTCCTCCATCATGTCCGCCCAGCTTTTAGAAGCTCGCGGCTGATGGTTTTCACCCGCCGCCGCAACGGCTGAAGGTGAGGAGAGGCACGGGTCCTGGCTGTTAGCGACAGCCACCCTCAGCCGCCTCTCCAGGATTTTTTCCGGCATCGACGCGCAATGCTGGCACCCCTGAGGGTCGGCCAGCGATGCCTGAGCGTGTTTAGCGCCCATGCATGCTATGCACATCGGATGAGGGTCCCGCCCCGAGATAGATGCCCCGCATGACGCTGGGCACGGGCGGGATACAACCTCTTTAACTGTCGGTTCCGAACCTTTGGCAGGGGTAGGAGCCGCAGCCATGACAATATTCAAACACGGAGCTCGTCGTTACACGTTAGCTCTAAATGATATTACGTCCGTTCGCCACAACACGTTAACCGGACTCTTATGCTAGCGATACACCGCTAGCTAAAAAGCCAAGCCCACCTTTACGTGATAACTCGGTCGACACAAACTCTATCCATTCTGTTAATTAAAACAGAGTAGATACCGGAACAGTTCGCCTTTACGCGGTCACAGCTCCAAACGTTTGTGTTTTGAAAAGTGCTTCTTTCGAAGCGCTTACCCAGCACGGCACAGGTCAGTCCTGGTCCTGCGTTCAGCGACGTTTTCCTTTACGGAACGCCTTAGAACCGTTAAACAGGTCCAAGCTAGCCTGAGCGCGCTGAGGGAGCTTAGCTGTAGTCTTCACACGGGAAGAAAGCGAGAATGAGTTGAGGCGGGTAGGTTGGCCGTGATATAGTTGGTGGGTGGAGCCACGGTCACGGCTCAACCTGTCTGTCACAGACAGACGTGATGTCATTGGAGCTTCCGTAGTTGGTCACGCCAAGGCGATTCCCATAGTGAAACACCGAGCGAAGTTAGAAAAAGAACTGCATTCATTTAATACATATTCTATTCCTTTTTTGCACAAATGAAGATTACACTCTGTCCTGTATAATGTCCAGAGCTAGCAAAAACAAACCATCTTTAAAGCTCAAACCTTCATGAGTTTTGATACATTGCCATTAGCTTAGCTGCATACCAAGTTAGGTAGCAGCTATGCTAGCAAAGCTTACAACTGGGGAGTTTCTCTTTTCGACAGACAAAAAGGATGTCTGAGCTCAGTTTTTTCTAAAATACATTCAGTAATTTTATGGCTTTCTTGAATATTTAGTGTTCCAGTGTCAACAAGTGCATGAAAGCTATTCAAAACCTGCTAACCTTTGGTGCATTTTACGCTTCTATTGATGCTCAGTACATTTCATCTGGAGAGATTCCCTGAATTTCTTCTTGATCGAAAAGTCACTCAGTTTTATCTCTTTAAATATTGGCAACAAAAATTGCCATTAGCTTGTCTTCATAGCGAGCTACTTACAATTTTTTTTAACCCTCCATTTATGTTGGACATAAAATTAATAGTTAACAGAAATTCAGCCCAGCTTCTATAAATCAGATTGTGTTCTTTCTCCTTTATTGCACTGGCAGGTTTCCAAACCTTATGCTTGTAGTAAAGCAGCGATAATAGCCAGGTCACACATTAAATTTTCCTGATGTATGAACCAACCTAATAATATTAAATTCCTACAAGTAAAATTTACAGTGTTGAACATTACACACCGTGGACCGAAATTGGCAGTAGCATACTGGAGAATATTCTATTCAGCCATTTTTGTCCCGGTTAATTTTTTTCTTGAGCCCTCCGAGTCTGATCCACCTGCAGAAACATCGAGGCCTCTCTGTTCATTGACATATTAATTTGGAAAAAGCACCCTGTAGAGCCTTTCAAATGCATACGTGGGCGAAAAAGGCAATGAAAATGGTTTAAGTTAAAATTCATAAAGCTATTTAAAGGTAAAAAAAATTAAAAATAAACATCTCCTGCACAAGCCTGCAGTGATGCCAGCTTTCATTCGCTCTTCTTACTCAAAGACGATGCTCTTCATTGGAAAAACTCAGACCCTCCATTTAGACTACGTAGCTCCTTTGGTAACAAGGAAAAGACTGGGAAGAGATGGGCTTTTCCCTGTGACCAAATGAAATAATAATAATTTAATATGGCATTTACAAGGAGGAAATGCCTCTCTCTCTCTCAGAGTTAATGGCTCTTGGCTCTGAAGCCTGCCAGCGCTGACAAAGTGCATTAACTCCTGCTCCGTGTTCGCCTGGTTCTGACAACGTTGCTTGGACAGAGGGCAGCTTTCATTCAGAAACAGAAGCATCTTTCTCCTCTGATTGAGGGGGGGGAAAAAAGCGCAGTGGAAGATAATGGAGGCGTGAATGAGATAGAGGAGAGGAGGTTTTGCAAATGAATGATGATAAAACATACTCAGTGCAGCTGAATTATTTATAAAGCAAGGAACCCAACTTATCTAGATACATAACTTCAAAATGAAAGCCCTAATTTGACTGACGGGATCAAAATCCTGTTAAGTATGTTATGCTTTTGTTCCAGTTACCCGAGCAAACAACCTTGGCTGTTATATCACTGGCTGATGTAAAGACATGAAGAAAGACAGAAAAAGGCCTGACTATACAAGCTAAAAGTAGATATCTGTGTCTGTTTGTCTGGCCTGATTTGTCAACCTTCTCCTTAAAAAGAAGAAGAAAAGTAAAAGGCTTTGCAACACCTGGTTTTTATCCCAAAAATAGTTTTCCACCCTGCTGCACAAACAGCCAGAAAGGAAAGAGAAATCAACAGGTTGTATCTTCATATAGTCGAGGGAAAGAACATGCAGGAAGTATCCAGCTCTAAAAGGTCTGGATATAAAGGTTTTTACACTATTGGTAATTGCACTAATCCCTCATAAACAATAGAGACTTGCTTTCCAGTACCGTTCTGTGACAAACGAGAGTTACTCACATTGGTTTTATTCCTCTCTAAGCTAAATTACAGCTTGGTTTATCGTCTCATTACGTTCCAGAGCACTAGTATTTTTACGCAGACATTTGTTTTTTTTTTGGTGTGTGACAGGGTCAGCTTGTAGGGTTCAATGACTGGCACAGAAAGCTGAGTTTTACAACTTTATATGGTTCATAAAAATAGACTCTTGGAGCTAACGCACGGCTCTAACCCGTGAGGTGGCCGCCGTTTCTAATAACTGAGCAGGGATTATGAAATCAGCACAAAATGAACTGAAATCTGACAGTTTACCATCAGTGCCTCCCAAAAAAGGATTTGGGTGAATTCAAAACTTCTGTGCTAAAACCAAGAAATCTGATGCGAGGTAGTTAGGGGGATAAGGGACTTCGGGGGGGTTTGATTGGGGATTAAAAACCAAGATCCTGCAATTGCTGACGCTTAAAACAAAATATAAGACTGAGCATTTTTCACTTGAAAAGATCTATATGCAGACAGACAGGTGAGTTTCAATACATTAGAATATCACTATGGCTTTAAAGCTTAAAACCTACATTTAGATTCTCAGAAAAAAAACTACATAACACCAACAAAAATGTTATGTTGTGGTTGACACAAATATAGGGAAGAGTGCTGACTTCACTGCTGTCCACCAGACAGATATTGTAACCCTAAAAAACGATGGTCAGCCACAGAAGGTGTTGTGTCTGCACATATTCATGTAAAGTTGAGTGGAAGGAAAAAGCATTGTACAAAAAAATAGGTGCACCTTCATTAGGGACACCCCAGCTTTGAGAAGGTTTTGAAGTACAGCTCATTGACAAGCTTGGGGGAAATTCACAAGGTGAGCAAACAGGGTTGCAATCAACTTTACAGAGAATCCATAGAGGACTGTCAAGAGGAAGATGAGCAAAACCAATAATGCAGATGAGTGTGCTGCTGAAGCAACCCTTGCTTCCTTAACACCTCAGCTGAGCCAGAGGCTGATCTCCTGCAATTAATGGCTCCATAGCACATCAAGTAAAACTATTGTTTCATATCTGCAATGACACTAATTGCATTTAAATGCATCTTCAGTAAAACTTCCTACTTCACTTCCCAACTTAAAAAGGGTGATGGATGTTTGTTTTATCCACAATAATGTCACAACCACAGAAAAGCCAAAAATTGGCAACAAAAGGGACACAAAAGCAAGCAGAAAGCATTTATACTGAGGGAAGATAATGACTGGCATGCTGAAGCGGGCGCAATTAACTAATAAGTATCAGGTGTGACAAGTGAAGCAAAACAACAGGGCACTACTTGAAACAAGGTTAGATAGTATCTAGTAGTATCTGAAAGGCTTATTTACCTTTAAATGTGTTTTTTTTTTTTTACAAAGTCAAGATGTCACATAGCTATGATTTAAAAATGTATTTTAACAGAATGTGGAAATAAACCAAACTGAGATTATTAGATATTTTTAAACATACTGTTGAATTATATGGGTTTGACATTTTTAGTCCAACATTTCTAGAAAAGAAGACAAAAAAAAAAAGGAAATCTTTGTCATTGCAGTATTATATTCCAAGGAAATTTGTCCTCTGGATTTAACCTATTTGTTACGGAACAATCTGGTGCTAAAAGTCTTGCTCAGGGACTGGGAGTGGAAGTCTGTGGGATTTGAACCAAAAACCTTGCAGCCTTTCCGGCATGCAAACGACCTGCTCTCTAAACTGGGCCACCACTTACCTCATGGTTCAACGTCTTGTTAGGGAGTATTGGTCTTACAAAAAAATAATAATAATAATTCAAGTAAAAATGTGATTCAATTACAGGTTGATTGTTAATGCCATCCATATTAATTTATTTTAAAAGCCATTTTTTACTGAGTACCAGATCCACCTGACGTACAGGTGTAAGTGCAGAGCATAGATTGCCCTTTGCACGACGCGGCCCCTCTGTTCAGTGGAGCCATAATTCCTGGAGGGGTTTGCATACTTTTTGGTTTAGGTCTCTTTTGAGGGTGGGGCTTATTTATTAGCGCTGAAGAGGACACAGGAAGCCTTTTCTTCAGACGATTTCTCATTGTGTTTGAGCTCACTGTATAGAGATGGAGGAACGGGGTGGGGGGTGGTGTCCTTATCATCCAGTAATCCACATAATCCCCTGCTGCCAAGGGACTAGGCCTCACTGTGCGTGTTTGAGTGCGAGCATGGGCGCGTGCGTGACTGTGACGTACTGTTTACGCATTCTACTTCTCTGGAGCTCAAGAGAAATTGACAGGGTTGAATACTGACCAGGAACGCTCATAAATGGCTGCTTAAAGTAATTTTTCCCTCCCGATGCTGCAACTAAAAATACCTGAGAAGACAATACGTTTCCAGCCCAAAAATGTCCGGTTATCTCATCCAGTGACTCACAAGGAGCTATATGCATAATTTATTTTGAAGACGTCCAATGCTAAATTTAGGGTGCCTGAATATTTTAGCATGACCTAAAAGTTACTGCGGGCTACAGAGCTACTTGGAGCTTACACGTAAACCAAATTTTTTTTTTTTAAATTAAAGCCTTCTAAAACATTTGATTGAAAAAACATTAACATCCAAATGAAATGACTGCACAGTCCAGTGTGATAAAGCGTTGAGTCAGTATTTCTAGGTCAAACTAATGTGAGAAAAAAATTGACTAGCATAGCATCTCTAGATGAAAGCGTGCTACTTTATTGGCTGCTTGCTTAAGGTGGGAAAAGATACAGTTTGAGGAGGGGGGGGGGCTTCAAGGACAGAAAGCCCGTTATTGTTGCAACCCCTGTTCCTGATCCCATTATCAATCTGAGGGCTGCCAAGTTCAACACGTCCAGAAGAGTTCAGGGAAAGGAGCAATGCTTCGTCAAGCAGACGGGATCCTGACGGCCTCTCCGGATGTCTCACATAGCCGAACGTAGAGGAGAAAATAAACTAGAGCGAAACTGAGGAAGACAGCGAGCTGCATATTTTCCAAGAAACAGCACCCTGCTGCTCAAACCTCATCTTTGTCATTGAAAAAAAAAAAAAAAAGAAGCTCTGAGCGTGCATGAAACCCTCCTCCCACTGCAGCAGGAAAGACAAAATACATTCCCCTCACAACGAAGAGGTCGGGTCTCACTGAGAAACAATATCGTGCAAAATGATTCATATATTGGTTATTAAGTTAAGTATACTCACCAAACTCTTTATTAGGTGCAACAGTTCAATTGCTTGTCAACGCAAACAATAAAGCATCCAATCACATGGCAGCAAATTAATGCATTCGCTATCTAGGCGTGGTGAAGATGACCTACTGAAGATCAAACCAAGCACCAGAATGGGGAAGAAAAGGGGATTTAAGTGCCTGTAACCATGGTCGATTATGCAGGATCTCTTGGGTGTGCCGAATATGAACCGGAATGCAAAAATATCTGTACAAGATGACAGTAAAGCAACAACTGATCATAGAACTACTTGTTACAATCAAAGTATGAGGAATGTCGTCTGCAAACCCACAGCATGTAACACCTTGAACCTAAAACAGCAGTAGCTAAGCCGGGAGCATCTCAGACAAGAGCAGGAAACTGAGGCAACAATTCCCAAATTTGGGATGTAGTAAACAGGAGAATTTCATCATGGATGTGAAGCTGACAAACTGATGCAAAGGAATACTGTTATGTTGATATTAATCTAAATCTCAGACAAATGATTATGACACCTTTCTGAAACTACCTGGTCAATTCCCACAGTTCTGAAGACAAAAGAGGACACTGGTAAGAACGTTTCTTTTTTTTTAACCTTTTATATCTTCTTTATCTTTGCACTATCTAATGTGAAAAAATTCTGCACACATTGTTTATTGCATGTTGTTTGTTGTACGTACTTTAAGCTGGAGTATCCTGAAAGTAATTTCATCATGGTAACACGCGATGCCAATAAAGAATATTTGAATCTTTGATCAAACTCTGAAGTGTAGATACTGTATGTCTACAGAACTGGGGCTGCATATTTCTAGGGTTCTCTGTTTTATTAAACATTTCCATTGAAAAAGACTAGAATCTGCTTCCAAGCACCCAGATAGTTTCCAGTGATCTTTGTTAGTAGTTCAACAGATCCTCTGAAAGAATTTTGAGATTCTTCTTTGAACTTTGAAGAAACCACTTCTTGTACGTTAAATAAAAAAAAAGTGGATCAAGGTTGAATCTTCTATGAAAATCCCAAAGACAATACAGTTTGACAGGAAATGAGATGTTTGCATCAACATGGTGATCTCCACAGGGCTAGTGGCTAAAAACCAAGGATACAGTAGATGATCCTTTCAAAGATGACAGATATTGCATCTCTCAGGTCTTTGAATGTTTTCCCCTTGTTTCTTAAAGTCATGACTATCAGATGCTGCTTTTTGCTCTTTCAGTTACTTTTCTACTGCACCAATGTTTCCAAATACTGCACAGCTCAGTCAAAGTAAGACAAAGACTGAACTGAAGACGAGTAAGAAGGAACCAATGTCTTCAGAAAACAAAGAACAAAAGTAGGAATGGATAGAAAACCGGTGAGCATCCAACAATAATCAGACCTGCAACTTTGCAGTTGCTTGGTCAGTCTCCAAAAAATGTGTGTTTAGGCAAAGGAAGGCTAAGTCCTGGTAAACAATGAGCATCAGCAATGTGCACGGTGACCTTACAACGAGACAGCTGATGTCGGAACAGTCTGTACAAGTTGCATTACGCAACGCATTAACACTATTAGTAACAACACGGTTAGGAATTGGTGTAAAACTGGTATGTTGAGTTAAGTAAGAGCAAGACTAACCATTAGTGTTTGACTTGACATAATCTGTAAATTTCATTCAACGTCTAAGAGTAATTTAGTAATTTCTCCATTCACATGCTGCGATGTACTTTATGGATGCACAGACCCGCTCTGCCACTTTTTAAATCTCGCTCCGAAAATAGACATTCTCCAGATTTTCTTCTCCGTTGACATGCTTGCTATTTGAAAGTTTCTTCTGAATTCACAAGCTAACTCAGAACTGCCTACTTATAGGTACATTGGCTAATAACCATCCCAACTTCATAGACGCGCTGAAATCATGAGAGCTGTGAGTCTTCACAACTTTAGAATTGGTAGACCTCTTTACTTGCATAGAGTATAAATGGGCTTTGAGAAAAAGTTGCAATTGGACATTAGTAAACGGCCAAGTCATATTGTTGCATTTCAGTTTTACTTGTATTTATCTTGCACACCCTTGTACTTAAACATTGTATACCGGTCTCTAATGTAATCCTCTTTGTAGTTCCGCAATAATCATGAAAATGCTCAGATTTTCACATATAAATTTGTGTTGTGTTTTCTGAAGACCTTTTATTGCAGTCTATTTCCATTGACTATTGTTCTAAACCCGATTTAGGACAGTTGAATCTACCAAACCTAAAGTAATCTGAGCAACTTTTTGCCAGTAGACAATATTCACTGGAGTCACATTTTCTAACAGTGTCCACAAGGCAGGTATGAATTAATGCAATTAATGAATTGTTTTTTCCCCCAATTTAATTCATTTCAATCTTATTTATATAGCGCCAATTCACAACACATGTAATCTCAAGGCATTTTAAAAGTGAAATCGAATCAAATCATACAGATTGGTCAAAAGGTTTTCTATCTAAGGCTTGCTTTTTTTTTTTTTTTGCTTCACCATCAATATCATGAAGACAGACGATGTTAGTAGAACATCTATTCAACCACAACCAGTATTTGCTTGCTATCTGCTTGGACTTGCACTGCTCTGTAAACTGCTGTTGTTTAATTGTCCAACACATTGGTGAGTAAATAGTTTCATAAAGTGCTACAACAGTGTACAAACTGCAAAAATGCCAGACTACACCCACTACTATCAAGCCTGCAGTTAAATTATGACAAATAAGTGAGAGCATGACGTTCTACACAGCTCCACTTTACATGCTAGCTAGCTTTAGCATTGCTGCACAACTAGCCGTTAATTTGAGACTATCAAAATATGTTGAGGACTATAAAAAAAAGTAGGGTAGAAACCGTATGTCCACTAGTTAGTCCTTTTTTCTCGCACGTTAGCACTATAGCACAGCTTGCAACTACAAGAAGTTAGAAAAGAAGCTGCTTAAAACTTCCCACATCTTTAAAACTGGTGGGGTTGTGTAAAACCTGTTTATGTTGAGAATCAGACAGGCAGGAAAGCTGAATTTAAAGCCGTAGACAGTGTTGCGTCTTAAGGGGGCCTAGTTATCATGCTATGACTTTACAAATCTCTACACCAGTATCTCATTCTGGTTGCACACAAAGGTTTTCCGATTAAATTGTTGTGCCCTGTTGGCTTTATTTCTGTGTTTTACACTTTGTTCTAGCTGTCTTTGATAGTAAACAAAGTGCATTTGTGTACATTTACCATAACAAGACAACGTGACTGGAAGTACGATATTGAGCATGTGTAGAATGAGAAAACAAGAAGAACCAATGAAGCCGGGGGGCTCAGCAGAGGTGCAAAAAGAAAGATGTAACGAAACCTGACCATGAAGATCGGGTTGATATTTGTCGAGTGCCACTTTACTGCGAGGCATCGGAGGATGGTCTACTGGTTCTTACAGTAACTGCGTCAATTGTCGCCATCTTCTGATAGATTGCCAGTCAGCAGGTGGTACAACAATGTTTATGTTTGCTGATCGGGCTCAAAAAGGGCTAAGTAACCACTATCAGGACGAACACTTGGTGCATATTGTTTTATTTAAAGTTTTTTTTTTTTTTTTTTATGGCCATATTATGTGACTAGGCCCCTTTAAAAAAAACAGAAGCCTGTTGCAGGCAGGAAACCTCTGCAGGAGCAAAGAGAGCTGGCTTACTTACTGCAGAGGTGATGGGCAAGACAGCTGAGGCTTGGTCAAAGTCCGGGAGACAGGCTTTGGTCATGCATGGAAGTCCAAACAGGGTAGACAAAAAACCAGGGGCAAGGCAAGACTCCTTGTTGTATAACGGTCCAGAAAGCAGAAGCTGTGGTAGATGTCCAACAAGAGCCAAGCAAGGCAAGAAAAGACGTTATCGTAGTCAAAATAAGGTAATCAGGTATGAAGAAACATGTGACATCTACGTTCAAAAGCTTTCAATAATCTGGCACTGTCCCGCTGTCTGAGGTGAGCGAATAAGGAGCGTGAAAAAGGTTTGTGGAATGAGTTGATTGCAGCAGAGCAGCAGGCTCAGAGGTGCGGTGAATAATCCTTGATGAGGACGGAGCAGGAGAGGTATGACAGAAGGCAGAGAGGTCAGAAACATAACAGTTTGCTATTTGTTGAGAATACGATTGTGAAAATAACTGCTGTTTTAATACAGTATTCAAAGATAATCATTTGCTTCAAAATAAATTTTAATTGACCCAAACTGTGGCAGTTTTCTGGGCAGCAGCGCTGAAATAACAGACACTCAGCCTCTCAGCTCCCTGCAGCCTCATCTGTCCAAAACAATACGCTGCTGCTGGACGTCTTATAATCTGCTAACATGCCGAAAACTTCCCAAAAAAAAAGTAAAAAAGAGAACTATGCAACCCCTTTTTAGCTGATAAGTCAGACATAGAAGCGACGTTGGGAGATTAATATGGTAGGGAAAAAGCATTTTATTACAGTCAATGAGTTTCTGCAGAAGCACTTCCTAATTTGTTATTGCGATTAAATGTGCTCATCTGTATTTCAGGTTATGAGAAGCTCTCGCTTCCCTTCAGAATACGGTAGCTAGCCACCACTGCTGCATTGCCTCTGCTTGGTTGTGGGCTGCGACTCAAAAACCGGCCCCCCTCTTGGCTCCCAGTTTTCCATCAGTCAACAGGTTCTCGTGTGTTTTCAAACCATTCCCGGTTCAGCCTAAGGTGAAAGCAATCAATAACTGGAAGAGAGAAGAACTGAAAATGTGCTATAGATGCTGATCTCCCTGAGAAATGTTATATCTTTTTCTCCCTTTCTGCCTGAAACTGGCAGCTGACATAATTCTACCACATGTGGAAAATCTTTCATAAGTTTGGGACTGAACCAAGCCATTTATAATGGATTGTTAGGTCAAAACTGCACATGAGTCACAGGGACAATCAGTTCCTGAACAGAACAGGGTTTTGTTGGAGATATGATTCTTGCTCAGTACGTTAAATGCAACTCAACCTTATTGCTGGAGGTCTGCCAAAGGAATGGGAATGATGTATATAAACTTCAGTTCTGCTGCTTTTACCTGCAGCTAATGCACAGAAAACGTCTTATTTCTGACAGGAAACCATGCTTGTACTGAGCAGCACATCGTAATTCTACTGATACGAGGCAAAAGTGCTGATAACTCGTACCCTGTTTCTCATTGCGATGTCACAACCACATGATTTCAATGTCAGGAATGAGTGCATAAGTGTAATAAAGTGATAGTTTGTATCTGTATTACTCTGATCTCTCAAAAATAAACTCAGTATATGACTCAGTATAGATTCAGCTGAACTATCAAGGCCTCTTAGATGTTTGTTAGAGAACATTAGCGGACAAACAGCCTCAAAGTTAGTTTATAAAACTTAGAGCATGAAGATTGAGCATGGCACATGTGCAAACCTACCAAGACATGGCCGTCCATGAGCCATGACTCAGGCAGGTGAATCTGTTAGTCGCACCGTTCACTTTCTGAATGCAAAATGCTGCGCGGCAGTAAAAGTAACACTGCATGTCACCCAAAACACACTGTCTCCATCCTGAAGCATGGTGGGAGCAGCATCATGCTGTGGGAATGCTTTTCTCCCTCCAGGACAGGGAAGCTGGTCAGCATTGGTGGGAAGATGCCGGGTCGGTTCACGCTTCTGTGGGGCCCAAATCACAACTATTCAGTGTTTGATTGGTCCGGGAAGTCTGAGCTGGCATCTTGGGATGAAATGCGCTGCTGTTGCAAACGGGCAGACCAGAAAAATGTTCTTATTGTTGAGGTGTTACCTACTGTTTTGTAGCAGTGGCAGCACCAAGCTGTGGGGAAGTTTTCTTTGTTCTTTCGGTCACGACCCAAATGAGGGTGGGAACGTAGATGGACCGGTAAATCGAGAGCTTCGCCTTTTGACTCTCTTCACCACGACAGACCGGTACAAGCGCCCGCTTCACTGCAGACGCAGCACCAACCCGCCTATCGATCTCCCGTTTCATCTTCCCCTCATTCGCTAACAAGACCCCTAGTACTTAAACTCCTCCACTAGGGGCAGCACATCCTCCCTGATCCAGAGAAGTCCCTCTATGCCTTTCCCTAAACCCCTATCAGCATCTACTGATGGGGGTTTAGGAAGTAGTTAAAAACAGGGAGAACCTCCTATTAGAGGCTGCCAATCTCCCAGCAGGACAACAACTCTAACCATACAGCTTAAAGCAAATGTTTAAAACTGTATTCTTTACCTTCTGATTCACAACTATGCATTATTTTGTGCTGATTTATCACAAACAATCCCTTAAAATGCATCGGGGTTTGTGGCTGTTAGAAACTGTGGAAGTTTAAGGAGTATAAATACTCTAATAAGGTACTTTACTTTCACGTTCACTGTCCTATTTTACTGTTAACTGAGTTTTTCGGTGTCTTTGGATGTTTTTTTTCTTCTCCTCTGATGAAAAAATTAAAAACTTTACAGCATCCAGTTTCCACCTTTTTCATTCAGATTGTCAGTTTCCACTTAAAGCCCCCTTTTCTGTGAAATTCCCCACTGACCATAATCGGCAAACATTCAACCCTAATTTTTCTCTTTGTTCGAGCCAAAACACATAGACTGCTGCATCCAAAGTCAAAAGGAGCGATGTAAAGAAGAGACTCTGATGCAGGGATAGTCAAGACCAGATGCCAAACTGGCTGCCTTTTTTATTTATGAGCCTCCTGGAGGCGGAGAGCTCTGAGACCCACACAGCCAACCTTTATGAATAAATAAAAAGGTGCACTTACTGAAATAAAAGCCCCTCTCTCCACAGACAAACTGCAGCGTGTCGACCAGCTCCGCCCCGCACAGGGTCTCTGGGCCTGCCCCTGTTGCCGTCGGAGTCAGGGTGAGGATGCACAGCAGTAGTGAGAGGGTGTGGCTACAGGAGATACAGCACATGGCACCCTGCGTACAGGCAGAGAGGGAGAGCTTGAATGTGTTCACTGATGGGGAAGGAGTTAAAGTTAGTCACCGGCTCAGCTCACATTGCCGGGCAAGAGTGCAGTTTTTTCATTAATATGGAGAGAAAACGGTTCACGAAGTTTGACTGCGAACTTTAAAATGTTGCAGAACCAGACTTTCAGTCGGATGGGGCAGGAGCACATATAGAACATTTTCAAAGGGCGCGGCCAGATAGGAACTATTTTGTGCAAGCAGCACAAATCCAAAAGCAGGATTTCAGGTGTAATGCTGGCAAACAAGCACATATTAATACATTCATATATCACTAAGCGATATGTTTCATATGTTTATATTTACCAGCTTATAAGACACACAAATTTTAATTTTTCTAGAAATTAAACACAGTTGATTAAAAAAAAGGATTTTCAACAGAAAATGTTATGTTATGTTCAGCACAATCACGAGCTTTGGACATTACGGGTTTATGGCAGGCAGCACTGTCTCAACAAGGAGGGCGAGCCATCATTGTTAAAGGAGATGTCTGTTCACAGAGTGCTGTATCCAAGCATACTGGTGGAAAGTTAAGTGGAGGGAAAAACTGGGATTAAAAAAAGGTGCATGAGCGACAGGCATGATCACAGCCTCTAGAGGATGGTAAAGCCTATCCAAGAGTTTGCTGCAGATTCACAAGGAGTGGGGTTCAGCTGTAATCAACGCATCTACACGCAGAGTATCCAGGATGTGGGCTGCAACTGCTGCACTGCTTTGTGCTGAGCCACGACTTAAGACAACAACCCAAGGTAGATAAAGGACTGGACTGTTGCTCAAAGTCCTCTTTTCAGGTGAAGGTAGTTTTTAGACATTCCTTTTGAAATCAAAGTACCAGTGCATGTAATAATTTATGCAAACGTGCACTATAAACCAAAAAGTTAATTTATGTAAGGAATTTCATTTAAAATTGAATTAGAAGAAAACACCTCTTAAGGCTGTAGCTACCACCTTTTGCTTCTACACTCTTTTCTACCACAGCTTTTCCTTCCACTGAATGTTCCATGCCATTATTATAAAATCTATGTAATAAAAATCCATGACTATAGGTCTTATATTATATCTTTGGTTTTAGGTTGCCATTAGCACCAAATGTTTCAGTTTTTCATTATAAATGGCTGAAATTGAAACTTTTCTATGAAATATTAAATTCTTTAAATTGATTTGTTTGTAGAAATTTTTAGGGATGGGCATTGTGACCCCTCATGCCCCCCTCTTAGTAGCGCCTCTGGGCTCCAGGAGGGCTGCGGGTGCCCAAATTAAAACGTTCCCCCGTTTATCACCCATACTTCAGCCAACATATAGCAATGAGTTAGCAACAATCCACATGAATCAGAAACATTCATTCATCATATATATCATTAACAAGCAGGCCACAGTCTCTCCTTGCCAAAGCTGTCAGCGCGTTATTACGCACGAAAAGTGCTTCAAAATTCAGAAATAAAGGATGCAGAAAAGAGCCGTCAGGGGATCTTTCCGATCCAAAATATTTGATGGAAAAGAGTTATCCCGCCAAAGTCAGTGGAGAGAGGGGACTGGGCCAAAATGTGCACAATAAAAACGAATAAATTCATCCCCATCAGAACTGCACAACCCTAAACGCCCCGGAGCGCCCCCAGATTAAGCTTTCCCCGGGTTTTTCCGGCGAAATATTTAAGCTTTGATAACGCACACTCAGCAGTATTTAAGGTGAAAGTTTTAAAGCCTTCTGGTGTAAAACAGCGCATTACGCACGGAGTGGCAGAGGATCCGTGCAAATTCAGGCAAAGCTTTCAAAAATGCTAAATAATGCAAAATGATCCATGCAAAAAAAAAAAAGGTGCTGATGCCTATGAAATTATTCAGCAAGAAACACAAATGAACAAAAAAAAATGCATGCAAGCTGAATGAAAAATATATAAAATCGTTGCTAAATCCACGCTTTGCAAGCGTTTGAAAAGCTTTTAAATCTACTGATCCAGTTTAAACTCGGAAGGATGCTGGGCGCAAGCAGGGAGCAAGGTGACAACGTAAAAATCAGCCAAGTTACCTTGAGGACATCACATAAATGCCACTGGGAGGAAGCAGCGCTAGACATCACCGCGGATCTCCGCAGAAAGACAAAGACGCCCGGCGAAAATGAGCAACTTGTTTGAAGTCATTAAAAAAAAGAAGCCGGGGGCAAGAACGAGGACGAGATGCGGGGCAATGTCACATCTCAATATTCCCACTTTGTTCCATTGCGCAGGCTCGTTTTGGAGAAGTGAGATTTAGCGGACAGGAGACGGATTTAGAGAGAAAATCCCACACATTTATCTACATTACACAGACATTTTCAACAGGAAACAGCTGGGGCAGCGTTTGCCTCCTCCTCGTTCTAAGTTATTCATTAAGGATTTTGGGCACATGGTCAAATAACGTCATTTCTCCCCCCTCTTTTTTTTTTTTTTTATTCTTTCAGTGAACGGGATGGAGTCTTGATCTTTCTCAGACTTGGTTAGACAGCAGGAGCAGCGGCACCTCAGAGAACACCAGGTTCTGTTTTTATCCCCTAAAAAGCTCAGCAGTGGGAAGTTAAATACCGACCAAAGGGGATAGTTTAACTTTTATTGGTTGTGCGCAGTTTGGTGCCATGAATTCAGCATTAAGTTCTTCAACAAAAAAAAAAAGAAACCAGTGATAAAATAGATTTTTTTTAGCAACAAAGAGGAAAAAGTGAAGTCTTGATCCATTTAACTTGGTGCCACAGGAGGATTTCCAGCTTCTCTGCACTCTGTCAAACTGATTTATAACTCTGGGTTCCCTTCTATTCTCTCTGACTTTCAATCAGAACATGTACTTGGCTAAAAGTGGAAAACCAAAAAAAAAAAAAAAAAACATCAGTGTGCTTCTAAGAAATGATGATGCTTTGACGGGGATTTGTGTAAAGCTCTACCAGCTAGAGTCTGAAAATGTTGCCAGTTCTCTTCTCTTTTTTTTTTTTTTTTTTTGTGCACCATACCTGCAGCTCAGTGAGACTGAATGGAGCGCATCCGACTTTGAAGACCCTGCGACCGGCTTTAGCCCTGGCCTTTGACTGAGCCCTTCTAACGCACGGATACGCTTTGTGCCACCTGCGTTTGGCGGCTGGTGTCCTGCTGAAGTCTTTTGCAGTCTCTAGCACAGGGGTGTCAAACATACGGCCCGCGAGCCGGATCCGGCCCGCCGAACAATTTAGTCCGGCCCTGTGGCTAAATGCATTATCATTATAATTTTTTATTTTTTTTCCAGTGTCCTGTCTGGCAATGTGGCAATAAGATGCCACAAAGAGCTCATCAGATTTGACTTTCACAAGTGGACAAGATAAAAGGAAGAGAATGATAGAACAATTATTGAAAAAAACACGTACTTCGTTTAATTGAAAATATGCGGTTCCTATATTATCCACGAGGGGCGCTGTGTTTTAATTAGCAGATTAAGCTTCAGGTGTGAAAAAATTTAAATCATTTCTTAATTTTTATCTGTTTGATGTATTTTGTCATGCAGGACAGTGTTTCTAAGTTCCAAAAAATGTGAATAAATGTTTTTCAACATTGTATAATCACTGTGATCAGTTCTTATGCATAATGCACAAGTAAATGTTTAAGTGAGTAAAAGTATTGTTGAAATTGCACATACTTTTCTTAAAAACGCTGAGGTTATTCATAATAAATTGTGTAAAAGTGAAATTAACTTAATATAAAAATCAACAACAAGTCCACATTTATTAGTTCTATTTAATCTTGCAATGAGTTTACTCGTGTGGCCCTCTTGAGATCAGATTAAGCTGTATGCGGCCCCTAAACCAAAATGAGTTTGACACCTCTAGCAGCTTTTCCCTGTCTATCTTCCTGCTAACAGACTAGCTTTCATGTCCCTGCAGACGGTTCCCTCAGCATGATGCTGCCGATGCCTTGAATCAGTTTAGCGAAGGAAAACAACATTTACGCGTGTTTGTCTACTCTCAACACCTCAGCTTTCTAAGTTTTGTCCCTCTTTCAGAGCTGCACCTCTGGACCACCATGTGCACCGGGCTGCATCTTGCCCCCCCTGCTGGGTTGCGTCATCGACAGGAACGGCTTGTCCTGACAGGGAATACAATAAGGATGCTCCTCCGGCCTGAAGGACAAAGCTGCTTTCTGGTGACCTTGCCAGCCTCCAGTCAGCAGTGTGGCGAGCCTTAAAATGCTCCATCTCTACCGCCGCTGTAAATGATGCGCTCGCTCAGTATCCAGATATTTGCTGATGAAGAGGAGCAGAAAGGGGTGGGTGGGAGAGAGCTGACCTGACCTTCCCCTGCTTCTGTAATGCCTAGTTATCTGAGCTGCCTCGGTGCCAAGTCTCTCTCCCTCACTCACTCCCTCTCTTCTGTCTTTGATTGCAAGACTTTTGAACCCGCTCACCACAACCTCCAGCCGCCCCACACCCCCGCGCAGCTTCGTCTTTGGCGGCGTCCGCCTGCGTGAACTCAATGACCAGGAAGAAGCTTAATGTTGAAGGGAGACATTGATTACTAGAAGAGGGGCAGCAATAATAATGTAACCTGTCTCAGTTCATCATAAATTGCTTCTAATGACCACGACTTCTACACTTAAAGGGCATTAAACAACGTTTCCTCTGGGTTTTTGAAAGTCCTTTTTGGACTTTGGCTGCTTTTAGTCTGCTTCAGGCATACTAAAGTATTAACAACAGATAAACAAGTGTGAAAGTCATGTCTTAAAAAAAAAAAAAAACAGGAGGAAAAAACAAATCAAATTCCTGTCCCTGCACTTCAGATATGAATTGTTCTTCAATTTATTCACTAA
Organism: Fundulus heteroclitus; assembly: GCF_011125445.2. Classification (NCBI taxonomy): domain Eukaryota; kingdom Metazoa; phylum Chordata; class Actinopteri; order Cyprinodontiformes; family Fundulidae; genus Fundulus; species Fundulus heteroclitus. The sequence goes on from NC_046377.1 coordinate 17,782,787, forward strand.
TTGATGCAAAATTCTCAGCCCTCATTGGGCTGCAGTGGACCAAAAATAATATGTCGATATTTTTAGGCTGAATACTGATATACGATAATCATCACGATGATTTTTGATTTCACAAATTAATTAAAAAAGAAAAGGCATCTCCGAATCAAAGCTTTATCCCTAATGCAGAGGTGGGTAGTAACTAGTCACGTTTACTTCAGTAACCTTTTGAACAAAATGTACTTTTAGTAGTAGTTTTACTGCACTGTCCTTTTTACTTCAGTTATGTTATTACTCAAGTATAACTACTCTTGAGTACATTTTCTGGCTACTCTACCTACTGTCAGTAACTTATTGAATAAAGAACAGGCTTGTTTAACCAAAAGTGCACCAGAGAGACAAAAATCTAGAGTTCATGTTAAAGTGGGACTTCTGAGTTGTACACAAGCTTTGTTATTTTAACGTTATTTTTTAATCTGCTGAGCTCATTCAGCCACTTGGAGGTCAAATGAACGTACAGTAAACAGTAGATATTGTCACCGGAAGTCCTTGGTACTGTTCTAACATACTGCATGTATATTAACTAATGTGAGTAATGCTTTCAAGTTTAACGTTGAATTTATGTGTTTCTTCTGTCTGAATTTTTTATTCTGTAAATATGTTAATCTTTGTATATTTTTTGTCTTTAAAATATAAGAATTTGCACATAACCATATATATTTGGGTCCAAATATATAATTTTTAAACATTAAACTGTTATGATTAGTTACTCAGTACTTGAGTAGCCTTAACACTGAATACTTTTTTACTCTTTCTTGAATAATTTCTTGGCTGACTACTTTTTGCTTTTACTTGAGTTAAAATATGTTGAAGTAGTGGTACTCTTGCAACTTTTGGCTACTCTACCCACCAAATGTCCAAATATCTCACTGGCATATTTTATTTAAAGAGAATAGAAAAAAAAAGTTTATTTAAAAAAAATAATTACAACCGATTGCTCGAGAGAGGACTTTCATAAAAACTCTATTAACAGAAGTCACAGGAAGCCCGGAGCGTCACTGTTCTCCCCATTTATGTTCGTTCCAGATCTGCAAACAGCCACAGACGTGTGTTTAAACATCCAGTTTAATGCATTTCATGGGTGGAAGTCCAGGTTAAACATAAAACGCTCGTTTTCTGAGTTTCCTGAAAGGAATTTCAACTACAAATAATAAAATAAGACATTTCTTCTATAAATCCCCAGAAGTAAAAGCCTTTTTCCTCGTCGCTGTCGTATAGCTCACTGCCGTACATCTCAAGTATGGCAAAGGCAACATTTTCTGTTACTGCGTCGTCTCAAGGTTCGCTTAACTGGTCTGATTGTGAACGTCTTTGAAGAAGCCGAGGTTTTAGCAAAAATCAAACCTCGTCTGCGACTGGAAGACGTATTATACTTGTCGTCAGTGTGTGTGCTGGGAGAGCCAATCATGCCAGAGGTTATGTGCAAACACCGAGGCGCCTTCGCTTCAAGGAAATCCGAAGACACCGGCGTCTGAGGCTCCAGAATCTAGATCTTCACTCGAACACAAGGAGGGCATCTTGACGTGTTTGTTCTGGGACATTTTTTAACAAACAGCTGTAGATACTAATGAGAAACAACTGAAAAATAACCTACTGGAATACATTCCAAAAAAAGTAAAAAACAAAGCAACTGGACTTGTTTTTCGTAGTTGAAGACGTTTCGCTTCCTCTCCAGGAAGCTTTCTCAATTCATAAAAGTCTGGAGTAATGTGGAGTACCAAGCTTTATACTACTGCCCAAACTGGTCCACTCCTCTGTAACGAAGAGTCGTTACAGAGGAGTGGACCAGTTTCAGTTTCGGTTCAATGGCTTAATGTCTTTAACAACCGCCCATTACTAAGGGGTGGACCTGTTTCTGTTGAATTTGCATGTTATCTAAGCCATTACAAGGCCTTTGTTTGGACAGTAGTATAAAGCTTGGTACTGCAAATTACTCCAGACTTTTTGAATTGAGAAAGCTTCCTGGAAAGGAATCGAAACGTCTTCAACTACGAAAAACAAGTCCAGTTGCTTTGTTTTTTACTTTTTTTAGAATGACCATGACCTGGATGACTGAGAATCTTCACCAGCCTACTGGAATACATAAAAGTATAATTCAAATGCAACATAGATCAACTCGATATAAATGATGTAGTTTACATTTCGGTATATTGCCAAGCCCCGCCTAGGCTATAGGCACGGTATACCCTGTATAGTCTACTAATCTACCCAACCTAAACACAATTTGGGGTAAGGGTTGGCTCACCAGTTAACTCAGCATTCATGTCTTTAGTCTGTGGTTTAAAACCATGCATGCACCAGAAGACCATCCGTCCATCCTCTTACTTAAGGTCAGGCCGTAAAGTTTGGGACGAAAACCCACTCGCTCTTTTCTCCAGGGGCAGAGATGAAGCGAGAGATTTGGTTCTCCTCCTTGTGCCGGGAAAGATCTCCAAACAGATCCATTCTCCCCCTGAGTCAAGGCTTCAAGCTGCTTGTATCTGCGGGGTTGTTCTTTTGGTCCTGATCATAGGTGAGGCGAAGAAGGAAATCCCGCACCAAATGTTCATCGCATATACAAATGATCATATCGCTTTCCATCTAAACAATGTGGAAATGTGGCTGAAGGGTAAAAATAACTGTTTACATGGGGACGTCAAAGGTCGGCTAAATGTGGTTGAAAAGTAGTCGGGGTTAAACAAATTAGTTGACTTTCTCCTTTTTTTTTGGCAGCGGGACCAATGGGTTAAAAAGTCCAGGTGCAAATAAGTCTTAAATCTGCTTTGGAGCCTCTTTCTAGGTGAATATGTCCAGAAAAACCTAGATAATCCTGATCAGCTGCTTCAACCACCGTAACTCCCTACATTTCCATTATGAATGTGCGTTAAACTTAATCAATATTCTGCAGGTGTCTAAAAAACACAATTTTGCAATCGCAGCGTTTTCTTTAAATAAAAAATACAATTAAAATCACATGTTAATAGGTTTGTTCAATGCTAAAACTCATTAAAAAAACTCCTTCTACTAATTCCTGTCGCCTCTTTTTCCCATAGTGCCATCTGGTTGTGAATCTCGTGACGCAATGCGCTTCGGGGGGAAAAAAAGCGCTTCCATTGCGGTTATGGCGGAAAAAGCACCTCATCCTAGTGCAAAAACCTTTTATTGAAAAATGTGTTGTTTTTTTTTCTTCAAAATCGCCACGTTTCTATGAAGCACATTTATTTTCGTGATTACAATTTGTGCCATTCGGTGGTGAATGGAATCGCAGCTATTGACACAGTTCTTCAAAGAGCAGCAAGGATTTTATGAGTAGCTCTGTCTGGGGGACAGAGCTACTCATAAAATCCTGGACACAGATTCACCTTTTGAATCTGTGTCCAGGATCTACTTCTTTCATTCATGATCTGTATCTCAGTACCGTAGGGTGTGGACGTACATGGATCGGTAAATCAAGAGCTTCGGTTCTACGATCAGATTTCTTCACAAAGCTCTACCCTATCGTTTGCGAACAAGACACAGAGATACTTAAACTCTTTTGGTTTAGACAGAGAATGACCCTCAACCTGGAGGGAGCAGTCTGTCTTTTTCTAGTTGAGAACCTCGGTCTCAGGGTTCAGGGAAGTACATGCAAACTCAAAACAGGGAGGTCAGGGCAAGAGTGCTCACCACCAATCCACCATGATTGATTATTTGCAAGGTTTCTGGCTCACACATTGAATTTTGGAGACTCTTCAAACTGTGGTTGATTGACAGGTCATAGATAGTTGGCTTAACGATGACTTCTCTGGAAATTACCTGGTACTGGACTGAAAATGTGTAATAATAATTTAAAAAAAAATCTTCGAAAGACAGAATTAGAGAAAAACCGAACGCCATGAAACAGATTCATGACTAACAGACGAGGAAGCGGTCTCCTACCGCGTTGTTTAAAGAGTTAACTCACAAAAAGCTAAATTCTTGGTTTCAAACAGAGTTATATCACCTCATTTGGAACAGCGTTTACATGTTAACACAAGGCGAGCCAAAAAGACTTGTGAGTTTTTTTTTTTTTTTTCTTTCTGCAGTGTCAACAGCATCCCTTTGCGTCTCCGCTGCCAAACAAATGTCCGAGTCAGCGGCGTGTACACACACACACACACACACACACACACACACACACACATAGGATACAGAGAGCAGCACTGAATGCAAATGAAAGGATGAAAGAACGAAGGCTGAAAACTGAGATAAACCTTTTGCAAAACTTGTGTGAACTAAACACGGCACATGGTTTTGGGGTGGGGGGGGGTTCAGGGCTGGTACCCAAGGTGGGAGGGGCTGGAGCACACAAGCAGGTTCATTTAAGGACACTCACTTGATTAAGAGAGCAATACTTCTCTTTTCTGCTGATCATTTGGAGGGTTTTTCCTTTTCTGTCGTTATTTTACCCCTCTACCCAAAACTTAAAAACAAAAGAAGAGTTCTGCAGAGACAGTGACTGAGGAGTATCTTTGCACAGGACTGAACAGGTAATTCCTGGTGCCTTACCTTTCCCACACTGGGTGGGTTTAGTCCGTGTGAGGTGTCGTCAGCTCACATTGTTATCAAAGCCCCCCTTGTGTGCCGTGCATGTTTCACATGGAAGAAATAAAGGTGCGTCACGGAGCAAACGCACAGAATGGGGTCCTTGTTTTGATACGCTGTCTTTCCACTGTAACATTCAGGGGTCACAGGATTTTGGCAAAAAGTGGGAGGAAAATCCGCGGTGCCTGCTGATGATCAAAACCCACATTTTCAGAGACTGTTAACCGTTTGTGGCGAGGCTTTCAACGGGCTCAGCTTTTTGAGGCCGCGCCGCCCTATTTTACTGGTGATGAAAACAAAAGCAGCGTGGACCGGATTTAATGACACCGGAGGCCCGTGTTGGCTGAACATGCCAAAAAGCTGGACTGTAACCGTACTGTTTAACGGTGACGACAAAAAGCCAGTTATATCAGAACAAAGCTGTGTTGAAACCCCATCGGTAGCTGGGTTGGTTATAAGAAAAAAAAGAAAAGACAAAGATGGAGACTGCTGGTTCAACAGAAGAGTGCTGAACGTCGTTTCGAAATGTGTTTACCGCCCTGGAGCATCTTCCCAGAAAACCACCAAAGGAAGGTGCCCCAATCCTGTCTTTAAGGCTGAGCCCAAGCAGCCTACAGAGAAAGCTATTAGCAGCTATTAGTAGATCTCATTCCTATGGTTGTGATTTCTCATTGCTGTGGGTTGGACTGTAGACACACCGGTCATGACAGCCGAGGCCCAATCCATGCATCCGCCGCCTGCTCTATCCTACCGTCGCTTTAGCTCCTGCTTTGGTTATGCAAAGACCGGAAAGACCATAATGGCACACGCCACAATACTCAAGAACATGTAGACCGGACAGCATATTGTAACCTCCACACACCCCTCAGCCACTTTGCAAATGTACAGTAGAGATATGGTGCAGTGCTGAAACACAGCTGAAGGTTTACATACGAGCTAGCGTTGGCGCTGCAGCTCCCGTTGCAGCTAAAGGAAGGTACAAATTGTGAGCTAAAAGTCCAAAGGACTCATTGCTTCTTTAGTCTCAGATGTCTAAAGAACATTACTTCAGAGATGTTGAGATTCATCCAGATGCAAATTTGCAAACCTCACTTTTGATGAGGAGACACCCGATGTCGTTTGCTGAGAACGTACTGGAGCAGCGTGGCTTTCTTCCTGCAAAACTGTTAAGTGGCTCATACCCTACTTTGTCTGAGTTGGACTATTTGTGAGATTATTCATGCAAAAACGGAACTAAAATTTTCTTAAAATGAATGTATCTGCTCTTGATTTGAGCAGCTAAATAAGATGATTTGTCATTGGAATAAGATTTTTGCACTTAAAACAGGATAAACTCATCTCCATCATCTTATTTCAAGTGCAGTATATCTAATTATCTTATTTTAGAGGTCAGAATACTCATTCCATTGGCAGATCATCTTATTTACCTGCTCAAATCTAGGACAAAAACACACATTTTAATAACATTTTACTTATTTTTAGGTCCGCTTTTGCAGTGGCAATGTGAACTAAAACGTTTGTTGTCCAGCCTAAACCCTGAATCGATCAATGTTGTCGTAAATAACATCCAAAACTAGTCGGGTTTTAAACAACATTTTGCCAAAACCCCCCCCAAAAAAGATAGATATTTAGCTTCTGTGAGAGATATCCGATGGATAGAAAGGATTCCAATGACAGATATCTTCTACTGTTTGTATAAAAAAACCCCGAAAGATATTAACTAAATCATAAAAAAATCACGTCAAGGCAATTGGGTGCTGACTTTTGTCATGCCAAACAACCTGAACACGAGTAAAGGAGTGATGGGCAAAAAAGCGGAGAACGTATTCTATATAGCATTTGTTCTCAGTATGGAAATGTGTAGCTGAAGAACGAATCAGGAAGAACCCTCTCTACTTCAGTTTACCATGGCCATAATCTGCATGAATGGTTTTTGCAATTGTTAACCAACATTTTTCTGTAACTTTTCTTCCATTCACCGCTTGTGAATGGAACATAACCTGGTGCATTTAGTAGCATAAATAATCAACCACAGGGTAAGGAACAACACACACACAAAAAAAAAAAAACAACAGCTGTTCTTTATGGTTCTTCAGCCTCCCTTCGATTTCTGGAAGCCTTTTCTGACATTAATGGTTTTACACACCGCCAAATTTTAAAGAGGAAGCAAACAGAAAACACGGGAAGAACATCTGACTTCCACGAACAGATGGAAAGCTCCATTATTCTAGCAGAACACCCAGATAAAAAAAAAAAAAACAGGTTGTAAATGGGAACATTAGGAGCTTTTTTAAGCCCTTGATATTGGCCTTGAATTTGTCATAAATAAGGTTCAGAGTAGGAACCCAGTGGGTGCCGTGGTTTGGGGGCTCCGGGACTCGCCGTAAGGGTAGCGGTTTCACCCTGTGTGCTCAATCACGCTGGAATCTAAAGGAAGTAGTTGTCGGTTTTTTTTGTTGTTTTTTTTGGTTCCAAAATCAGCGCTGGCACCATTATCGGCACCCCTACCGTTACATTGTGTAGCCCACCATTACCACTAGGACAGAATGTAGTGTTCTCCTATAATATTTTACGAGCTTGGAGCCTACAGAGGGAATGATCCTTGACCTTTCCTCTGCACGGTATTTCCAGATTACCCCGAGTCCCGGGTCCTCTCCTGTACTTCTCTTCTCTTCTGTGCAGCTCAGCCCGCAGGATTTAGGTCTGGGGGACTGAGCTGGCCTCAGAGACGGTTGGGTTTGTATCTGATGTAGCATATCTGTGTCAATCAGCTTAAGATGATTCTCCAGCTGAAGGACAAAGCGATGACCCATTGAATGTACAGGACTGTCTCAGAAAATTAGAATATTGTGATAAAGTTCTTTATTTTCTGTAATGCAATTTAAAAACATGAAATGTCATACATTCTGGATTCATTACAAATCAACTGAAATATCGCAGGCCTTTTATTGTTTTAATATCGCTGATTATGGCGTACAGCTGAAGAAAACTCAAAAATCCTATCTCAAAATATTAGAATATTTCCTCAGACCAAGTTAAAAAAATAAATAATTATAACAGCAAAACAAAATCAAACATTTGAAAATGTCCATTAATGCACTCAGTACTTGGTTGGGAATCCTTTTGCACAGATTACTGCATCAATGCGGCGTGGCATGGAGGCAATCAGCCTGTGGCATTGCTGAGGTGTTATGGATGCCCAGGATGCTTCAATAGCGGCCTTTAGCTCATTTGCATTGTTGGCTCTGGTGTCTTTCAGCTTCTTCTTCACAATACCCCACAAATTCTCTATGGGGTTCAGGTCAGGGGAATTGGCAGGCCAATCAAGGACAGTAATGCCATGGTCAGTACACCAGTTACTGTGAGAATCTTATGTCGTCTCTTAACCACTACCATACTTGTGATTTAGTTTACTGAACCAAGCTGAGTGTTTTTCAAGGCTCAGGAAACCCTGCAGTGTTTCGAGTTAATTAGACGATTCAAGTGATTAGTTGAATAGCCTACTAGTATACTTTTTCACGATATTCTAATTTTCTGAGACAGTCCTGTAGATATGCTCAGGCATACCTGTTTAAATCTACTTAAACGTCTCTTTAAAAGGCCCAAAAATGGACGTGGACAGACGGTGCCCATCCAGGATCTGCAGAGGGCAAATATGAGAAAACACCCCAAATTTTCCCCCTTCCAACCCTGTTAGTTTTTTGGCACGGCGCGCCGACGTTCACTCGACTCTAGAACGCAAACCTCCAGGGTCAGAACTGCTACATCACAGCATCACAAGTCAGGTCGGCGTGAAGAGCAGGTGAAACGCCGGGGGGACACACCCAGGTTCCCCTCGTTCCCGATTTTATGAGTCTACCCCACACACACGCACACACAGGCCTGCCGGAGCCTGCCTCGGCGTGCAGGCATTCCCCTCTATTTGCAAATCCAGGAAAGTTCCACTGACTCAGAAACAAAAACACAAAACAAACAGACGAAGGAACAATACTCCCCCCACCCCCACCCCCCCAACAGTAATTACAGCCGTAATGTGGCTGCAGCAGCAGCTACTCCTAGACGAGAGCCAAACGTTTCAACAACAATGCACAGGCTCGGGTTTCGGCTGTGCTGGAAATCTGCAGCCTCATGCTGCATCCAGATCTGGACGGTGGCCTGTAAGCGACACCTCGGAGCAGGCGGGGAGGAATGCTGTCTGTGCAGCTCAGTGAACCAAGGCGGCGGGCGATGGCTTCGAGGGGTGGGCCGCAGAGAGCCGGGCCTCGCTTTTCACCATCTGGCAGCGCCGAGGCAATGTCTAGGAAAGAGACCGCTGCCAGGCCTCAATTACTGGGGGGAATAATCCAGGACACACTGAAGCAATTAGAGCCCCATATAAATCAATATGCTTTGGGTTAAAAAGTGATCTGCTCCCAACACTCTGGAGAGGCTCCTGCTGGATGTTTCTCAGAGATGGGAGCTTTTTTTTCTTCCTTTTTCTCTACTCTTAAAAAAAAAACAACTGAGGGGATGATGCAGCTGTTGCGGTTTTTGACTGTCACTCAGGCTGCTTGGTCGGTCAGGTGAAAAGGACTGCGAGGAAGAGAGGCAGGGTCAATATTGACTCTCAGGTGCTGCGGCCCGTGTAAACAGTTGGGAAACCGATGTTGCATAAAGGCAGAAGCTGCATAAGCAAACAGGACAGCCTGCAGAACAAACGTCTTAATACGCAGAACAGAATACGCGCCGCTTACTGAGAACTGGTTTTAAGATTTCCAGTGAAGCAGAAGCTTTAGATTATTTATGTGTCAGGATGCTTCGCCACAAGCCGCCGACTCCCATTAGCAGCCTGTTACTGCCACCTAGTGGTTGAAGAAGACAGTTACAGGTGGAGTCTTCCCATTTGCTTTAGATGCTGTTTACAAAGCCTCCTAATTAGTAAAGTGTCCCTCTGTATAGCATAACCATAGCATTTTATCTAATTTTACAGGTAAAAAAAATAGTTTGAAGTTTTTACAATTACTTTTCAAGCAAAGGCTAGAATTTCACACTCAAAAGTCCACTACTGACGCAAAAAGTGCAGGAAAACAGGTCCTGAAATCTGAGTTTGAAATACAAAATGTGTTGGAATCCTGATTATAGCTGTTCTGTGAAGACAGAGAGAGTAAGAACTTGGACCTGAGCACCTTCTGCCACGTTTTCTGCAAAGATTTGTGGCAAACGACACCAAAACGGCAACCTGTGGCTCTTAAAAACTTGCGGCGGGGATTGGTAAATGTTTCTAAATGTAAAGGTAATGTAAAATTGTCAGCTTTATCATGCATTTAGTTCTGAAATATATGCATAACATTTCCAGAAAGAAAGAAACTAATGGTGTAGAATATTTTACTTTAGATGAATGAAGTATCTTTTTGTCAACACGTTGCAAACGACTTGCTTTTTCATTATTTTGATGGCATTTGCTATCAAAATCAAATGTCCAATTGAAGAAAATGCATTAAACCTAAATATAAAAATACTGTTGGTTAAACAATAAAAACTGTTGATCTTTAGTTTAAAAAAATTTAAACACATTTCCTATATTTTTCTAAAAAAAAAGCTCTTGTTTCAAAGAGATGTGTAACTTTTGTGGCTCTAAACAAAATCTGTTTAGTTGGACCGAAGCCAAAAAATGGCTCTGCAGGTTGTAAAGGCTGCTGACTCTTGGCCTAGTCAAAGCCCGGACCCAAATCTGAAAACTGGTCTTCAGACTCCAGGTGATTTCATGCATGGACAGTAAGAGCCCATCCCAGGGTCCAAACAATTTATTGTAGGCAGAGTTTTAATGCATGGCATAAAATACTGCAGCCACGCACTCATCTGATGATTGTGTTTATCGTGCAGCTCTAGACCTGCAACAGTGATTACAAGGAAAGGTGGTTCTCAGGGAACTAGATGCAAATGTATCAGCTAGCAAGCTGCACAAACCTTTTTGTTCTTTGTAAAAACGGTTGAAACTAGGGCTGCACAATTAATCGCATTTGCAATTTAAAAAAAACGCAATTTCCAAATAGTAGAGGTCTGCAATTTATGGCTACGTAACAATTAGTGAATAAGACGTCCTTTAGGTGTCAGTAATATGTTTAAGGTGGGTTTGGCTCCACATGGAAGGGAAGACAGTTGCAGCAGTGAGATAATCTAATTATTTTTATTACTTGTTTTATATATTCATACTGTTTTACCAGAAACTTTCAGGAATCTCACCACAGCATTAAGTAGCGATCAATGAGTTTAATACATAAACTTGTTCGTTGGTTGCACGTTATGTTCAAAAAGGATTGATGTCCAAATTAAAAGCTGTTCTGTTGAATAATATCTTGATTAATAAAAACATTAAACGTTCTTGATTTAAATAGTCCTTGTTTACAAACATCTTTATCTAGAGGCCATTTTTGTTGCTTGTGGTTAATGCAGAGAAAAGTCTAAATCAAATCGCAATTTTGATTGAAATATATCGTAGGCAGAACGCAATCATTTCTGCTCCGAGTTGAGACGCAGCGGCTCTTTTAGCACCTGATCTGCACAGCGATGAAACATTGATTTGTAGTTTGTATACGTTTAAAAAAAAAAATAAAAATCATTAAATTGCAATATTAAGATAAAAAAACCTTGCAATTAGATTATTTTCCAAAATCGTTCAGCCCTAGTTGAAACCCCATATTTTTTTACTCCACCTCACCGTTCTGTAGTCAAATCAAATCCTAATGAAATACGACAAAATGTGCCAGATGGTCCCATGATCAGGATTCTTCAGCCCAAAACGAGGTGATTTTCTGCACATAAAATCTATTCCAGTATATTCTTTCCTTTAAACATATACAAAATAGATCAATCCTGCATTCAATAAGCTATAATATTGAGCTCATCGTCTAAATGAATAATTTTTATTCAAAAAATAAGAACTAAATAGTTCGACAGGTGAGGGATAATTTAATTTGCACATTTTGTTGTTTGTTTTCTAAGAAAGAAAAAAAAAGACACGGATGACCCCATTTAAGTTTTTAATGTTGCCAAAGTTGAGAAAAGAAAGATTTTTCCCTGAGAACCTTCTAGTTGTTCATCCGTCTTTAGAAAACGACTGCAGCGGATGCACACGGGAAAAAACAAAACAAAAAAACAACAACTCGTAAACCGTCTACTGGAACTCGAGCGCGACGTCGGCTGCGAACGCCGGCTCCATTTTCACGTTGTGAGTCAGCGAATGTTCCCAGAAGAACTTCTTGTGGAGGAACACCAAGCCGCAGTCGGAGCAGACGAAGCTGCGGGACTTGCCGGCGTGCGTCCGCCGGTGCTTCTTCATGTGGTACGACAGCCTGAAGCTTTTGTCGCAGACGTCGCACTTGAACGGCTTCTCCCCCGTGTGGATGCGCACGTGCGACTTCAAGTAGCCCGACTGGATGAAGGCCTTGCCGCACACGTCGCACTTGTACGGCCGCTCGCCCGTGTGGTAGCGGTTGTGCAGTCGGAGCTCGTTGGCGGTCAGGAAGGTCTTCCCGCACACGGTGCACTGGTGCGGCCTCTCGCCCGTGTGGATGAGCTCGTGCCTCTTCAGCGACGTCTCCTTCATGAACTGCTTGCCGCAGCTCTTGCACGGGTAGCGCACGCCGATGTGCACCTGCTCCACGTGGTTGCTGAGCTGCAGCTTGGTGCGGTAGGCCATGGCGCACTGCGAGCACGCCCAGGGCCGCTCCTCCGAGTGCGTCCCCATGTGGACGGTGAGCTCCGACGCCGAGCGGTAGCACTTGCCGCACTGCCAGCACAGGAAGGGCTTCTCGCCGGTGTGCTTGCGCTGGTGCACCGTCAGGCAGTTGGACGAGCGGAACTTCTCGGGGCACATGTCGCAGGCGTAGGGGAACTCGCCCTTGTGGATGCGCTGGTGGATGGCGAGGTAGGACAGCTGCACGAAGGACTTGTCGCACTGCGGGCAGGGGAACGGGCCGGTGAAGGCGTGCTGCTTCTCGTAGTGCTCCCTCAGGCGCCTCAGCAGGGTGAAGGTCTTCTCGCACATGGTGCAGCTCATGGGCCGGTGCATCAGCTTGTGGCGCTCGAAGGCGGCCTCGCTGCCCAGGATCTTGCCGCACTCCTTGCAGTAGAGCGGGTCGTGGATCCTCTGGTGGACTTTGAGCATGGTGACGCTCCTGAACTCCTTCCCGCAGTCGCGGCACTTCATCACCTCCCGGATCTCCGCCTTGCACACGTTCTCCTGGTGCTCCTTCAGCGCCGCCGGGTACTCGAAGTGCTTGCCGCAGTTGGAGCACCAGACGGGGATCTTGTCCGACTGGCCCTGCGGCGGGTTGGCACCGGCGGTCTCGCCGCGGCCGGGTCCCGCCCGCTGCTCCTTCTTCCACGACGGGCGGGAGGTCTTCTTGTGACAGATGGCGTAGATCTGGTGCCTCTTCAGGCCGTGCATGTGTTTGAATCTCTTCTTGCAGTGGATGCAGTGGAAGGGCCGGTCCTCCGTGTGGCACTGGATGTGCCGGTTCAGCGTCTTGACGCTGTCGAACGCCCTGCTGCACACGGGGCACGCCTTCGTTGCTTTCTTTCTGCTTGATCCGGACGGCGCGCCCTTCGCGGCTACGTCGGCGCGCGGCTCGGCTTCGGCCTGCCGGTCGGGATCGCCCGTGTGCCGCGGCTCGGCTTCGGCCAGGATCTGCTCCACCGTCTTGCAGTGCTCCTCTCGGATGCCGTCGTGGCCGTGGATGATCTGGTGCTTCTTCAGCGTGTCCTTGTACTTGAAGCCCTTCTCGCACGTCAGGCAGACGTACGGCCGCTCCTCCGAGTGCGAGCGCAGATGCTTGGCGATGTCCGCGTTGCAGGGAAGGATCCGGCCGCAGATGGGGCAGACCTTCCCCTCCACCGACACCTCCGGCGGAGCCTCCGGGTTCACGTCTGGTGCGCCCTTCCTCGCGTTCTTCTCCCTGCTCTTGCAGATCTCCCTCTCGTGCCTCTTCAGGATGTAAAGGTTTTTGAACTTCTTGTCGCAGAAGGAGCACTTGTACGGCCGATCCTCCGAGTGCGACTTCATGTGCCGCTCCATGTCCACCTCCCGGGCGAAATACTTGCCGCACAGAGAGCAGTTCTTGCTCTCGGACGCCTCGGAGGTGCACGGGTCGGCCGGATCCTCGTCTTTGGGGCTGCTGCTCATCTCGCCCTTCTCGTGGACGCGCATGGCGTGCCGGTTCATGTCGTACTGGTCCCTGAACCGCTTCTCGCAGCTGCCGCACTTGTACTTCAGGTCGCGGTTTTCGTTGTGGATCTCCTGGTGCCGCCTCATGGCCGCCGCTCGCAGGAACGTCTTGCTGCACACCGGACACGTTTTGTTGCTGGGGTAGTTTTTCCGCGGCCTCTTGGCTGCGTCCGCGTTGCTGCCGCCTGCCGACGCTTCTCTCTTCAGCTCGAGCCTCTTGCTTTGCTTCAGCGGCTGGAAAGCGGCGGGCTTCAGAGCTTCGCCCAGCTCCGCGTCCGGCGCCGGGTCGGCCGTCTCCTCGGCGCTGTTGTCGAGGTCCTCCTGACCGTCGGACTCCCCCAGGCTGGACGGCTGCTCTATGTGGATGTAGTCCAGCAGCGTCACCGTTTCGCCCTCCACCTGCACGGTCACGCAGCCCTGAATCTCCTCTGAGGACGACTGAAGCTGCAGCTCGTCTGGGTGGATCACGATCTTCTCCAGCTGGGGCAGAGACAGCGAGGACAGGATGCAGTTCCCGAAGGACGACGGAATGGTCTGGGTTTCATCTGCGGCAAAATTAAATTTGTTTTTTAGATTTCGATGACAGCTTCAAAACAAACTCCCTAAATAAGTGGGGAGTATGTTATTTATGCTACAGTATTCCCGACACCTAAACTTTACCACATTCTCTTCTGTTACTGCCACACACAAATATATTACGTCATCTTGATTTCACCAACAAAGTCGTACAAAATTGCCAAGTGGAAATGATCCGCCAGTGATGGGAGGAACGCAGAGACCATCACGCTACAGGGAGGGTGTTAAACATTTAAAATCTATTTCTTCTTTATTTTCTAAATATAGTGAATGCAGAAAATTGGTTCTAAAATTTGCTAAATTTATGAAATAAATGAAGCGAAACCAACCCGGTCCTGACTGAAAACATAACTGGTTCCCGTTTGTATTTTATTATGCAGCCGCGATAAAGTCGTAGAAAAGCGAAGAGTCTTGGCCCCGTTTGGATGCTCTCTCCAGAAGTTCTGCAAGAGAGCATCGACGGCTCATCCAGGAGGAGCAAGGAGCGGGGAGAAACATCGAACTCTGCTGGTTCGAATCATCACGACTCAGCAATAAAAACCTATTCTGACAGGATTAGTTTTACCTGTGGATCACAAGCGCTTTGTAATGATTCTCTGTGCTGTTAATCAGCCTGCGGTGACCCAGATCAGGTTCAGTCTCCAAGAGCCTCTCGATGTGGATGAATCAAATCAATTCTGCAAAGACGAGCGGACCGAATTCCCCCCAGAGGCTCAGGGTCACTTATTAGGTTTAAGGGTCACTTTTTACTTTTGCTTGTTTGGGAGATATTTTTCCATGAATTTAAAGGGTACATATCAGTTTTACCCTTAAAACCATTCAGTTGTTGTTTATATAAAGTGGAACTGCAATGATCTGGTCTGAATTCCTCGTTAATGCACCCCCACGTTGCCCCTCTTTACTCCTGTTCTGAGGAGCATCTGAGAGCAACTCAGTGTGGTACCGTCTCTTTAAATCTAAAGAAGGGTCACAGAGCAAAAATTGCTCCGAGAAATAAAAATGGCAGATTTGTGAGACTGGTAAGGTGGAAGTCTGTGATCTTGTTTAGCAGCTCTGCAGCAAATACGGTGACGTGATTGTTCAAAGAACGTACTAGAGAACAGAGAATACTGAACCTGGACAGACTATTTTCAAATTTTATGCACTCCTAGAGACTCCAAGTACACAACAAAATGTATTTAAGGACCAAAACAGCAGATTTTGCATGATATTTCCCCTTTAAACATGATTCAGCGACTGCTTTTTCTACATGCTCTGGTTATCCTTGTCTAAAATTAAAATGTATCTGATGTTCTTTAAAATGTAAACGTGACAGAATCCTGTAAATATGATTAATACACTGCACAGAAATGTATCTCATCTTAAAGACAAAAAAAGACTAAAATCAGCAAATTACGAAAACTCAACATCCGATCTGCTTACTACGGCTCAGTCCTCTGATTCCTGTTCTGTCTTAGATCCTATATCCTATCATATTTCATTTTAAAATTTTGTTTTAGACTTTTTTACCATAGAGCTGCTCAACATATTGCAAACTTACCATTCTAGGTTTATCCCTACATGCCCTATCAATATGGCAAAGACGTGCCATATTGACCAGGCTCTCTGTCCGCTTACTGTATTTGGTGATGTTGGTTATTTATGGCAGCAATGCAGAACATACATGGGGCACTTTTCACAGAAAATTGTTTTGGACGGGGTCCCTGAGATGAGATGTAGCGGTGAAAAGTTTCTCTTATTTACGAAGCATGAGAGGATCTTAACTGGGGAGCTTTGAACAGATCAGACATGTAATGTTACATAGTAAAAAAAGACCTTTTGGTATTAATAAAGCATCCCATTTTATTTCCATTAGAGCTGACTGGGAACATTTACAGGAAACATTAAGCTCAAAGATGTTTTGCTTCTGATTTTCCATTATTATTTTCCATCTGCAGTCCCAGCAGCAGAAACAAGTCAGCAGCTGCAGTAACAAACCTGCACGTCGGTTTCAGGACAGACCCGAACTGTCCCCCTACTGGATGGAGGTGGCAACGACAACAACCTCAATTACATTTGATTTCAGTCTAATTTACCTCAGTAATCTACCATCTGGGCTTAAAAAATATATCAAAAAAACGTTCACTACAAATATCTGATGTTGGCTGGTAGAGAAATTGGCCTCGCTGTCAAACACCGGACAGGAATTATACAATTTCTTTTTTCCTACTAATGTTAAACAGAACTACCTCAGCCTTTTATTTTATTGGCCTGATTTTGCACTACTATTTTATTCACTGTCTATGTACAATTTAAAAACCAAATTTTGCTGCTTTTATTTCTTCATTGCATGTGCCCTCTTATTTACTTATTTTTTTTGTTTACCTGAATGTTATGTTTGTCTGTGTACTTACTTAGATTGGTAGAATATGTCTTCACCGTGGGATAGTGAGAAATGTAATTTCGATCTCTTTGTATGTCTGGAGCATGTGAAGAACTTGACAATAAAGCTGACTTGACTTGACTTGATACAGAAGAGTCACGTTTTGGAAAGGTTGAACTTCTCTTTAAACATTTAAACAATGAATCTGATAAATATTGGTCAGAATTAAATTGCTTTCTGCATGTGAAAGACTGACAATATAAAAACAAAATGTCCTTTTTTCACCCCTCTGTTTCCCATTTTCCCACTGAATGCATCTAGACGACCGCATTGTTCCGTCATGTTCATTTATGCTGTGGAAAAAAATTAAATAAACGAGCCAAAATGGAGAAAAGAATAACATTAACTCAAGATTTGAAAACAGGAAACACCAGATTGTAAAAATAATTACATGTTTTAAAAGAATCTGAGAGCCGAGAGGAAACGCTCAGCCAGCTTCTTACAAAAATCACATAAATAACCCCAAAAATGTATTTCAATTTGTGGTTGTTTGGTGACAAAACGTGTAAAATCCTTCACGCATTGACAGAGCTGTGAGCCGACTCACCGGAAAAGTCCACGTGTCTGACTGTCGTCTGGTAGCGCAGCAGCGTTCTCAGGTCCTGGGGGTCAGGCGCCGAGCGAGCGCACTCCTCCAGCGCAGATGGGATGCCTCGCAGCATGGACGCCGTCTAACAAGCAGATACAGGAATAAAACAAACACGGCCTTTCAAAAGAGGAAGATTCCCCATCGGGTGAGACAGAGGTGTGTGGATCCTTGTAGATAAGGAAACAGCGACTGTCCTAAACTTGTTCCTGTCAGTATTAAATGGTTTCAAACAACAAAGCTGGGATAAACTAGGCTGGACTGAGGTTTATCTCCAACCTGGAAGGAAGGAAGAAAAGAACAACACAAAAGGGATCAAAGGAAGGACTGAGAAATTCCTTTATTGTTCCACAGTGGGGAAATTCAGGTGGCAAAAGACACCGTTACACTGAGTTTATAGGAGGGAAAAAAACAAGCTAGTCTAGTTTAAGTTTTGTTCTAAAGCAGCAGAGGATGAAATTTATCAGAAGCACTAAAATAAAAGTCAAAAGCAAACAGAAGGAAGGACAAAAGGACACAAAAGGGGATAAAAGGAAGGTAGGAAAGAAGGACATAAGAACAAAACGGAAGGAAGGATGAGAGGAAGGATACAAAAAAAGGATGGAGAGAAGGTAGGAAGGACGAAACAAGGAAATACTTTATTAAAGTGCCTGGAGGTGACATGTTGTGAATTGGCGCTATATAAATAAAGCTGAGTTGAATTGAACAAGGAATAGAAAGAAGATAGGAAGGATAGAAGGAAGGACACAAAAAAATGCTAGAAAGAAGGAAGGCAGTAAAGTCTGGACATAATTATGTCTTTTCTCATGCTAATCCAGACCTGGACAGGACGGACATTAATCTCCACACCTTTCTAGAGTGCGGTGCAGCGCTGTTCCAGCTGCCAACACCTCCTCGCTCCCTGAATAAGTCGGTTACGACTCAAACTACAGTCGCTCTGATTCGCTGCGGCTTCGTTACGGAGCACAATAAGCGAGACTATTTGCAGCTTTCTGATTTCTGTATTCATACTTGACTTTGCCCCCTTTCCACCACAGCCAGGCTGATAAACTCGCTCTTTATCTGACGTCTCCTAAGCCGAAGACCACAGAGGAAGGCGAGTGAGCCTCCGGTTTATTTCGTCCTGAACAGGTGAACGTTTTCCCTTAAAACCCAAAACAACATCAGACGGTTTTACATTTGCCATTTTCGTTTCACAGAATCCAATTAGGACACCGCTGTCCTACACGCGGACTGGTATTATACTCTCAGGGTAAGAAAACGTGTAGTAAAATACCAAAGTCTCTATGTTTACACAACTTAGAAAGTAAAATGTCTGTGGTAAAAATACGGAATAATCACAGACACCTTTCATTATACATTTTCTGCTTGTAGCTTCATACGCGTAATACTAACAGTGCTGAGTGATGGGTGGCATCCCACACTGCAAAAAGGCAACTAAAAGTAAGTAATATTTTCTTGAAATTAGTGTATTTTTCCTTGATTTGAGCAGGTAAATAAGACTATTTGCCAATGGACTGAGTATTTTACACGTAAAATAAGATTATTAGCTATTCTGCACTTGAAATAACACGATGGAGATTAATGTTATTATTTTAAGTGCAAAAACCTTATTTCATTTGCAAATAGTCTTAGTTACCTGCTCAAATTAAGGAAAAATACACTGATTTCAAGAAAATTTTACTTACTTTTAGTTCCCTTTTTGCAGTGCATTTCCAGAAATATTGGCAAAGGGATGAATGTCTGTCCTGTAACTAATGGAAAGAAAGGCGTATTTCAGCCAGCTGACAGGCTGTGGGCAGTCTCTGAAATCTCATTAGCACGTCTTTAATCGGTTGGAGCCATATGATGGAAAACCCTGGTTTGTCCTCATATTGCTAACTGGCCCGAGCCGGCCGTGTATGCGAACAGGATGACGCGAGCGTCTCTCTGAGCTAGCTTCCTCTACCTGCTGAATGTCGGGGACCGGGAGAAGCCTCTCCACTCTGGACAGGAAATCCAACATCAGCATCTGCAGAGCGTTGTCATAGTCGGGTCCAAAATCTGTGGGGAAGACATCCTGGAGCAGAAAAAGGTGCGGTTTTAGCACAAAAGGTTTACGTGGATTAGGAGAGCCTGTCGTGAGACGCCAAAGTGAAAGACCTGGAAGAACTTCTCCTTCTCTTCGGGGTCCTTCAACAGCAACCCAACCTGATCCACAAAGTTGGACTCTGGAAACTGAACATCTGCAAAACAGGGCTGGAAGCAAAGAAGAGGCGACCCTTCAGACATCTGATTGGCTCTGGCGGATTATTCTAGACGTATCGTATTTCTGAGACGCCGACCTGCGCTGCCCAGGTGGATATGAGGGTTTTGATCTGCTCCAGGTGCAGCTGGATGGAGTCCGTGTCTGCGATCTTCTCGGAGCGACACAGTTCAAGCACCACCTGCAAGACATGTTTTTATCTCTCGGTAAGAACAATTAAAAAAAATTAAGATATTTTATAGGAATAGGTGCCAAACCATCAGAACTGAGCGAGTAAGCGTCAGAAGCTTAAACAAAAAAGGATCCAGCGTTTTTTTTTTTTAAACCCTGGTGATATGAAATGATATATTTATCTACATTAATTACAATTCAAACGCCTGAATTTGCTGTTTTCTTTTTGCCTTGACCGAGCGCCGCTCACCCGTGCCCTCAGTCCCAGGAGGAGCTGAGCTTTCTGATCCGGATTTAACAGTTCTGGCACGATATCGGTGACGGTGCTGACGAAGTCCTCCACCAATCCGTATTCCTGAAGGTTCCCGCTCTGCACGGCGTGCCACATGGCCGCAGACACCAGCCGGAGGGGAGGAACGAAGAGGCGAAGAGACGGCAGCAGGAGAGCTGGATCTGGAAAACAGTTCAGAGATTAAAATCAAGACAACCCGGAACGACTATTTATGTCAGACGGTGTTAAAACTGCTCCGTTTTCACTCTACTGTGGTCAGCACAGACTGCTTTTTTTTAAAAACCCAAGAAGCTGCTTTTTAGCTTCTCTTTGCCGGTTTAAAAAGGATATGAAGGTCTCATAGTTAATGACTCACAAAATAGGTAATTTTGCTTCGGTTTCTGTTTAAAAAAAAAAGCAACAAATGGAAAATTAAAGGACCTTGAACATCACATTACCTACAATCTGCTTTAATTTTGTATAACATGTCATAGAAAGCCATTGATAAGCAGAATACTTGCTTTAAGTAGCTGTTTGCATGATAAAGGCTGAGTGGTGATGGTAATAAAGGCAAAGAATGTTGTTTTTCTTAAATCCATAACAGTAAATTAAGTGTGAAAATCTATTTAATTTTAATGGATTGTATGTTTAGCCACGTTTATGCACATACATACACTTCACGGACAATTTGGAATCGGAAATAATTTACAATGTCAAGGATTCTAACTTTAATTCATAATTGCCACATTTAAATATCAACTTAAAAACGATTAAACGCCTCAATATTATTATTGGATTTTGATAGTTTTGGTACTCTATATTTTACTAGAATAAATATAAACAATTGCAATAAAAAAATTGAAATAAAAGTTTTTTAATACTTCGCTGTCTAGATTCTGCGCCAGCCTCCCACTTGGTGCGTTCACGGACACAGACACGTGTGGTAAAAACGAAGCACAATACCGGTGCAGCGTAACGGAGTGATGGATACAACATCTGTAGCTGTTTATTTAACACATTTGTCTGAAAGTAGATGTAATTGATGAACAGCAGTTAATGCGCATAATTTAATGGCTGCTCTGCATTCGGGTGTCAGTTAGTTGTAGCTACCGCTGGCTGACAATCGAGGGCTGCACTGTTAGATGAAGCCCTTGAAGGCAACATTTATCAGCAGTTGGTTTAATTCCTTAAACCAGCTAGCGACAACCCTACATAAAGCGGCAATTTAAAGAGTGTGAGGTTTTTGTTGGCACCGTCCGTACTTCTTTATTCTCATACACCCTATTCGGCTTCCCCAGCGTGCGGTGCAACGCAGCGCAAACCAACCGCCATCTCAGAGCGGCGTACGCCATGTTTGAAATCGGGCGCACACACTCCGAGAGAAAAAACAACAACTCGTTTAAACCAGAGGCTACAAACACAGTTAATGACTCGCCATTACCGGTATGCTCCGGGCTCTCCATGTTGTGCCGAAAAACACTCCGTTAGGAGAATAAAACGATCCGGGGGCGTTGTGAGTAGACGTCCGCCCGACCCTGCGGTACAACCAGCTGCTGGCGGGGAGGAAGAAACGGTTGATATCCTGCTCGTAGTGCGCATGCGCAATGCTGTCAACGTGCTTATTTTATTAAACTAATATATTCTTAAAAAGTGGTATATTTTCCCACTCTAGCACAATTATTTTACCCTGGTACGTTAGGAAAAAATATAAAGTACAATAATCTTAAAAAAACTTCTTTGTTTCTTGACGTTAATGCTGTCTACGTTGTTATACGTTAAAATATATAAAGCTCTGTACCTTTTTTAAAAAAAATTAATCAGAGCACTTTTAATCACTTTCTGAAAACTAAATACCCAAATAATTAAAATAATGGATAACTACAATGAATTAAAACTATAATGAATGGTTTCTGCATTTAAATATCAAAGTGGTTACATATAAATTAACCCAATTTAATTTTTAAACTGCCTGTATGAGTATTTATAGACAGATTTTTTTAATATAAATAATATTTATTTTAATTATATGATCATAGTTTGTGTTTATTATCACTAGTACAAAAATTTAACACCTCGTTTACCTTTTGGATTTTACAACTGTCATTCAACACAAGACAAATAAGAAAATAAAAGCATGTATTTTATTTCAATTATGCCATTTCCCATCCGATTACTGTAAAAAAAAATCTAGTAGGGATATTAAGAATTTTATGGCATAACTACATATTTAATTATTTTTTTATTTGAATGTAACTCTTTTGGTCTTTGATGACTGCTTCATCAGTCAGTGAGACAAAACAATGACTGGTTAGTTTGAGTTATGTCCATTTCATGCTTTTTACATAAAAGCGACGAGTCCACACAGAAGTTGGATTTGTTTAAGAAACCTTTTCATACAGTTTTTATTCAGCACCATCACAGACGTTCCTACAGAGTTTTACGACCTGAAGACAGTAATGAAAAAGGTCAACAGAAAACACCAGCTTGTGATCAAACAATATTAAAATAAAACAAACAGAAATAGGAATGTCTGAAAAATGAGGTTTACGAGGGAGAAAACAGGATCCCTACTGAAATTCCAGCTCAATTTCATTTGCATAAACCGCCTCGATGTTGTGTTCGTGAGTGGCAGCGTGCTCGTCCAGCAGTTTCCTCTGGGCGAAACCGAACCCGCAGATCTCGCACGTGAAGCTCTTCGGCTTCCCGTCGTGAGTCCGTCGGTGTTTCTGCATGTTCCTCGACAGCCGGAAGGTTTTGTCGCACACGTCGCATCTGTACGGCTTCTCCCCCGTGTGGAGGCGCATGTGGATCTTCAAGTAGCTCGACTGGATGAAGGCCTTGCCGCACACCTCGCACTTGTACGGCCGCTCGCCCGTGTGGTAGCGGCTGTGCCGCAGGAGCTCGTTGCCCGTCAGGAAGGATTTGCCGCACTCCGCGCAGGGGAAGGGCCTCTCGCCTGTGTGTGTGAGCTCGTGCCGTTTCAGCGACATCTCCTTCATGAACTGCCTCCCGCAGGTGGCACACGTGAACCTGATACAGAGGTGGACCTGCTCCACGTGGCTCTTGAGCTGCGCCTTCGTGCGGTAGGTCATGTCGCACCGATCGCAGGCCCACGGTCTCTCCTCGGAGTGGGTCCCCATGTGCATGGAGAGGTCCGAGGCGGCGCGGTACGACTTCCCGCACTGCCAGCACAGGAAGGGCTTCTCCCCGGAGTGCTTCCGCCGGTGCACCGTCAACAGGGAGGAGGTCCGGAACTTCTCGGGACACTTGTCGCACACGAAGGGAAACTCCCCTCTGTGGATCCTCTGGTGGATGATGAGGTAGGACAGCTGGACGAAGGTTTTCTCGCACTGGGTGCACGGGAAGGGCCCCGTGAAGCTGTGCCGCTTCTCGTAGTGCTCCCTCATGCGCCTTGAGACGACGAACGTCTCGTCGCACATCGTGCACTGCATCGGCCTGTGCAGCAGCCTGTGCCGCTCGAAGGCCGGCTCGTCCGCCAGGATCTTCTTGCAGTCCTTGCAGTACAACGGGTTGTGGACCTTCTTGTGCACCTTGAGCATGGTTACGCTCTTGAACTCCTTGCCGCACTCGTTGCATTTCTTGGCGGTCGGCTCCGCCCGGCAGACGCTTTCCTGGTGCTCTTTCAGCGCGGACAGGGACTCGAAGTGTTGGCTGCAGTTGGAGCACCAGACGAACACCTTCTGGAGATCCGGAGCGCTCGCCTCGCCTTGACCGGGCCCTTTCTTGAGCGAGTAACGCGGGGGCTTGTTGTAGCAGACTGCGTAGATCTGGTGCCTCTTGAGTCCGTACAAGTCCTTGTAACGCCTCTTGCAGTGGATGCAATAATACGGCCTCTCGACCCTGTGGGACTGGAGGTGCTTGTTCAACGTTTTAATCATATTGAAGGTCTTGGAGCAGACAGGACACACCTTCAGGCCTTCTTTGGACCTGTTCACAACGGGCAAACTCTTTGGAGCATCTTCAGACGCCCCCAGGTCCACGTTTTCAGTATCGGCAACGCCCTGAGCGTCGACCTCAGAGAGAAGCCTCTCCAGCTTCTCGCACTGCACCTCCCTGATGCCCTCGTGGCCTTTGAGCGTTTGGTGCTTCTTGATCGTGTCCTTGTACTTGAAGCCCTTCTCGCACGTCAGGCAGACGTACGGCCGTTCCTCGGAGTGGGATCGCAAGTGCTTCTTGATGTCTCGGTTGTTCTTAATGTTCATGCTGCAGATGGGACAAACTTTAGACTTCGCCGAGGCGTCGGCGCAGAGCAGCATATACGGAACCGGGTCTGTGCTTGGAGGTGGGCCGCTGTGGCCGTCCTGCTCCGGACACTTTCCGGGTTCTGCTGAATCCTCTAGGTCCGTCTCTGGGTCCAAGCAAACCTCCTCCCTCTTCTTAGCCCTTTTCCCCTCTAGGGTTTGGCATCTCTTCTCGTGTGACTTGAGGGCGTAAGGATTTTTAAACTTCTTTTCACACAGGGGACACTGATGCGGGCGCTCTCCTGAATGAGTGTCTATGTGCCGCTTCAGATCACTCTGCCAGGCGAAATACTTCCCGCAGTGAGGACAGGTTTTATTTGTCGTCGTCTCCGAGGAGGACGACTCTCTGGGTTTCCTGCCTTTAGCGCTGTCGCCCGTCTCCTCCCTTTCGTGAACGCGCATGATGTGTCGCTTTAAGTCGTACTGGTCCCTGAACCGCTTGTCGCACTTGCCGCACTTGTGGTTGTAGTCCCGCTTGGTTTTGTGGATCTCCAGGTGCCGCCTCATGCCGGCGGCGCGCGGGAACATCTTTTTGCACACGGGGCAGGTTTTACCGTTGTGGTGTTTCCTTCGCACCCTTTTAGGTTTAGCTGAATCTTGATTTTTCTTATTAACCCTTGGTCTCAGTCGGAGCCACTTTGTTTGCTGAGGGTTTGGAGGCTCTACGGCTTCGACCGGATCCCCACGCGGTGCTTCTTGCACGGTTTCATCCACATTTGGTCCTCCAGGACCGTCAGGCTCAGCTGGACTTGCAGGCTGAACATCATCCACCAGTGTCACAGTTTCTTCCTCCACCTTTACAGCCCAGCAGTCTGGCAGCAGCTCCGGCAAGGGCTGCGTCTGTATCGGGTCGGAACTGATCACAACCTGGTCCAGCCGAGGAAGAGACAGGGATGACAGGATGAAGGTCCCGGTGGAGGAGGGAGGGGTCTGGGTTTCCTCTGTGGGGAAATAAAAGGAAGCCGTTTGTTATAACCGTTAAATCCAGCAACTCTCCTACATCCTTGATCTACGCTATTCCTGGGCTGCACAAGCTGCTTCTTCTAATTCATACAGATTCAAATCATACATTCACTGCAAAATAGAAACAAAAAGTAAGTAAACTTTTCTTGAAATGAGTGTACTGGCCCTTGATTTGAGCGGGTAGATGAGATTATATGCCAATGAAATGAGTATCTTACCCCCAATACAAGATAATTAGATATCCTGCACTTAAAATATGATGATTGAGATGCGTTGTACCTGTTTTAAGTGCAAAAATCTTTTTCCATTAGCAGATAATCTTATTCACCCTCTCAAATAAAGGACAAATACACTAATTTCAAGAACATTTTACGTACCATTAGTTCTTTTGGACAATCTTCTGGCCCAAACATGTACATGCATATCTGCTAATATGTAATTTCCTTTAGGAGGTCGCAACTCTACTCGACTCTTTGTGGCATTTCATCATTCTTCTTCCTAAATTGGTGCAGTTCATTTAAATGAAAAGTTCTCTCAAACATATAAGAACAGTCGGGATCTGGATCATTTCAGACACTCCGTGTTATCCTGCACTATCCATCTCAAAGCCAGACTGATGTCCGTTCGGACCCACGGGTAGTCATCCTCCATCATCAGTGATCCACTTTGTGAACAGCACCACTGTGGACGGTGGCTTGGCTAAAAGCCTCTTCATGTGGTGGAAACTGAAAATGTATCGCGCTTAAAGGTTTCAACTTCAGAGAAGCGGCTTTTTTTCTAGGTCGCCATGAGACTGACAGTGGTGTAGCATAAAGGTCAGGCTGTTAGACCAAAGCACTATCGGACATAGCGGTGGCAGCATCATGCTGTGGGACTCTTTCAGTGCTGGTTCAACATAAAATGATGAAGAGGAAAAAAATAAATCTAACTAGAGAAAGCTGTTCCTGCGTAACAGCGAGTGAGAATGCTAATCTGCAGAATGATTTGAACAAAAGATGCAGAACATCCACGCAGAAGAGAAAAAAACTAGCCGAAATGAAAGAAGAACCAACATGAACATGAGAGGACAACAGCTGAAGGATTAGAAGAATGTTATGAAAGAGCTGAACTAATTGGAGATAGTTGAAGGATATTTGAACATGTTAAAATTTGAAAGGTAGCAGTAGTAGTAGTATCAGTTTTTGAAGAATTCGAAGGAATTTGAAGAATTTGAAAGATTTGAAGGGATTAGAAGTATTTGAAACATTTTAAGAATTGAAGGAATATGAAAATTTTGAAGGACTGTGAAGAATTTGAAGGAATTTGAAGAATTTGAAAGATTTGAAGGGATTAGAAGTATTTGAAAAATTTTAAGAATTGAAGGAATATGAAAAATTTGAAGGGATGTGAAGAATTTGAAGGAATTTGAAGAATTTGAAAGATTTGAAGGGATTAGAAGTATTTGAAAATTTTTAAGAATTGAAGGAGTATGAAAAATTTGAAGGAATTTGAAGAATTTGAAAGATTTGAAGGGATTAGAAGTATTTGAAAAATTTTAAGAATTGAAGGAATATGAAAAATGTGAAGGAATGTGAAGAATTTGAAGGAATTTGAAGAATTTGAAGGAATTTGAAGAATTTGAAAGATTTGAAGGGATTAGAAGTATTTGAAAAATTTTAAGAATTGAAGGAATATGAAAAATTTGAAGGAATGTGAAGAATTTGAAGGAATTTGAAGAATTTGAAGGAATTTGAAGAATTTGAAAGATTTGAAGGGATTAGAAGTATTTGAAAAATTTTAAGAATTGAAGGAATATGAAAAATTTGAAGGAAAATGAAAAATTTGAAGGAATGTGAAGAATTTGAAGGAAGTTGAAGAATTTGAAAGATTTTAAGGGATTAGAAGTATTTGAAAAATGTTAAGAATTGAAGGAATATGAAAAATTTGAAGGAATGTGAAGAATTTGAAGGAATTTGAAGAATTTGAAAGATTTGAAGGGATTAGAAGTATTTGAAACATTTTAAGAATTGAAGGAATATGAAAAAATTGAAGGAATGTGAAGAATTTGAAGGAATTTGAAGAATTTGAAAGATTTGAAGGGATTAGAAGTATTTGAAAAATTTTAAGAATTGAAGGAATATGAAAAATTTGAAGGGATGTGAAGAATTTGAAGGAATTTGAAGAATTTGAAAGATTTGAAGGGATTAGAAGTATTTGAAAAAATTTTAAGAATTGAAGGAATATGAAAAATTTGAAGGGATGTGAAGAATTTGAAGAATTTGAAAGATTTGAAGGGATTAGAAGTATTTGAAAAAATTTAAGAATTGAAGGAATATGAAAAATTTGAAGGAATATGAAAAATTTGAAGGGATGTGAAGAATTTGAAGGAATTTGAAGAATTTGAAAGATTTGAAGGGATTAGAAGTATTTGAAAAATTTTAAGAATTGAAGGAATATGAAAAATTTGAAGGAATATGAAAAATTTGAAGGAATTTGAAGGAATTTGCATTGATTTCAATGGGAGCAAACAAAAAAAAAAAAAAAACGCACAAAAAGTGAAATATTTTAAAAAGTATAAAAGTTAGCATAACCATGAGATATAGCAGTCATGTCGGGAACGAGATGAACATTTTGATACCAAAATTGTTAAAATCGGTGACAGAATAATAATAATTAAAAAAAAAAAAACAGGAAAAGTGATAAAAAAACAAAAAGACGTTAAAAGTCTTAAATTAACATGAGGTTAATTCAGACGATGGAAACTTCTGATGCGAGCTGAATACCCAGCAGCTGCTGCGACCAAGAACATACCAGTTACACACAGAGGAGACTCACCGGAGGGATCCTGACATGCGAGCGATGCGTGGTACTGCAGAACTTCTGCCAGGTGCTGTGGGTCACACACGGAGAGAGCGGACTCCTCCAGGGCAGACGGCACTCCACCGAGGAAGGATGCAGTCTGGAAGGCAGTCAGAGGAAAACAAATCTGCGCCCGAACACACGTTAGGAGTGAAAGGTGGCAAGACTGCAGCTCCTCTACCTGCTGAAAGTCGGGTACCGGGAGAAGCTTCTCCAGTCTGGACAAAAAGTCCAACAGCAGCATCTGCAGAGCGTTGTCATAATCAGGTCCAAAATCTGTGGGGAAGACATCCTGCAGGACAATGATAACAAGTTCCCCCATCAATGCACTGAAAGACCCAGACGTCAGCATCCTGGCCTGCTTCGTGTAAACCTGGACAGACCTGGAAGAACCTCTTCTTCTCCTCGGGGCTCCTCAACATCAGGTCCACCAGCTCCACTAAGTTCGTGTCGAGAAAAGTGGAATTTTCAAAGCACGGCTGGAACCAGAGACAAGGCACACAGCTGTAGTCTCCGTCACTAAACCCGACGAATGATCCAGAAAATATGATTTAAGGAGCCAACCTGCGCCGCCCATGTTGCCAGGAGGGTTTTTACCCGTTTCAGGTGCACCTGCACGGCTTCTGTGTCTACGATCTGCTCGGAGCGACACAGCTCAAGGACAGCCTGCGAGACGGGAAGCGATCCAACACGTCA
Organism: Fundulus heteroclitus; assembly: GCF_011125445.2. Lineage (NCBI taxonomy): Eukaryota > Metazoa > Chordata > Actinopteri > Cyprinodontiformes > Fundulidae > Fundulus > Fundulus heteroclitus. Next base: position 17,811,603 of record NC_046377.1, read on the forward strand.
TCGCACGTCGGCCATCTTTGCACGACGTAACGAGCGGCGCTGTGCTTACCCGCGCTCGGAGTCCAAGGAGGAGCTGGACTTTCTGCACCGGACTCAGCAGTTCTGGCACGCTCTCCGTGACGGCGCTGATGAGCTCTTCCACCATCCCGTAGTCGCGAATGTTCCTGCTCCGCACGGCGTTCCACATGGCTCCAGAGGCCAGCCGGAGCGGGGGAACGAAGAGGCGAAGCGACGGTAACCGGAGAGGCGGCTCTGAAAACAAAAAACGTTTGAGATTATTCTTGGTTTCAGAACCAAGCCGACTGAAAGCTACAGCCACTCTGGACTGAGAGGCACTAGATTTTAAGCAAACTCGGATCACGATGCTGCCACTACCGTGCTTCACTGAGGCTATGGTGTTCTTTTGGTGACACACGCAGCGTTGTTTTAGTCTAAAAGTTTAAAGTTGGTTCTTTAAAACCGAGGCTCATTCTTCTACAGAGAGTGGGGAGATTTTAGAAGACCTGGACGTTTTTATCGGGAGGAAAATGATTCAATCTTTCAACGCAGCACCTCAGACTCCTACATTGTAACTTCTCTGCAAGCTAAGACTTCAGCAAAAGGAGAAAATTTCAGGAAAATCTATCTTGGAGAAGCTAAACTTTGCTTTTAGGTTATTCGAAATTATTACACCCGATGGCATGCGTGAAGTCAAGAATGACTGCAGTGACTAAATTAAACAGGACTGAAACAAAGTATTACTCTAAGGGTTTTATGCAACCAGGTTGTTGAGCATTTTGTCTGTTTTATATAATTGTTTATTTCCCCCCTAAACAGATTTGTTATTTTTTTTAGCTGCATTTAAAACTATATGAGTGGAAAATGTAATTAAATTAGTTTTAGGTCCACAAAAAACATGACATTTAACAAGATAATGCACAGTTTTGAGATCAGCTGTATCAGTACCTGTGGTTTATTCGTTTTGGACTAAAAAAAAAAAAAACCTGGCACGGATCTTATAACATCTTTTAATGGGACACAGTCAAAAAGTCCTAACAAATGCAGTAAAAACTGCAAAGATGATGGCTCAAAGTCGTTACCACGAAGAGTTTTACAGTTTCAACTTTTTTTTTTTTCCAGCTACATGTTGAGAGTTGGAAATCTGCAAACATGTAAACAATTTACGTAAAAAAATTAACAAAAAAAAAAAAAACTATATTTGGCACTCATCAAAAAGAACCAAATGTCTGACTGGTTCACCTGCCCAGTGAGCTCAGTTCAGACCTAATATTGTGAATATTTTTTTACGATTTAATGCAGCAGTGTTAGCATAAAAATGTGAATAAATACATATTTATACTGCTTACATTTAGCACACACATACATAATGATAAGTCAGTTAATTACTTTCAGTTATTGAGCTAATTACTGACACGATTATGTATTCATTTCCTAATTTAGTTTCTTTTTCGTGGCCTTTTGGAGCTCCAGGTAGTTCAGGCACAACTGATCCATGATGCGTTCAAAAGGGTGGTAAAGTCCGGGTACGACGCACCAGAAGAGCAGCGGTACCTGTTCCGGAGCGACTAAAGAACAGCTCAGATAGCGATTAGTTTTACCAACAGATCAAGACGGAGTGCTAACACAAATTTGGCCTTTTTTTTTTTAAAGGGAATTTTGCTTCCAGACGACAGTTGCCCTTAAACATACCAGTTAAAATGAAACCCTTGAACGCAGCACTTAACAGCCGTTACGATCAGCGGTCACAACTACGAAATTAAGTTTTTTTTTTTTTAATTTCCAGTTTGTTTAAACATGGCGAACAATAGAAGTCAGTTAGCTTTCAGCATAAATAAGTTTAAGTTGAGCACACAGCAGCTTCCTGGTGGAGCAACATTGCACCGACCCACCGTCAACATCTCAAATCAAGCTACGCCATATTGAAAATGGGGCGCACACACGCCAAAACATAGACTCATAACTCGTTAGGAACAAAGAGTGTTTACATCGCCGCTAGCTCACCTTTTTCTATGTGACCCGGGCTCTCCATTTTCTTTAAAGTTAATAACTGGAATAAGCAGTTCACTTCGGGACCGTTTCAGGTCGACGTTCATATAAACCTGCGGGACAAGCATAGAGCCGGAGATGAAGGGCGGTGCAACAGTACACACAAACTGCGCATGCGCCGTTGCAGAAGACCTGTTAGCTTCATTCTGCCGTCCAGCAGTCTGTTAAACGAACACACAAGTTTAAAAACACACTTCGGGTTTAACCTTAATTTATCAGAGGGTTTATTTACTGTGGAGAAAGCAGAATAAATTGGTGATAATTAGGTAGGCATCACCATCCGGAGGCCATAGTACTGTTTTTATGATTTGTTTTGTAAAATGTTTTGTCTACTTTTTTTTGCCAACCCTATTTTCAGAAATCTTTATGTATAAAAATAAAAAGCTTGTTGTGCTTTTGTAGAGTAGAACCACCAATACCTTCAGTTACAGGAGCAAGTCTAAGGAGGGATGCTTCTACCACCTTTGCACATCTAAATACAAAACTCTTCACACCTTTTCAGAACAGCTTAACCTCAATCAAACTGCACACAGCGTGTCTGTGAGCATAAGTTTTCAAGTCCCAGATTCTCAAATGGATTTAGATCTGGACTTAAAAGGACATTCTAACAAATGATTATGTTTTGATCAAAAGCATTGCATTGTACCTCCGGCTGTATGGGTCACTATTTTTTAAGGTCTCAACTCTTTTGCAGCCTCTGACAGGTTTTCTTCCAGGATAGGACTGTATTTATAGCTTATTCCTTCTTCTATTTACTTTGACCAGTTTCCCTGCTAAAGAAAATAATTCCCACTGCATGATGCTGCCACCACCGTGTATCTCCATGGAGTTGGTATCTTCAGGTTAATGTCCACTGTTAGTGGCACACACACATACACATTATATATATATATATATAATTCAATTCAATTTTATTTATATAGCGCCAATTCATGAAACATGTCATCTCGAGGCACTTTCCAAAGTCAAATTCAATCAGATTATACAGATTTGTCAAAAATAATATTCCTCTCTAAGGAAACCCAGCAGGTTGCATCAAGTCTCTCCAAGCAGCATTCACTCCTCCTGAAATAGCGTAGAGCCACAGGGACAGTCGTCTGTATTATTGATGGCTTTGCAGCAATCCCTCATACTGAGCATGCATGAAGCGACAGTGGAAAGAAAAACTCCAGCAGAACCGGGCTCAGTATGAACGGTCATCAGCCTCGACCGACTGGGGGTTAGAGAAGACAGAGCAGAGACACAAGAGTGGGGTAAACTAAGATTGCCTCCAATGATACCCAAAAAAAGATTAAAAAAAGGCTTCAGATGTTTCTTTTTTTTAAACTGAGGTCTTTATTAGCTTCGACAATAGCATGTCATGGAACGACAGAAACCGTAGCATGAGCGTAACATTTCTCTTTGTTGTTATACTCCACCACATCTCTGCTTCTTACACCATGTATAATTTATATTTTTTTATATATATATAATTTGTACAATGTACATTTCCCTTCAAAGGAAAAAAAAAGTATTAAAAGTTTCATCCCCATGTGGATTTGAACTAACCCATGCAAGTTATCACTGTGTCTAGGAAAAATTAGGTATATTACCAGTAACAAATACGCAGGATAGTAAATGCTCAGACAAACACAAAGGAGGGCGTTTAGACAAAGCTGCTGTACAGAACACATTCCCAACAACATTAAACAAGAAGAGCCATGCAAACCGACATTTATTCTACAGTTTCAAACCCAGATTTGGGACAGAAATGCCAGAAATGGGACAAGCTAAGGTGTTTTTTAAGGTTTTTTTTGCTACTGGCATAACATTAAGACTAACAAAAACAGATAAGCATAAAATCTTAGAATTTCTGTTCATACTTTATTTTACTCAGCCGCCGTTGGGTCACTATAAGACTTTAACTCAAGCTCACTGGTAAAACTCTGATTGTGTGAGGCTACAGTAACACTGGCACGAAAAGTGCTTGACATCATCATGAACCTTGGTTTGCATCAGGTTAAATATAACTTTCAAATAAAGCGTGTCCGTTAAAATATGTAATGATTCATTAGTTATTAATATACATTAAACTCTTTAAAGCAAAAGTCCCCCATGGGCCGCCACAGATATTCAACCAAAAATATATCTATATAGTTAAGCGATATTCAGACACTCATTTGTTTGAGTTACGACTCTTTTAGCTCACATTTACACCATAGCTAACCTCATGGGAGCACAATCAGATGTAAATATTGCTTCTTCTAAACATCTTAAAGCATTATTAAATATAATCTTTTCGTTTTGTAAAATAAAACCGCTGAATGTAAAATAAAATATATATATACTGCTATGTAGATAGGAAAATAAAGTTGTATTATAACATTTATATTCTGAGAATGTTTACGGAACTTCATTTATTCTAAAACTTTGTAAACGGGCCCAAAAAAAGCTAAAATATTGAAGTAATTTTGAGTGTGCTACAATGCTTGAGGTGAGAAGATTTATATTTCATAAGAATATAAAGCGTGATTGACAGTGAAACAAACAGATGATGAGTGATTCGACGTTAGCATCGCGGGCCACACGGAAACTTTTTTTGGTCTGTCGCTGGACTGGAAAAATTGCATGCTTGGTCGACCTCCAGCCGCTTCGTGTTACATTCATTAAATACGTTTCAGTGGTATGCTAAAATACGACTGAATGCATAAAACTTGAGAACTTTTCAAAGAAGCGGGAAGTCGTGGTCTGTTGCTGAATATCAGGAAACTCTGTTAGCATTCGGGGGGGGGGGGGGGGGGGGGGTTATTTGGTATTTATTTTGAAATAATTGAAATAATATTGTATATTAGACAAACAGTTGTGTAAAAAATTGTAAATAACTAGAATTGGGAGTTTACTGCAGACTTTCAGCACCGAGACACAACTAAATAAAAAAGAAAAAGTAAAGAAACACTGAATTTAATTCAGAATAAACCTTTTCAGTTTTAGTTCAGTTAGAATTACCAAAATTATTCCTGTTTCCTAAATAAAAGAGAGGCAGTGTTTTATTGTATTTTATTTCTTAAATTCAGACAGTATTTGGTGCAACAGCCTTTTAACCTGTTTGACCTGGGTCAAATGGTCGAGGCGTCCTTCCACAAGCTTCTGATGATAGTTGGCTTGGATTTATGCCCATCCCTCCTGTCACTGGGTCAGGTTTACATGCCGCCCTGCTTACACACATGTCAATAAGCTCTGGCCAAACATATTCAAAAGGACAGAGATCCGCGCTTTGGGATGGCCACTCCAAACCACTGCTTGGTTGTCCTCAAGCTACTTTGTAGCTAACTTGATGGTATATTTTGTTTCTCTCCATTCAAAAGACCCAAGTAATAAATTGGATCTAAATGTCTATGCAGTTTGTTTTTCTTTTGATGCATGATTTTGTGAAAGGGGCCATTACCATCTGTAGGAAAACATCCTCAGAGTCTTGATGCAAAGCCTCTATAATACCGTTGTCCCCGCCTTTGCAGCTAAAACAACTTCAACTTCTCTGAGAAGGTGTTCTACGAGGTTTTCGGGGCGTGTTTGTGTTAATCTTTGACCATTCTTTTAGGAGGGCATTAGTGAGGTCAGTCACTGATGTGGGACGACACTTAGCTCTCAGGTCCTATACAGACGTATTAATGCTGCATATAGCTCAGACAACAAAAAGTAGCTCAAACAACAAAAAGTAGACAATCAAACCAAAATTTCATCAAGGATTGAGGTCAGGACCTTCTGCACCAGAAGAGGAAATTTTGACTCTTCTGCCCATCGGTAGAAAATATAAAAATGGAAAGTGTGAATATATATATATATATATATATATATATATATATATATATATATATATATATATATATATATATATATATATATATGTGTGTGTGTCAATAACTAAAAATATATGTATTATTTTAGGATCCTGACCCAGATTCTCCATTCAAACAGGTGGCGGTAATGCACCATCATGTTGTCTGCCTACCTCCATTAAACCGGAAGAAGTGGTCTTTGCTGGTTAATCTGCTGAAAGCTATAGTTGGTAATGTTGGAGAGCTAGCAAGATTTGAAACTGGCACCTCCTGCTTCACCACATCCTCCCCCTCCTGTCAATGCTCCATTCAAAGCCATGCCCCCCCCCCCCCCAAAACTTGAACGTGCATCTGACAGTCAGATGCTTGAGGTTGGACATCAACCAAACTACATCATGTCTTTATCACCTGTAAGTAAACTTGTTCTTCTCCTCTTCTCTCTTCTTCTCCTGCTAAAGTTTGCTTCATGCATCAGGCACGTACATTCAGCGTGGAAATGTGACGTGCGGACACAACGTTTGCAGCATTGTTGCTCCGTGCGGCTTTTCCTCAGAAGTAGCACCATTCTCCTATACTCCTAGACGCCAAGAGTACTACACCCCAATAGACGTAGAAGTAGAAGACACATTTGTTTCAAACATTTAAGCTTCTTAATTTCTTCTAAGAGAGATGCCGATTTCTGCCTAGAAATGACCAATTTCTTGATCCCGGTGATCTTTTTGGGGTCGAATCATAAAGATGTCTATATTTACAAACCTCTGCCAGAAGGGGCGCTTCACTGCAAAAAGGACCTAAAAGTAAGTACAATTTTCTTGAAATTTGTGTATTTTTCTTTGATTTGAGCAGCTAAATAAAACTGTTTGCCAATGGAATTAATATTTTTACCCCTAAAATAAGATAATTAGATATCCTGCACTTGAAATAAGATGGTGAAGATAAATTGTTCTTATTTTGAGTGCGAAAATCTTATTCCATTGGCAAATAGTCTTATTTACCAGCTCAAATCAAGGAAAAATACAAAAATTTCAAGAAAATCTTACTTACTTTGAGTTCCTTTTTTACAGTGTTGCTCGTTTGTCATGTTTTTCCGCGCGGGTAAGTCCCACATAGTGGAATCTTCCTAGGTGCGCAGAGTGGAAATATTTGGACGCACGGGGGGGACCTCGCGGACCTCGTGGATGCATCAAGCATTAACCAGGCTTAACACGGTATTTCTGCGGAGGGATGTGCTGAATATTTCCGGCAACGGTGAAACGTCATGTGTGCGTGGGGAGGAGGAGGGACGGGGGGTAGGGGGGCGTGGGCAGGATGAAACATGAAGGCATCTGATTGGATCTTTCCATTCAGGCCAAATCGCAGGGATTGGTCGGAGTTTTTACAGGCCTGCAGCGCTCACAGAGCTCTGATTTTTTTCATTCCTTTTTTCTGAATTCATAATGTATTGACTACACAGGACGGAAGGACCATTTCACCCAGTATAACAAAAAGTGTTTCTAAACAGGACTACCAACAGCTATAGCTTTAAAGCTACATGGTGGAGTTTCTCTCCATGTTCCTATTTTGTAACTTGTCTTTTGTGTTATTATGCATCTTTATTCTTGCTCCCTTCCTACCTCCCTTTTGCCTCCAATTAGATCTTCCCTATTCACCACCAGCTTTGTGACACTCCTTATTGTTTTACACCTAATTTATCCACCAGAATCTGGTCAAACATTGACAATATTATTTTGTGGGTTTTCTCAATTGAAAATAGAAGTTTAGTTTTTTGTTTTTTTTTACAGAAAACAACAGCTAAAAATAATGTATTAATATGCAGATGGCAGATTTAAATAGCTACATGTTTCTTTAAAAGGGTCAGTGCTGATGCTGCAGAACCTCTACACAAACGGAGGCCGACATGGATCTCTTAATCTACCCATATCAGCTGGAATGCCTCAGAACAAATTGATTTAAGGTGGAAAACTCTTGGGTTTGACTAAAACTGGAACAGCCAGCATCCCGCTCAGTCGTATTTTGTGTGCAGTGCCACACGTCTAAAGCCAAACACAGGAGTCGCACAGATGAATTAAACATGCAACTTTGCATAATCTGGACGCACAGCGGAGAGCACGTTTAGTGGGACTGGTGTCATCAGCCAAGCAAGTGTGTGGGGATTTTATACCAGTTTACAAAACAAAACAAAAAAATCACAACCAGTACAATAACTTTCAGAAGATATCTACACTTTGCTTTCAAAACGTCCCTGTGGTCCATCTTCAGAATCCCGCTCCGTCTTGTGGTGGATAAAAAGTTAATAAGCAGCAATTTCCTTTACCTCCCCTCAGAAAAGTGGTCCATGAAGTAAGCCTATAAGTGCATAAAAAAAAAGCAACATAGTGGCAGCTCAGTAGAGGAGGTGTCATGCAAAAAAGAGAAACGATTTCCCAGTCAGACATCCGTGTTTTAGGGACCAGTCAGCATAGATTTCGCCGAGCGAGCCGTGTTTATTTGAATTCGGCTCCGCTGCGGCGGCCACGGCGGAAGTTCCTGTGATTGGTTTGGCTTCTGCGACGCGGCAGATTTAACACAGTGAAACGTGTCCAGCAAGAACACACCGACGGGTTGAAATGTAAAGTACGTCCACCTCGAAAAGTCTGCCTTCCTGACATTGCTACGGGTCATTTCAAGTGGTCGTATAGCGGGGATTAATATTCGCTGCTGCCATGGCCTCCGTTTTCCAGAAAATGGATCACGTCAGCGCTGGATTTAATTGGGTAAAATTTCTATTTGAATTTCTGAGTGAAAAAAGTGTAAAATATGTATCTCATGCACGTGTTCTGTATGAAATACAGTTGAATTATTATGAATAAGTCCTAATGATGCAGTCTAATTGAGCCAGGTCTGCTTTTATCCTTTGGACGTGGAGTTGTGGTTGAACAGCGGGAGCCGTCGGGACGGGAGCTCAAGGCAAAAAATAAGTTTAGTCACAAACGTCTACGTTAACCTTCAACAAGCAGCAGAATTAAAGGGAATTCCTGGCGTTCGATCGTCCGACAGCAGTTTGACGTGGGCAGGACAGCGTTCGCTGGAATGGGTGTTACATAGATGCCGCGGGTGGATAGGGGGGGCGCTCCGGAGCCGGACGGCGGTCACACCACGGAGCCCTTGGAGGTGGAGAGGTGGATGGAGTGGATGCGAGTGGCCAGGGTCTTCTCCAGGTCGTGGAGGATGTCGGAGCAGATGCCGGGACTGGAGGCGGGGCTCTCAGCGGGAGCAGGCTCGTACAGGAGCTGCTTGAAGGTGTCGAGTTCAATCAGCAGCACCATGCTCTTCAGGAAGTAGCCCTCGATGAAAGCTGTGAGCTCTGAGGCCCCAAGGAACTGTTGAGAAGGGGAAATCGAAAGAAACAGAGATATTTTAAGCTGTTTAAATTGCTCTGGTTTATTTAATTTCTTGTTTGAGACTTGAGCTGTGAGTTAGAATGTTTTATCGGATTCACAAATGTTCAGCACTAGATTAAAAAACATGAATAAACTCTAAAAGCCCCATTCTTTATCTCAGGAGCTAATTATACAGACATGTTAGTTTTTTCAAAAATTCATTTGTTCAATAATTAACTTTTCACTACATATGGGACAAACAAGCAGATAAGGGCTGGTGATGGATTGCATCATTTAGCTGCGGTCGAAACCACATTAGTCTTTGAAACGTTGATATAAAATCTTACAATGGTAAAAGGTTAAAAAGAAAGTTTTAAAAGAAAGTTTTAAAACCCATTTCCCCGATCATTCTTCCAATAAGAGTCCAGAATAATCTAGATATTTAGCTGCAGATGCGTATTAGCATTCCAAGAAGCATGCTAATGTTAGCATAGTTATGTGAACATTTATTGGAAATGCTAACTTTGCTTTACCAGGCCAACTTTAGTATTCAAAAACAGCTATGCAGGCGATGCAAACTGGGAAAGGGGGGGATTGCTAACATTAGCATGTATCTTTGCAGCCTTGCAGGTATGTATGAAAATATTTTAATAGATTCTGGCAGCTAAGGTCACAGGACAGTCTGGTAGGTTGTATTTTTATATGCAGACGCTTGGCCAAGACGTGAAACACTTTGATGATTATATTTCAAACATCTTTAAACTATGCCTCCTCTGACTGTTTGGGAAGAATAGTTCAATTCTAAACTTAAGATAGATTTTCATAAATCAAAAAGTATAAAATTGACTTTAAAATCTCTGGAATTAAACAAGGATGGAAATAATTACTCTTCTGTATTAGAAAATTAACCTGCAACAACAATGTTTTGCATCACAATGGACAAATAAATACAACTCTGAAAAAAAGGCGCCATGAGAAACCACAACAAGTTTACGCTGATCAAGGCACTTCTTGCTGTTTTTCTTTCAAAGAGGAAATCGTGGCTTCTGACAATACAGATGTGACATCAGCTGCTACAGGTGTGTCTTCCTGCGCTGCCGTGTTTGCTCTGGTCTGTGCTGACCAATGTAGGGGACAAGCTCGGTGCTCTCCTTTCGTTGGACAAAAATTACAGCTGATATTAAATAATTATACCGAGAAACCCAATAAATGTGCAATTTTTGGACCAGAATCCACATAATTAAACACCTATGGCTACAGCTAGGGCTGGACGATAATTCAATAACGATATTTATCGATCGATAGGCGTGTATCGAGCATAGAAAAAATGGAAAAACAGTTTTCCTGTTAATACTACAGATTGTAGATCCTCCCAACCAATCACAAACACAGAGCCAGAAACGCTCCATCACCAAACTGCAAAGAGTTCAGAGAACATGTGTTGTTTTTTAAACGCTTACAGTTTTGGTAAAAAGTTGTTTGAATAAAAGGTTAATGTTTGAATTCAGTGTTCTGTATTTAAAGCAGGTCATTAAGCAACAGCATAAAATGGCCAGGGCTGCACTTGATAATTAGCGACCGATATGATTTCTAAATTATCGATATGCTATTTTTTTCTACATCGTCCAGCCCTAGCTACAGCTACACCTGAATGACTCTCAGGAAATGAGTTCTAAACTTACAGTTTCAAGCCGCGCATTCAAAAATCGTTCACATTTTTCTTTACAACAAATGAAGCAGAAATCTTCCCATGCATGTGGAAATACATTGCACTGCTTTTGACAAGACAACTGCAATAACCTAAGTTACAGCCTCCCAGAACTCAGCTGCCAGTACGGGCATTAAATAATGAAAGGCGCATCCCCAGTTTGCGGTGTATTCCCACCTTGGCGTGCTTGTAAAGGTCCACGCAGGTTTCAGTGGTGATGGTCTTGGAGCAGATGATCTCACAGTGTCTCTGAAGGGCCTCTAGTTGGAAGAACTTGGCTGCAGACAGGAGCTGCAGGGAACGGTAGGTCAGGATGCAGGATTAAAAAAAACAAAACGCTCAAACTAATGCAGCTGCTATGTACAGCTTCAGCAGCTCTTACCTCCATCACTTCTGTGTTGCGGATGTGCAGAGACTCTGTGCCTCCACAGTACAGATACTGCATCACCAGCTGGAACAGTTCAAACACATTTCAACGTAAAAGACCTTGGAGATTTCTAAGCTCCCCAAGCTAGCTGACTGTGGAATATGACCTGGGAACCACTTCATGGTTCTACTTATGCTGCTGCTGCACAATCTTACAGCAACTATTCGTATGTACACTCCTAGTTATGCGTATATATAACTTATATATAAAGAAAAACACAATACGATGAACTTCTTACGTGGAAAATGTTGTATTTGACATGGCTGATCTCGATGCACGTGTTTTCCGCTGCTGGTCTGTTTTGAAGTAGGGACTTGAACCTGCGTGAAACACAGAAAGTCTCCATTTCTTGATCTTTAGGGCAGAAAATATGTGGAATAAATATAAGGAATCGTTTTCCAGTACCTGGGTGATGCCGTAAACAGCAGCACCTTATGTGCATAAAACGGTTTCCCCTCCACCAGGAAGGTGACGTCAGACATCTCCTTGTTGTTCAGGAAGTGGGGGTCTGGGAAAAGCAAACAACAAAACGTTTTTTTTTATTCAAGCAAACTAATTACAGAAAACAGCAGAAGATAAGCTAATGCGGTCATTTGTTACATCGAGGTTCCACTCTCAGCTCCGAATTCGAAGTAATTACTATTTAATTTGTTTGTTAAACTGTTGTGCCAATGAGTCCCTTAAACATTTCTCTAAGTGCCCCCCCACCCCTAATGTTTGTTGCTCTTTCAATTCAACTTTTGTGACATTACTTTTTTTATTCTCTCAGTTTAACAGCAGGTGGCGCTGCATCACCGTCTATGTTTTCTACGTATCTCAAGGAAACAGCTTATAAGTTATTCACAGCAAGGATGTATTGAGGTGAGGTAATAAATACAAACGTAATACTGATTAATTTTTACTTACTTATTTTTGCATTTTTTTTTTTTTTTTTTTTTTTTTTTTTTTTTTTCCTTTTTTTTTTCTTTCTTTTTTTGCATTTTCAAGATAAACTAATTTAAACGATTAATGCTTTATTTAGTTTGAAGTTAAAACCAGAATACGAGAAATGTAACATCTAAAAACTGATTAAATGGAACCTGAATACATCGTTATAATGTTTAAAACTATGTAAATAAAATGCACAATTATTTCACATTTCACAACCTAAATACAAAGTAATCCCAACATTTCTAAAGTCTCATAAATCAACTGTCACAACTAATGAAAAAACAAACAAATCTTAAATATTGTGTGAATATAAACATTTGATGGACAAATAAACCCCAGAACTTATTGTGGATGATGACACATGTTTATTTGATTGTGATTTAAATGAATCACATTAAAGGCAAAAATTAATCATATTATTGCCCATGTGAACATAATATATGAACTTAATATAGTACCAATTCATAACACATGTAATTTCAATTTAATCAAATCATACAGACAGATTGGTCAAAAGGTTTTCTTTCTATCAAAGGAAACCCAGTAGATAGCATCGAGTCTTGACAAGCAGCATTCACTCCTCCTGAAGGAGCATAGAGCCACAGTGGACAGTTGTTTACATTGTTGATGGCTTTGCAGCGAAACCTGAAACTGTGGCAGCGTTATGCTGAGGGACTCTTCTCTGATTAACCCCTTAATGCTTGAATGTAAATCCCATTATATAAAAAATATCACTATGATGCTTAAATAATTAGAGGTTGTCAATTTGAATATTACACCAACTGAAATGAGGCTATTCAGCAACTATCTGGCACACAAGGAATTAAACACATTTTCTTCATCTCAAACTATGAAGAATTTTTAATCACTGGTGCTTATATTGGTCGAAGGGGACATTAATACTGAGTGACATGTGTTTTAACAACTGATGCCTTTTCATCATTATTATTTCAAACTCACTCTGTGGCACAATCCCAAATGTCAATAACATAATTGGGTATTAATTAATTATTTATGCGTCATCATTTTATTCTAAACTAAACTTTCATTTTGTCAACTTTGCATACTTGAAATGAATGCACAGGATTCCCAGTTTCTACAATTCTACAAAACTATATAGAAAATACAAATGAATACTAATACTACATTTTATTATTGACTAATGTCACAAAAACGCACCCAAACCCAAGATTATAAATAATTTAATATGTGTATTATGAAACGGACGTAGTTCACACACCAACCACTAGATGGTGGCAAAACTCTTCTAATGGGATGGCCAGCATGGGAGGGGCGTGTATCGACCACCATCTATGGTATACATACTTACAACCTCTTAGTGCATTTATATCCTAGAGGAAAAGAGGATCGATGCTAATTTGCGACACCCGTCCAGGAGGGGCTATTTAGATCTCTCCTTGCTACTGTAACCCTATTCCAGACTTCTCAAGAATCAACCAAAGGATATATGAAGGATTTAAGATACAAAAGGGTCACCAACTCAAACGAGGGAATACAGAACGACTCTGCTTTTCTGCAGTGCTGACTTACCCAGGCGTGAGGTTTGTTTCTTCTTGATCTCTGTCAGTTTGGGGATGGGGAAGGGTCCGTAGCACTGGGTGAAAATGACTGACAGCTGCTGGCTTATCACCTCATTCTGCAAACACACAGCAGCAGCGTTAAGTATAAAAACTTTCCACATGTTACAGCTTTAAAGCCTTTGTTTTCCCTTCATCTAGTTCTGAAAAATACCATGCAAATGAATGATAATACAGTTTGGAGGGAAGCTAATAGATTCAGTTTGTATTCCCAACAAGCCAGCCTGTCTTTTGTCTGTAGTTTGAACAAGCGTTTTGCTGTCATAAAGGGAAGCCCCTGGCGACCTTGCTGGTTCGGAGGATCTGGAACATGAGCGGCAGCCCGTGTGTGATCAGCTCCTCCGTGTACTCGTCCTCCTGGATGCAGCTGAAGTCTTTGAGCAGGCCCTGGATCAGCGTCCGGCGGTTCTGCATAAAGCAGGTACGGAGGGACTCGAGCCAAGTGTGCAGCGTCCAAGGAACGCCTGGGAAAACACAACAAAACCCAACAACACGGAGAGTGAATACAGCAAAATGAAGAAAAACAAGGGTAGATTCACAGGAGACAGACCGACCATGTTTCATCACTGTATTCAGGCTGAAGGGCGAGTGCATGAGTGTTGGATTAGTGGAAAATCAGAGGTTTTCAAAGGAAAACAAATGGAAACCATTAAAAGTGCTTATTAATAATGGCTCTAATGTGATTGATGGAAATGCAGTGAGCATAAAACACACAAAACAGAAGACTGGGTGCCTATTCTCTGCTAAAAACACAAGAGGTGGATTCTGTGAAATATGTCACTAATCAGTGAATTCATCTATCCATTGAATCTGATTGGGAGGGTTACAGGTTAATGAACCCCTGACATCCCTCTCTCTAGCAACAATCTCCAGCTCATTTTAGGGGATCCTGATGTAGTCCTATGTCACCGTGGACAAAATAGACCTCCCACTGGGATGTGCCTGGAAAACCTCCAGAGGGAGACGATCAAAGTTTTAAAATAAGCACAATCTCTATGCATGATCTGTGATTAAGCTTTTGATCAAGGAGGTTTTAGAAAGCTTAAGACATTCTTTATATTTTAACTTGCACCAAATGGGAATCAAAATATATATATTTTTTAATAAAAAGTACATATTTTTGAATCCTGCACCCATTCTGTTCATATCAAATCCAGTTTTTTAAGCCTAGAACACACCTAGCCCCCTTCGGAGCCAGGTTTTATTGCCAGATGAGATAAAACTGAGCTGTTTGGACGTATATATTTATGCCTGGAGGGGTAAAGTGAGGCTTTCAAACCCCATTCAAAACAATAATCTCTGTATCATGTCTCAGGTAGGGTGGTGGCAGCATATGCCGTGGGAGTACTTTACTCCCAATGGTCAAAAAGATAATAGATAAACTCAAATCAACAGCTATATGATTAAAACTTGGATAAAATGTGTTGTTCGAACTGGACTCAGATGCACATCAGAACCGGTAATGTGGAGCCACAACTATGCCAGAAGTTTGTCAATCACTATTAAAAATTAAGAGAAAATTATTAAGAGAAAATTTAGTATGTTGAGTGTAAATCATCTTCTGACAAGAACCACATGTTTTGGAAAAAGAAAACAATACATTGCAGTATAGGAACTATACGCTACAGGTGGTAGTAAGCTCATAATGGGGTACCGCGCACGTGACGTCACCGTCTCAAGAGCAACGCCCCTTTTGCCGCTTAGGTAGGGCATACAGGAGAGAACGCACGGATAACCCAGCTATTACAAGCGCAACAGAACCAGCGATATGACCGACTTTACACCCGTTAAACTTTCCCAAGACGATGTCCCAGGCACACGGTTTACTGGTCGAACTGTGGAAGAACACACCAACCTTCAGCTCAAACGATGGCTTGAGGTTCGAGGGCTTAAAAAGACTGGAAAACTGGCCGAGTTGATGAACGGTAAGCTTTGTTTTTTTTTCCTGCGCGGCGATCATGGCAGCGACGGCCGTTTTTTTTTGTTGTTGTTTGCAATCACCGTCCAGGAATGGGTATATGTTTAATGTTTGTCTCATTTGAAATGTTTTTGAGTAAGCTATCCTGGTAGCAGGCTATCATGTTAGCGCCTGCTACCATGATAGCCTATATGCTGTCACGGTAGCAGGCGCTACTTTATTAACATGTCGGCCACCAAAATACTCTTACCTTGACTTGATGTCGCTGGAATTGGGTCAGGATGTTCTTCGGTTGTGCCCTTTCCTCCGACAAAATGCTTGCTACATATGTACTTGAATTTGGTAACTTTTTCCGGGTTGAACTGTTGTGTAGGGCGACCGCCCCGGTGTACCAGCGCACACATTTCTCCTTGGCAGTCTTGAAGAAAACATCCTTCATATGCGGCCGATCAGCGTAACTCGAGTCGCTGTTGCACGTTCCATAGCAACAATGTTTAAAAACCATGGTTTTAGATTTGGAAAAAGCAGTCGTTTACCGAGTAAAACCAAGGGTAACGCACGTCTCTTTTACAGCAAAACAGCGGCGGGTTTCCGGAGTTTGCCCCACTGCGTACCACGTGATGTGACGTCATCGTGACGTTGTGTTTCTAAAAATAGCTCGCGCGCGGTACCCCATTTGGGTCGGATTCTACAATTGACACAAGGCAGTATGAAGAGCCATTCGAATGAAATCACATGTTGTTTAAATGATTGTTCGGTAAGTCAAATTGTGGCTGAGATATTTATAAATTTCCCAAATGTTTGACTCTTTGGAGAAGGAAGAAAATGAAACTGTTGGGAAGAACAAATTAAATCAGCTGTGCTACAGCCTACAATGACATTGGATTGCTTTTCCACAGAGAAATAGCTTGTTCAATCAGATTGTTTTTTTTAGATTTTAGACATGCAAGAAGCAACACTGCACAATGAATGCGCTCAAACGTCTTTGAAGATTTGCACAATGGTGCAAAAGTGTAGCATCACCCCTAATTTGTTCACACTTTCTTTTACCCTTTGGGTGCTTTTTTTGTATCAAAGCCAATGAGCTGGTTTCCTAAACCACAACATAGTTTAACAGGTACTAAGATCTTGAGACGAGTGCGCCGAAAAGCCGATGACAGCCACGTTTAAAACACAAGCAGTGAGGACAAAGCTTCATCATCCTGTTCACACCTTTGACCCAGACTATTATCGCCTCGGATAGAAAGGCGCCTGTTTTATGGTTCGGTGAGCGGCACAGGGTGGGAACAGGAAGGGACAGGACGGGCACAGCATGAGCACATCTGCAGGACAGCTGGAGGCACCACAGAGTGGGGCATGTGTGCCACTGAGGCATGCATTAGTAAATCTGACCTAAGCTGCGGATGTCAATGGTGATGTCCACATGGCCATGCTCTGCGCTATGGTACATGGCCTCTCTCAGGGCCCTCAGTCTGGCCTTTCCTGTTCGCAGCGTCCCGCTGCAGTTGGCCTGAGGAACCGGCCTCTTCTCCCCGGGTTCCGAACCCTCAGCCAGAATCTCCTCCAGGGACAACACTTCCCCCTTTTCCTTGTCGGCGTGGGACAGGAGCTTCCGGAATACATTCCTGGAAAGGAGGGAAATACAGGTGGGAGAGATTAAAAGGATGGAGAAAGATAAAACAGATGACAAAATGCAGAGTTGCACCCTGGGTAAAAGAAAAAAAGAAAAGCACAGAAGTACTATTGGGCCAAACACTAGACATCTTGTCTAACTTTCTTGTCTAACTTTTATCCAAATAAAATTTTTGCAGAAAAACAAAACAAGGTCATGAGAAAAATAAGATACTTGCAGAACAATTGAGGGCTAGATAACCCATTTTACTAGTTTATAACCATTAGCTGCCCTTATGTCCCATTCTCCTTACATTTCTGACTCATAAATAAGTAATTTTACAAGCATGTACTTAAACTTTACCTAAGTTTATTTCTCTTTGTAGGTAATCAAGCAAATAAATGATAATAAAAATTCTCAGATATCCACTATTTTGATTTAAATATTCTATTACTTTGTGAAAAACATCTATTACAGCCTTTTATTCATTGATTGTGCTTCTGATCCCCTTTAAGACCAGCTGATGGACTCCTGATGGCAAATCTTATTTACTGGAGCAGCAAGACAATGTTTACATAGACTCTGACTTAGACCTTAACCCCTGCAGCGGACAGCTTTGTTTCATAGAAAAAGTGTAAAAGTATGAATTAACCACTACAACTTTATATAACCAAAGATATAAGAAAGAACCAACCATATTTTATCATCAAGGAATATCTGAGTTAATACAAAAAGCTGTTTGGAGATACTGATTTAATTTGTTAAGAGAAAAAAAGTTATTCAGACCAACCCAACCCATCTAGCCAAAACCAACCCTGATTACCAACTGACCCATAGAAGCACGACATCCCTTAAATAGAACCTGTACGACAACATGTTGTAGGCTAAAAAAACTAAAATCTGAAAAAGCCACACATCAAGAAGCCCCAGAACAAATCTGAACTAAGTGAGTGATGTCTATCAGTCCGGAAAGGGTTAAATAGCCATTTCTTTGGGACTCCATCTAATTACAGTGAGAGCAATTTTCTACGGATCAAGAGATCATCCAAACATGGAAGAGGAGATGGAACAGTGGGGACTCTTCCTCCAGATGGCCAGGCAATAGAAATCTCTCCAATAGTGCATCAACAACTCCTCCAGAAGGTCTCAAATTAACCGAGAAGATCATCCAAAGTACGGCGGGTCTCACTTGCCTCGGTTAAGGTCAGAGGTTAACAATAAGAAAAAAACTTTATGATCACCAAGACTTTTGTTATAATATTCAGTGGATTAAAGACACTAAACTGGAATGGTTTGCATGCTTTTACAGAACTGTCACATCATTTCAGAAAAGCAACATCACGGACAGTCATAAATGGTGGTCGTAGTGTGATGGTCTGGGACTGCTTTACTCCTCCAGGGCCTGGATGACAATTAATGGAACCATGAATTCTTTTCTATGCCTAAAATTCTGAAGGACAAAATCCAGACATCAGTTTGTGACCTTAAATCGAGCTCGTGTTATTTATGCAGCAAGACAATGGTCCAAAGTACACCAGCAGTACTTATTCAAATTGTTCTCTATATTTCACAAATACTCAGCTGCAACAAAATTAGCCTGATGCACAATGTTTAAATACATTGAAAATTAGTGGATGGGTACAAATAAAAATTTGTTATGGTATTGATTTAAAAACAAACAAAAGTCAACAAATTTAAGCACATGAGGAAGAAAATAATATCTGTATGTTATTTTTCAGGAAAAAAAATATTTCAGGAAAAACAGCAAATCTCTTTATACAGAACATGATTCTTGTGATTTCTTGAGTTTGCTGTTTTTGCAGGTTTCTTTAATTTAATTTCTGTGGTGTTTGCACACCCAACTTTAAGCCTGTTTGCTGTCATGATGACCCGGATAACTGAGAATTTGCACAGGCAAAAACTGCCACAGTTTATGTGATTATATATATCTATATCTATATATATATATATATATATATATATATATATATATATATATATATATATATATATATATATATATATATATATATATATATATATATAAAGTATAGAAACTACAAAGAAACTCATGACCTGCCATTGCATCACAACATTTCTGCAGCATGTTGCTGCAACAGTGGCAACAGATGTCCTGATCTGTGAAGAATGGATGTAACAAATGCAGCGCGATCCCACACCGACAATGCATCTCTGCACCATCTGCTTTAGTGAGGAGGAGCTTGTCGGGATTGCTTTGCAGCTTTGCAGCTAATCAATGTTGGGTTAGGGGTCTTTGCATGTGTAGTTTAATTTTCTATCAGTCTATGTCTGAAATCTAGTCTGTACTTAAATCCTTAAAAATAACGATTACTAAATAAAATAAAAATCAAGTAAAACTGAGCAGTATAGGTAGCTACAAGGCACGTGCAATGTTAGGGTTTAAGTACAGCAGCCTTTATCTGAAAATGATCTCAGAGAGAATCTGCGTGAGACGAACCAGCCCTAATTCAGTTTCAACCTGCTCACAACATATCGCAGCGTGATCACCACCTCCGTAATTGATTGTCTTAATAATGCTGCATTGTGCTGCTGTCTCTCTTCGCTCCACTCCATTTCCCCACCGCCCTGAATGCTAATGGGTTTTTATCTTATTCAGCCGCAGCGAGGCCGTAAAGTGCATCCGAACAGTTTGTGGAGCTCATCGTCACCTTGCTCTCCGACATGAGAAACCGAGCCATCTTCTGAGAGGAGCAGATGGAACGGAGCGCGGCGTGTGAAGGGATCAATACCGCGGTGATGGATGGATTTAGAGTGCTGCCGTGTGATTGACTTGTATCACCTGTGTCCATGCGACGCTGCCAGGCTGAACGAGTTCATGTCTCCCAGTGGGGTGGAGGAGATGCCATTTCGACACATCGTGCCGATCATGGGGTCTGCTCCTCTTTCCAAAAGCAAGCTCACCAGCTCAAAGTTCCCTAAAGGGGCCATTATGCAGAGAGAAAAAAGATGCCTTTAGAAATCCCGTTATTTTACGTCTGCTCAGATCATGGCTGGAATTATTCATGCTTTGTGTAGACATGCAGGATCAAAACAAGCATAATAAGTAAAAAACAAATTAAAGCTTAATCATTTAATTATTGTCAGCACTTGATGTTTTCTCAGTCAAAATTTACGACATTTATGTAAGAACAAAAAGTGACATATGGCACATATAAACACTCAGAGTGCAATTCAGCAAGTATTGTAATTGTTGGCAAAGCTGGATCTGAAATGAGCGTTAAAAAAAAGAAATGGAGTCCGTCAGAATTGAAGATGAAAAGATGAAAAAAAAAAAAAAAAAAAAAGAATTGAAGATGTCGATGGGTTTGCCCCTCTGGTTGAGACTGGGTGATTTAGCTGCCTGAACATTTTATGATTTCAACATCCGATTTTGGTAAATTTAATTATTATTATTTTTTACATAAAATACCTAAAGAAATAGAAGTGATCTAGATAAAGGTGAGCAATATTGTAAAATACACTTTTTTCTTTAAAATGCAGCTCTTGACCTTCCTAGTTTTGAAATAATTGAGCAGTCAACTATTGCAAATGTAATGAGCCTCAATAGTTTTTCAAAATTCAATTTTTTTTTTAAATAAAACCAATGAATCGGTCACTGAAACTATGACATTTTCAAATACAATTTGTCATTTGTTGTTATCTGCATTTTATCACTAACTTTTGTCAACTTTTTTCTTTTGGTTTGAACTAAGGGTGTCCTTAGCGACTGTTATCCTGAAACCTTTAGATGAGTCTCTGCTTCAACACACCGGAATTAAATAATTAAGTTGTTAGCAGGACTCTGTAGAACCGGGCTCACCAACCTTTTTGATACTGAGAGCTACTTCATTGGTGTTGAGTCATATATAGGGCTACCAGTATTATGTAAAATAATAACATTTTTCATGATTAGTTATAGATATTGTCATTTTTAAATCTATATAAATGCAAGTGTGATTAAACAAGAAGAGTAACGGAATTAAATAATGTTTTGGTGGTGGATTGTGTTATTTTCTTTTAGAAAAGGCTTGTGCTGTAGAATCAGAACTTGCCTGCATGCTGAGGTTGCAACTAAGCCATTTGATTCTAGCTATAGTTTGACACCCCTAGTTTAAATGATCTAAACAGTAAACAACAAATAAAATATCAGGGAGAATCTAAATTCTAAAGCAATTAGTTCGTCATTAATTGTGATAGTACTTCCACTTCATGTTTAATGTAAAAAAAAAAAAGAAAGAAGATTTTCAACATTCTTTCCTATTTCTTGACCTTCTTTTGTATGAATGTTTAAAAACATTCTACATTATCTTCAAGTCAGGGCTTCCGAAGCACATGGAGTCTCTTCAAGAACCTTGTTAAATATGCAAAACATACATTTACGATCTTTCATGGCGTAACCTTAAAGTTATACTAACTAGAAATGTACGGAGATTGACACAAGCAGTCATCGTGTTCGGCATTTAAAGGTTTATATCACAAAGTTGAATTGACAGCAAAGTAAAAGCAGCAGACGTCCCATCTGGAGGCTGAAGCCTTATGAAATAATTTGCTTACTCAGAAAGTTCCCCCACTCATTGCTATTCATTAAACAAAATTAGCTTTGGGACTGTGGTCTTTATTTCATCTGCATTACTTATTATTCAATGAATGGGGGTGTTAAATGCATTAATTTCTTGTGGCTGTGAGTTTTAATCACTAGTTACCATGGCAACATGGTTGCCCACCCCTAACCTAGGTCACTAAAACAACTTTCAGAAATAAAAAGTAACCATGTGAAGAATTTTAAGGGGAATAAAAGTAAAGGGAAAAGCTTAGGTTAAATAACATTCTCCATTCTATAAAACATTTGTTTTAAGATTAGGTGAAAACAAAATTGAAAGTGACTCATAACATTTGCTTACCAATAGCAGTTAGCTTAGCATTACTGCTAGACACGAGAACTGTGTTTTAGCATGGCTATGTTGAATTAGCAGTAACATTTTTGTTTGTTTGTTTTTTTAGTTTGTAGACAAAAGATCAGTGGCACAAAGAATTATATTTGTAGAAGATACATGTTGGTAGAAAGATATAAGTATTTGTTGCACACAAAGCTAGGCTAGCAGTTTCAAGTTTAAGCTAAGCTAAGTGACTACAGGAATTATGCACCGCTCAGCAATATTTACCACACAAGTTGGTAATCCGATCTGAAGTTGACACCAAATAAAGTCTAAATGGAAAACCAGCGGGATTAGCCCTTTGTTTTTATTTGTGACTAGTCTCTGTTAGCAATACAAGATCATCATAACAATTAATTTCCCTGCATTTTTAGATGTTAAAACACGACAACAAAATGTTTAGTGATAAACTACTATGTGCATGGCTGTTTAAAAACAAACACACAAAAAACAAAAGTGCTAATAATCTGTTTAGAACTACAGCTATAACCAATTTTTATGTGCGAGGCAGCCTTAATGGCTATTGACCTTGTGGGAGGTTAGAAATCTTCAACTTTCATTCTTGTTTCAGACTGATTTTTCACACTACTAAGAAATGTCCTATTCCAAAAACAAATAAAACACAACATTACCCTATAACAGGGGTTCCCAAAGTAGGGGTCAGGAGGACCCCCCTGAAGGTCGCGAGACACCTCTTGAGGGTCGCGAGATGATTTGCTACAGATGTCCTAATATTATGTAATATTTCCTCATTTGTGAAAGCCATACCAAAGTATAACTTTACAAGATGCTCAACATTCCTCATTTTAACGCGGGGGGAAAAGCTGCACTTTTTTGTAAGAGTTCTTATTAAAATACTAATACACCCAAAGAAAAGAAGAACAAAAAAGAAAGAAATACAATCTCATCTGCCAAAACTAATTTTCTCTTAAATAAGTGTCCTGTTTAAAGTAATATGACAGCAGCTCAATCAGTCTTATGTCCAGACTTTCATTAGGCCCCTCCAAAACCTTTAGTTTGAGCCATTTAGGGGTGGCTTTGGTGGTGTGCTTTAGATAATTGTCACACTGCATAATTTAAGTTCAGTCCAGTTTAAGGTCATGAACTGATAAAAAGAACATTTCCGGACTTTCTGGTAAAGAGAAGAATAACTGGGTTTATCAAACATATGCCGAGTCTTCCATGTTCTAAAGCATCAAACATAAAACTACAGCCATGTTTGACTGTCGGCTTATGTCGGTAATGGGACACCTTCCACAAAGGTCTCACGTTTGTCTCGTTTCCTCACAGAATATTTTCCCAAATAGTCATGCTTTTTTGGGGGAAAATGTGAAATGGGCCTTTGTTTTCCTTTTGATCATCAGTGTTTTTCACCTTGGATCTCTCCCAAAGATGCTATAATTGCGCACTCTCTGATATTGTTAAATAATACGAACACTGACCCTAAATGAGGTAGGTGAGGTCCACAGTGCCTTAGATGTTGCTCTGGGTTCTTTTCTGACTGAGCTTTCAATGAACTTCTGGCCAAACCTGGGATGGTTCACCAAGGCTCCATGTTTTCTCCATTTGTGAACAACGTCTCTCTTCATGGAGTCTCAAAGCTTTAGAAATAGCGTTGTAATATTTTTGATAGATGTTAATAACATTGTTCCTCAGCTGTCCTAGAATCTATTTAGATTGGGGTACAAGCTGTACCCAACTGATTTACCACTGCTTGATTGATGCAACTATTTTACACAAAACTGGAGTTATTTCGACACAGCACTATAGCCTTGAGAAATGCAGTTTATAATTCTCTGCCTTACTGAATCGAAGAGAGTAACTGAGGATGATGAATCAGTGAGATAATGAAAGCACACTGAGCGTGCCACCATCGGGGATACGAACCCGAGTGTTGGATTACAGCCTTTGCTGCCTGTGTGTGTGTGTTTACCTGCAGCAGCGGCAAGCTGGAGCGGCGTCTCTGTGTAGTTCTCCGCCCCATCCTGCAGGGCGCCTTCCACATTGGCTCTGTTATCCAGCAGCAACTGTGGCAGAGACAAGGAGGGAAACAAACAGGACGGGAGAACACGAAGAAAGGGGAAAACAAGCAAGGGGGAGATGGGGTGTTACATTTCGGTTTGGCAACAGTAAAACCCATGACTGCTGGAGAGCTCTGAATATGACGCACACTTCTAGCCTTGTCTTCTCATTTGGTACTATTGATGTTGTGCTGAGGAGGAGGCATTTCTTTTCCTAGTGCCAAAACTCAGTTTTGTCTCATAAATATTGATAACTTAAAAATCCTAGCGGCAACAATGTACACAAGAACTACTACTCCAACAAAATACATCTTACGTTAAGAGTGATTTGACACTTGGCATCCCTGAGGCTGTGTATCAAGCTGCCTGAGCTGCTCTTTTCAGCTCAGCTTTAGGAGTTTCCAAGTTTTTAAATGATGGGACATAGCTTTACATCTAGTTTCATTTACTTAAAGGGATAGCTCAGATTTTGTTTGAACTGGGATTCTGCGAGGTAGTTATCAATAGTCAGTATCTTACCGGACCTATCAAGAAGTCTTTAGGCATGTTTAAACCTTCCCAAAAAAACAGGTATTTTGGGGACCTTAATTTCCCCCATCCCTTTAACTGCACATGCCAGAGTGAAAACAAACAAACAAACAAACAAAACAAAACTAAAAAGTTTAAAAAAATCCCCATAGGATAAAATGTCTTGAGATTGCTTTTGTTTAATCTTTGGAAAATGAAGATATGTTGGCTGATATATTAAAGCGCTCACTAAAGCTGGATCTGCTTTCCAAAAGTCTTTTTCAGATTTTGTCTTGCTATAAATGCCAGTATATTTTATAGAAGTACATAATTGATGAGGTATGAACCTGATACACACTTTTTTAAAATAATAAAAAAGATAACAAAAAAAACAAAAGTGTGGTGTTTATTTGTACTGTATTCATCTCCCTTTAATCTGATACCCATACATAAAATCTAGTGCAACCATAAGGCACTCTATTAGTTAAAATACAACTAGTATGTGATTTCACATCAGAGTACATTGAGCCTTACTGTAAGAGTGAACAAACAAAGTCACCTAGCATACAGGTCAGGGATATAGCTATGTTCAGTTTAAAAGAGGATTAGATTATAAAACAATATCCCAAGCTTTCAGCATCTCACAGAGCTCATTTCAACCCATTGTCCGAACACCAAAGAGTATGACACTGCTGGAAACATGCCAAACTGAGGATGTCCTTCAAGCAGAACAACAATCAGAGAAGCAGCCATTTGCCCATGGTAACTCTGGGGGAGCCACAGTGATCCACAGCTCAGGTGGGAGGATTTGTTGATAGGACAACTTGTAGTTGTGCTCTCTGCAAATCTGATCTTCATCAAAGAGTTGCCAGTAGAAAGTCATTGTTGGAAAAAGAGCATTTGGCAACCTGTTTGCCCAAAGCTTAGATGGCACCCCTCCACTCGGCTAAAGGTTTCCGCTCTGCGCACCTAGGAAAATTCCTAACTATGTGGACAGTCCAAAGTTGGTTCGTAAAAGAGGTTCGTAAATTTAGACATCTTTATGATTTGGCCTATAAAGTTCACCGTAATCAACAGATTGTTAACAATTCCTGGAAAGAATTTGTGTCCACAAATCTCTTTTCTGCTTGGAAGCATAAACCATCTTTTACACATAAAGGCTAGAGCAACAATGGGACGGTTTAAATAATTTTCCAAAGTCATTTTGGAACATTTTCATGTGTCTGAATGACCCAGTCAAAGCCCAGACCTGTGTCCAGTAGAGGTTTTCTGACAATACTTAGAAAATCTTATGTTCACAGATGCTATCCATGTAATCTGACTGAGAAAAGCTGGTTCAGACATACCCCAAAAGATTTGCAACTGTAAATGCAGCAAAAGGAGGTTTGACAAAATCCAAATACTTGCTAGGCTTGCCAGAGCTTTCTTCCGACATGCACAACTTTGTGTTGCTTTATCACACAAAATCCCAGTGAAAAATATACTGACGTTTGTTGTAAATTATGATGTGACAAAATGTAAAAAAAAGATTAAGAAGCACGAGTGCTCTTTTCAAGACACTGCACTAAGAAGCTGCATCATTTTCAAATAAGATACTGTCTATACAGACAGCCACTTCCTAGAACCCCATTTCAAAGAATCTGCATTGTATCAAAACAGTTAACTAAGTCCTCTTAATAAGCACAGTACAGACAGGACCAAGGAAGGAGCAATGAAAGGACTTCTTGCATTATTATTATTATGATGATGCACCACAGCAATCATGATCATTATCTTCATTTTTTTTAGTACAAAGGTGAGGGCAGGGGGCCAGAGGTTAGTGGTTACAGGTCATTAACGTAACTACCTGCACGACAGGGACGTGTCCGTGCAACACGGCGAATGTGAGTGGCGTCGCCTGGCGCGTTTCGGGGTAAACTGAGGGGTGCTTGTTTACTGTGCTTGGCACCTGGGAAGTCATAGGTGAAGTTCAGGGAGAGAGATACACAGCTGTTATAACATTCAGAGCTCAGGGAAAGGGCAGAGATGGGGGAGGAAGCAGTATGCAGGACAGGTGTAAGCAGAGGAGGGCAAGATGGCGGGGGGGAGATTTTCCTCTTGAGTTTTGCAGAAAATCTTGAGCAGCTCTAATCCTTCCTCTCAGCTCAAATCCTCACTCTAAGCGTGAGGAGCTGCGTCTGCCTGGACGAGGTTCTCTGAGCGCACTCTGCTGTGTCTGTCTGGCTCCACCTTTTCAGCTTCATCCCAACAACAAATGAAACCAGAGAGAAGATGTGACAGTGACGACAAACGCATGCGGGACTTGAGGTACAGACTCGGAAGCAGAGCAGAGATGTTGTTCTGTGGATTTTTAATCACTTTTATTGGCGATTAAATAATCAAAATTATTTCCCCCAGAGGAAAAACAGCTATTTAATATGATGTCACATTTAATTTGGACTCTGATGCTAACCAGCAGTGGGACTGCTGGTGTTTTATTGTGTAATGATATGAATTATTAATTACTTTATGATTGCAGGCCGCCTCAGCAAGGGAGGAGAGAAATCTGAGACAAGAACAGCCTGTAAAGCCGGTTTCAGATCAAAGGCTTGATTCGTTAAAACATTTTATTTAAATGTTTATTTACATTTGCTTTTTAACGCAGGAATATGTATTATGTTTACAGTAGTTATTTTTTTCCTCCGGTCTGCTTGTTTTTTTTTTTACAAAATTGTAAATTCACAATCTTCATGGCACACACAGCTCCAAATTGCCCCTATAGGCTAGTTACTGAAAAATTGAGGGAACAAAGTAAGAGAAGTCCCTCAAATAAGGTTTTATCACAGATTATTTGTCTGTTTACTGCTATACTTTGTGTGTATTTTAACTACAGTGATTTGCACCAGTTCTAAACCACCTGTAATGGAGAGATTCTCTTGTTATATTTCAAGTGGTCTTGTTAAATAGTTCTCCGAGCTTCATGAAGCTTTTTTCAAAAGTTCTCTTTGGTAGTTTTGTCATTAGAATAACTGTTTCCAACTACATATCTTAAATATTTTTAAGTTCTTAAAATAAGAAGAAATAGCCCTTTGCTAAATTTTTGATTCAGGAGCAAACTTTGGCATCATTTGATGTGCTGAATATTTGGAAACCCCATTAAATATTAAATTATATTATAGATTAGTTCACATACTGATGTTTAATCATATTTTTATATATATGTTTGGGAATGAAAGTGGTTTTATTGCACTTAATTAACTGAACATAGCATTGCTTTACTAATTTGGCAAAATATGTGAATAAAAATGTGTTTTATAGCTGGAGACAAGAATGAAAAAACCCAAACCCCTAACTAATCTCACCTCCTTTGGCTGTAATAAATTTAGTGAGAAGTCTCTTGTGGCCGTATACCAGCCTCTAACAGCTGTCAGAGGAAGGTTTTACTTCACCCCTGACTTTCAACTGTGAGTCGTTTGCTCAAGATCTGGGCTTTGATTCTCCTAGATTTCAGACAGCCCTTTGTGGATTTTACTGTTATGTTCTGGGTCATTGTCATGTTTCGGGGCCCAGTTCTTCATCAACCTTACATTTTCTATACAGATGGTTCCAAATTTCCCTCAAAAACATTAAACATCAAATACTGAATGTATATTGCTTCTGTATATATATCCATTTTATTCAATTTTATTTTATTGTATTCTTATTTTTGTCTGCACCATCAACACCAAGTCAAATTCCTTGTATGTGCAAACCTACTTGGTGATTAAACTTGATTCTGATTCTGAAACATGTCGTCACTTCCGTTGTCTAAAGTTTTCAGCTTTAGAGTCATCTGGCCAAAGTAGGCTAGTCTAGAGTAGGGAGTAAATCCTGGCCTTTGTCTACATTCTCTCAGGCGAACTTTAGTCCGGACTTCATGTTTTTCTTTGAGAGCAAAGGTGTCTTCCTTGCACACCTCCTATTGCACTTAAAGTTGTCTTCTTCTGATTATTCGGGCATTTTATATCAACAAAACCAAGAGCCAACTGTGTGTCCCCCCTAATTACATTTTAGGCATATTCTAAGACTTATGTTAGTATCTTACGGTCTTACTCTTGGGGCGCACTTGTTTGTTTATTTTGTACTCAACAAAACAATATTTCTTTGTTTTTTTCATGCCACTAGTGGCCTTTATTTGAAAGTACGCTGACAGGAAATGGGAGAGGGGGAGAAACGTGGCAAAATTTAACGGGTCGGGACTCGAACCTGGGACGGCCAAGACCTCCGTGCATGGGTCACTGATCTTTAACCTCTGATTAACTCCTACAACCGGCCTCCTGAAGACGCCGAGCAGCTCTTTTGGTGTTAACCCTCATTTCAATGGTCAGGAGCACAAAAAAACTAAATGTCTGGTGTCTAAAAAGGGCCCAAGTCCTTCAAAATGGGAAAATGGGTTCAAAATGGGTTTTTGCATATTTGCTGCTGATAAGCGGATACAATTTGACTGTCTGTGCTTCATGGGAGACACGCTTGTATCAAGTAATGTCTGTTTGCCAATAAACTCCTGAATGATTTCAACCTTGCTTTGCTTCTGAGTCGGCGCAGGGACAAACCTAAAGAAGCCGTCACAAACTGAGGACTCTAAGGTGATGGAAAAAAGGATGAGCATGTTTTTAGTTGAGCAAAACATAACTGAAAACATAACTAAAGCAACAATACAAACACACAGGACAAACTGTGAAGAAGAAAAAAAAAGAAAAGAAAAAGCATGATTTATGATTGCAAAGCCGCTATTTTACCTCCTTACATCAACATAACAAATAAGTGCAATAAAGTTCATGCAGCCTGTGGCAGCAAGTTACGCAAAGTGCACCTGCTTGTATAACAGTGGTGTATTATTGATGCGCCATAAAGCAAAGCGCTGCTGCATATCTGCAGTGTGAAATGAAATGAAGTGACTGCTGGAGCTGTGGGACTATCAGTGGATTATTATTCAGTATCAGTGGGAAGAGAAACCGACAAATGATAATCGTTTATCATCAGTGCACTTGGTGTAACGAGCTGGTGGGAGAGCAGAGGGCGAGCTCAGAGCAGGTGAGACAGCGACTGGAGAGCAAGGGAGTTAGGAGGGGGTGCAAGGGTGGGGATGGGGTTATAGTTCTCACAAAAAAACAAAAGTGAATGAAACATTAAACCAGGACAAAAAACTGTGGAATCGTTGCGACACGTTGCACAGGCGTGACACTGACCTCGCTGTTGATGTCCGCTCCGGCGTCCAGCAGCATCTGGACCATGGCCTCGTCTCCTCGCACGCAGGCGTACATGAGAGGCGTCATTCCCTGCAGGGAAGAGGAGAGGGCTGCGTGAAGCGCTTCTCTATCAAAGTTTAATGGGAAGACAGGGACGCTGAGTGAACAAATGGGCTGCAGCCGAGTTCCGCTGGAATCCAGAGGTTTGCTTTGAAAAGGTCAAAACGCATCACGGCCTTTAAATCAGTACTTTGTGTTCACGCTGCGTGACTGCATAAAAATGTTATTGTATTGTCTCCAAAGTAATAGGCTTCCTACCTTCCTTCCTTCCTTCCTTCCTTCCTTCCTTCCTTCCTTCCTTCCTTCCTTCCTTCCTTCCTTCCTTCCTTCCTTCCTTCCTTCCTTCCTTCCTTCCTTCCTTCCTTCCTTCCTTCCTTCCTTCCTTCCTTCCTTCCTTCCTTCCTTCCTTCCTTCCTTCCTTGCTTTTAATTTTTTGTCCTTCCTTCCTTCTATTTATATTTTGTCCTTCCTTTGTCCCTTCTTTCTTTTTGTCCTTCCTTCCTTCCTTCTTCTTTAATTTTTTGTGTAATTCCTTCCTTCCTTCCTTCCTTCCTCTTTCACTTTTTGTGTAATTCCTTCCTTCCTTCCTTCCTTCCTTCCTTCCTTCCTTCCTTCCTTCCTTCCTTCCTTCCTTCCTTCCTTCCTTCCTTCCTTCCTTCCTTCCTTCCTTCCTTCCTTCCTTCCTTCCTTCCTTCCTTCCTTCCTCTTTCACTTTTTGTGTAATTCCTTCCTTCCTTCCTGCCTTCCTTCCTTCCTTCCTCTTTCACTTTTTGTGTAATTCCTTCCTTCCTTCCTTCCTTCCTTCCTTCCTTCCTTCCTTCCTTCCTTCCTTCCTTCCTTCCTTCCTTCCTTCTTAATTTTTTG
This sequence comes from Fundulus heteroclitus, assembly GCF_011125445.2. NCBI lineage: Eukaryota > Metazoa > Chordata > Actinopteri > Cyprinodontiformes > Fundulidae > Fundulus > Fundulus heteroclitus. The sequence goes on from NC_046377.1 coordinate 17,842,630, forward strand.
TGTAATTCCTTCCTTCTTTCTTAATTTTTGTGTCCTTCCTTCCTGCCTTTTTTCCATCCATCCATCCATCCATCCATCCATCCATCCATCCATCCATCCATCCATCCATCCATCCATCCATCCATCCATCCATCCATCCATCCTTTTATTTATCCATCAGTGCGACACGTGTCTGTCCAGGGTGTACCCTGGTCACCGCATCTCCTGCCACACTGCAAGGATAAACGGGTCCAGACAATAGATAGATGTAGTGATACCTGTGCTCAATATTTTAGTGAAGGACACAACATTTGGTGCCATGTCTTAAATGATCTCTTGGGATATTTATTGTTCTCAAAACATTTCACCTGCAGCTATTCTGGAGCTTATGCCTTTGATGACAGACCAGTCTTTTTCTCTTTGTGTCAGTTCGATTAATTAGGAAAAAAAATGACGTGAAAACCTTTATTTTTTTCCTGAGGACCAGCCTCAGAGTGCAACTTTCTGTTTATCCAGAGAGTGGCAACAAAAGGTTGCGCTAACCTGACACTGCAGCACTTCTCCTGATCCGACTGCTGCCAGGTTGAGTCAATATCCCACTTTTACTGCATCCACACATCAGAGCCGTCTGAGAATTTCTACCTTGCTCGGTCAGTGGAGGTATCGCTGATTCCTTGTGGCGCTAAGTGGAAGCTAATGCGGCATTTTGATTTTTAAGCTATGCCTGGAACGTCAGTTATTCACAAGGCAACATTTCACCCCGGTGCTTTAAAACAAGCAACTTTTCAGGGTTTATTTTTGCTTTTAAGGATCCTATTTTGACAAAGCTTATAGTTAGAGTGGCTCATGTTACCCTGAGCTATCTCTATAGTTATGCTGCTATAGGCTTAGGCCACTGGAGGACATCAGGGTCTATTTTTCTCACTCTGCTGAGTTCTCCTACTGTTCTCCAATTTGCATTGCTTGTCATTTCAGCTTTTACCTTCTTGTTCTCTGTCATTTTTTTCTTCATAGTAAGTACACCTGGTTAGCTGTGACATCATCCAGGGAAGACAGATCATCCGCTATTACCATCCAATGTAGAACAGATTCCTGGATCAATGTTTGCTTCTGTGCTTTCTGTGTCTCTGCTCTGTCTTCTCTAACCCCCAGTGGGTGGAGGCAGATGAGCGTTCACACTGAGCCTGGTTCTGGTTCTGCTGGAGGTTTTCCTTCCTGTTAAAGGGGAGTTTTCCTCTCCACTGTCACTTCATGCATTCTCAGTATAAGGGATTGCTGCAAAACCATCAACAAAGCAGACGACTGTCCCTGTGGCTCTACGCTCTTTCAGGAGGAGTGAACACTGCTTGGAGAGACTTGATGCAATCAACTGGGTTCCCTTAGATAGGAATGTTTTTGAACAATCTGTAAAATCTGATTGAATTTTACTTTGGAAAGTGCCTTGAGATGACATGTTTCATGAATTGGCGCTATATAAATAAAATAGAATTTAATTGAATTTTAGGCACAAGAAATAGGCACACATTGTATTTTATTGCCATTTTAGGTGATAAACTAACAGCTGTGGAGGAACTGAAGAAATTTATGGATGGTTTAAAAAACTTTTGGCAACGAAATGCATGTATTTAGCCACCTTTACATTGATACACCTCAGAAGAGCTGAACACCAACGTACAATTCAGTCCTTGGGACGCTTTGTCTATCACATTAAGTTTGTGGATGCAACGTGACAACATGCTAAATTGTTAAAGGGGTATGGATAGTTTTGCAAAGCACTGTAAATTGTATGACATTAGGGTTTTATATCTTTGTAATTCTCTCTTAGCCACATGAGAGACCAGAAGGCATTAAGGGAGCAATAAAGTGAAAGCGGCGGATGGCCTTCATATCTGAACTCATCACGGCGGCCATCAGCGTCGGTAACAGCCTGCTGATTAAATAGATCCGTTTTTCCAGGAAATACTTAAGACTGAATCACCACATGAGGGACATAAGTCTCCAACATAAAGTGCTGCAGTGGGTTACGAGCTGGTCGTAAAAGGCCTCTGTTGAGCATAATGGCCCGAGTCAGACATATGATTGAAGTCTGCTTTACGGTAGCTTGTTGAAAACACTCCAGCAGCTCTGATAAATGGAGTCAACTCTCTGCCTGGCTTACAGTAAAGTTTTGATTCTCTTCAACCCCCCCCCCCCCCTTTGACACAACTGATTGAAGCTTGCGCCTGAAGCTCAGATAATAATGCGCGTGTGGGTGGGAAACGCTGCAGAGAGAGCTCTGCGCATATGGTGCCACGCGGGGATGTAAGATGACCACCTCTGCTGTTGATCACGCAGGAAGGAGACTATTTTGGGACATTTATGATTAGCTGCAGGAAATAGGGGCCCTGGGTTTACAGAGGGCCATTTACAGCTCAGACGGGGCTAAATTGATTGATTCAAAGAATTCAGACTGGTCGTTAAATGAATCGTTTCGTTTTATAATTAAGATTGCTGTTTTTTTTTATCAATAGTTTATACGGAGTAATGTTAAGTCGTTTAGATGGACTCCAGCAACACAACCAAACAAACTGCGGAGGAAAAGCAGGAGCAGGAGGGAGGAAAACCATCATATACATTACCTGTGAGTTACAAAAGGATGATAAAATGTTTCTCACTGCAAAAAGGGAACTAAAAGCAGGTGAAGTTCTCTTAAAATTTGTATATTTTCCCTTGATTTGAGCAGCTAAATAAGACTATTTGCCAATGGAATTAGTATTTTTACCCCTAAGATAAGATAATTAGATATCCAGCACTTGAAATAAGATAATGGAGATGAATTGTTCTTATTTAAGTGCAGAACTCTTATTCCATTGGCAAATAGTCTTATTTAGCTGCTCAAATCAAGTAAAAATACACAAATTTCAAGAAAATCTTACCTACTTTTAGTTCCATTTTTGCAGTGTAAGACTATGATCCAGAACAATCGTTCAAATAAACACAACGACGTCTGGGAATATTGATGAATACGGCATCACATTTTCAAGCTTAACCGGTATCTGTGCAGCATGGACATAAAGAAAACACTTATCTGGAATTAATCTGAATGATTTTTTTTTCTCCTACAAAGAAGCAAAGCACATTAAGAATTTAGCACTCTGCAGCACTCACAGAGAGGAGGCGAAGTCATGCCTGCGAGCAAACCTGTACTGATCTGCCAGGTAAAACTGGTTAGATTTATAATTTGCGGCGCATCGTTCTCCAGCGGTGCTTGTGTAAAGGTTTATGCTGTTAGAGCTGCGCGCGTACGTGCGGGAGAAGGTGTGCGCTAAGCGTCATACCTGTTCGCTCATGCTGTTAATGCCATCCGGGCCCAGCAGGTTGACGGCCTGCTTGACCAGGTCCGTCCGTCCGCAGTTGAGCATCCTGAAGCCCAGATCCTGCAGGAACTTGGCCTCCGTGGAGGCTGCATCCAGCTTCCGGGTGGCGCAGAAACAATCTTCGGCTCTGCGGATGGAAACGGCAGATATATTATGGTGACTAAGTGGGGGCTTATCTCAGAAATGGATTTGGGGATCAGCAGGTATTCATCTTCCCGTGCACACAGCGAGGGAGGGAGGGTGTGTGATTGTTGCTCAGCTTAAACCAGAAGGAACTCCATTTGCATTGAGCTGTTTACACTCAGAGACAATCGACTCATTTGGGAGTGTTCGGTCTTCTGCTGTGATTTGTGTTTTTTTTCTCTTTGAGATGATCCTTAATTGATGCTGCGAACAGCTGCTGCTGATGTAGTTCCCAGCAGGGTCACAGAGAAACCTTCGTCATATTAGTCATAATCTACCTGACAATTATATCTGGCATTTGAAAAGAGATACTAATTGGCTACAAACACCTTCGCCGTTTTTCTGTTATGTCTCTGCAAATGTTTGGAGTGGGAGGACTCTTAACCCATGACTCGGTAACAAAAAACCCAAAATTATTGATGCTGTGAGAGACAGAAGCTGCATGCTGTATGAAGAGAAAAGAAGAAAGCCTCACATTGAGAAATAAATGCATATATGTCAAGAAAAACCGATTTCTGAGTTTCTGTCTATGGACTATAACACATACAAAACTCTTTGTGTAATCCTGTTTTAAAAATAGCAATTAAATGTAATTTAGAGTTGGAGTAAATACAAACCAAAGGCTGCAAGTCTTTCAGACAGAGGTGATAGTTTTAAATCCAACTGATAATGAAGTCGTTACGTCAATTATTCCCACATGTGCAAAAACGCACGTTTCTAACCTTTAACTCATTTTTACTAAGGTTTCCAAAACCGTGTCAATCAAAGAACATGTTGTTTGTAAAAGTAAATTAAGAGCCGAGATTTAGATTTTGGATTTAGCCTAATAAAATATTTCATCCTTCTAAACTCATCCTCTTGGGACAAAGCCATTTTTATTAAAGTTAGGACAAATCCCAATTCTCCCTTGCCACTTTTCCTTTAGCTATACCCCTAAATTCTTCTCACTTTCATCTGTAACTTGCTCTGTAAGGCCCACTTCATTACACAATTAAGACCTTAGGATCTTCCACAAACCATTTGAATTTGACTGGATCTTAGCAAGTTTGAAAGACCTCCATCCCTGAAAAGGAAATCCTGACCATTTCAGGCCCCTTGTACTTGCCAAATAGGTTTTTCTTACATCCTATAAAAATTAGAGCTTTTATAGTCAGCTTTGCTACTGAGGGAAAAAAATCTTAGTGTTTTTATCAGTTTCTCTGTAGCATTGGAGGATGCAGGCGATGGAGCTTTCTGTAAAGACTGCAGTCAGAAAATAGTTTTAGTTATTTTACCTGTTGCTTTAATCCCATCACGCAGAGCTCCTGAAACCTGTGGTAAAACCTTCTTAAGTCAGTCTTTGATTATTCATGTGGGGCCTGAGAGTGGCAGGAGGATTTTCTGCCAAGTTTTTGTGGATCGTTCTTAAAACTTCATGGTGAGATTATTTCTGGTGAAGCAAGAGCAGCACTAAGATACAAAGCGCTTTGTAGCAGTGATGCCAAAAGCATTGCAAAACCTTTATTTAGAGGGTTTCCAGGACATCAGAGCATGAGGAGGTAGCAAGCATGACCTCTTTCTTCCAACTCTCTCATAACCTATACACACTGGTGTGCATGCTGCTACCATGCTCTCCAATGCCTCACCCATCAAGATAATAAACCCCCACTTAAGGTATGTGCTTGTTCAATGGAGAGTGCACTGGTTCTTAAAGCACCTCTATACAGTGCTGCTTAGTTTCTAATAGGAGCTTAAACATGTTGCAGAGATCAGGGGAACAACAAAATGCTAATTTGTTATAGAGAACCACATGGCTCAGTGCATGGACGAACTTCCATTGCTTTAAAAATTTTACTTTGACTAATTCCCTGAGCTACAGGTGAAGAGACACTCCATTCTGTGCAGGAAGCTCCCAACCTGCGTTCATACAAGAATTTATTCTTGATGTATTTGATGCAGTTTTGATCCATCGACTATTCTTGGAGTAATTTTGCTTTGACTCAGAGGAGAATGCTGATATCAATGTGGATGAAATAAGGTCCAAAAGGAAAAGAAATGAAGAAGTAGTTGTTGTTCTTTTCTCTTAGAAAATAAAAAACAACTATTTGTGAGGAGACGTAAAATCTCAAGTATGTAGCTGTAAATTATGCAGAATATGGTCATCAGTAGTGGTATTTACTACGTTTAAAAGTGACAATGACTGAACAAAAATACTTTTTTTTATAGATTTTCAACCGTTTTTCAACTATGTCCGTACTCTTTCGCCGTTATTTAATCACCAACCTGGTGCTTAAGTGTCTTTTACATTTATATCTAGTGATTTGTTTCTTCTGTTAGGCTACAAAGAGCGTAGCCTAACAGAGGGATTAAAGATATGATGCAAAGACCATGGCAACACCTTGACAAATAAATAAAAACACTCTCCTGTAGAAAAAGGGATTTGGGCCCTTATTGAATTCAAATCTCTTTTTTTTAAATAAATTAATATACTGAAAATGTTTAGCTATATTTATGTATAAAGCCTGATCTGAATCTGATCAGTGAGAATCCTTCTCTGCTTAGCACAATATATCAAACCCTAATCACCACCCACCATCTTACGTTGTGTAAGGATTTCAAAGGATGTAATATTTCTACGTGTCAGGACTTCAAGCCCCATGCAGCCATAATATATTTTGCCAGTTGGACGGACTCTTTCTGCCCTAAATTTACAGATTTGTTGTAAACCTTTTGTTGCTTAGATGCTAAAGCTCACAGAAAGCGGCGGAGAAACTGTGTAATAGTAAAGAAAGTCAGATATTTTGATCTCGACGTCACAGTTTTCCGCACCAGTATCTGCAGGGCCTATTTTACTCATATCCTGCCGCCCCCCTCTCCAGTTCAGCTCTCTTGTTGCACACAGGCTTCAGTCATTCTTACTTTATCTGTCGGGGTTCGCAGTCCACACCAGGCAGCAGCAGCCTGGCGGCCTGTCGCACGTCGTCGCTGTCCACAGAGAAGCTCCGCCTGTGTTCGGTGTGGGCGACAGCCACCCGGATCCACTCCATCAGCGGAGGCAGAACCAAGAACGGCCTGCGGAGCAGAACAGGGATCAGTAGTGATTAGCATCAGTCGTTTAAAAGTCAGATTAGGTTAAATTTGACGAGGGTAATGATTTGTTTAGCTGCATGGTGTGAAGGATGGTTACACTTGTTGGTGGCACATGGGTTGCAAAAAAAAAAAAAAACTTTTTAATTTAAAAATATTGCAAATAACACCACTACCAGCCATTTAAGCCAGCAATAACAGTGATAATCTATTTTATTGCAATAATTATGCATCTTTCCAGTGGCTGAAAATGAAAACACTTAATAGACATTTTGGTTCCACATGAGGCTTAATGCCTCAAACTTGAGTAATTAAAGATGTCCTTATAGATATAAGAAAGCCAGCAACACAAAATCAATGCAGGGAGCTAACAATACCCGCATTAATTAAAAAGAGCAATGGGTGGACTGATTGCTCATTCTTCATAATTCATCTTAGAAAAGTGTATTTTAGTTTAATCACTCTAAAAAAAAAAAATAACCCAAACAGTGCTCTGTCTGCCCTTTAGTTTTCCTCCAGCTGGGCCACGGCAACAAAATTCAGCTCAGTCCTTTTCATTTAAAGTCTTTTATAGTCTGACTGAGTTTTGATTTCAAAACATAAAATAAAAAAATAAAAAAACTTCTCACAGAAGTCTGCAAAAAAACATCTTAAACCAGCTGTCTTTATATTCCAGCCTGGGGATCTAATAAAACAGAAATATCAGAAGACGGGGGTGGTTGGAAGCAAAGCAATGTAGTACTTTAAAAGTGCTTACTGCCTTTATTCTGGCAAAGAACTAAACATATATATCAAATAATCAGTTCTCACTCTCAAACAACCTTTAACGTGTATTTATGTGAAGGATCTCCTCCTTTAAAGCTTGTTGTCTTGTTGTTGTTCAGTAGGCCTCCTGAACGCCTGCATGCATTTTTCTACCGTATCGTCCCATTTCAACACATATTTGCACCATTTCAACGGATGCAGAGGTGTTTGGATGAATTAGTCAAGAGCAGGCCAAGGTGTTAGAGTAGCTTTTTGAAATCCAATTATGCTATAATCAGACTTTTGATTATATGGAAAAATAATCTTCAATATCCAAAAGAAACAATGCAAACTCCATTTTCAGGAAATCCTTATTATTTGTCCTTTTTGAGCCAATATTCCATCCATTTCAATTCAAAACAAAGGTTTTAATTAGGGAAACTTTGGACTGGTATGGCTTTTCCAAAAAAATATTGACGTTTCAATTAGAGATTGTAAAACATTAAACTCAACATATACATTTTGTGCAATATAATAAATTAAATCACATTGGTAACCACTTTTGAGTTAACCTTCCAGTATGACCCTCTGGGGAGGATTGCTCTAATAAATAAAAACCCGGGATAAAAAAAAAAAAAACTGGGACTGTTTTTTTAGTCAAATTGCCAATAACACGTCTAGTCTACATTTGTATGCACTTTTAAAAATAAACCAATAAACATGCTCCAGTTCTTTGGCTTATTCAACCTTGTCTCTATTATATCTTTTAATAAATATGTCCTTTTGAAGCTATTTAGTTTCAGTTAGGTCCAGGTAATTTCACAGAGGCTTGAATACAGCACCAGAAGACCCTGAGAGCTGTTTTATCGTATTTAATCACACCGCTCGTCATCCCACAGAGTTATTCAGGTCCTCGCTACTCGTCTCCAACCTTTCAGCTGAATGCTAAATAGAGTTTTGTCTCAGAGGAATGGAAAGTCTGCTGACGTGTCACTCCGCCTGACATTCCTCCTGCTCCCCAGGGTCGTCTGGATGGAGTTTTATCGTTTTTCAGCGAGGAAGAAAGAAAGATGCTGGAATATCTGTCCATCAAACCGCTCCAGGCCTAGCCAAGTGTCAGGACGGACCAACCCACGCTGCTGGAGCAAATATCTTGAGCGAGAAAGTAGAGATGTCCGTTTTTACACGTATGTCTGTACTCGACGATAATTTGTCAAAAAGGTTTAAAAACAGCGAAACGAAAACAGAGAGAGGGAGGTTTGGTATTTGTTTTGGCTGAGAATATTCTTTTTTTTTGTGCGTGCCAAAAACCCTTTAACACAGGGGTTCCTACACTTTTCAACCTGTAACCTGGGAGGGGAATAGGGGGATTGTGGGAAATCTTTGGGAAATTGTGAGAGTAAAATCATAAAATAACTCTTACAACTCTAACATAAAAGTACAGGAATTATAAAATATTTTCAGCACATCAGCATCAAATCATCTCGAAACCCCCAAGAGGTGGGAGGACCGGTGTTCAGCAACTTTTACTCGTGTCCCAGGTCATACACACTAGACTTAAATGGCTGAATTGCCTCTTTAACATGCAGTAACACTCTGCACAGTCCTAATTGTGCAACTTAAATGTTTTGAAGAGCTCAGCAAAAAGTTTCAATATACCTGGCCTCGGGGACTGGGGTTCAATACCCCTGATCTTTCACCCTTATGGGCCACAAGGTGCTCATTATGCTGCATCCCTGCTCAGTCGTTCCAGGATGACCCAAGGTGCCGTTCTAGGGCAGGGGTCTGCAAACTTTGCAATCCAAAGAGTCGTTTCTGCCCTCAGTCCAACTAAGCAAACCTCGTTTAGATGCCACATCTGTTACACGACTTTTTAAAAAAACGACAAATTATAATTTTTGATAAATATTTACTATATAAAAAAATATTTTTAGTGATACATCATTTTATTTCTATTTTTATGTTTTAAAATGACAAAAACATAAAGCTATTGCAAAACGAGGATGGAAATATTTTGTTGTATGGGATGTTGGATAATTCAGTAAAAAAAAAAAGCACCTTGTTATTACTAATGTAATGAATATTACTGGTACTTTTAGTGTCATCTGCAATTTCCATGAAAAAAAACTGCTAAAAGCTGTATTTGTTGTTATATCCACATTTATGAAATATTTGTTAATTATCATGTCAGTTCAGTTATTAAGAGCCGTTATGGTCTAAAGAGCCACCTGCTGCAGAACCATGTTCTATGCGATCCAAAGGTGGTCATTCTGGGACAGTTAATATTTTGAGGACATCCCTTAAACTCATTTTATGAGATACCAAAGTGCCTATTCCAGGGCATCCTAATGCTTTTTATCCCAGGGCATCCCAACATGCTTGTCCTAATGGATCTAATCAGTCTGAATGGATTCTGCATCCCAAAGTTCTCGTTTTATGGAATCCCGAGTTCTTTTTTTTCCACTGGCCAATTCTACGGTAAGCTTCCAAAATGGATCATTTCTCCAGCAAGTTTTATGTAGTCCCTGTGATTTTTCTGCCCAGCAGGACGTTTCCTGGTTTTCCAGATACATCTTCAATTAGCTGAATCTGTAGCCACCTCATCGTATCTCTTCTTATAACCGCCTTCAGTTTTGCAGGTATTTTTTTTAATAATTTATCTGGATTATTGTGAATATTGTTGTAGCACAGTCTGGTGTTAAACTATTTGCAAAGGCTATTTGTCGCACTACTCTAATTCATTTCCAATAAAACGTAGTGAACCAGGTTTCACATCTTCCTTATCCTCTCCACAATCATTCATTGTTTCTGTGAACTCTGCCGCTCACCTCTCAGTTTGTAAGGTGACTTTGGACGGCTCCACGTTGGGGTTCTCCCACTCCATCTGCGGGCAGTGCATGAAGTAACACAGGGTATAGAGGGCTTCGGGTTCCCAGTGAACCGTGGTGCTGGTCTTCTGGTGGACCGGCGTCCCGTTGCTGGGGTTCTTTATGTGTAATGGCTGGAGGTGATGCATTGCCCGGGACACCAAATCACCTGCAAGACATCTTCAAAGTTAGTCTCATTCATTAAAACTGAGCTCCAAATCATTCTCTGCAACCTCCGACGTTTTGTTGCACTTCTTTGACAAAAAAAAAAAAAAAAAAAAGAAACACGTTCCCCCTTGTACACAAACCCTTTGATTCAGTCTATTGATTAAACTATAATGTGCCCACACAGTCTTGAGTGGGAAACTGCTGCCTTAAAAGCCACCCAGCACACCCAGCACACACACACACACACACAGCTCTGATTTTCTCCTTTATTCTCTAAAGGGTTCAGTTTCAGTTCAGTTCATTTATTTAAGGTCAGTTATAGCAAAGATATTTTATTTAAGAAGAATCTGAGCCTGCTTAAAACACACAGAAAAATTTTCATTTCAATCCGATTTGGTCTAGTTCAGGATATTTCTAATGGCTCAAGTGGAGAATTAAGGTATGCAGATGTTTTGTTGTGTCCATAAATGATGATTCAGATTCAGAACACTTAATCAGTCCCACTGGGGAACGCTTTTGCACTCCTCCAGTCCTTACATTCACCTCTAATATGACAGCAAAATAACTCATTGTAGTCTGCATGTCAATTAAAGACATCTAGTTAAGATGGGTATTATCCATGTTCAGCAGAATGATAGCCAAGGTAAGGAAAGACTTGGATTAGCGACTAGATCCTGGAGTTAAAAGGAGTCTCATGAGGTGAGGTTTGGTTATCAGATTAGAATGGCGGCACTATTCCTGGGATGGGGCACCCAGGAAGGACAAATGGAGGAAAGAACGGAGGGATGGATTCTTGATATATAAAATGGACATTTGGCATGAGGAGTAGATGTATGGAGAGGTGGGCAGACATATGAAATGTTGGAGGGATACTTAGACAGATGTGTGGAGTATTGGATTAATCATGGGTGGGTGGATGGATCAGGATGGCTTATCATGGGAGGAACACCCCCAAAGGGTAAAGGTGATGGACAGATGGACGGATGTTTTATGGATCCTGGATGGATATAGTGGACGAATGGATTGACAGACACGTAGACGGACGCAGTGATTGTTAGATGGGTCCTTCAAAACAAATTCCCAAGTGTAGGTGCTGAGTAATGCTACCCGGGTAACTCAGACGAAAGATCAAACTTAATCTCTATTTGACCCTAAATCAACCATCCTGAGGGTGAACAAGACGAACTGAAGATCTAGCAAAAATGTTTTAGTAATTGACACCCATCAGTAGCATTATCTATGGGTGGCCAATATGGCAGAAAAAAATGTTAGAAAAATATGAAGGAAAATTGAAGTAAATTCATTGTTTTAACAAGTGTTTCCTGTTTTTCCTTTGTGCATACAGCTTTTTCTTGCTGTAATTTGTCCTGTTCCCAGCTGTTAATGGGCAAAGCCTTAGATCACATTTTAATTGGTGCGCTCTGGAAAATTTTCAGTTTGGCAGAGCTGCAGCCCATTTCTATCCGAGAATAAAAACATCTAGTAACACCTCTCCAAAGTTCACAGAGATTATCACTCAATTTTATAAAGGTAAGAGTTTCAACCAAAGAGACTGAATACAGATCCTTTGTCTGCATGCCATTTTAATGCGATTTTCGTTTAAAAATGCAGGCCACGGCTTGAAGCATGATCTAATTCAAGCTGTGTTTGTGCGCAGCAGGAGGAAAGGAAAAAGAGGAAGAGCATTTTAAACAGAGCATTTCTGCAGTTAGGAACTCTGACTTCTAAAATTCGGCACATCCAGTGCACCGCGGCAGATATTTAGCACTGACATTCAGGGAGGCATAATTCTCAGATTTACAGTACTTCACAGCCGGAGATCGATCACGTCATTAATGATGCATTTAAGAATAAAGATTAAATGACTGTAAGGAGAGAAAATATTGCAGAGTAAGCCTGCAGGGTTGATTTCCCAGATAAATGTATTCCTTCATTGATCTAATTATTCATTCAGTCTGCTGGAACACTGGAGCTTAGAGGCTCTGCGAGGAATATAAACAACCTACTACGAGCAGAAACATCAAATCATTATGTCGATTGATAAGTGATTTCCAACAGCGTAAGATGTAAGAAGTGTAGTAAAACAACCCAGTGAGAAACATTGTTGTCATTGTGTTGCATCAATAAGAAACGATTTCACCTTGAGGACAAGGCTTGAATGCAGAGTTTTTGATATTAAGGAAGTAGCAAGACATTTGCAGGGCCGGCCCAAGCCTCCGTGGGGCCCTAAGCGAAATGTGATTCTGGGCCCCTTGATTTCTGCCAATAATATGGATTTGCTAGCAATTGGCAAACATGGTTATGTTTTAATTAGTGTTTGCTATCAATCATTAGTAAAAACTTCATTATGAAGCCAAAAAAGACTAAATATATAGGACCAGCCCCAAGATTAACTCAATCAAAGTTAAAGCTCAGTTTCCTAAGCAGCCACTTAGTTTGCTTGTGACCTGGGTCAGCTCTGGACATTTATAATCAAGAAGGTAAAACTAACAACTGAGATGTGCATTTCAATGGATGAACATTCTGCTTTCCTGTGAACAAATGAGCAAGACTTTAAAACGGCTCCAGGAAGTGTCAAGACAACTCAGAGGTTTGACAAACATACCACACAATTACTCCATGAGTAAATATCTGCATTGTTTAAAATAAACAAAAACCATAAAATTAGAGGAACAACACAAAAACCACAACTGTCCCTGTAAGCTACAACCTGGACAAAGTCAAAGACAATAAACAAGCATTCTTTGGCTTCATTAATTGTTTCTGTGACTTTGATTTTGTCAGCAGGACAACGTTTGCTCCCGTCTTCTTTGCTGTAATTATCCAAGCAACACTCCGGTGGGGTTCATGCTTCAGCTCATTTGAATTAATCACAGAGGACAGCTTACTGCCTTCATTTCTCCAACTCCTATTGGAGTTGGAAGGACTCAGAACAGAGAAAACTTTCCCTTTTCCGTGTAAAAAATGTTTAAAAGTAAAATATCTCCTGATGTTATGAAATGTCACCATTCTGCTCATGAGAACTTGGACTTGGATTATCCTCTTCACTAGTCGGTTACAGTAAAAAAATGCAGACAACTCTTTAAAATGGGCAGATAATGTCAAAAACAAAATCTTATATGCAAGATATTGAAAGTTGCTCTTCACCCTTGCTTTGAGCTAAATACAAAAATTTGCACACCACTTGGCTCTTCCAATGACTCTTCCATGCTAACATTTTTTTTTTAGCATGGAAGCTAATGCTAACAATACACAGCAAATGCTGGAACTCATATGGTGTAAAATGTGTGAATAAACCTCAGTTTGTGAAGATCCTTGGTGAAGCTGGTAAAACAGAGCCTTCTACCAATATGGGTTAAAAGTCAATTCAGAGAGGAAGAAGCCAAAACTTCAAAAGCAACATAAAATCCAAAAATTCTGATCTTTGTACCATGTCCTGATGTCTGATTAATCCAAACCTAAAATGTTTGACCAAAATGGGGAGGAAGTCTAAGAACATCATACCAATTGGAGGTATGAGCATCATGTTGTGGGATTTTAAGGCTCAAACTAGCATATATCAGCATGCTAACACTATATTAGCCTCCAAGCTAATGCTAACAATAAGCAGTAAAATCTGCGACTGAGGGGACTGTTATTTGATAGGTTGCCCAATACTAAAACTACCAAGACAGTGTGCAAACAGCATGTTCGCATCAACGCGAATACCAGCAATCGAGACAAAAATGTGATTTAATTTTAATTAAATTTGAGTCCTAGACTCCTTACTGTAAGGCATACAGTTTATGTATTTATTTTACAACTTTTCAGTCCCCTTCTAACCTGGCTTATAAAGATAATTACAAATAACGCCTGTTAAGTCAAATTAGCATTTAAAAGTTCCTTTATTCAGAGATAAATAAATAAATGTATTAAACATCAATATTTAGTCATTTCTAAATTAAGAACTGAATATTTAACAGGGTGTCCTATTTTTTTTTTTGTGAGACTATAACTACATCAAGACAGTGTCATAAAAACTACATTTTAACCCTGGCCTCTCCTTGCCTTTATAAATTGCAGCTATTTTAATCTCTTTGTAAAAAAAAAAAAAAAATTGTTTATCTCTAGGCTTGAAGCATTACTTTGAAGTATTGATGGAGTCTGACTGAGTGCGGGATGGACGATTCCTTCTTCGTCCTCCCGACTCACTATCAAGGCCTGTCGCCACCCGGAGGACACGATGTGGACATTTAATCATCAGTTAGTAATACGGCCATCTCAGAGCTCTGCCTTTGGGGCACATTAGCAATTCGATGGCAAATATTAATCACAGTCAATTACAAGACATGTCATCATCAACAGAGAGAAGCAGTTTCTTTTACCAGCAGTTCCCAGCATGGACTTAATCACCGATGGGCTCGGTTGATATGAAACGCATGAAAGAAAGCCACAGATAACCATCTGTGCTTTAATAGATCTAAAAGATGTAGCACACATATAGTAAAGGTTTTTAGACTAATTAAATCAGAGGCTAATAGCTCTTTAGATGTAGTTTACCAAGTTGATTTAAGGACCGTTATAAACAAAGAATGAAAGATGTTATTTGCACAGTCACAGAAGCTCCAGAGGGAAGCAAGCGAGGCTGAGTCACAAGAGAAGCACTGATCCGTCATCTAATTCGTCTTCTTGTGCTCTGAGATTATAGGAACATGACACATTGTTTGTGTTGATAAAAAAAAAAAAAAAAAGAAATCTGACAAGCAAAGGCAACAAGGCATTAACTGAAATGAGAACACCAAAATCAGAGAACGGAGAGAACAAATAAAGCGTCTTCCTGCGGAAGCAACGTTATGTTTCATTCGGGTTAATTTTCCGACCGTCAGAGCAGCACTTGATGCTTGACTCAAAATACAACACTGACCAAAACAGCAAGTGGAAAAAGGGCAGACACAACAAAGGAGCTTTGTAAGGATAAGAGGTGGTTGTCAGATTGAAGCATTGCTATTTACCCTTTTCAGAAATCTCCGTGTCTATTTGATGTTTCTGGGAAGATAAATGTATATTGTCTTACTAGCTTCAATGTATTTTATTAGGATTTTATGTGACAGACCAGATATATTCAAATAATAAAAAAGAAGAAAACACTAGTATGTAAAGCATGACTTGCATTTGTATTCAGCCCCATAAAGTCAATACTCAGATAGTAGATCCACATTTGACTGCTACTACAGCTGAAAGTCTTTTGTCTCTGTGTGTTTTACACATCTTAGAACTGAAAATAATCTTTAGGCAGCTTTGAAAGTCATTTGATTTGGTGGGCTGGCTGCAGGTTTAGGAGGTCAGTGCTCTGCTGGAAGGTGAATTTGCACCCAGGCTTTAACTCGGTTACACCCCAAATAAGTTTCCCATCATTAACTCTGACCAACTTTTCCAACCCTCCTGAAGCTGCACATCCCATACCATAATACTGTTACCACCATGTTTTATTGCGGGGATGGTATGTTTGAGCTGTTGTGCATGGTTAGTTTTCTGGCAAAAACCCAGAAAACTAACCATTTGGTCCACTGCAGTCAAATATGGACCAAAGCAGAATTTTTTTTTGCTGGTTAAGTGACCAGGTCAGATGTATTAGAACCAGTGGGGACGCTCAGATCTGGCCCAATCTTTTCAAGTCACATTTCAGCCACTTCCATATTTGGTCCTGAATCCAATTCGTATCTGATGTTTTTGAATGTGACTCCAGTGGGGACGACCAAGGAGGATTAAATGCGTCTTTGGTGGAGGTGATAGCAGTTAGCATTAGCAAGACAGATGGCAGCTGCCTGCCACGGCACTGCTCAGTGAAGGGACAGTGAGACGTTAGAGCTAAATAATATATGTAGCAAAATTTCTACTCAATACGGCTCGTCTAGGAACCATTTGGATGAGGGACATAATGCAAGGCTGTGCAAAATTTGTGTACAATCCTACACATGGAGGACTTTGCATCAGAATTGAGCATTAAGACTAGCAGTGAGAACGTAGCCAAATTGTTGGGCATGAATAAAAATATTGAGTTTTGGTCTAATCTGACTAGAGCACCTTCTTCCACATGTCCATGCTGTGTCCTCTGCTTGGCCAATGGGAAACTGAACAGCGTTTTGTTGTTTAATAAACCTCAGAGGCCTTCACAAAACAGCTGCACGCATGCTGAAACTGAATTTCACACATGTGAACACCATTTTAATATTCGAGGAAAATGGTTGCACTGCATTTTTTTTTGCAGGATTTCATAATTCTTGATTTCTGAGCCAGAGAGACTATAATCATTAAAAGTCTGGTAAATATGCTTTAGATGTTTCTTCTTGGATTAGGTATCATACAAAACACAGAAATGCTCCAAAAACAACAGCAGGATATTTGGAGATAGCACTTAGAATGGATACTTGAAGTCAGCAGCCGCATGACACCATCTGTTTTACTTCACAATGGGATGGAGAATAACTAAAGTATTTTTGCTTTGAATCAGAAATTATTATTATACGCTTTGTTTTCTGCCTCCTATGTGTCCACTAGTTGATCCAGCAATCATTAAATCTCTAATGTGGCTGTTTTTCTCCCGTGTCTAAAGTAAATTCAGACTGAAATAATAAAAGTCCTGTGTTTGAAAGATTCTGTAAAATACAGTAAAGAGTCTTTTCAGGAAAGTGTTTCTGGATCAAAGCTGTCTAGTTCAGCAAAGATCATCCCAGTTACACATTTTTTGGCCATCAGCTCCAGTCTGGTGCAGTGGGGTCATTGATGATTCTGAACAAAAGCAACACCAAAGCACCAGAAAAGCCCAAATCACCGGTAAAAATTGATGTGATGGTTTACAAGTCCAGGGATCCATTAAATGAGCCTATTCATACAAAACTAGGGGAAATCATACCGGACACTTGTTGGAAATGACCCATTTTACTCTGAAAGAGGTTTTGAAGCATCAAGCTTGTCTTATTGTTTCCTTTCAGTATTTTTGGGTACATCATTTTGTGGAAATGAGGCAATAGACTACGTGTATTCTCTTGCGTACACTACTGTTCTTGTTTTCTGTAACACACAGAAAGAACTTTCCAAATGGATGCACCTTTAGTGTTTCAAATGACTCTTACTTGCTTGAATGTCTCCTCTAAACCCTACAGAAGGCCATGTGGGAAACTGTGTCAGTGTATAATAAATAACATTTCTATCTCCGTTTTTTATTATATCCACGCTGCCAAATCAGTTAAGCTGATATGTTTCATCTGAATTTTACGATTTTAAGATGTGCCAGAAATGTTCCGCTGTGTACTAAAGCACAGCAACATATCAAAAGCAAATTTTGCTTGCGCACCAATGGTCGCTCAAAAGGATATAAAAGTAAATCGACTCTGACAATAACAAACAGAACACAAGACATGCAGCCAACACTCTCAGAATCTTAAGAGATAAAATCAATTATAGCCACACTTGCTTCCGAGGATAAAGCTTTCAGTCTGTGCTGTTACATGTAGCTTAGCATATTAGCATTCAAACATTTGCATTGCAAGTAATGTTTGAAAGAAAACCACACAGCAAATAAGCTTTTCCTTAAACTGTTTGATTATTTTTAACTGGACATATCAGCATGCTAGTAGACAATGTGAATGCAGACCTTTCTGTGACACATCCCCCCTGAGTAAAGGGACATTTCTGGGGACAGTTTAGCCGAGGACTCCATATAAGCATGCTAATACATTACTTTATGCATAACTATTACCATTCAAAAATATAATGCTAAAATGCTAAAAATGAGTTGGTTTGCTTGTACTTGGCAAAAATAGCACAGCTGGTAATGCTAGCTCCTAACTTGGTTGATCATGTTTGACTGGCATGTGGATACAGAATATGAAACCATATAACAACTCTTGCTTATTATCACATTTATCACATTTTTATTACATTTAGCTGAGCATCTGTGCATTCTAACATATCTTTATATTCATAACTATACCTGTTTTAATGATAATATGAAGATGATAATATTTAGGCAATTCCATTCAAATTAGTGGAGCTTTTTAGTAGGCTATTATTTGCAAGCGGGTAATTAGACTTATAACGTGAATGTGTTACAGTTGAACACCTTTTATTATGTTTAATTAAGCAAAAAAGCCAGCTAATAAAGCAATAGCAACTCTCATGATTAGAAAACAACAGAAATTGTAACATATTAGGATGCTGATAACGTATTTAGTAACGTAACTATCCTTGTTCACAATGGTACTTTTAATATGCAAACTTTTAGCTTGTTTCTACCCATAATTCCAGATACATAATGATAAAATAGTAATTCGCAGTACAATAAACTATACTTAGTATATTAGCATGCCAATATTTTCATGGATAAGCATGCTTAGAACAAGATAACCTACATGTATTTTTTGACTTGTTAAATTGAGGTCATGTGAGACAAACATGGAGATAGATTAGCAGCACCACAATAAATGTATTCCAGCACATGCTGCTGTGAATTGAGCAGTAAGATTTCATCCATATTATTTACCAAGGGAATTCAACACTGTTAAGGTGCGTTCACACCGAAAGGCGAACGAGGCGAACTTTTCTCTTTGATCGCCTGCCATTGGTAGTTGACATTTCGCCTCGCTCGCAAACAATTTGCGCCAATAACGTGGCGAAATTTCACCCAGCTCGCTTCACAGCATCATCAAATTGGAGGAGTGTCTTTCCACTTGTCTATTCAACTCACCATGGCAGACCTCGATTTTCCTGAGCAAATATATAATGTAGAAAGTTGAGCAACAGCGTCGGCGTCCCTGGGTCCACTGGATCCTCTAGAGATGCAGCCAGTTTGGCGAGTGTAACCACTTGCTCCATGACCTGCATCTGGATGACGGTTGCTTCCCGCGGTACTCACTGAGCTATATAATACACTGGAGTGCTAATCGCCGTCTGTTTGAACGAGTCGCTTTGAAGCCACCAGCTGCCATATTGGTACTCCCTATTTTCCTCCAGTAAGTAGGGAATATGTGCGCTACAGCATCGAATAACGACGATTTTCTCATGTTCAGTGGGGGCTTAAGACTTTTAAAATATCAAATTCCATATATGTTCTAAAAATATCAAGTACTGAGAAAGTCATGTACTGAAATATTTAGCATTTTATTCATTTAAATATATATGTTTAACATTCATAAATATATAAATAACAATATACAAAAACATATATTTACATATGTGTATACATATATATACATATATACATATACACATACTTATATATACATATCTATATTTAATATGCATAATATGTAAAATATTTCACCACCTAATTTCCTAGTAGTTGATAGTGTTAGTACATCCACTGACTGTAGAATTACCTGTGAAACGTTTTCACACAGCCAGAAAACTGCTTGTTGTTGCAAGCAAATCCTAAGGGGTTCTGTGAGAGTAGGGAGTAGCAAGATGGCGGCCAGTGACTTCAGTTTTTCGGCAAAATCAGCACTCTAGTGTATTATATAGCTCAGTGGCGGTACTTCCGTCCGTCCAGGACGCAGTATGAAGACCTGCTGTCCCACGTTGGGGGACGGTTCACCCACTGGGACACAAACTATATGCACTCTATCCCCGCGGCAGAGCGTCTGTCCTTCTGTCTTCAGTCAGTAAGTCAATCAGTACTCAATACAAATATAGACTATTTTGTACTGTTTAAATATGTAACATATAGAAAAAAATTCACACTTAAATAAATGGTTGAGGACGACCCTTAACCCACAAATTGACATAAAAGTCTCTATTTGCTTTGCTCGAAATGCGCCGTTCACGTTGCCGACCGTTAATTCGCTCCTGATCGCGCCTTTACTTTAGACTTTAGACAGCTTTATTTGTCATTTTGCATGCACAAAGTGCGTACAGAACGAAATTTCGTTTGCATACAGCTTGAAAAATCACAGTAAATTGCACTAATTTTCAGGATAAAGATGCAGCAGCGATTTATGTCAACAATTTGAAATGTAAACAATGTAACACAATGTAACAATGTAAACAATGCAGAGGAAATAGACAGTGTGCTATTCACGGTATCCAGGAGAGTATTATTAGAACCGTGTAATATACGAATGTGGTACAGAGTCCATTTTGTGGCTTCGGTAGTTCAACAGTCTGAAGCATATGTGCAAATGTGTAAATGTGCAGTTATGCAAACATCGGGATAACATATAAATCACTTGCTACATCCGCCTTGTTCACATGTGAACGCTCCTTTAGCAACAGTAGACATTCCACCATCAGCTCCTACCAGTTCTGCATACTGTCATCAGCTCAGTTGTAGCTAAGCTGAAGACAACACCACCATGCCTCTGTGGCGATATGAGGAGCTTTTAATGTTCCAACAGTTTGCTCGATGATGCACTTTGAATCGTCTTGTTGCTGAAAAGTGCTTTATAAATAAACTTGCCTTGCCTTATGAGAGAAAACAAGATGTCAGGGCATGCATGCACATACAACTCCGTTTTAAGACCTCCTCTTGGAAAAGCTGATCATAGTCTGGTTCTCTCTGCCTGGTGTATAAACCCATTATCCAGAGGCAGCCTGACACAAAGACAACTGAGATGATGGTCACATGCAGGGTTGTTTTGAAGCTACAGACTGGGATGGACTTTGGATCTAAACGTGTGGAAAACACAATCCCTACCAGAACAGTGAGATGCTTCCCCAATTACAAACCCCGGGGCTTTCAGAGAGACAATGACACCAGACTACATACACAAGGGGGTAAACGACTTGCTGCAGGTGTGATAATTGGCAAATCGGACCAGTCAGAAAGTGAGTAGAAAGCAAAGCCGAAAGAAGCAAAACAAGGAACAAACTAGATAACACAACAAGAAAAGCAGATGAATTGATTTATTTTTTTATTACCCTAAAACCTCTATTAGCCTCCTGCCTTCATTCCAAAGCACTCTATTAGTGAGTCTGTATTATCTCTGGGAGGGCTGAAGCTGTCTATCTTTTTGCAACAGAGTGCAAAGTGAGTGTTAAACATAGATAAATTCAGTCTCTCCCCCAGTTACTGAAGTCAATGAGAGAGGCAGTGTGGAGTATCCTCTTTCCTCACCCGACAGATGCAGGGGCAATAATTGCTAATGGAAAACAGAGTGTTAGGTGTTTATATTCTCCAGAGAGGTGCTTTACACACAGAAGCCTGGGTTTCAAAAATCCAAGACATTCAGTAGTCTAAAATCCAATGTACACAGCGATGAAGCATTTAGGCTCCTGACCTTAAACATATAAAGAAAATAAGCCTGTAGCTTCACTTTAAGACCAAACAAGTTGATTTCCTTTAAAGTCAAGAGTCCTCACTATACCTTTTTACATCTTAGAGGAACACATGTTTAAAAAAAATCATCATCATGGTATTAAATTTAATTTGGGTTTAATGCTTTATAATCATTCAAATCACATTTAATTGCTTTCCTGTTTCCTGATTCGATTCCCACGTGCAGTTTCAAGCATCTGACATGCCGACTTGAGCAAATCCCTATCATTGCAGGGAAAATTGCACATTTTGATGTTTACTGATGTTTTAAGTAGGTTTTTGCTGTGGCCATTCAGAAGCAGCACATCGATTCTGTAGCATTGGCACAAACATCTGGTAAACACGGCCATGTACTGTATCTGCGGAGGCTGCATAGTCAGCCGGAGTATTTTTTTTTACCACATCATCTCTATTTTACCGGCATTGTAACAAAAGGTTGCCGCATTTCAAAATGTGACTATGGGAATTGGAGGGGGCCACTATGATGCTAAAAAAAAGAAATGGGACAATCACAATCAATACTGTCATCAAATCAGGATATCACTGCCATCCTTTTTCAAGCATTATGGTAATCTCTTTTACACAAACATACAAGAAAAAGAAAGAACTAGCTTTAAGCACATAGTGAGAAGCAGACAGAAAAAATAGGGTTTTAGAGCTCGTAGCTGAAAACTTTGCAGGGTAGATATGAGCCGATGTGACATGTGAATTTCTTCAATGTGGGATCAATAAAGCCTATCTTATCTTATCTTATATTTAACTGGAAGATTTTGCAAAAGTCAGGTCCTGTCAAAGGTCTTGTTGGATTTCCTGTTCTTGTTGCTTAAGGACATGACTTTAAGACATTATTAGAACTATGATCATGTCATTATGATGTAGAATTTAAATTACACTTTTTTGTAAAAGTACTGCACAAAAGAATGAGTGAAAATAAAGACTGAAGAGATCTTTAGGACGTTTGGAGAACTACTGGTTAAGATGACTAGGTTTACACTATAATACCGTAAACTTGCTGATAACCCAGCTTAATCTCATGTTTACACAAACAGCAACATCTCCGTGTATTTAGACGTCTAGATGTGATGGTTTAGTAAGAATGGGGGAGAAATGGGATTTAAGTGACTTAAATGTGACATAGTTGCTGGAGCCAGACGAGCTGATCTCAGTGTTTCAGACTCTTCTGATATACTGAGATCATCACTTGCAGCCATCTCTGAGGTTTACAGAGAATTGTTCAAAAAAGAGAGAATATCAAGTCGGAGAGAGTTGTGTGGGTGATAATGATGTCAGGGGTCAAAAAAAAGAAAAGAATAGGCAGACTGGTTCAAGAAAGACAACTGCAGCTCAAACAACCTCTGGTTACGACCAAAGTAAGTGGAATACCTCACCTTCAACCTTGAAGTAGATGGGCTACAGCAGCTGGAGACCAAACCTGTTGCCACTCTGATCAATTCAGCTTCACCAAAATTAAACAATAACTGGAAAAAACTGTTCCTGACATGATGAGCCTTGACTTCAGCTGCAACATTCAGATGGTTGTGTCAGAATTAGGCGAAAAAAAAAACTGAACGCATGCAACCATCTTGGCTTGTATCAACAGGTCAGGCTGGTGGACCTGGGGATATCTATATCTACTGGCCATTGTTTGATAAGACATTCCTTCGTTTGTCTCGGATGGACGAGCGTCAACCAGACATGGACCGTGAGGCGTTGTGTTGTCAACACGCCTTCACTGTCTGGATGTCAGGAGGCAGACAAAAAAGAAAAAAAGGGCACTCGTTCGCGCCCTCGGAGTTAAAGCTCAGTGAACATTTCTTTTAGAAAAATGTTAACTCGAAGTTGGTAAGACACACACAGAGGAGAATGGCACCGCAGACCTGCAGGAGGGCTGAGAAGGTTACACAAAGTGAAGTGAAGTGACAGCCCGTCCCCAAAAAAAGATTGAGCTGTCCATTACAAAGAGACGGAAAAAGACTCAAGGGTGGTTTTATCATTACCGGCTAAAGTGCTGCAGTAGGTACAGTGCCTGTTTTTAAACTTAAAAGCCCAAACGCATAGAGATGCTGCCTTATCTCACTCTGTTTTATGTTGTTTACTAAGTGCATGATGGCTTCTATGAGCTTTTAACAACTTAACAGAGATGTACTGACTCATTTGTCTCGCTTCCCCCCCCCCCACCTTTCTATCTTCACCTGTTCTGAGAAATGGGTCAGACTGTAAAAGATTAGAAATGATGATGTATGACAAAGAGGGGGAAAAAGTATTTTAACTCTAATATAATGAAAAATGAGACTACCTCTGATGGAGTCGAGATGAAATGTAACACCCCCTCCTGTGTGCAAAACTATCCCATTATCCCATCTTCGCACAGTGAGAGTGGGATAATGGAGCAGAGAGGATGGGAATATGTCTGAATCGCAGCAATAAAAAAAAGCAGAGATGTTAATGAAATTTTGCAGAAATGCTGTAAAAAGTAACTCTTAATTATAATGTTTGTATTCAAGAAACTAAATCTTGGGTACGGGCGCAATTGGGATAAAATACTTGATTTTTTAATGTCCATGCTGTCAGGCTGAGGCGTGTAATATTTTGTCAAACTACTGAGCTAAATTCAAAATAAAAAAAGAAAGTACACATCTTGATTCCTGGATACCGTCAAACCTTTAAGCTTTTAACCAAAGTGTGTCCTAAAACTCGCCTCTGGAGCAAATATCAATCGACAGATCTGGGTCTGGGAGAACGAGGCAGACTGGTTGGAACAGCTAGAAAGTAAGAGCACACTGCCTGCTCCAGTTTTTTTAATTGCATTTTTAGTCATTAATCTAACCTACCACGACTTGGGTATGATGATCTAAAATGTCAGATCCAACAGGTCTGCCTCAAAGAAGCTACAATAAGCCAGTTTCAGGAGCAATAACGTCTGCTGGATGTTTAAATGTGCAGCGGTAAATTCTGCAGCTGTCTGCTGTCACAGTTATTAACTGCAATTAGCTGTCAAAATCAAACAAAAACAATGGGAGAAGCAACACATTAATAAACATATGAATTTAAATCCTAAGTAAACGTAAAATCCGACTTATTATGAAACATCTGGTGATATTTTTGACTTTTTAAGGCATTTTCTTTTACCTATAACTCAATCTGTGGACCAAATGTGCTTCAGTTTCTTTGTATGTGTGGATTAATTGTGTTTTTATGTAAGGTTTATGTAAATTTTATGTCAGCAGAAATATATTTACTTAGAGACATGTCCAGTGTTTGCTTGCTTTAATTTTGTATGCATTTGGCAGAAATGATTTTCTTGTTAACTTGTTTAGAGTCTGTCTTTTCATCATTTTGCAGAACTCAAAACGGGTAAAATATTTAGTATATTTAAAGCATATTTGTAACTTAATGAAAGATAAAAATGGAAACTTTGCAGTAGATGTTGTATTGTTAAGAAACAGCGGGAATCACTTAATTCCTGCCTTTTCTCACAATAAAAACTTCCCGTTTTATGTTTTTACCGGTAGGGATTAATCCAGCTCAAGACAACTAAACAAGAAACCAGAATATGAGGCAAATAAGGGGCAAATCAAACTGTCTATTACCATCTCATAGGATCAAAGTGTCGCTCAGATGTTGTAAGAACTTTCCAGCGTTTCTGTGAAGCAGGAACCCGTAGCAACAGGAGAGCCTCATTGTTACTGCCCTGCACTGTATTAATACATCATTTTTTGACAGAAAGCTGACGGTGTCTGAAAGGTTCAGTGTTCCACCTGGTCACAATATGTCAGTTCAACACCCCTGGATCCTTTGTGCCCTGCAGAGCATGGTCCATAACCAAAAACAAAGGGAAGAAGTTCTGCTCTAGGAGAGGAAAAATAGACCATATCCCAGCGTCTTTCTCTCCTTGCTCAAACAACAACACAAAATATGTAAGCACAAGATAAGAGGCGATATAATGTTGGCCTCAGAGATAAAACACTTAGCTTTCCCACTTCTAAGGGAATCAAATTATGGACATAGTGATGAATGCTCTTCTTCAGCAGCCTCTTCTGTTATCCATTAATTACCAAACAAGTCGAGCATGAAATTGCCCCGGCAATCAGCTCTGTGAGGCTGCTTCCCTCTCCAGCAGTCCTGTTTATGGTTCAGATTTTTGGGCTAATAAGTTAGAAATTATTTTTGGTGAAAAGAATTCAGCTTTTAAATGTTTGCTGTGGGACTCGGAGTTTGGTGATCAAACACCTGCTTCCCGCCGCTGATTTGTTCCAGGGCGTTTTTTGCCACACTGCAGCTGGCTCATGCGGCGTTTTCACAAACGTTCCCTTATTATGAGCAATTATTTGGAGTAATTACCGTGAATCAAACCACCAACTGGCTCAGACATCTATCAGGCATCTCCATGCTTTTATTCTGGATAATGTCTGAGCAATGATAGACAAACTTTTTCTCTCTCTCTAGTTTCACGCGTGCACTTTATGTCTAGAGATTGCAGAACTGAGCAGTTTTTTTTTTTTCAATGGTGGTCGACAGGGGCAAATGTGCCAAACGGCCAAATGCCCTGCAACAAAAAACACTGCAAAGGAATAGTGCTGCAATCACAGAAAATAGAGTGATGTAAACTCTGCAACCACACAGGCAAAAAAACAAAACAAAAAAAACAACTAAACTAAACTAAACGAGTACAACAGAAAAACGTTGCAAGAGAAAAATGTTACCTCACCTTAAAAAATGGTAGTACACCAGATCACTAGGGCGACTCAACCATAGACATTATATACGTAGCTGAGCGCACCCTGCATCGCCGCCATCTTGGATGGGTCTCTCCTGCTCTAGGCTGGCAAAGGAGCCGACAGGAGTAAACACAGAGGGAGCAACTTTGACCGTATTTTCTGCAGCGTTTATGGTTGCATTAAGCGGCTATAACTATTCAAAGTAGATCATGCTGTGCAGACCACCGTTCTGGGCTGAGATTGGCTCTGAAGATGAGTTTTTACTCTGTGAGAATAAAGCAGAAACCTAAAAGATGAACCAAAATTTTATACGTATTCATTTGTTATCGCTGTATTTCACAAGCTAAGGCTGAATCATGTTGCCAAATTAAGTTCCCTGGAGTTACAGAGTGCCATCACATGCAGGACGCATGTGTTTTCCAAGGGTCTTAAGCTCCAGCCTTTTTGAAAGCAGGGTAGTGTAGGACACTGGAATGACCTGGAATTTTTAAAGAACATTTTTCCAGGACAATAAAACTGTGTGTATGCACGTGTACATGCACATCATGCAAAAAATGTGACAAAATTATTGTTGGTGTTTAGAGAAGGCTCAGGATTGTACACGTGAGAGAAAGTGAAATCAGTTTAAATGAACAATCCAACTTTTTTCTTTTCTTTAATTTATACAGTTATTAATTACCACATCTCTCTTTGTTTAAGAGCATAAAAAAAGCATTTCAGCATGAAGGCATATATTTATTTACATATTTAATAATATGCCAAACCACATGTCTGTTAAATAGCATAGAGCAAAGTATTTCAGTATGAAATCACTTATTTATACAATAATATGCCATATATCTGTCTGTTAAAGGCCATACATTTATGACATAAGTTGTTAAACAACGTACTGTTGTCCTTGCTTCAATTCCAAACAGCTAATCCTGAGTTTCAACCAGAATAAATCTGAGCACCACTGCACCACTTACAAGGATATCTGATGTTTCCAGGAATCACAATCAATTAAAGTTTAAGGTTTTGTGTCCTTTTAAAGGGGACATAACATGCAAAATCCACTTTTTCAGCCATTAAATGCCTTTTTTTGTGTGCTTGGGGCCTCTGTTCAGATCAATAGAATCTTTTTGGGTCATATTTTTCAAGCTGATCAGATTTTTCTGTTTTCTGACACGTTTTCTTCACTCTTATGTCACAGCTCTTTTTGCGGAGAATCTAAATGTCGCTTTGATTTTGTAGGCCCAAACTAAGGACTAAGTGGACAAGTTGAAATATCTGGATGTTGGGTGAATTAACCCACACAAGTCACTCCACCAGCCCCCTTTATCAGAACCGTGTGTCTGGTTAAACTTTATTTTTTGTGAGAAAGTCCTCCTTGTTTGTTTGAGGCACTTCAAGCATCAATGCTTCAGTCATTTTTGCCAGTAATGAAGAGGGATTTGCCCAGAGACTTAGTTATCTCAGTTTCTTCTAAGAATGGAAAGCAAAGCGGTACGCCGCTGATAACTGAAATTTCTTTCTTTCTTTTTTTTTTGCGGCTCTAGTGGCACGCGTTTTTTATTGACAATGAGCTTATAGTTTCCTAAGGGCACAACTGTAGGGCCTATTTATATTTAAGGCTTGATTTTGCTGGTTTGTCCTTCTCATTCTACACATTATGATATAAGCAGCATTGATTTCTCTTGTTCTGGGTCAGACTCATGAACATGTAAATGTCTTTTGCTGACATTTTTTAATACATATGGGAAAAAGAGTTTCTCTCGCGCTAGATAATAGTATCTCGGTCATTAGACTACAAAAAAATGATGAAGGGGGTGGACTGGAAGGCTGTGGGGGGTGGTGGGGTGGGGTGGATACGAATGCCATTTATGAATGGCCAACGAAGAATTCAGAACAAAGCATTGCAGTTCTACTTCATTTGGACCATAACTGAATGGTCTGGATGTGAAAAGGATTTCAGAGCATGATACTTGGCCTTTAAAGCGACTTCTGAAGTTACTGGCACCATTTTTTAATTGAATATTCCAAGGAATGATTGAAAGAAACAGAGATGACGAAAAAGGGGAAAAACTCTTAACCTGTGAGGAATCAATTCACAATACTAAGTTAAATTAAATAAATGAAATATCGTCACTAATAAAAGGTTCAATAACTATTATCGTATTAGTAAAATAAGTATCAGGACCAAAACTGTAAAAATGAAGAAATAAAGAAGTAAAAAAATAAAGAAATATGATCACCAACTCAAACAATCACATGATATCTCTATGACAAGAACTCAGTTTGAACTTTTATTGAACTGCTGTGGTGGAGTCAGTCTGAAGCAGAAGGATAAATTAAATCATGCTAAAAAGACTTTACACATTTGATTGGCTTCTGACGGGAGTTCTTAGCCCACTCATTTTTAAACGGTGAAAACACAACAGTGTTGTTTAACTGTTCTAACAAGCCTTTAAACTGCATTTTCATAGTCAGAGAATTTGAGTTTTAAACGTCGTAAAGCTTAAATCCTTTTAACTAATTAACAGAAAATTAGATTCGACTGTAAAGAAGTTTCTCCATTTAATTTGTAATCCATGGTGATATAAATATAGTGTAAGACTGGCCTGTTTGTCTTGGTCATTCTTCAGACTGGGAAAGACAAGAGAACATAACGTTTTATTAACTATTATGATTTAAGTGTGTTGATCTTCAAAACTGAAAAGGTGATCGCACATATCCACATTCAGAGTAATGCTTGACAAGCGGAGAAAAATAAACTAGAATTAAGACAAACAAATTCCCAAATTTACTATGTACCAAGACACTCACAGTGAGGTAACAGAGAAAATCTTAAAAAACTCCAACCATCATTGTTAAAGAACTGCTGCAAAGACTTTCATCTTAAGGTCACCAAGTCTGAGCACTTTACAAACTAGACAGAAAACTATAAGCAAGATGACTCAGGAAAACATATTTATAGAATCCATCAGAAACCTAGCAATTAAGAATGCCTAAAAACAGGAGGCCAAATTTGCTTTTAAAAATGTTTAAGAGAATGATTCCAACTCTACTTGGATTTAAAACCAAAGAGAAAAGGTAAATCTTCCCTGATGATTGGATGTGCATCCTCTGGCCATTTGCATAGTGAGTCCACATCAGCCTGCATGTAGAAATTATTTAAGGGTACAGGAAGATCCTGACAGTTCACTCCTTACTCAGAGTTTAAACATTGCCATAAAGTGCTTCTTTTCCTCCGATTTTGCCAACATTTTCTTACATAAAGTTGGTCTTTTTAAAGCAACCCACCATCTCTCCCTGGCTGCTTTTTGGAGAATCCATTTTTTTTTGTTTTTTACTACTTTTTTTCTATAACAAGGTTGTTATATTTTCTGCCAGAGAGTCACCCCTTTTTCATCCCATGAGTTTGGAGAGGAGGACACATTTCACCATTAAACAGGCGCCGCACTACTTTATATCTGTCTGAGAGACGTAATAACAGCAAGTATTTATTTATCCACAGTGCTCTGGTAGGAAAATTGCCATCTTATATCTCATCTTTGCTGCTCTGGTCCATATTTCACCTGCGACAGGGGAAGACTGATGGTGCTGGAGCGCCCTGCCAGGAATGAATTAGTTATCACTGCAGTTTATCTGAGAACTCAACACAATTCCTTACAGCAAAATTGACTAAACATGACACCTTCAGACTGCTTTCAGATCGTCTATACCGTGAAGTCAGAACTTTTCCAATTACTCATCTATTATTATTATTACACAGACCACCAGGGCGGCCGAGAAAACCTTTGTTCGACCTGAAATGACTCATTTAATTATCCAAAACGGTATGGAACACATTAATTAACTGAAAAATGTTGCATAGTATGCCTTTAAATACAACTTTTTAAACGTGACAGTCTTAATTGATTGCTCATGCCCTAACCATCAAAACGAATAGATTCAATTTTTATCAAAAATCTGTGACTGCATAAGAATGACAAATGCAAAATTAGTTTTTTTCATGACTTTAACTAAGGATGAGTGGTTCTATTAACAAAATCTTATCGACCATGTGGGGAATATAGCAGTCTCATTTTAATTTTGTAAAGTGATCGCACACTATTCTTAAAAAAGTCAAGCACTTTGATGCATTTCTTTTTTCAAACAAAAAATTTACCGCAAGGCAGAGTAGTGAACAGAATATGCTATATAAAAAGAAGAAAAGTTAACACTAAGGTATGAGTTTTCCAACATCTCAAATTGAGCGATTTTTCTAAATGTAAACTTGGTTTACAGATTTGAGATTTTTTAAAAATTGGACTAAAACAGGTTGTGTTTGGCAGAATTTGTAACAATCCCATGAGACTAATGTGCTGAATAAGGTATTACCAATCAGATCCACTCCTGCTACGAGCATTTCTGGATTATTATTGGAAAACCCCACTTCTCACATGCCGTATCTATAACGAGCAAACAACCCTTACAGTTCGTGGAACCGACATGAATAAAGGTCCAAATGTGCTGACGGCGTTTAAATTGAGAGAAATCAGCTTCAGTAAACTGTTCCTCTCCTTTGCAAAAAGGCAGATGGAGAAACATGCTGGAAGCAGGAATCTTGATACCGTTCGAATGTACACTTGCTAAGAGGATCCACACTCGTGTTATTCAGCGATTTGTTAACTGCAGATCAATCTGTTCACCAGACGCAACGCGAGGAGAAACTCACGCCACAGAATCCACTCAAATCCACGAAACTTTGCACAAACGTTTACCCCTGGCAGCATTTGAAGGTGAGAAAACTCCACAGTCCCTACAGACAAGGCGCTGAAGGAGACTCACTTTGTCAAACTGAGAGAAAACATTACATTTATCTTATTCTTCATTTGCAGTAAAATCAAAGTACCAAATGCAGCTTGTTGCATATTTTTCCTATTGTAAAAAATCTAAAACAGACAATTAATTTTGTGTACAGTCCATATTTCTATTGACGTCTTTGTTTCCAGTTATTCTAAATTTGGATTAATGATGAAAATATAAATGTAATGAAATTAACTGTGGTTTGGTAAAGGTTTCTCTCACATGAAGCAGAATTTAAACTGAAATTGTACTTGTATTTAATAGGCTGTTGAGTGACTGCTGGACATCGTTGCTCTGTACATATTAATGATTACCGTTGCCTGGAAACAGCTGAGGAGCGGCTGTTGGATTCCTATTGAGGAAATGGATGTCAGATGATTTTCTGTATATTCTCCGCTTTCTAAAATTATCGCATGACTTTTAAGGAATAAAATGCAGCAGCGGTGACAAAGTGACAAAAGTGCTGAGGTTGCTAAAGCTTTAACCATGCGCTTCTTTCTCCTCCTGTGATCGTTCGAAGGTATCTTAATTAACACATCTCAAGACCTTCTGGAGGTTTTCTTCGGACTTTGGTTTCTTTACAGTTAGACACTTTTTTGTTGTTGTTGTGCTCAGTAAGTAAGCTGACAGGAAATGGGGTTGAGAGAGAAGGGAAAAACAGGTGGTAAGGTTCAAAGGGCCACGACTTGAACCCAGGATGGATCGTTGAGTGCTGAGGCTTTCCAACACGGATGGACTCTCTACCCCTTCAGACACTTTATGAATATTGTAGAATAAATAACACCTATGCAACTTTAAACTGACCCTCCATTTCAGGAGGCTCACATACTAATCGTGTTTTCATGTAGATTCAAATTTGATCATAAACATATTTCATTAACAGTGGTGGTTTTGGCATGAATGGCACCCTTGGAGAGCCCCTTCTTTCTGTCGTGCCCCCATAACCAAAAGTAATGGGTGTAGGGCTGCTTCCCTAGTACAAAACAATCCATAGAAACAGTTCCAGTTTGTGAATGTGTAATTTCTTCAGAATAATTTGTGCGTCACCCAGTGTAAACACTATGTGACTGACACTCAACGCACCATGATCCGCCCACCCTCCGCACCTAACAGGGGGAGCCTTCTCAGTATGCAGGTATGCAAACTCCCTGTTGACTGAAAATATATAAAAGCAACAGAAAACCTGTTCCGGGCACAATTGACAGATAAATACGTTTTTTTTTTTTATATATATATATTGCTTGTCTGCCTCCCTTTCTACTGCCATGCTGGGCAACTGCTCATTTGACCCAAACCAAAACTGCCACTTCTCAGTAATATGAAAGGAAAAATGAACCTTGTGATTTTTTTAGAAAGACGAAATCATCACGTGAAATCCAGACAAGAACTTGCACAGCAATCTGTTGATTTTCACGGCATCTAGATGTTTTCACACAAGTTCTGATGCAGTGTTGTGCAAAAGTCTTAAGTCCCTTATCTCTTTAATTCTGTTCGGGTGGTCTTGATGAATATTCTTAATATAACCCCACAAAATATGACCCCTGATATGAGACCTTAAGAGAGGGGATAACACTTTTAGTCTCATCTCATTCCAAACAAGCTCGGCTGACTCCTACATTTTTTTGAAAAAAAAAAAAAAAAAAAAAAGATCCCGAAAACATTACTATTTAGTTATTTCTTCTACAAAAATAATTACTACTACTACTACTACTACTTCTACTACTACTACTACTACTACTACTACTACTACTACTGCAACTACTACTACTACTGCTGCAACTACTACTACTACTACTACCACCACTACTACTAGTACTATTGCTACTGCTGCTGCTACTACTACTACTACTACCACTACTACTACTACTACTACTACTACCACCACTACTACTACCACCACTACTACTACTAGTACTATAGCTACTGCTACTAATACCACTACTATAACTACCACTACTACTATTACTACCACTACTATTACTACTACTATTGCTACTATTAATACTACTACTACTACTGCTACTACTACTACTACTACAACTACTACTACTACCACCACTACTAGTAGTACTATTGTTACTGCTACTGCTACTACCACTACTACCACCACCACTACTACTACTACTACTACTACTACTACTACTACTACTACTACTACTACTACTACCACCACTACTATTACTATTGCTACTATTACTACTACTACTACTACTACTACTACTACTGCAACTACTACCACCACCACTACTACTACTATCACTACTATTACTACTACTATTGCTACTATTAATACTACAACTACTACTACCACCACTACTATTACTATTGCTACTATTACTACTACTGCTACTACTACTACTACTGCTACTACTACCACCACTACTACTACTACTATCACTACTATTACTACTACTATTGCTACTATTAATACTACAACTACTACTGCCACTACTACTATTGCTACTGCTACTACTACTACCACCACTACCACTACTACTACTACCACTGCTATTACTACTACTATTGCTACTATTAATACTACAACTACTACTGCTACTACTACTACCACTGCTGCTACTACTACCCCTATTACTATTGCTACTACTAACACTACTACTACTACTGCCACTACTACTAGTACTATTGCTGCTGCTGCTACTACTACTACCCCTACTATTACACTACTACTACCACTACTACTACTGCTATTAGTACTACTACTACTGCTACTAATAATAAAAAAGTTTAAATAAGAAATCAAATCCAGTAGTTTGGCAAGATTAAGGATTTAAGAATCTTGTGTTTTTGTTTGCCTTTTTCTTCTTCTTCTGTTTATAAAAGAAGTCTCAATAATTAAAATTCCTCAATAAGTAGTACTAAAACCAACCCCTATTTCTGTATATGAAAAATCAGTTAATCAAAATTAGTTTAAGTTACATTTCAGTGCTTCTGTCAATTGGGGGAAAAAAAACGTTTTCAAGCATTGTACCGCGACAAACTCTCCACTTACATTGTGAAGCATTTGTTGAAATATCAAGGCTTCAGGGCAGCAAAGCCAGAGAAACGTCTCCTCTTCTCTGTCCGTGCTCTCTCCTGCACTCACAACTGTCTGAGGATGTCTAAACTCAGCACTCAAAGCTGCTGAAGTGACAGATGAAACAAGAGGCTGCAGCAGCCAATACAGTCACCAGAGAGACTGTATTGGCTGCTGCAGCCTCTATACAAAGGTCCTTGTATAGAGGGAAGAATGTAGGGTGGCCTAATGTTTAGAGACGAAGGCGCTTGGGTCCTGGAGAGGTTGTAAGGTTCTGTGTTCAAATCCCACAGACTGCCACTCTGGCTCCCTGAGCAAGATCTGCAGCCCCTTAACGCTCCCTGGGCTCTGAACAGCGGCAGCCCACTGCTCCCTAAGGGATGGGTTCAATGTAAGTTGCAATGACAGTAAAGATGATGACTCTTATTCTTATTAAAGAGCAAAAAAACATGTGCAAAATATATAAAACTATCTTGCGAGTTGTGAACACAAAAATAGGCAATAGCTTTTAAAGAAATGGGCTGTGAAAGCTTCCTTTACTTGACTAGCTGGCTAACTATGGGTGGAGATGATATAAAATGGCCCCTGATCCAATCTACTGTACCGGACCCCTATATTGATAAGACAAACAAATCGACTCCCTTAAAAAAAAGGCTGCAGAAGACACAATGTCAAGTTTCTACGTTTTCCTCTGCGTTCCTCTTTGGACACAACGCTGTGTGCGTCTGAAGGATTCAGAACTTGGAGTTAAGGGCCTGAACAAATGACAGAATTTGTAAAAACGCAGCCAGATTCAAGCAAAAAAAATAAATAAGTCAGAAGATCTTTTCTTCCAGACCAATTTATACAATTACAAGAGAGTTTGAGCCTTTGGAAGCAAAATATAAAGAACGGAAGGATGACACAAGCCATTTGAAGCAAAGTACTCTTTCTTCTGTTAAGTGACATCGTGCTTCGCAAACTGCTCACAGGTCAAAGACCAGACTTTGAATTCTTCCTTTAGTCGAAGCGCGATGATTTATGGTTCTATTATGTGCTTTAGGGTTAAAGCAAACAGGATAAATGTACGAGCACTCGGTCACGAATTGTTCACACGTCTGTGGGGGACGGCCTGATCTAATATGAGAAACATGTAGGGGCGTGAGAGGTAAAGCTTAAAAGCCTCGGAGGCGACGACCTTGGATTTAAAGGTTTCCCCCGGGCGAGAATCGCAAACAGGTGTCGGAACAGCTGTAACACGAAGGCTGCTGGCTGCTGGGTGTGAGAGGGAAGGCGGAGGTGTGGAGAGATGGATGAGGAGAATGATGGCGGGTCGGCCTCGGACCGCGGTGGCTCCCCGTGGGGAGCAGGAGCGTTCATTCCTCAACGTTAATGTTGCTTTGTGGCAAAAAGGAGGAGAAACTCCCTAAGCTCGTACTTATAATTCCTTTAATGACCTGCGATACTTTGTAAAAGTCCAAGATATCCAGTCTATGTTTTTGTTCCATTTATGACGCTGAAGACCAAGTTCATTTCAAAGAGAGAAATGCTGAATGACGGAGCTTTCTGTGAACCAGAATAAAGAGTTACATAGAAGCACTATGAAGCAGTTTTTTCAGACGTCTGGTCTGAAACAGCTGAGTACTCAAAGTCATTACAGAGGCTCTTTGTCAGCTTTTCCTTTTCTGAACACACGGCGATCTTAAAATTCGGGAACACAAAGCAAAGACGCATTAAAACATCTTTGTAAATGTCTGCATTGGCTGCTTGTAGCACATTAAATGCCAGTGAAGGTTCGCAGTGTCCGCTTTTTAATCTACTGCTTTTTAATCTACTGTGAAAAGAGGCAACTTGAGCAAACATATTTGGAAGTTAAAAACAGGGCACCGTGACTTTTTTGAACAGCAAATATGTTTTTCTGCATCAGAACAATGCCTTTAGTACATATGACCATATTCTATTTGCAACAAAACTGTTCAAATTAAATTTTCAGCTCATTTTCACCTTCTTTTAGTCTCGTTAAAGCAAGTTTATTGTGTCTATTTAGATATGCAATTAAAATGGACTTTCAGTAAAATCATGTAGTGATTTCAGTGCCTTTTAATAAGTCAGAATTTATTTGTTTGTGTAATGCGTTGAGACGGCCTTAGAGACATAATTTGTAATTGTTGATCGTTCTTAAAGGCATTATTCAGTCTATATCAGCCAAAAACACACTGCTTTACCTCATTCATCTCAGATATGTAGTAAAGATGGAAAAATGTCAAGAATATCCATCAGTATTTCTTGCAAAAAATTTGCCGTGGAATGCGTTTACACATTTTTTGTCATTTAACAAAAGATATAAAAAGACACAAGTAATACACTGGAATTATTGCTGGAATGCTTGTAAACGCAATTATCAGTACAATGACAACTTGGCAAACAATGCATGGACCGGTACAAGAATCTAAGTACTGCTTCCTGTTTATTAAAAGCATCCCTTGACATTGCAGACGCAGCTGGTACCCAGGATGTTTTCAGAGTCCATTCGCCACATATTTGAGCTGCGTAGGGAGTAAGAAACAGTGCAAATAGTTCACTCATGCTAACGCATGTTTTTTACACATAAAGTAGATAAAACATCATGTAGAAATTTTGAAACATCCTAATCATATCCCCAAATATATTTGTCAAGCATGGATTTCAGATATTCCAAAAAACGTGAGGAAACTTGGCGATGACCTGGAGGATGGAGATGATCATGTTTTGAGGCAAACATGATGGGAAAGTTGCTGAATGTCATGAGAATGACATGCTGACACCAATGCCATATAATGAAAGAAGGGAAAAATAACACAAAAGCCATCAACCAGTCAGGGTTTGGACCAGAACATTATATTCCTCCTGCCAGCTGCAGGTGATGGAGCTCATTTTTTTGGATGGGGACTGAAGGTGAGCAACTGATGTGTACATCTTTACCAGCTATTAAATTCATACAATTCACAAATGTGATGACTTTAACTAACAATGCATAATGTAAAAAATTTACTTAATGTACATTAAATCATACAAATAACTTATGCATGTGAATAAGATGAATATTATATTTACATGATACATTTTCCATGTAACCACAAATAGCAGTGGGTTTAAAATCCTGGAATTTGGGACTAGATCTCATGAAGACTTCTATGTTAAAGTAACAGGTTATAATCAAAGTAGCTACATTAGTTAGTTCACAGTGAGGAACGTTTTGAGTTGTTCAAGATGGGAGGATTTCACTTTACAGTGGTTTATTCTAAGCTTAACGGCCCCGTGAGAATTTCCCTCTGACTCTCCACACTAATGTCGCCCTGGCTGCTGTAGGAAAGACTCGCTCCGTTAAGACAAAACGTGTTAACGCCGCGTCCCCCGCGTGAAAAACGAAGGAAAACTCCACTCACTCAGCTCTGCGATGCTGCCCACACGGGTGGCCAGCAGCGACTGCTCCAGCGTGCGTAGCTCAGCTTGGGTGTATCCATGACCTTCGCTGCCTCTCCCTGAGCGCTGCTGGTCTCGGTGCAGGTTCAAACTTTCTGGCAGGCTCAGCACACCTGGAATAAACACAGAGACAGAGGCCTTGGCTCGTCAAGAAGCTAAAGTTGCGTCTCAGCAGCAGAATTTTTTTCTTTTTGTACATATCACCTCATGGAATGCCGGGGGAGCGTAAATTGCAGAGAGCGGCAGAATTGCAAATCAGCGGTTTTAGCTAAACGTTGGAAACCGGACCAGGGGAGTTAGGAGATCCACATTTATTTTTATCCCAAGCTGCAGTTGGAGGGGGTAAACATTTATCTTAATGATTAAACACAGAGTGCAGGGGTTAAAAGCACAGAGTGCACCTTATTTTTTTTTTTGGCTATAAACAACCCAGCAGAGAGAAATAAAAGAGCAAAAACCAGATGTCTTCTTTTTCATTTAATCATACTTAAAATAAATTCCCTCTGAAGTCGAATATGAGCGTACGCTGCTGTTTGCCTTCATCCTCGTCTTGTTTTTACATCATTACCTGAAGTCTAATTGAGGAAACCGGGCTCTGAGCTGCATTTGTTTCTATGATGCGAGCTCAAACCATGACCTTGGTGGGGGTTTTTACCTTGTGTTATATAACAACTTGTTGTGATCTCAGGTGTATTGTTTTTTTTTTTCTTCTTCTCCTTTGCAGCAGATTATGTTTGCAGACAACAATTAATCCATTTAGGGGGCCTTTATTGCAGCCAGGCCTCGTCTCGCTGCAGAGAATGGCTTGTGACAGATTGGATATTGAGGTTTTTTGTTTTTTTTTGCAATAGGGAAATGGAAAGCAATATCACACTGAGGGCTAATCCTAATGACAGCGTGCAGCAGGATAAGCCATTTCTCAACAAACAGCAATTAAAACAAGTCCATTTGTCTATCGCGAACGGCAGGATTAAAGACAAAGGCCCCATACGGTCGGGGGCGAGAGAAACAACGGAGTTTTCCTTGAATAAAAAGAAAAGTAGGATTTCAGCCTTAAATTCCTCCCACAGTGTTTTCTTCACTCGGTGTCCAGCCCAAAAATTCCAGTATTCCCAAACCAGAGTCCCACTCCCTATTCTTCCCACAGCCTTTTCCTTTCCGGGTAGGCTGACTTTATTTAGAGCTTCCAATAATTCCTGGAGGAGCGTTTTTTTTTTCCTTCGCTGTCCGACCGCTAAGCAGTATCTGGAGAGCAGCAGATATTTGGGTGTGCCTGAAAATAAATTCCTTGGGAAAAGTATGTGAAAGAAACGGAAAGTTTCAAGCGGCAGTAATGCGGCACGTCCTTAACACAATCCAGGAAAAGATGCCATCGAAGCAGGATTTTAATCACAAACGCCATGGCCTGCTGAATACTGAAATACAAACCATCGGATGCTGCTGAAAGTGTTTCATCACAAACATTTACAAAAATGTCAACTTAAAGGCAGATAGAGCACTTAAAGGCAGATAGAGCACTGCAATCAACTTATTTCCCTCAGGTGATATAATCTGCTGTACATAATTTAGAAAGCGGATATTTACATGGCCTGCATAAGACACATCCACATGTTCTTCTCATGTGACATTAAATGAGACTCATTTTAGGTGAGCTGTAATTTAAAGATTTGCTAAATACCAGCATATAAGAGAGAAATCTTTCTTTAAACTAAGAAGTTTAGATACACTAAGATCATTATGTGTTCAAAAAAACGTAGCTAACCCAGATGATTATGTCACGACTTTCTATTTAGAAATTAAGGACCAAAGACATTAGACATCAAACGCGTACAAAGTCAATATATCATCATCTGTGTAAAATATCCAAAACATTTCATAAGGATAAGGACACAAAACTTCACAAATTTATGTTGATAAAGCCTAATGAAAAAAATTATTTGAAGCAAAAATGGTATGAAGGTAAAACTCTTGAACTGCAATATTGCCAAAAAGGATGGCCATTATGGAAATAAGTGGAAGTTTTCAAGATAAACATTTTTATTTCTATTTCTCACCTTTTCATTTCTTGAAACATTGATTTTCACACAGTTGGGTTGGCTAATTGGCAAGCTACATTAAAAAGATTTAAGGACAATTCTTTCCATGACATTTAAACACTTAAAAACTTTATTTGCATCTCAACAACAATGGGACAGCACAGATCTCAGATATCTATGACCTATAGTAGTCTGGTTACCTTAAAGGTTTCCAGCAAACTAGAAATATTAGCAATGGAAGTTGCAGATTGTATTTTCAGGTTATGATGATGTTTTTTTAAGATTTGCATTTTATTTCCAGTTAGTTTTAAATTAAAGCATTGGGCCTTTGGCTCTTGAAGCTAAGATTGTGTTCAAGAAATCTAAGTTGAATCTAACACTGCCCCACAAAACATATCTTTATATATGGTTGTCTCAGGTTGCCCATTTTACTAATTCAACCAAATAATATATGTTGAAAATTGGTAATGCTTAGCCAACATGTTAAGTTATCTTAACCAGAGATGGTGAAAAGCAGGGTTGCCAATTTTATATCTGGTCTGCATTCACAATCCTTACAACTTTTAATCACATTTAGATGAATCCTGGTTCACAGTATTCACCCATTTACCAATTCATGTACTCATGCAGATAAATGGTCATAATAAATGATCAAATCTAATGCATATATACATTCAGTTGAGTACGACCATGAGAAAACTTTAGCTACTTTTAATGACTGATTATGACACCAGATCAAACCTACGTTGTCCTCCTGCTGACAGACATTATTGGTTGGAAGCATATAAACTCCCTGAGAGACTACGCGTAGATTAAAGAAAATTAATAATTGAGATTGTCAGCCGTCGAAGTTGGCAGGAAACATGCCCAGAGCGGGAATAAATTGAAGATTGTTTTTCCGCATGATGAAGCCATCACAAAGTTTTGCAGACTCCAAGCTTCAGAAGCAAACAAAGTTTCTGCTAAAATACATGGTATGAAACATCCTGGA
The DNA here is from genome assembly GCF_011125445.2 of Fundulus heteroclitus. Classification (NCBI taxonomy): domain Eukaryota; kingdom Metazoa; phylum Chordata; class Actinopteri; order Cyprinodontiformes; family Fundulidae; genus Fundulus; species Fundulus heteroclitus. Next base: position 17,883,333 of record NC_046377.1, read on the forward strand.
GTGTACTGGCTCTTTTGTTTTTGCTGAATCAGATGATTATGAAACTACAACGGTATATGAAGCTTAGGGGTCATAGTACTTGAGTGGTTTGAGTCTTACTTGAGGGGCAGGTACCTTTTTTAGTGTCAATACTGTAGGTAACTTTAAACCAGAGTTGACAGAAATCACATGTGGGGTTCCCCAAGGGTCCATCTTGGGCTCCTTCCAGCTCAGATTATAACAAACAAAAAGGTAACCAGAACTACACAGACGACAGCTCTACATTCACCAGGTGACTATGAACCTGTTCAAGCGTTGAGTAGATGCATAGAACAAAACTGTGTCCCATAATCTTTTTCAGTTGAATTAAAACAAAACGGAAGCTGTTTTGTTTTGAGACCAAAGAAACTGCGACTCTTCTATGACATGAAGATATTTTTCAGGATTAAAAAAGATAAAGAATCTTTCTTTGTCTCCCTTGGGAGGAGAAATTCTTCCTGCACAGTGGAGACATCTCTAACACAACACATGGATAAAAATCAGAAAACCTTTTCCACAACATCAGCATTCGGTCCTCTCTCCACTCATTCCACTGAAACACATCCAGACTTCTACAGGCTATTCATCGGCCCCAAAGTATCAATGCATCAATAAAGATATTGCAAAAAAATATTAAAAAAATCATCTTACTGTCTTAAATGTTAAAGAGGTTAGTGGAGAGAGGGACATGGCAATTTTTATATCGGTTGTGCTTGCACAGCGGGAACCCTGTACCGTCTCCCTGATTTCAAAAGAACGTGCCTTGAGATGACATGTTTCATGATTTGGCGCTATATAAATAAAATTGAATTGAATTGAATTGAATTGAACGTATTCCGGGTTTAAAACGTGTGTGGAATCCAGCATCATGTCTGCTTGCCTAATGATTTCTGGAGAAAAAGAGTTCCTGAGGTGACCTAAATACTCTTAACTAGAGTATTTATCTATTTATTTGAGATGTGGATTTAATTATCAGATTTCCAAACCAGCTGGTTATACAGTACTGAATAGAGATTAAACGATACCGTTGTGTTTTATAAGGCTGGTGTTGATACCGATTATGCTGACATCAGTCTTACTGGTGCCCAACATGCGCTGCTGGTTTTTATGGGCAGTGTTACGCCCACAGTTGGCCGGAGGAACGGGGTAACCTAAAATTAAAGAGTCTATGTGGTAAAATAGATTAAAAGTTTATTTATAAGGCTTTTAAACAAAAAGAGACAACGTCAAACGCGTTGTTTAGCCAGTTGAAACAACAACAACAAAACAGGGAAGTAACCGTACTATAACAACTGAACCAGCTTCTCAGCAAAAACAAACCCAACAACAAAAAACACAAAAAGGGAGACGCACTAAACTCAGGTCTACAGAAAATAACCTAGCCTAGCAAAACTAATATCTAAGTTGAGCTTTTTTTTTCAGGTTTAACAAGCTGACAAACTAACAACCGGTCAAATGACACAAGTGACAGCTTTCACAAGGTTCCCAAGCCAATAGTTATTCACAAACTACAAGGAACACATGGGAGCAAACAGGGTTCACTGTTCAAATGCAGCTCCACTGAATCAGGCTTTCAGTTTCTTTCTGAAGGGTCTTGATTGGTCTATGGCTTCTGGAAAAGGAGCTCAGCATGTCGGAGGCGGGTCCAGCGTCCTTACAGCCAATCCCAGGCGCGTGCCGCCACAGTATTTTCTGCATAAATATCACAGAGCCCCGTCTGCACTACTGGGTGAAAATCGACAGCCGTAACAGGCCGATTCTTGAAGGCGATACGGTTTTTCTTCCTCCGTTTACATGAGAAAAATGACAATGATAACAAATGGCACAAAAAAAGTCCCAAAACTTGTGTTTAAACCAGCTAAAATGAACAATCAGCTTCAGCCGTCACGACTCTTATGGGAGCACTTTGCTGTTTAGGTGTCACAGTGCAAAAAGAGCTTTTTTAGTTCAATGCGGAGAAGAAGAAAAAACACATGGACATTATTTTATGTAAAGGTAAATGCTGAACTCGTCGTGATACATGATATACCAGAAATGTGGGTACATAATTCTTAATGGGATCGAACACACGCACAGCAGTGGCAGCTCACCAGCTAGAGATCAGACATTTTTATAAACAGAAAATCACCGCTGTTCCCTCCCGCTCACAGTCAGACAGAAGCAGACTTTCAAATTCCAGCTACGGCTAAATTACAGTTAAAACTACATCTAAAGTGCAGAATGTATCCTTTTTGTTTGGCAACCAGCCACTCCCTGCCAGGGAGGGAGTATGCGCTTCACATGATCTCAAGGCATGAACGCTGAATACAGCAACGGATCAGTGAACGCATGCGCCATAGGGATGTGCAAAATAATCGTCATGACGATGCATCGCGATTCTAATTTTCGCGATCCAATACATCGGTTATTAATTTAAAAAACAAATAAAATTGCATCAGTGGTTGGCGAACATCAGTCCAAAACAAGTGTAATACAGCTTCCAGTCCAGTAGATGTTGCTGCAGATGTGTTGACGCCCGCTGCCTTGTGTCACAAGCATTTCCGGCCGCGGGATACTGTGACATAACATGGAGGAGACTGAGAACATTCGCACGGCTTCATCACATGTCAAGTCAGATGTTTGGATGCATTTTGGCTTTAAAAGCAAAGAAGGTAAAAACGAAATTGATATGACTCACGTAATTTGCAAACACTGTTACATCGCAATGAAATACTGTGGGAACACAACAAACTTAAAAGGCACACATGCAGAGGCGCCATCCAGAAAAACAAGAGCCGCCAGCGCCGCAAGCACTGATTAAACAAACAACATTCGATTGCAAGCTAGCCCCAACATCTACACGCGCAAACATTTGAATGTTTTCATTTCATTGGATAAAGGAACACTGAGGTCATGTAAACGGCACTGATTATCCTTATTTTATTTTAAGTTTTATAAATCCTAAGCACTTTTTGTCAGTGTGTCCACTCCAGTAATAGTAATATTTGTGTCCAGTAACAGTAATATTTGAAAGTCTTTTCAATAAATACAGCTATGTATGAATTCAGTTTCTTTCAGTTATGTATCAATTGAAGACACTATCCAGATCATACACAGCCAGTCAGCCACTGGTAATGGCTGTATTTCTTTCTAACACTGTTCAGTGAAAATATCACAATGCATTGCCATGCATCGCAATAATTCAAGTATCGTGATGCATCGTGATAGAATCGCATCGTGACTTCTTTAGCAATACCCACCCCTAATGCGCGCCAGATACTAGACAAAAAAACGCAAATATCGGCCGGCCGACGTATCGGTCGACTTCTAGTGTCGAATAATGGATTCTGTTGTCGCTTTGTAGAAAATTAACACAACGTCCTTAGAGAAACCAAAGAGTCGGAGTCTCCTGCTGTATAACGCAGGCGCTGAGGGATCTCCGCACTAACGTTTGCTACGTGTGTTTTCCAACTAAAGTTGCTGTCTAAATATTTGTATGAATCAACCTGCTTGATGAGGTTCAAGTTTACGCCACGTCCCCAGAATCAGAGGCAAAACATGAAGAGATCAGTTTTAATGCATCTCTCAGAAAAGTGCAAATAAAAGGCTGAAACCTCGAGTTCCTTTAAACCAAGATTAAATAAACAATTTGCTTGGAATGCCCTTTGACTGCTCTATTTGAACTATTAATTGAAACATCATTAATTTCAGTCTGTAGCCCAACTTTTCTTTCCTTACCTGTATTATTCCACCGCAATGCACGTTTTTTTTATTTATTTTTTTATTTCATTGGCACCAGTGGCCTTTATTTGACAGCAAGCTGACAGGAAGATGAAATGGAAAAGGAAGATGAAGCTTTCGTCTTTTCAACAGAGACGAACTTGAGGGATTAAACTAAAGGATACAAACATACAGAGTTTGTCTCGCTGCGGTTTTCCTCAGCGCCATTAATGCCAAGAGAAAGCGGCTGAAGCCAAGGCTCTGACAGAAGACTTCAAAACACCTCGAGGAAAATCAGTAGTGAGTCCACCTTTATCTCCTTTCCCACAGCGAGGCAGAGAAATCTCCTGAAGGCGCGCCCGTATCCAAAATAATTGAAATCGCATTCGCGTCATCCCCTGCTGGAGATTTCAAACTAGGAGGATTGAAGTTTGAAATATTTGTCTACATTTCTGTAATCAAGGCCTCCAATCGTCGTGGCCATCCAGGTTTAATCTACTTCTTTTTGTTCTATCGCTTCAAAAAGCTATGCTTTTAAAGTACCCACGGGGTCCAGGAGAGTTGTTTGCTGAATAATTCATCCAGACAGATCAAGACATATAAACCGGTCCGTAGCTATCTCTTTCCCCACCTCCCACTCCCTCTACATGTTATCTCTCACTAACATTTGGCTTCTGCGGATGGAAGGGAAAAAAAAAGAAAGAAAAGTAGGAATATTTGATCCTGGGTGATGTTTGTGTAATAAACATCAGAGGTGAGAAAAAAAAAAAAATGCCAGCCTGGCTCTTCGGAGATGAAGAAGGCGGATGGAATAGGGAAGGCTGACGAGAATGACAGATGAGATAATGACAAGAAAAATAAGACCCCGAGTTTTATGCCAGGATGTGTTGAATACTTGACCTCTGAGGCAACAGTGTGATTTGATGTACATCGACTTGAGAAATGCTCTAATCCTACATAAACAGGTAAGGATTGCCTTATTTGGGCCGTCTTCCTGTCTGCTGCCGTTGAACAGATGAAAATAGAGACTGGGTCATTGGGACAAGACCACTTCAGAGCTCTACGAGGCGTAAAGGAATCCCTGTAGTGATTTCAACAGGAACACTGCCGGTCACGCAAGTCATCATAAATAATGTAGAGGATACAGAGCTCTGCAAGCATCCACACCACAGCGGCCTGTGTGGGAATAAACCACTGGAGAAAGACTCACAGGAGTGTTTCTCCTGTGAAATAAAGAAGACATTTCATAGCCTAAGTTCAAGCTGGTAAAACAGTCCTTGTGTTGTGAACATGCAAGGCAACAGACAGTGATGCTTAAAGCGTCAACCGTCTACCCAGTTAATGAAGCACTCTTTCAGCCAGATGTCTTTAAGCATGAGCGCGTAGTTATTTAAAGACGGAAATATATTTTCTCCTGGCTCAGTCTTTTCACACTTTTCTCTGTGAAATAGAAAGCTAGAATAGCGCACTAATTATCTGGTCACGTTTTCAAGTACCCCCTGCATTAATGTGGCACTCCACTTGTCAGGGAAGATGGAACCAGATACATAAAGTTACTTGTACACAGCCGAACCAAGACAAACGTGGCCGCGCAGGAGGACGCACGCGTAGCTGCTGCTATCACATCTGTTTTGTCAGATTTCCAAATCGTCACGAAAGTGTCACTATCCAAATAAGCACACCTTGTGCTGGTTTCTCGTGGCGCCTGCTGCTTAGATTTTCATTTCACACCGTGATTGGCTAAAGCACATCTTTAGTAGGCGGGCTCTAGGTGTTGCTTCACCCAATCAGCTTGGAAACTTCTGCTGAATGTCCTTCCTTTTCCTGAACGGATGCGACTGGAGCAGATACAGGTTGATGATGTGCAGAACGTACACTGCTACACATTATCAATCTGGTTTGACAGGTTACCTGCACAGGTCATGTGAAATGACGTTGCCCCACAAGTAGGGCTGCCTGTATTAGCTGAGATTTCCTGTATTTCTGGGGACAGATTGTAAAAAACGGGGACGTTCTTCGGGAATTGGGGATGTCGTATCGTCCTAGTTTAAGTCAGTGACTAAAATATTTGCAAGTGCTACTTTGATCAATCAATTTATGAAATAAAAAGTGTATTTTGGACATACCAACATTACCACTTGGGGATACGACTAGAAACTAGTCTGTTAGCACAAACTGGCATTGAGAGTTGTATCTTTTGTATTTCAGATTATCGGGAGTTTGCTAGATTATTCCAGATGAGAGTCATTTGAATTAGTGTAAGATCTAGATCCAACTAAAGTTTTCATGTATAGACTATGCTACCCAACATGGCACTTTTGACACTTTTCCAGATGACATTTAGGGGTCTTTAAGGACATTTATGCAGCACAGAACATTGAAGCAGATAGAAAAAATAAATAAATGCGTTTATCCTCAACCTGTTGCAGGTATATACAAGCAACTTGGTCAATTTATTCTTTTCTATATAAACATTCAGACTCCCTTTTTATGTAAGCTTTAATATCTCCAAGCAACACCAGATAAAAAGCCCCATTTTTAAAACTACTCAAAAGATTTCACACAGCACAAGTATGTGTAAGCCTTTGGCTGAAACAGAAAAATGACAGCCTCTAACAGGCCAACAGAAATCTCCTTTCCTGACTCCACAGGAGATCACTCTGAAGGCTAGCAGGCACCACTGAGGCTTAGGAAAAACACCTTACTACTTTCACAGGTGACAGTACAATGCGGTTTGAGCAGAGCTTTGAGGAAAACACAGCTGGTTTAATAGCACACCTTGACATTTTGAATTGGAAACATATATAGCTTTCCAACACCAGACATTTTCTCATGACATCAGGGAAAACACGCTTATATTTGTAGAAGAATTTTGTTTTTCTTGTTAGGGTTTCTCACCAAGCCAGAGACAATGCGTCCCCCCATGTCTGCTGATTTACCAATATATAAAAAGAAATAAAAGAGAAACTTTTTACAAGTGTAACTGATATTAATGAAGCAATTGACTATACAGAGTGGACAACATGCATTGAACTGTCAATGTTTATATTTGAACCCATTGACTGGAAATTGATAACAGATATCGGTAGCAACCAAAGTAAACCACAGAGAGAATAAAAATCAAAACAAATATGTCCACAAACCACATTTGTGGACTATTGAAAAATACTTTTCTGGTAACTGTGGTTTTAAAACATCTTTGCTCGGACGTCATTTTTGACCCATCTTTCTGAACAAATTTCTTTTCTGTGTGCTCTGATCCTCAGTCCTGTCCACAGACTTCCAATTGGATAAGGGTGACTGGCTGGATCCCTCGAGTTGCTCTATTTTCCTTCTCTAGAACCAATGAAAAGTTGCAATGTTTGGGTGTATGGGATTTTTAATCCCCTACGTTCTCATTAAGAGAGAGTATATTTCTCCCTTCATCCTTCCTTCAATTACACAGAGTCTGCCAGTGCACCAAGCTAAAAACAGCCCCGCACCATGAGATCATGAGATACCTCTTTCAAATTTCACTGTTGGTGAGGTGTATTCTTTTGGGTGATGTGCAGCGCTACTCATCCAACAAACATGGCGTGTTCAATGACATCTGAAGAGATCAATTTAGGTCTAATTTGACAAGATCACACCCTCTCAAATCTCTTTTGGCAAATTTTAAACAGTCTTTTCCTTCATCTGTGGAGTCTTGCGCAGTACATGGTCGGTAATCCTAATTCCAGATTTTTCTGAAGCTATTTTGACCCTTGGTCAACTCCTGATGATTCTTTTGACCTGTTGGGGTGGACATTTGGGGAAACTGTGTTCTCTATAACCAAAGGCATTTACTTTGCAATGATAAGGTTGTGAGAGGGATCTCTTTTCTATTTGATACTTGTGTGACATCCTGCTGATGAGAACCCTTTTCATTGGTTTAGTTTTATGGGCCGATGTCTTTTGTTGCCTTTGGATTGGTGGATTACCTGAGTTTTTCCAGAGATCTGGTGTGAATTTTATTTTAATTGGCCCATTTAAACTGTATTTTTAAGGTGTTAATTACTTATTTTCCTTGCTCTATTCTATAAACTGGCAACCAGATTAGTTGACGGAAGCATGCGCTAGGTCAAGCAGATTTTTCTCCTTTTTGCTAGACAGAAGTAACATTAGAACAAGGTCATTTCAAACAGAGCCAGGGTCTGTTTGAGATCCAGCTTACAGCAGAATGAGATCCGTGATCAATTCCTCTTTGTGACAAGCTGATATCCCACCTGAATACTTTTATCGCTTGAAAGCTCGATCAGTTAGGCTCAACCTTTGAACTAAACTTCTCAGGAGAAATCCCACGAAAAAAAAAAAGAAAATCAAAATTGATTACCTGATAAAAACCAGACCTTGACAATGATGTCATTCCTATCTACAATGAGCCTTTATTTATACCCGAGCTACAAGTCAAGGTCAGTGGGATAACTCTGCAGCTTTCAGTGGAGTGTATGGATTGCAGCACCATTCAGATCCCCCTTTTTTTCCGCAGGAATGTCCAATTGATTTTTTTTTTCTTTGTCAGTAGGGAACCGCACTCCCTCCCTTGTAAGCAATGAAACTCTGCAGGAATATTAACAGGTAGTTGCCATGGCACTAGGCGACTGCTGCCTCACATTGCAGCGATTGGCTGAGCTGGAAATGCTTTACTGTAGGGAAACCATTTACACAAGGAAAAAAAAAAAAAAAAAAAAACTCAGAGTGATTTTTAAAACCCCGGAGCCACAGGCACATTACCGAGCAGACACAAACACAAGCAACAAAAAGCATCTCATCAAAAAGGGGAATGAATTGGCGTGATGGCTGCTCCAGCGACTACACCACAGAGACATTTATTCCCTCATCAATAATGAATGAACGTACTGAGGACTGAAATGGTCAAAATGATTAAACGGTTGACCCCGCTGATGAACTCGAATTGATCCATAACTCAGCTGTTGGTAAAAACCCACATGAGTAAAGCAAACCATTTCCAGTTGCGATCCCTTAAAAATACAATTTTCTATTGTTCACGGGATCAAATATGAGAAATTGACACATCACAAAGCATGACTTTAATTCTAATCAGTTGAAAATATCATTTCTGCCGCAGCTGTTTTCTTTGGCCGCTGTGTTTGCTTTGGAAACACCGACTGCATGCTTAAAATAAGGGAGTAAAACTGTCACAGTGGTTCCTCACAAAGAACTTTTTGTGTGACAAAAAAACCCTAAGAATAATAAGAAAAAAAGCAGAGTTTTCTTTGTGTATGCAAAAGAGATAAAACATGAGCTACAAAAAATGGGGCGCATGTCAGCAAGCAAGGCAGGAGGCTGCTTTAATTTCTCTAATAGCTGAGCTGCAGCGTTAAAGGCGACACAGCATGCTTTTTGAAGCCGTCCTTTTCAGTCTGCTTGGACAACAAAAATCGGAGCGAGACATAAGATTCGCAAAACTGGTAAGCCGGAGATCCAGTACCTTGTTTAGCAGCTCTGTAACAAATACTGTGACAATAATGTTCAAAAACTGTAATAGCAAAAGGCTCAAGTAGAATAAAGTATAACTGTGAAGCACCTGGACACACAACGTTTCTGCACCCGTAAAGACACAAAGCACACAATAAAATGTATTTAATGGATAAAAAAAAAAACAGATCTTGCACTTAATCTCCTTAATTTCTGTCCTCTATAACTGTTGCTCTCTATCCTGGTCCTCAAGGCTCACCGTCCTTCATGTTTTAGATGTGTTTCTGCTCCGGCACATCTGATTAAAATTATTACATTACCTCCTCAGGATGCTATCAAGAGCTGGAGAAGCCGGTTTATTCCATTCATTCAGGTCAGAAGGGAACCACGACCCAGATTAAGAGCCACTGCTCTACAGCATGCAAAATATCTTAAATTAACATCCCAGTTAATGATTTTTTTTGTTTGTACTGTTTGGGTAGAGCATAAACTATTTCTGTTCTTTGAGCATTGCTTAAGATATATGAGTTTGTATTAAACCGGAAAACCTGAAAGCCAATCATAGTTTTTAGTTGCAGCTCACTGACCTGTTTGAAAACAGTATGTATGATAAATGTTTCCCATCCTGCTTGTTTCCAGTGAAATATTCCGCCTCTTCCAGTAAAAAGTCTCTCGACCAATTGGGCCCGTGCATTCTCATAAATAAATCACACCAAACAAGCGTCTCTGGCATGAAAAGTCATCCAGATGACTTCTCTCACAATCATTTGCAGAGCTCATCTCTTTCCCTTGAACCTCTCAGCATGTTTACACGCATTCACGGCCCAAAGATATTTTACATATTCCACATCTAACAACATCTAAATTAGCATCTAAAGACTTTTTTTATTAAATATGACCATTTTGTTTACCACATCTCCTACTTGGCTCTTTAATAAACCAGTTTGGGCTTCATGTTAAAGCAGCAAAAATTGGTTGCAAACAAAACAGCTCATAATTTACTAGATAAAAGTCCAATCTTTATTATTCTATTTTTCATTTGAACATATGTTTTTAATTTCTGACTCTCGGTTGAGAAATTAAATTTATTAAACCTAATTTTTAGAAATAACTTTGAGAATAATTTGAGTGCGTTACTATTACAAGTATAAAGCATATAGTTTTTTATTATATTATTATTATTTATAAAGCCTGGGTTTGATATTCCTTATGCTTAAATGGTTCTTTAATTGTTACAGCAATCTGTATTTTATTTTATTTTATTACGGAATCCTAAACCTAAAATATCTTGAGTCAAAATGCTGTCATTTTGACAACTTCATTGAAGCTTTTATAGAAAAATTAATAAAATGATAATTCTTTTTCAATTTGAGTTTATCTTTAAAGGTAAAAGTAAAATCTCAGGTGCCAGATAAAGTCAGAGGGGGAAAAAAAAAAGTATTTTCATCTGAAATGAGGCGGAGAAGTAGCAAAATTTTGCCTCTAATGCTGTCAAGCATCTCAAATGGATTTTGAATTCTTCTCAGCCAATGAGCCCTTATAACATTTAGGGTCTTCATTTCAGAGGCAATCACATTCAGTAATGATAGAAGGAAAAGACAAAAGCGCAAATCTGAATTTAATTCAGTAGTGAACCAGTGGTTAATCTCCTGAACGCCTTGCATATACGAATCATTTGAAAATACGCATAAAAAGTTATTTTTCTTCGTGCTTCATAGAACAAATGCAGTTAAAAGTTCTGAAACATTTAAAAACATGTTGATAAATTGGTTAATTAGATGTGAATTAAAATGAAAAGTGTAATCAGTGAGATTATACAATATTGACATATAACACATTTTTCATTTAGAGTTAGCCTGTCTCTCTAAGCAAATATCAATATCTAATTAAAATGGCTTGGTTTATCCAAATTAGCACTGAAGAGTCTCCACCCATATTAAAAATCATCTGTGTGGCGTCACTAACCGGACATTTTTGGTTCCTAACACTCTTGGCTTAGTTGCAGTCGTTTCTTTTGTGCTTTTTGATGTGCCGTTTGCAGACTCTGCACAACGTGCTAGCAGCTTAGCTTTTTGCAGAACGTTTCTGGTTAATAACCCAAAAAGCTTGTGTAAGTTCAAATTAGAAGTGCATCGAGGACCACGTTAAAATATCACAACACTTCTTATTTAGAGCAAGGGTCTCAGATACCTTATCTAGCAACTTTTAAAGAGGTTTTTACTTTAATCAACCTGGATAAAAAAAAATAGGTTATCAGCAGGACTGATAGAACTTATCGCACTGATCTGAAGGATCTTTCTCTATCAACGCAACTATAACGTTATTTTTTAGAGCAGTTCTAAATAAGACTTTATTTATCACCCAAGGGGGATGGAAATTAATTATCAAAGCAGCTTGACAGGATAATTGGTGCACATCTGGGAAGATAACTTAAAGGAAATCATTAATAAAAAGGCTGAAAAATAATAATTTTATATGTAAAATAAATATGCAAAAAATAGGAACACTACATAACACAGAAAGGAAAGATGCAAAGTAGGTGAAACGTACGCATTGTCAATTTTATACATTTATAGGTTTCTGTTGTCTTATTGGTGATAGGTGGAAAGACCTGAAGCATTTCGTTAGCTGTTCTTTTTAAATGCATTGCCTTACTTACTGTTTTATAATTCATTTTGTGTCCATTTTATGTAATGAACTAGTTTCTAATAATCCATAGTTAAAAAACAAAAAATACCAATTATGCCGCAATGAACAGAAATGCTTTTAAAAATCTGAGTTTCATATGTGAAGCCGCTATTTGTGGGAACACAACAAACAGCAAATCCCTTTTTATTTTGGTATTCAGACTGCTGTATATGGGGTATTGCTTAAAAACTACAGTACTGTGACTAAATTACTGTACAGACATTATCTAGGCCTTGGGAAACCTTTTCTTTATTAGTGAAAATGAAAAAAAGGTTATTTTTAAACATATTCTAAAAAATCTCCTCTTATCTCAAAGCATCACTACACCCAAAATTAAGCACAAACCAGAGTGAACAAATGAGTTTCAATACTGATTTAGAAACATTTAAGGTACAAGCAGGAAAATTACAGGATTGTTGTTGGTCTTGTGATAAGCTTTGCTTGTCTCTGTGTGTTTAATTTGAACTTAAGGTGAGGCAGAAGTTAGATCGTCACGCACAGCTTTAATTGGCATGACCTTGAGCAGATGCAAACCGCGTCAGTGCGTGTGTGGATCCATGTGTTCTGGGTCATAAATTACACATCTGAACACAAGCGCAACGTGTGGGTCTCTCCAGGTTGTTTTTGGTGCTGCATCCTCAGCATCACGAAGAGCCTAATCCTTCATCATCTGGACATCTTTATCAAGCCAAACCAGATGGACCGCAGATGCCTTACTATATTTACAACCTCCCTCAAGAAGACACGACAATATCATTGCACTAATTAGATGAACCCACCTCTTGTGCCCCACATTTAGTGTGTTGTTTATGCTGTTCAGATAATATACGGTGTAAATAACTCTCAACATGGCTTCCCCTGATAATGCGTTGCACTATGTCCAGCGTATATCGTGTGTGATGCTGTTTGACTCATCTCAGGCACAAGAGGTGAAGAGACAAAGAGCAAGCATAATGCAATCAGCAGAAGGACAAAATGGCCTAGGATCAAACATTTACATAGTCATGAAGCTGTATTACTCACAGCTGGAAAAAAGTGAAAGAAAGCAATTCTTGCACACACTAAAACTCAAATTGTTGTAACTTCATTTTGACAAAGAAGCAAAATTCTGTCTAAATCTGTCAAAAGTTATAAAACTTAGACAAGTAAATAGATTTTTAAATGCTGAAAAGCCTGAGAGTGAGAATATTAATTAATAAATCTAATCAATGTCGTTATCTGAAGTCAAGAAATAATCTAAACGGCCATACACCTACAGAAACTGCTTTCACAGACGACCTTCAAAATCTCCCTTATGCCCTTTTAGATTGTGCCAAAGCAACAACTTATTCAAGGAGGATATCGCTCTCAATTTTCAAAATAAAATTATTGTATGACCGCTATGTGATATGTTCAACCTGTGTAATCTGCATACCTGTGAATATGTGACAAAGTATCTTGTTTATGGGGTTTTGTATGTTATTAATTTAGAAATTCATTGTTACGTCAATTTTAGATAGCAATTATTGTGTCAATAGGAAATGAAAACCAGCTTTTACTTTCAATAGAATACTTTTATTCTTGCCTTAAATCTGGAAACAGCATCAGGCTCAATATAGCTTCAGTCACAAGGGTAGTTTTCATTAGTGGTCTCTCCAGAGAATAAGAAAAATATTAGAAAATTGAAAGAATTGAAAAAGTGTGAAATATTTGTATTTAATTTCTATTTGCTGTTAAAGGAACAATAAGTAATACTAATGACACCTAGTGGTTCGCATTGGAACAACATACACAACATCCTGACATTTTCTCCACGGTCCATTGCTGCTGTGAATCCCCACAGATTTTTTTAAATTATTTTTTTTACCTCCTTAGGACAGGTCTATGATGTTTGTATTCTGTTCTATTTCTGGTCTGCTTCTCTTACTGGCTTCCTTGTTTGCACGCTGCTTCTCTTTTGCCAAGATAAAATACCAAATGCTGCGCTCTATTTTGGGAACCCTGGGTACTCTCATATGATTGGCTGAGAAACCAGGAAGTAAATACGGGCTACACTCTGAACTGAAATAGTTCTGTACCATACCTTTAGGTTTGAAAGGAAAAAAACTTGACTAAGGCATTGTTGATGGAGAGAACCGATTGTTTATAGAGAATGTTATTTCCATCCACAAATGAGATAATTTAGATTTATTTTACAGTAAATATCTTACTTAGTGCTCCTTTAACTGTAATGATTCTTTAAATCTGCTTGAGTGAGAATATTGGACGGAACACATCAACAGGTACAGGAATATTTTTATTTTTGTTTGGATTGTACACTTTGCTACATTTGTTAAATTGTTATTAATTGGTTGCTTTTTCCTTCTATGACAAAGTTTAGACTTTGAAATGGGGAAACAACAGGAGATCCTACGAAATGAACCAGAACTAGCTTTATTGCCTTTATATATGTTAAATTCCTCTCAGAGTCCAACTCTTAAATTAATATTCAGTATTAAAGCTTATAATTTAGGACTTGAACTTTCTGTCAGCTCCTGTGACAGCAGTATACTCTTCATAAAAGTCACATTTTTAATCAGCCTAAATGATATTTTAAACCCCTGAAGCAGCAGAGTGCAATTAGTCATATATTTATTACATTTTTTTGATTGTTTTCCTGAATGTTAAAGGAAATCATTCGGAAATAGTGTTTGGTGTTTTTCATTTGGAAACAATGAAATAATTAGTCATTAAATTAATTTCCAGAATCAGGGTCTTTTAATATTGTTGATTATTTGTGTTGTAAGTTTATTTATCGTAAATAAATATTAATTTGGGGAATATACAGAATCACACTAAATTTGTGTGGCTTGACCCGAGTCTGTGATATGGAAATGATGAAATAATGAAAGTTTTTGTCATAAACTGATAGAGTTATTTTTTCCTATTTTCTACATATTTTATGTTATTTACTATGTTCATTGCATTTATCACGTACATTCTCTTTACTACTAAGAAGTTTTAAGGTTTTAGTTATTCAGAAATTAAAGTGTATTTCATGTGACTGATCTCTCTCTCATTACAGTGTTTGTGTTTATTGTGTTAATCGTATATTTGCTGGAATATATAGACCAGTGGTTACCATTTTATTTTACTATGTATGTGTATTGATTTACTCTCTCTCTCTTATCGTTATTTATTTATTTATTTATTTTCCTTATCGTTATTGAAGGCCTGCAGAATGCAGAGAAATATGTTGTGACAATAATAAGTGTTTTTCAAAATATGTCTGAAACTGTTATGAACTGTATTCAGCCATCTGGAGTGCTTACTCTGTACTGTATGGACTGCTTGGTATTATCTCGAAGGTCACAGAATGTTTTGCTTATCCCTACCCCTTAGCTTGACAATGTAACCAGGGATTCCTTTGGATAATAAAAAGAGAGGAGGCGACGGAGTATGCTTTAGAGCGAGTAGGAGATCTGTAGTTAAGCATCTCCGTTCGTTCTCCTTGCAAGATGAAAACTAACTTTCCTGTTGTCTCTCCTCCTTGAATGTTTTAGGTGTTTAGACCTGACATAAACTAAACCTGATGAGTTAATCAAATGATTAATCTGGTTACTCTACAGTAATATTTATCAATGAAAACTGTCAATTATAACTTTGCATGCTATAATTCACAGATTTGAAAGTCAGTGGGTGATGTCTGCATGCAAAAGGAAATAGTAAGATAGTTTTTGATCCTAGTTATTGAAATAATTACAGAACATCTTGAAACGTCAGTGAATGGGACCTTTAATCTATGTTCATACATTCAAGTTTCACAACAAATATGATCTTGATAAGTTATTTATGTTTACTTTGTGTCATATTTTAATGAAAGCTGAAATAACATATAGTATAAAGCTTTATGATTACAGCAGTAACCTTTCCAAACAGATTCTCTACCTTCCAGAAAGTTAACAGTCTCCTGTTTTTTAAAATATATTGAAATATATAATAAGAAGAGAAGATAAAAGTTCTTGTGTATCTGTTTTGTCTCCTATTGTGCTGCCTCTCGGGTAAATAAATCATAACAACCTTAAAGTAGCTTTACATTTTTACAAGGTTTTGAAATATTGCTGTGTATTCACTGTAATTTCCTTAAAAAAAGCTCTTAAGTAGACATGACAGAAAGAAAGCATCTTAGCAAAAGAAAAATGCTGCATTTCATCTGAAAAATCTGACCAACACATGTGAAGCAAGATGGTTTGGAGTGAATAAAAATCACAAAGATGTTATGTGGAGGATGGGGGAGAAACAACTATTCTCTTTACAGACAGTAGTGAGGGTGACTCACGTGAACTTTAAAGTCTCTGAAGTTTGGTATTCCAAAACAAAAATATTAACTTTTGGATGAAAAAAAATTGTCATTTCAGAAATCTCACTATTTTCCCCCTCATAAAGGATCTTTGGAGAAAGCCGGAGTGCTCACTCTATCCTGTTTTTGTTTTACCCTGATAAGCAGCTACATCATCTGCTGGACAAAATCCCACTTGAAATGTTTTTTTTTTGTTTTGTTCATATTGCAATCTGAATTGTGTTTACAATGGCCTGCCGTAGTCCACTGATATGGAAAACGCATCATCACTCCATATATGGGCGTGCAGATTTTACTCCAAGCAGCTCTGCTTCCAGAGCTTCCCACAGTGTCAGAAAAGCATACGAGAACCTGGAAGGGCCAATTTTGAATTATTTAAGCTACGACTGTCGAGATTTAATCCAAATACGAGGATATTTCCCCCTTTAAGGTTGAACATTTTTGAAATTATCCTAGAAATCAACAGTGAACACGACATCTCACCTGCTCCTGTTCCCAAACGCAGCACATTACAGCCCAGCTATATATAGCACCAAAACTAATTCACTGGTCAGCTCGGAGGCACCAAGCGATCACACGTTTACACCTTTTCTAATAGAGTGCTGCTGGACACTCTTTCTCCTTGTTTTTTTTTTTTTTTCTCCAGCAGAAATCTGCCCCAGGCCCTATTTCTCACAGTATTTCCCAACGCAGCATGTGTAAAGAGACGGACGGACACACTCATCCCCTCAGCTCCTCCCGTGTCTCCCCGCATACGTAAATAGAACACGTCTAATTTGGCAGGGGTGATGTTGACATTTGGATCTGACGTCCCGGCGGGAAGGGTATGCGAATTAGAATGTCGCCGCCGCACAACACCTGATCTATTCTTCTGTATTCAGCAGAAGGTTCTCACCACTGCAGCAGGGAGAGGAAGCCCAGTAAAATCCCCTAATATCGGAGGATTATCAGTCCCATCCTTCTTCTAAAACGATCCTACGTTCCGAATGGAAACGAGAGCTGTGATGCTTTTATAGCTGAAGGACTTGTTATGACTAAAGCACTGATTTGGGTCTTTGTGTGTTTTAGATTGAACTAACACAAACAGCAGAAATCTGTTTATTAGTAGTAGAAAGTCCAAACCACCATGAATTTACCATTTGAGCTCCGATGGCTGCCTGACAGAGCAGGTCGCAGAAAACAACCAGCAAACCAAATCAGATAACTCATTAGTCTTCTTCAGACTGTTTTGACATGGAAAACCACGTTCGATAAACAGCTTCGTCATTGTCACGTCAGATGAGGACAGATTTCACTCAATTAGTCATTTTAGTTTTATTTGTTGTTGTTTAGAGTCAGTTTAAGCACACATGGATTTGGGTAGTTTAATGAGAAGAGGTCGTTCCGTTGACAAATATTATGCAAATGTTTTCAGCTGTCTGTCCTTTCTTCATAATCTACTTGATGGGCCAAATTTTTTTTTATATTTATTTTTGGGACTTTGGCTTCTTTGGACTTTTTTTCATTTAAGTCTCTTTCTTTGCTGAGACACAGTTCTGGTGAGATGCTTACTGTCGTAGTAAAATGATTATACAGTGTTGTGAAAATGAACCCCCAACTGATTTGTTACGATTTTGCTTTACTGCAACACCAATATGTTTTAGATTATCAAACAAATTTCAATATCAGATGATAACCTGAGTAGATTAAATTAAATCTATTTTCAAGAGCCCTAATCCCTTTGCTAAATCTTTATTTGAGATTAACGATACATTTTTGATTATTCGTGATTACTATTTGAGCCTGCCTTCAGACTTACTGAGAGAACCTGAGCTGTAGAACCACGTAACAACCTAAACGGTAAGTGTTTGACAACATAAAGCTAAAAGATACCACGCTGCAAAAAGGGAACTAAAAGTAAGTAAACTCTTCTTGAAATTAGTTTGTCCTTGATTTGAGCAGGCAAGTTTAAATGATCTGCCAATTGAATAAGATTTTTGCACTTAAAATAGGAACAATTCATCTTCATCATCTTATTTCTAGTGCAACATATCCATTTATCTTATTTTAGGGGTCAACATTGTCATTCTATTGCCAGATAATCTTATTTACCTGCTTAAATCAAGCACAAATACACTCATTTTAAGAAATTTTTGCTTACTTTTAGTTCCCTTTTCGCAGTGCAAGAAGCAGCAACATCATGCCCAGTTCTAAAGAAACGCATGAATAGATGAGAAGCAAACTCCCAACCTCAGGCTTAGGGACTCCAGAGAACCACAAAGAGAACATCCACAACGGTAGAAAACTTTGGACAGCCGTGAAGCTGTGATCCCGTCACAGGTGTGCCAAACACCCTGAAGTACACTGGGGTTATACAACAGAACAACGATCCAAAGCACACCAGCAAATAAAATGGTAAATGGCTTCTATGACGCTTTAACAAGTCCGACGGCCCAAAAGCGCTTCACACTACAGTCAATCATTCACCCATTCACACCCTGACGGTGGTGAGCTATGCTGGTAACCTCAGCTGCCCTGGGCAGACTGACAGAGGCGAGGCTGCCATACAACGGCACCACCAGACCCTCTGACCACCACCAGAATGCAATTTGGGTGAAGTGTCTTGCCCAAGCACACAACGACTGAGATGGTTGGAGCAGGGGATTGAACCGGCAACCCGTCAATGGCAGGACAAAGTCCCTAACTACTTCTCCACTGTCGCCCCCACTGTCATAATTTTCTAAATGGCAACAAAAGAAAAATGAAATAAATAAACTATAATAAGAAAGGTTTTCAAATGCTGCGACAGACTGGCAACCTGTCCAGGGTGTACCCCGCCTCTCGCCCAGTGAACGCTGGAGATAGGCAGCAGCAACCCCCGCGACCCCATGAGGGATTACGCGGGTCAGAAAATGGATGGATGGATGGTTTTCAAATGGCATAGTCAATATTTATGTAAACCAGTGGTTCAAACTCAAATCCTTGCGGGCCGGTGTCCCTACACACCTGAATGAAATAGCTAAACTGGCTAGCTAGCATCCAGTCAGGCTCTGCTAATGAGCTCATATACAAGCCAGGTGTTTTTAATGGAAGAGACATATCCAAAGGTTGCTGGACTGGAGACTGAGAGCACTAATTTAAAGTTGGACCGATCTTTTACTTGGGCTAAGCGTATCACCCGATACCGATCCGATACTACTGTTAAATAAACAAACCGTGTACCTTTGCATGTGAGTGAAGTTATCAGGCTTCAAATAAACATTGTTAAAAAAAAAGTTCTGCATGTTCTTCAGCATGGTGCTTTTGGAGGTGCTTATATAAGTTTGGGGTGTTGAATTTACTTTATCGGACTGAAAATGTTTCCATATAGCAGACTTGGCTCGGTCGGGCACTTGCTCCATGTTGCTTTGTGTTTGCTCATCGCTAGCTGCTATGCCTGCTTTGCATAATCACCGCTGCAAACATAGAATAGAAGTGACTAAGATATGATATTAATAAAAGATAATGAAAGAAAAAAAGAAATGACTGGATCGCAATGCTGGATCGCCATCAATCATCCAATATCCATTAATTAGTCAGTATCGGAGCTGGCATCTGACCCGACCCTCATTTCCAGTACAAAAAAGGCGCTAAACAGGAGTCAAAAAGCAAAGAAGCACTGGCAAAATCAAGATTAAAGTAAAAACACTGAGGAGGTTTAAAATACATTCCTCATTCAGCAAACAGTTTGCTGATTTTCTAATCACACTAAAATGACATTGAAACTTCAGAAATATACGAAATGGAAGCATCTTAAAACTAACATTTGTAATAAAGAAAAAAATGGAAACACTTTGAGTTTTGTCTTGAATATTAGTTGACATGCTTAAATCTGGTAAAAAAAATAAATAAAAACCCTGCAATTCTTGATCTAAACACGGATAGAATAGATATAAAGATTAACTTTCGCTTTGTGTTTAGATAATAGCTCAGATGCAAGTCAAGAAGCAAAATGAAACAATCACTCAGATTAAGACTGGCAGATCTATATTTGGGGGCAATATGACTCGGCCCTTGATGTTAAGGCTGGCGACGTGGCCGATGTGACCGCGCTGCACGCTTACAGGTCACGGCGCCGCGGGGCGCTGCGACCAGTCGGACCGGGTTAGGAGGTGGCGGAGGTTACGCAGCTGTGACCCGCCGGAGCCCGGAGGCCTCAGCTGATTTCACGTGTCCCCGCAGAGCTCAGATCTCACGATGAAAGAGCGAGAGAGATGATCAAGAGAGAGCGAAAGAACAATGGCGATAGAACACAATGAGGATGAAGGCTGCAGAGAGAGGCGTGAGAAGGAAAAAAAAAGAAAGTGGAAATGTAAGAGTGATTGATGTCTGGAGATTGAAGAGGGTAGGATGAGGGCGAAGGAAGAAGACAAAAGGCCAGGAAGTCATGTTTTATCCTTCAGCTTCACAGCGACTGCCCTGCTGAGAAGTCATCTTCTCTTCGAGGCCAGAAGTGAGAGCCAGGAGAGAACTTGTACTGAAAAAAAAAAAAACTTTCTTTGTTGCAGAGCTATTTTGGATTCTTCCAACGACACTTTGAATAGCTGATAAAAAGGCTTAGCTCCTTATTTACAAAGCAAATAGTGCCAGTCATATCCTGGAGCAAACACACCCTTTACATTTAGCAGGTGTGAACATTTAGCACTTTTTGTGGATTCCTGAAGTTGACTTACCTGACTCCGCCAGATAGATTTGCTCCGCATATCCATCTGGAAACCTTCCGTTGAAGTAACTTTGGGAAGGGGCGAAAATACTGGTTAGCTGATTGGCCTATGTTGGTGATAGACGGGCCAAATGAACCAATCAGATTCGTCGTCGCTCTGCGACGATGAAAACACAACCACAAGCCAAGCTACTCTTGCTGCTGCAGGTAAAGGCTCGTTAGCTCAGCAAATAAATACTCTGTAATTCCGATAAAACTTGATCGATAGCCATGCTAACGCTAGTTTCATCGGCTGAAACCGCCATGTTGTTTAGACTGAACTGACGCGCTTCCCGTTGCGTCACACCTCAACGCGCCTCAAAGCCAACGCTGATTGGACGTTCGTTTGGTGAACGGCTCCAAATTTTCTTTAACGGAGAGTAGCCAGACTGATCTGCGAGTGAAACCTTGAAAGCTCGCGAGATCAGGATGGTCTCACGAGGCTAGAAGTTGACATCTCTTCACAGTTAAAAAATACAACCTTCAAAAAAATAAATAAATAAAAGCGACTGAATGTCAGCGACCAACTGAATTAGTCACAGTTTTTCTAAAATTTTAAATGCTGAAGTTGTGTTTTTGCAAAGGATGCGGCTTTCCATTGTAACTTAACATACAGATATCAGCATTTCATTATTTGTATTATCTACTTACAGAACAGCATAATTGTAAAGTGGCCAGAAAAGGACAATTTGTTTCAAAATTGAACAAAAGAATAATGGAAATGGGCAAAGATAACATGTGTTCTTAGATTTTTGCCAATTCTTCTTTGCAAATTTAGGCTAAACTCAGTCAGATTGGATGGAGGCATCTGTCAACGTCACTTTTCAGGTTTTGCACAATTCTTAATTGGATATAAGACTGTGCCATTTGAACACGTTAAAAAAAAAAAAAAAAAAAAAAAAAAAAAAAATATATATATATATATATATATATATATATATATATATATATATATATATATATATATATATATATATATATGCAACCCCAGCAGGTTGCATCAAGTCTCTCCAAGCAGCATTCACTCCTCCTGAAAGAGCATAGAGCCACGGTGGACAGTCGTCTGCATTGTCGATGATTTCACCCCAGTCTTCAGTCCTTTACAGGTTTCTTTCCAGGATTGCCCTCGGTTCAGCTCTGTCCATCAATGCATCATCTCTGACCAGATTCCCTAGTTTTACTGAAGTAAAGCATCCCCAAATCATGCCGCTGCCGCCACTGTGTTTAACATCAGAGATGGTTCATTCAGGCTGCCATACGAGGTTTTGATGTAGACGAGAACATTTAATTTTTTTGTCTGACCAGCACACCTTTTTCCACATGTTTGTGCGTCCCGACATGGCATCTACGTTCTGCAAACAGGACGTCTTTCAATGACGGCTTTCTTCTTTCCCACAAAGGTTAAATCCAAGGCTGTAGGCATCTTCTGAATGGATTTAGTTGTACTGGAAATTATCGCGGTATTAAAAAAGGGTGGGCTGAATACAAATGCATGCCACAGTTTTGTAGTTTCATACCAAGAATAAACAAATTACCGTCCTTTTCCTTCCACTTAGTTTATTGCACAAAAACCCAATGAATTACAAAGAGATTTAGCGCTGGAACATAACACGTGGAAAGGTGTAAGTGAAGTTATTATTGTTTGCCTGTCATAAATAATGGACTATGTCTCTTTAAGAGAATATTTATCTTTGTCTAAAAAAAAATCTAATCAGTTATCAGAACTGGTTTTATTCTTTTACACATTTCTAGAAGATAAACAAAAAAAACACATGCTAATTAAAATAAATGCTTTAAATAAGTGATTATCTAGTCTTTTTTGTGCTTTAGGCTCTTAAAATGCACTTAAGCGTATGGAGATCCAGAAAGCAGTGCGCTGAAAGGATACTCGGGCCCGAAATATGACTCCAAAGCACCTTTTCTTTAAGCGTAGCCATTTCTTGTGAATACTTGGGTGTAATTTCGAAGCCTTGTGTAAAGCAACCGCTCTGAAGACAAGCGATGCGGCGACAATAAACACCGACATTAGTGGCGTTTTTCAGCCCTTCTGACTTCAAATGATGCCCTTCCCTCTGGAGGATTTTCTTCTCTTATAAACAAGCACAAATCATTATCATCGTTAAAAATGTCAAACTGCTGCTTTTATCCTGTCAATAATGTCAAGCTGCTGACACTTGGACAAAGAGGGAGCGCTTGGAGGAGGACAAACAAGGCGAAATCAATGCAGTTAGCGGCATGCGTGTGAGGCCGGGGGTTGGGGGTTGGGGGGCATTGCTTTTCACCCCTGCTCGCCACCGAGCGAGCTGCTGCAGCCCCCGAATATGGCCCGGTGACAATGTCCTGGCATCCCTCGGCCCGGTCCAGATGGACGCCATATGTCCTCGCACCACGAGCAGCAGAACACACGGCAGCGAGGAGTGCATGCTTCACGAGCGCCGCGGTTTGTTTACCCGCGGTTCCCCTCTGTTGTTTGTTGTGCGTCTGATGGAGCATCTGCAGCAACAACAGCTGATATTAGGGGCAAATAAAATGCAAGAAAAACTGTGCAGCAAACGGCGACGTCTTCCTCCGGCAAAAGAAGAAACCCCTCTCCAACAAAACCAAAAAAATAAAATAAAAAATAAACATTCCCAATGCAAGTGTATCCTGAAAATGTTTAGCTTTTTGCAGATGCTTCTGTGATTTATTTAGAGATAGCACCCCAGCCTTGTGAATCGGTGCAGGTGAAATCTAAACCTTGACAAAAACAATAAAAGAAGCAGCTTCTAACAAGTTGCAACCAAAAATAAATATCTAACAGTCAGCTCAAGCCAATAAAATACTATATTATTCAAACTATTTCATTAGTTGAATGTAATGTGAACATGTCAAGCAAATGTCTGAAGGAGGCGTCGTCGTTTATACATAAAAGTAATTATGTTTAGTATCACTTACAGTGTAGGACAAGCTTTAACAGATATTGGCCTCAGGGCTGTAGGATATTATTAATGGAGGGGGACGTGGTCCTCAACAAAACGCTGCTCTGACACAAAAGAAAAGATTAAACTGGCAAAACTGATTTCTGTTTCTGATGGTTGAACTTTATCACGTTACTTTGGCTTCATATGTACAAGAGGACTTGCTGCAGCGAGCCAAAGCCTTTTAACTTTCACTGTGGTGAAATGTGTCAAATTGTCCCCTGAGACGTTAATAGAAAAACTTATTAAACATTCTGTTGTTCCAAACTGTCACAAAGAAAAAAAAACATTCAAGCTTTAAAAGGGTAAAAATAGATTGGTCCTTTTACTGGACCACACAGTTTATTTAAGTATTTTAATAAAATCACGCATTGTGTTTTATGAATGCTTTTCTAATGGTTTTCAATGGGAGCTTCCTGGAGTGGATGACATCACAGGTCACATGACTCACTCTAGCCGTTGAGCAGTTTCACGACTTCTCACATATTTTCTTTTTCCTCTTCTTACTCCCACAACTTTCACACTTCATATACAATTTATACATCAAAACAAAGGCATTTCTGTGTGCTTCCACCCAGGGTTTCTCCCACTGCTGTAGGACCGACTGCTTCTCCGTGGATCCCTCCAAATCCCCAAGTCCTATTCCAGCTCAGTATATCTCTTTATAGATTAATAATGTTGTAATATAAATAAAGCACAATAGTTTCATTGTCATAAGCTGGTCTACTTGCTCTAGCGGTCTTTCCCTCTTTTACACTTTTGTTTTACTTCTCACAATGTAACACAATGTAAAAAATTAAAGACTTCACATTTTTGTGGCTGTTTGACCCATTAAAGTTCAATAAATAGCGTATTTTAACCAGCTGACCTCCAGAGCTCAAAGCAAAGAAAAACATAAAACCAGATAATCCTAAAATTCTCAGTATGACTCCATGATCTGACTGGAAACATTTGCTGAGTCTGGGGGAGGATGACATCTATTGCTCATACGAAGGGCAAAAATTTTGTCTGCTATGGCCTAAATTACCAAATGTATTATTGTCGTCTACTGGGAGCTCAACTTCTCATAGCCTTTTAAATAAATTAAAACTTTCAAATTCATACATCTGATAAAACATGACTATATATACTGATAAGCTGATACTCTCAGCAATAGACTGATGTCTTCCCACCTTCATACAGATCATAGATCGCTGACTTTTATTCAACATTTGCAGATGCAGCACATCCAGGAAGTGTGTACTTAAAAAAAGGTCCTCTTGAAAGGAAAATATACAAAAGAGAATCATACTTTGCCCAGCTGATCAAGCTACATCACTTTGCTACGCTACAACTATATTTACCTGCATTGTGTTTTATTAGGATTTTATGCTACAACCCAGCTCAAAGTAAATCAGAGTTATAAATAAAAAATAAAAAACAACAACTTTGAAACCCCAGAAAATGGCTAGCTGTTCTCTAAAGTCACCTAGTTAGTGAATTCAGTCGAATTTTGTGTAAAAGATATATGGTTATCTAAAGCAGGGGTTCCCAAAGCTTGGGTCGGGATCCCCCGAGAGGTTGCGAGGAAATATGTGGGGGTCTGACTTTACAATGGCAGAGATATAATTATTTTAAGATAGCAAATGTATGCCTTTAATCATGGGAAAAGATTTTTTTTCTGGAAAATGTACGACTTTTCAACATAAGAAAACGTCCAAGTATTTTATTGCAAATGTGAAATTAATCAAAAGTTTCTGAGTTGTTTTTTTTTTTTTTGGAATTGTACTTCTCCATAGCCAATAATTTATATAATGACTGTAATACAAGTTATAAATTTTTTTGTGGAAATTACCAGAATAAAAGCATCATATTAGGTGTACAAGAATAAAGAACATAATGAGAATTAAGTCATGCACGAGAATAACGTCACACAATCGTTTCAAAGTTCTGACACTGATGCTAACTCAATGCCGATTTGCTAAAAAGATTTAGTATTCCCGACACCGAGAAAAAAAAAAGGGGGCAGCTGGTCTCTGGCGCGGTTATTTTTGGGGTTCACAGACTGAGAAGTTTGTAAACCCCTGATCTAAAGCTGTGAATATCTCACACAGCAAGTCACAACTGTAAAATCAGCAATACTTAAACATCCACCTGAACAGACAGGAGAGCATAAATCAGAGAAGTAGCCAAGAGGCCCATGGTGACTCTGGAGGAGCAGCGGAGTTCCACAGCGCAGGAGGGAGACTCTGTTGATAAGGCAACAATCATGCACTCCATAGATCAGCCTTCATGGGGGACGGAAAGTCACCAGAAGTTCTGTTTGCAGATTTTAATAAGCCGTGTAGGGGGCACAAAGTATGGGAGAAGTTCAAGACTGAACTTCCTGGCTACATAATGAAAATCACTAAAACATAGCATCCTCTTAGCGAAACATGGCTAAAAGCAACTCATCCTGAGGAGCTGCTTTTGTTCAGTAGGAATATGGAAGCTGGTCAGTGTTATTGAGAAGATGTAAGGAGCTAAAGCGAGACAATCCTGGAGCAAAATCCTGTTTAAAGTCGATTCTGAGGTGGTGGTTCACCTTGCCGCAAAACAACAATTTAGGAAAGAGAGTCTGTGTAAACCTATACATACAAATGCTGTCAATCCAATTTAACTGAGTTTGAGCTATTTAGTAAAGAATAAGGGGGAAAAAATCTGAGAGAAACACATCGAGCTGCAACTGCAAGAAAAAGTGTGTTTTTAGATTTTTATTTGGAAAAATGTCAGAAAACAATCAATCATTCTTCTGCTTCACAGACTGCTTTGTGTTGGTCTATTACATGAAACACTTCTAACATACTCTGCAATTTGTGGTTGTAAGTTGACAAAACGTGAGAAAGCTCAAGGGGTATGAACACTTTTGCAAGACGCTGTGTATCAGGCTCCAGCTCGTTTACCGGCCGAATATATTTTACAGGAAAGCCACCTGACAAAGCAAGTCTAAGCGCAGGCATGTGAGGCGGCTGCATTTACTACAATTACTGTATCAATTACTGTATCAATTACTGTATCAGTGACGGCAAATAAAGCCAGATCAGATCACAGAGACCTGTTCACACCTGAGGAAGAGCCTCAGCTGACAGCAGCAGGTCCGATCACGTCTGCAGCATCTACATAAGAACTAAACTGTCCTCACAGCAAAGTGCGGAGGAAAAGACAAGCCAAGGGAAGGACAAATTAAAGGACACGAGGAAGCCAAAAAGGAAAGGCTGGGTGGAAGATAGGACAGAAAGAAGGGAAGGTTAAATGGGAGGAAGGAAACACAGAAGGAAGGGGGATGAGGAAACATGGAAAATAAAGAAATGAATGAAAGAGACCAAGAAGAGAAGAAGGTAGGATACAAATGGGGTTGGGGGGATTAGACACAAGGAAAGAAAGGAAGGGAAGCAGAGAGGAAGAACTCAATAAAAGGAAGGACATGAGGATGAACTGGAAGGGAGAAAACAGAGTAAGACCGTAAGGACGGACACTAACAAGAAAGGGAGGTAGGGACACAAGGAATGAAAAGAAGGAAGGACACCAGGAATAAAAAGCCAGAACAATACAAGGACAGTAGGGAAGGAAGGAAGGAAGTGAGATAGGACATGAGGAATAAAAGACCAGAATAACACAAGGACAGAAGAAAAGGAAAAAGAGAAGGAAGGAAGGAAGGAAGGAAGGAAGGAAGGAAGGAAGGAAGGAAGGAAGGAGGGAAGGAAGGAGGAAAGGAAGGAAGGAAGGAAGGAAGGAGGGATAGAAGGAAAGGGGTTAGGACACAAGGAATAAAAGACCAGAACAACACAAGGACAGACAGAAAGAAAGAAAGAAAGAAAGAAAGAAGGAAAGAAAGAAAGAAAGAAAGAAAGAAAGAAAGAAGGAAAGAAAGAAAGAAAACAGAAAAGAAAAACATAGAAAAGAAGTAAAGGCACAAGGAAGTAAGGAAATAAAGACATCAGGAAGGAAATAAACTGAGGAAAGAAGAATGCAAGGAAAGAAGGAAACAGAAGGTAGGGAAAAACACAAAGTCAAAAGGATTTGAAGACGGATGGAAGGAACAATGCAAGGACAATTTAAACAATGGCATGGGGGAAAAATTATTTTCCCCCATGCCATTGTAGTTAGGAAAAATATTTATATTTTTCCTAACTGTTTTCTTTTTTCACATTTATTTTATTTCAGGGTATTTGAGTAAAGGGGCTTAAATACATGATACCCCTAAATTCTTTCCAGATGTGCTCTATTTTCTTTGTCTTTCACATGAAAACACAACATACGTAGAGGTTTGTGGTCAGAGTGTAAGAAAAAGGAAAACGTTCAGGGGCGGGAATTCTTTAGACCAAGCAAAGTCTAATCACTCTGGGGAAGTGATCATTTAAAGACAAATTAAACTCAGAAAAACAGAGCTGATTTCTATGGCAACAACTAGCATGCAAAGCTCATTCACATAAGGACATTAAAACAAAAAAACCTGCAAATATTTTTGACACGCCGCTCCCGTCAAAGCTGAGAACCCCCTTATGTGTGGGTTTTCTCCATGAACTCCTCCTTAAAGCCGCCGCGGCTCCACCCAGCCCAGTAAACGGAGGCACCTTCTGGGACTCAGGTGGGTTTTCTTCATCACGCCTCGCTTCCTTCAGCGATGAGCCCAGGGATACAGCGCTAAGAGTTTCAGACAGGTGCTGCTCTCCGCTCTCTCGGTTCAATGATGTTCAATCACTCCTCAGCCGGAGCCTAAAGTTGGCATAGTCTGAAATTTGATTTGTGGACGTTGTCGTCCTGGACAAAGGAGTGGGGACCGTGCCTAAGATGGGACAATAATACGTTTATTAGAGAAAGGGAATACAATTAAAACCGTGTCTAAGTTACAGGGCCTAGGGGGGAATTATCCAGACCACCTGGAACATTTGCATAATCCTCTGATTTCTTTGGACTTTGTTTCCAATGATCCTGGCTTATTTTTAAGCTTTTAGTCTGCTATTTATCAATAGTTTCCTCGGCTTTCTGAACAGGACAGGCAGCAAAGTATCGTTTCTCCTGTAAAACCTGCTTTCACTGAATAAGTCAAAGCCTAATGGGCAGTTTCTGAAACATTATGTAATTAATCTGGAGAGAAAATTCTTACAGATGTGTGCAGTCTTTAATTATCCATAATTGTGTGTTTTTTATTGCAATGTAACAGATTTTTCTTATAAAGGGGTCTAGTCTAGATCAATCGTTCACCAGGCTTTTTCTAGGGCTTTTCCTAGGGTTGCAACAGGTAGCCGCTCAGACTTACTCGTGGTCTGCTGGATGTTTCTACCTGTTAAAAAGGAGCTTTTCCTTTCCACTGTTGCCACATGCTTGCTCAGTGCGAGGGATTGCTGCAAAGTCGATCGCTCACTGCAATCTGCTGGGCATCTGCAGGTAGAACACTGTAGCAATTGGCATTATAACCTCAATCACAATGCCTATATCTTTACCTGACTCCGCCAGATGGATTTGCTCCGCATATCCATCTGGAAACCTTCCGTTGAAGTAATTTTGGGAAGGGGCGAAAATACTGGTTAGCTGATTGGCCTATATTGGTGATAGACGGGCCAAATAAACCAATCAGATTCGTCGTTGCTCTGTTACGAGCGACGACGAAAACACAACCACAAGCCAAGCTACTCTTGCTGCTGCAGGTAAAGGCTCGTTAGCTCAGCAAAGAAATACTCTGTAATTCCGATAAAACTTGCTCGATAGCCACGCTAACGCTAGTTTCATCGGCTGAAGCCGCCATGTTCTTTAGACTGAACTGACGCGCTTCCCGTTGCGTCACACCTCAACCCGCCTCAAAGCCAACGCTGATTGGACGTTCGTTTGGTGAACGGCTCCAAATTTTCTTCAACGGAGAGTAGCCAGACTGATCTGCGAGCCATATGATTACAAAGATTTCATTATACGTCTCTGTATATAAATTGGACCTGCTGTCTTGTCTTGAGATTATATCTGAAGTGAATTGGAGCTTCTTTACATACATAAACATGACCTTGGATGTTCTTTACTTATTTGATAATTTCCACTTTGTCAAGTTGTTTGGGTATTAAAAGGCTCCTAAACTCGATGGGAGAAACCGATGATGTGGCTAAAGATAAGAAAACTAATTAAGGACCAGTTTTTAATTAGATCTTTGGGGGTGGGGGGTCACTAGCAGCCTCAAATCATACTTTTGCATCAGAAAAAAAGGTGTGTTCCTAATATTTGGTACAGACACGAGTCAATTTGTTCAAGCTTCGCCACTGTTCATATATGACTCCAATAATTTTTTCATCAGGGCTGCCATTGTGCCGTATTTTATTGAATTGAGCCGGACCACATGGGGATGAAACCTAAAGTAGTAAGCTTTAATATAAAATACAGTTCAATTATACGTGAGATTTGAACACTTTCTATCTTCTTAATACATGAGAAATAAACCACTGGTTTTGTTAATGTATGTGTCCTTTGACATCCGGTGTACAACTAACAGCGTTTCAGAAGAAAAAAAGTCAAACATGGTGGTGGTAGTGTGATGGTGGGGGATACTTAGCAGTTTAAGGACCTGGATGAGTTGTTGTAAATGATGCAACCAGGACCTTTGCCCTCTAGCAGAATGTTCTGAAAGCGAATGTCCAACCATGAGTTTGTGACCTTACAATGATCCAAAGAACACCACTGAGTGACTCAAAAATAGACAGTATTAAGGTTTTGGAGTGGCCTAGTCAAAGTCTGGCCTGCAATCCAGTCCAAAGGCTGAGGTATAACCTTAATTAATTATGTAAAACTTCTGTTATGGAAGAAGAGTGTATTTTAAAGCCTCCCTGCCAGCTTTTCCCAAATTTAGGTTTAGCTGAAAACTTCCATCAGCTCCAACTTAAAGTTGGATTCGCCAACATGACAAAGCCAAACGTTCTTACTGTAAAGAAAACATTTCAGCAAATTCCCTTTGAATTTGCAGGAATTAGAAACCATCCTCTGTCTCCCAAACTGGAGCCGCTCTTCACCTCCCCGAGGAAGAGGACAGAGGAGACAGTCTGAACAACGGGCTGTCGGAGAGGCTGAGCGGCAGCGGTGTAATTACACTTCAGCAAAGCTGGATCACGTCAGGCCTGCCCCCCCCCCCCCCCCCCCCCCCCCCCCCCCCCCCCTTTGCTTCACCAAACCTGCCCCTGGAGGCAAATTAGCTGAGCTTGCTTTCGACGGAGCCGCGAAGGAGGATTCCAGAAAAAGTCTGTATCAAATGTCAGATTAGCATGGCAGAGCGAGAGGTAAATGATTTGGCATTATATAGCTCTTTGAAACCCAAAAATCTGAAAGCACCGACTCCGTGTTTCGCCTCCGACAGCCGCCCTTGCGTGACTTTGCAGTGCTGACTCGGAGCTTGCGGTCTGTTTGAACGGAGATAAATCCATGATGGGTGGCAGGTTAAAGGAGAGATGAGGAGCTTAGTGTCAGGCTCTGACGGAGGCTTCGCGGAGCTACACCTGAACCCTGACAGGACTATTTGAGGCTTAATATTGGAGATGTATCCTAACAGAGGGGACAAAAGTGGAATATTATTAAATATATTAAGATTTTTTTTTTAAAAGATTGGTATTTGGCCTCAACGGTTGTATTGAATTTCTGTTCTTTTAACGATTTCAAGACTTGTGGACCTAATAAACACCATGCTGGATCAATGACAGGGAGTCTGTGCTGTAGTCCATTTACAGTTCAAATCTTGGACATTTCTAACGATTTAGGTGCACAGGTGTTTGATTTATTTATTTTATACCACATATTTTCACCTTACAATCAGAAACCTCAATATAATTTTTGGCCATCCGATATCATAGATAGACCAACACTGCATGAATATGGAGTAGCGTTAAATTTAAATCTGAAAAGTGTCGCGTGCATTTTTATATTGACATTCCAACTGACACCCTTAGATAAAACACTGTCCCTTCAGAAGTCACCTGATTGGTTAATAATTAAGAACCCATGGCTCTATGTCGCTGGGCTTTTTTAACGTATTTTATAGACAAAGAGAATGGATAGCAGTTTTATCATTTGAAAAAAAATGCAGAAAAAATACTTGCAATGCTCAAAGAAAAGCTTAAGAGGACCAGACAACAGATCGTAAGGACTTTGCCTTCTGTAACAGATTTTTACCTGTTTTTACTCGTCTTAAAAGCGTTAATGGTTTTAGTCAGATTCATTTATTTGATTCAACCCTCCAGGACACTCAGATCTTCTGGTTCTGGTCTACTCTGCAAACCCAGAACCAGAACCAAACATGGAGAAGCTGCATTCAGCTTCTATGCTCCCTAAATCTGGAGTAAACTTCCAGAAAAATTTAAATCAAGACTGAAAACCCACCTGTTCAGAGCTGCTTTCAGCCCATAATAACAGGAACATTGACCAACATATTTGATGTTTATCGATGTTTTCACCTGCTACAGTTCAATGTTTGTTACTGGTCTCACAACCAGTGACTGTTTCGATGTGTTTATGATTTTTCTTAATTCTTAATTTTCTTAAGCATTTTAAATTACCTTGCTGCTGAAATGCGCTATACAAATAAACTTGACAAGACTTCATTTGCTTTTTCCCTCAGGTTTTCCCTCAGGTGTTCTCAGACAGGCCTTCTGTTGGTACTTAAAGTTTAAACTAAAACTAAGAGTGAGTCGTCATTTGTTCTTATGCACTTTAACACAGTGACAGCCTTCCTGAACACCTGAGGGCAGCTGAGAGGGACGGTATTAACAACTAATTAAAAACTTTTCTTTATAGTCCGGCTTTTTGGCTGTTTCTGAACCTTTAAGTCAGATTATCCCTGGGTTCTTTAAATAAATTTTAATGTCTTTGTTATCTTTTGGCTTTTTATCTTGTAAGCATATTTTTTTTTTTTTAGATTTTATGGTAAATGAACTGCACATTTTATCTCAGTTTGAATGTCTTATGGCTAAACTTTAAAAGTGTTTTTAGAGTTCCAGGGTTTTAATTAGCGATCCCTTATTATTAACGAGTTCTCTCTTTAATTCCACATTTTATGTTACCATTTAATGTGGTTGTCTAATAATTATTTCATTTAGTTAGTTTAGCATACATGCAAAATCCTATGTATGGAGGAAGTTCAACTCTGCATTTCATCCTGTACCCACCATCCCCAAGGTGAAACACGGTGGCGTAAGCATCATGCTATGGGATGTTTTTCAGCAGGAATATGGAAGCTTGTCGGAGAAAATGTGACGATGGGTGAAGCTTAAAACAGACCAATCCTGTGACTAAACCTGTTAGACGCTGCAGAAAACTTGAGAATCAGGCGGAGGTTCAACTTCCAGCTGGACAACAACCCTGAACATTCAGGCAGAGCTACAATGGAGTTGCTTAAATCAGTGGAAATTCATAGATTGGAATGGTCTAGTTAAAGCCCAGACCTTAATCCGATTGAGAATCTATGATAAATTAAAAACGGATGAAATTTCCATTCCGTCTGACAGAGCTTGAGCTACTTTGCAAAGAAAAATGAGGAAATAAATCTAAATTTAAATGGACACAATATTAAACAGTAAAATCTTGAAAACCGTCTGCTTCACAACGGTTACACTTCATTTACTCAATTAGGACGCTCTTTAGCTTAAATGCATCTTTAAGCTAAAGGTTGTGTTTAGTTCTTAGAGAGCAATAGTCCTGAATGAGACTCTGCAAAGGATCAGCCCTAGAAAACTGCAATGGCTGCATCTCTGCCCCGCTGTAGATGGTGCGAGCAGTCTGCTCCAAACACTGAGCCATCTCATCTGTCAGGATGATAGCAGGCGGTGACGGCCGGCGCTGACTCGCGGAGAGGCCAGGGGCCACTCAAGAACCTGGGTCAGAGCTCCGGCGGGTGTCGGATCAGGACACCATCTCCGTCTGTCAGACCCTGTCACCGCCGTGTCGCCTAGAGGACCGTGGGTGACAGTTCAGAGAGTCAGTCGGGTTTTTGGATCCTTTGGTAAAAAAAAAAAAAAAAGGCCCCCCCTTCGACCCCTGTCGTCACCTTTGACTGCAGGTGTCAGGTGGGAACGTGTAGATATGACCCCTGTCTGTCTTCCTCAGCGAGGCTGCAGGTTAAGCAGGCAATGATGATCACTCATGTCAGCAGGACACAAGGACCCAGAACCCCCCCCTCCCCCCAACTCCCCCCCTCCGCCCGCTTTCAACCCAAATTAGCTCAACAGCGCCGAAATAAAACGAGACAATTACAGAGCAGAACTTCCAGATCCAGACACGGGAGCAGGTGTGTCGGATGCCAGCCGTGAAATCTCCAAAGCGACAGAGGGAAAACAATCCGAGAGGAGCATCACAGCTTTATCTATTCTCATATGTCTCTGGGTTTTGTTTTTTCACACTGACTTATAGCGACTGGACGAAACAGGAGCACTTAATGCTGTCCGCAAGACTAGCTTTAAAAATTAAGAGTAAACGTGAATCGTCCTCATAGAGTCCCCCCCACAGCAACAACTCCTGGCAAAGACGTGTGAAATGATTTAAAACGACTTCATCCTTTAAGAGCCAACCATTCATTCAAGTACACTTATGCAGTGTGTGTGTGTGTGTGTGTGTGTCTGAAACTGAAGTGGCAAAAGTATGCTTTCAGGTGCTTGAGAAAAATTATCTTAAAGTTGAAAAAAAAAATCCACATGTTTAGTTCAAAGTCAAAGAAGCTATGGCAAAGCACTGTGGGAACACTAAGAATGCCAAGCAGAAATGTATGCATATATGCAGGTTTATCTGATACGACCCGTTTGGACTTTGTACTTTGCAGCGGGACTTTCCGTGTCAAACTGTATCTGATTCACCTGTGAGATCAAACTCTGGTCAGGCTTGGCACCTGAGAAACAATTTTGACTGATCAATGACATTACTGTAAAAGCTCCGTTAAAGGACTGACATTACAAAATGGCAGTAATGATGTAAACTACTCCTTAGCATTGAGTTAGCAGACTTTAAACATGCTAACCACGTTGTGCTTTCATGTATGTTTGAGCCATAACATGTTTATTTTTTTTAGTGCTAGTGTCTTCGTATGGAAATAAGCAACCTTTTGTTTTTCCTTTTACATTTGAATATTGTTTATCAGCAGAAGAAGAGCAGAACAACAACCTTAGATGTCCTGTGATCAGAATTGTTGGCAGGTTTAGGCTACTATGCCTTTAAGAGTCACATTAGTCGTACTGATGTTATTTAGTATTTTTAACCAATAGCTACTTATTTTGCGGCTGTGTTGTTGAACAGTACACTGTTGCTTTGCAGCAAGAAGGTCCTGGGTTCAAATCCCCATCTGGGGTCTTTCTACATGGAGTTTGCATGTTCTCCCCGTGCATGTGTGGGTTAAGGTTGCTTTATACTTGACAGACTAAGAAAAGAGACATGCAAACACAGCATCTGCAGCATTTATGCTCCGTGCAGCTTTTCCTCTGAAGTAGCACTATTCTCCTAAACTCTAGAGGGCGGCGTTGTGCTCCTACGCCAAGCGCACCACACCCCACTACATGTAGAAGTAGGAAACGCAGCTGTTTCCTAAAGCAGGGGTCGCCAACCCTTATGAAACTGAGAGCTACGTCATTGGTGTTGTGTCATTTGAAGGGCTACAAGTACTGACCTTTGAAGTAGAGTGAGAGTTCACCTTAACTTTATGTAGTATAAACAAATGTTTCATGCTTTGGTATAGATATTGTCATTTTAAAATCTATATAAATGCAAGTGTGAATAAACAGGAAGTAAGGGAATAAAATAAAGTTTTAGATGCAGCTCACTGGTGGATTGGGCTTTTTTTTTTTTAACTGGCTGGTGGACACCGCATGTGGTCCTCGGGGACTTCTTGGTGCTGCAGGTACCATGTTGGTGACCCCTGTTTTAGAGCCTCTTCCTTTCTTCCAACAGTGACTGTGATTTCGCTTGATCACGGTGAACCTTTTGGGCCGAATCATGAATATTTACGAACCTCTGCCAGAAGGAGGGCTTGCTGTTTTTCTGCACCAGACTGTCAGCGTAGTAAGGAATTTTCTATGGTGCGCGGATCGGAAACTTTTGGCTGTGCGGAGGGGCGTGGCAGCCGAAATTATGCAATACGGCCGTGCAGGCCTCGCAGATGCGTCAAGCATAAACCAGGCTTTACTATGCATGTGCTCCTGCTTCCTCCCATAGTACAAAAACATCACTGTTTTTGTACTATGACCGCTTGAGATAGTTATCAGGCCCCCGCGACCCTGAACGGATAAGCGGGTCTAAACAATGGATGGTTTAAAGTTACTCCTTTTAAGTGCAAAAACCTATTTAGGACTCTCCTAAAAAGCTGAAGATGATTCATTAATCGATGTTTCAGCATGCTAATTATGCAAAGCATTTATCCACGTCAACGTATGAACGGTTCACTGGACACAAAACCCGTCATCTTCCATGACTGTCTCAGTCCCCAGACCTGAATCTTAGAGGAATCCTGAGCTCATGAGCTGAAGAGATTAAGCCTTCAGGTTTCTTTAATCTGTGCTTAAAACATTTGAAGTACGAGACGAGGAGAGGGAAAACAAAATTCCTCGACTTAAATCCAACTTTCAGACATAATCATCCTCCTCTTGTAGGATTTCCTTCCTGTTTGAGAAAAAAACAGTTTCAGCCCCTTCCCTCCTTGGAGGTAACGCAGTCTGTGTGCGCAGAGACGAGCTTCCACTGAGTCAGGTAGCTAGGAAACAGCCCAGCCAGCCAGCGGAGGTGGCTTTGCAGAGGATGCTGCAGGGAAACTGTGACTTTTCACATCCTCCTATTGCGTCACAGAGTTAGATGCTTGTCGACTGGAAAACAGGAGGCTATTTTGCTTGTGGACGGGTTAAAATGCTTGTAGATTTAAATGATTTTCTTCAATTTAAAGTAAAAGGCTGCATTTGTAGGCTGAGGCATGCCTTTTTTTTTTTTCCCTGTCCTGAACTCACAGCCTCCCACTGCCGGGCTTCCTGCCAGGATTAGGTTAGAGAATAACAGCACTAAGGGAGTTTCTCCTCAGAACTGGGTCACTAAAACCTTCTTTAAAATTAGAAACAGCAATTCCACCAAAAAAGCCCCTTTCACCTGTTTTCTGTTTGTAGAAATGATTTTAATTCATTCCAATGAAGCATATTTTTTTCCTCTCTTGAATAAATAATATGGTAATTTATGACGAGGCTTGCAGCACGGGTGCAGTTTACTCACCTCGACTGTGACACACGCTGTGATGCAGAGATGATAAAATCCATCTGCTTTATTCATCCGTCTGCTTGCTGCTTTTTGTTTGAAACCCGAGGGAATGGTTTATGACACGGCGGTGTTGTTGTCATGAACTTTAACGAGTCGAGCCGACCCTCTTCCATCAGATTCAGAGGCTGTGAATTTGCCTCCCGGATCTTCGAGAGCAGATTTGCAGTTTCGGTATAAAAAAAACAACAACAAGAGGGTTTTTATTTATGTTCTGGACGACCCGCAGGAGGGGAGCTGCTCCACGCGTGGGCAGGGCGTCAAGTCCTTGTTTTGACTTCCTTCGCTTTTTCACTGCTCGCTGTCTTGTTTGTGTGTCTGCTCGGAGTTCCTGGGATTGTCTCCATGTTTAATTCATGCAGAGGTTTGTTTAGAAGCCAGCCCGTTTCTGTCAGGGCCGCTCTTCCTCTTTCCTCTCCGCTGCAGCTGACGGAGGAGCGGCAGGAAATGTGGCCGAGCAGGTCGGCGTGATCTCAGACCAGAGAGAGTTTGCGATGGTTTATGCTCGGCCTACCTGTCAGCCGCAGACGTCAGTCAGCGGCATCGACCCGCCGTCTCCTCTGAGTGAAAGAACATGACATCCCCGGGCTGCTTGGAAACCCTTCTGCCCCGGAGTTGATCTGAAAAATCAAACTTTGCTTCACTGCGGCGTGGAGTCAAGGAGAGCTGTTTGACTTTACTGGAAGTTTTAAGGACTCTGCATTTGGTGCCGAGTCCTGGTCTCTCTGCCAGAAATGGATCCGAGCCGATTTATTGGCTCGGAGGCAAAAAACACTCTAATTAAGATTAGATTTGTGGTTATTTCTAAAATATTCATAGCTATGAATACTTGTTTTTATAGTTTGAAGCCAACATATAGGTACCTTCAGTTTTAAAATGATCAATCTTTATACTTTGTAAAGAT
Source organism: Fundulus heteroclitus (assembly GCF_011125445.2). NCBI lineage: Eukaryota > Metazoa > Chordata > Actinopteri > Cyprinodontiformes > Fundulidae > Fundulus > Fundulus heteroclitus. Next base: position 17,921,351 of record NC_046377.1, read on the forward strand.
GCGAGAAAAACTAATAATATTTTCGCATAAGTTTCACATAGTTTATTATTATTAATTTTTTCATAATAATATTATTAATAATAATATTAATACTACCATTCATAAGACATATTATTATTATATCATTATTATTAATAAATAATACCAATAACAAATATTCACATTCAATTATTATTTTTAATTCAACAATTACATTTTATTTCTAGTTTTCTCTTCCTTTTAATTATTAGATTTTATGTTGCTTTTAATATGTTTTGGAAAGTATTTGTCCTGTTCTTACCAGAGCAGATCCGTTTTTTTTTATATATTTTTTTTTTTTATTTAATTTGATTTTATTTATTTTGTTTAGTTGCCTTATTTTTATTTATTTATTTTTGCAACACAAGTGCTTTGGGCGATAACTGAGTCATTCGTGCCAACATAAACCGCATTATGGGCAATTCAACAAATACTGTTTAAAGAAGTTTATCTTCAAAAGTAAACTAAAATATAATATATTCAAAGCTGTATAAAGGAATAAATCCAGACAGGGCTCTGATTTCTGATGGGTATATGATGCATGGTTCAGATAAATAAAGATTTCACTGGGTTGTTCATCAAATATGTTGAAAACAGCAGCATTATGACTCAAACTATACTATAAAAAAGCCTTACTCCAGTTTACGTAGGCACCACAATCGGTTGTCTGTTGTCTTCTAAAGGATGATCAGTGATGAGAAAATTGCTGTGCATGTAGGTGTAGTCACTCTGTGTCAGCCTGACACAACAACACTGCATGCTTTGTTTTCAAATTGACAATTTCCCCCTATCCACACTTTAATATGGTGAACTATCATGACACGAAAACAACAAAAACACCCGTTGTAATTAAATAATCACAAGCAGTCAAGTTATTTATCATGTACCAATATCAGAATCATCATTAGTCGGCCATAGTTGTGCACAATCAAGGAATTTGGCTTCTATTACTCACAGCGTGCCGACATTTGGTATGCATACAGTATTTCTTTTTTATTTAATTTCTTATGTAGAGCAAAGAAAAAGAACCGTGTGAAAGTGCAATATACGTATACTCATCAGGCTGTAAGGTGTTTATCGGAGACTCTGAGGGAGGAAAATGTCTCTCCGCTCTGCAGCGCTGCCCTGAAGGTGAAGCTCCAAAAGGTTTGTGTGCAGGATGTGCGGGGTCTGCAGAGATGTTAGCTGCCTTTGTCTGACCCTAAACCTGTATAAGGTCCTGGATGGAGTGAAGGTCAGCCCCACTGATCTTCTTTGCACTAATAGTTTATGGCGGTTTGGGCCTGTACTGTTTTCTGGGTGAGCCAAACCACCCAGGGATGGATGTGCACAAAACAGACCGAATAACGGTAGTGTGGAAGACGACCTGGCAGCAGAAAGTGGCACTTCTTTAGCTGCAGGAAGTACAGTTTCTGCTGCGCCTTCTTCTGAACAGTGTCTATGCATGAGGAGCATCTCAGGTACCAAGACAAGATGGTTAGTGAGGATAGTGATGGGAGACGGTGTCCAAGTCCACATGTATCTCCGCAGTCTTGAGCGGGTTAAGCTCCAGATGGTTCTGACTGCACCAACGGGCCAGACAATCTATTTTGCTCCTACATGCGGACTCATCGTTGCCTTTGGTCAGACCATTGACAGCAGTGTCGTCCGTGAACTCCACTGCGGTGCAGTCCTTTGCGTACAGAGAGGGAAGGCGTGTGGAGAGAAGACTCCCCTGGGGGTGCCAGTGCTGATGGTCTCAGCTGTTTCTGCCGGTGACTGACACTGAAACCAATAAAAACTTCAATGTTTTCAATGCTCACTTTAACCGCTGTAACATCCATGTCAAGAACGTAAATTAGAATCAGAATCCGAAGCAGCTTCAGTGGCCAACACTGTGTGCACAGACAAGAAATCTGAGTCACAGTGTAGAGCCAATAAGTATAAATACATTAAAGGATATAAAGGGTGAATGTACAGGTTTGTCTCCATTCTGAGTGATTTTATTCAGGATTAGTGCAGCAAAAAGGTTGAAAAGGATCAGAAATGATTGATCTTAGAGAGTATTAATGAGCTGATATATAACAAGATCTTTGGGTTAGTTTTCCTACTTTCAGGGATAATGCTACTTCTAGGAAATCCAACTGCACAGATCATCGTTCGCATAACGCATGCAAATGTATTTGGGCAAATAACAACTGAGCAAAAGTAAAAAAGAAGAGCTAATTTGTAAATGTTGGTTTTGTATTCTTCAGGGAGCCTGAGAGTTGAAATACAGCTCAGTGTCCCTTGGTTGAGTTATTTAGACACAGTTTTGAAAAGAAACAGTCATATCAAGGCTGTGGAACAGTCTATGTCTGCAGAGTTTAGTTCACTCTGTGGACTCTTTTGAGAAGCAGTTAAAATTTTTATTTTTTTTAAACAGTTCTTTTGTTGAATGTTTGTTTTTATTGTGATTTTATTTTAGTTTTTGTACATTTTTCTGTATAGCGCTTTGTGATTGCTTTGCCTGTGAAACGCGTTTAATAGATACAATTTACTTACTTAATAGCTAAAGATCTCATGTAAGAACCAGATAGAGCACACTGTAAAGCATTTCAAATAGCAAAAATCCAAGTAGAGATGTACTTACTAGTAAATAAAGTAAAGCAAACAGAAATCAAACCAAACAGAAACTCTGGTGCATTGAAAGCTAATTTTAATATGATGCTCTGAGCTACTAATTAAACTCGGCTGTGCTTCGTATTGCTGTAAATAAGCAGGAAACATGAAATCTGCATCAATTATTGGCTCAGATCTGACAGCTGCAGGGAGATTTTAATCCATAACACTCTTAACTCTATCCAGCAGTGCTTATCTGATTCTTTGTATAGTTTTTCTAGATGTGGGCAAAAAAATAAACGACCTCCATGAGATGAGTTTTAATTGTGCATTTAGATGATGATGATTTAGAGCCAGTAGCTGTGACCATGAAAATAAATCGAGGCCTGTTGTAAACCCAGGTGTAATTACCATATATATGAGAATTAGGCTAAATTGATATTATCATATGTCTTCTCTTGTTTAATACACAGTCGGACCTGCCGAGTATGAGTGTGTCAAAACATTCATATTAATTACCCAGCTTACCCCAGACGGTCGAGATTTGAAAATAATGACTGCACTCCATCTCTAAATTTGAAATTAATGACCATTATTAATATTTATTTTCGCAGGTATTGTGACACAACAAGCTGCCACTGAGTTCTTTTCTTCTGAGCCTAAAGTAGACAAAGTGGCAGCCACATTTTGGGAAAGTGAACAAGGGTTGACTAATTTGTAGTTTAAGTGTAAAGTAATGTAAATGAAAGTGGTTAGTTTAGCACGTAGATAAACTAATAGACACTAGGTCCTATGCTGTATTTCACTATGTTTAACAGAAAACATGAGGTTTAATGTCAACTTAATATTTCAAGGTTATTATTATTAATATTTCAAGTCACAAAGAGTCTTTAACAAATAGCATTTTCTTATCAAATAATTGAGCTCAAGATCACCTCTAACCCTGCATGTCTACAGGTTAGGCATCTAAAGCTGTACTGTTAGTCTTTAAACCCAAATTATTATATGAACATTAAAAAAAATATCATCTGTTAATGTTTTAAAATTTATTTCAGCATGCAAAAAACTGCTTTATATATTGATGGCAGTTGATAAAGTGTAATATTTGCCCCATTGAAAATATAAATATGCATTTCAAAGTCAAAATTCAAAGTCAGCTTTATTGTCAATTCTGTAATACATATTTAGACATATTCAGAATTGATATTTCGTATCAACCAGGCTCCCAAACAACACAGTAGAAATTGAATAAACTGTAAAGTTTTAATATAAGAAACATCTGAAACATTTATTCTCTAAGTTAAATAATAGAAAGTGATTAAAATCTGCCAATATGTTGCTATTGTAATGACTTAGTTAACACCTGTTTATGCCTTTTTCTTTACTATGTCCACTCCTTTATAAATTTGTATGATTTGGAGGGTTTTCCACACCTGAACCTCAAAATATGCAGAAAAGAAAGTGCTTTTACTTTAACACTTTCAGCCAGAAGTGTCTTTGTAATGTCACAGCTAGCTTAGTAGCGTTTTTTTACATTTATTTTGACCCATTTGATTGGTTTAAATTCTACATATATTACCCAATCACCTGTGTCTTTGACCACAACAAATCAATCAACCAACATTTTAATGGAAAATATTATGCTGCGTTCAAATATGCAGGGTAATGTTGGTCATATTAAAGTGGGTAATACAATTACCCAAATTAGATTTTTTTAATTTAGTTCCAGATCTGCCTGTCAAGCTGAAGATTCGCCATTTCTGATATCCTCCTCGCATCTCCCAGCTTTCCCCGTCTCCTTTGAGAAGAGACAGTTGTGATCCCTTTCTTTCAATCACAGCTTATTTGTGATTGAAAGAAAGTGTACAGCAGCAGCCATCTTGTGAGTCCCACATTATTACTTTCCAGTATTTCTCAACCAAGAAAAGGGGGAAAAAAAGACAATTTCATTTCACAGGGGAACAAAAAAGATCAAATAAACAAGGCTTGGGAATTCCTATTACTGAACCCTCCACAGGGCTTTTGCGCAATACCTTTAATTCTGCAATTTATGGGATCCTAGCTCTACTTTCCATACTTTAGGTGCCCTGATGAGACTGCAAGATGAATGATTTGATTTGAAAGTCAGTCAGTACAGCTTAGCCAACCTAAAAGAGAACAACTGGGAATAATCTTATTTCACTGCAGTGCCTAAAAACCCTTCTTTTCAAATGCCTAGCTTTCTTCTTTGCCCTCCATAGAGTATTACTGTAGTGCTCGAAGAGGCTCCTCATCCTAAGGCTTTTCTCCTCAACCTGAAATCAATGTTCCATTTGTATAAGACAAAAGAAACTGTGTTTTTTGTGACGTTCATAGGTTCCTTTTATTTCCTGGAAAGCGTTTTGTAATCTCTCGTCCCGCAGAGTCATGATAAAGTGAAGTGGTCCAGCTAATCTGGTGTTCTCCTCTCGATGTTGGGCCACAGCCAGGAGCTGTGGTGTGAAAAAAAATAATAAAACTTAGGCTTGTTTAATGTTTTCGTTTGTTTGTGCATTTAAACAGTCTTCTGTCATTAACTGGGTGAGTTTAAAGTAGTCTAGGACCACATCCAGGTTATGTAACAGACACAGATATTGCATGGATGGCATAAACTCAACTATGGAGCCAAGGAGGTAAACAAACATTTTTAGGAAGCTAGATCTGTGGCTTATACAGAGCCCTTAAAAAAGAAGCATTTAGCCACAGCTTATAAACCCTAAAAAAGCCTCTTATCCCCTGCAAAACACCTGCACTAAAGGAGAAGCTTTGCCAGAACTTTCAGAGGCTCTCCCTATTTTTAAAACCCATGACTTGAATGACAAATAATAATACCAGGAGGGTATTGTTATGCTGGGACTGTTCTTCTGTAGGAATAAGGGTCTATATTGTGTTTTTTGAGACTTTTTTTCTGAGTGCAAGCGTCTTTCTGAAGTTATTTGCAAATGAGATGCACGTCCAGTCTAGGTGAGAGCTGAAGCTTGGATGAAAAAGCAAAATGCCATTACTGGTGCATTTCAGGTCTCTTCTAGGTCAATTTATAAAGAACACTGGACTGTCCTCTATGGGCTCTGTGGGTATTCTGGTCAAGAACTCTTATGCCTACCTTTTTTAGCTTAAAAACTGAATATCAAAACGATTTATAAAAGCAACATTACAACGCTGATACATTTTATGTTAAACTAGCACAACATCCCAGTACCAATGCTCTTTTCAGCCCTGCCTTTTCAGCTCTATTAATGTCACCTTATTTTATAAAATAGTTAAGCCATCCTATTCTTTTGAGGTGTCATGCCGCTTTGTACTGCTATGCAAATGTAAACTTGGACAAAAATACACCCAGTAACACTTACATCATTGGCTCGGTTCAAATTTTAAAACTTAAGAGCCAGTGCTAGCACACACAGTAACCTCAGATCCAGGCCTTCTATAAACCCTGGGTAAAAAACAGATCCTACAGTCAATGTACTAAATAAATGAAAAAAGATTGGATAAGATGAACCAATTACTTTTATCTAAAGCATAAAAGCAACGATTAGTTCTCTTGCTGTAAAAATAGCGTATTGATAATTGCAGTTATGGTGACGATTTCTTCTGTTTTTTGACTCTTTCCCTTACATGCTGCTTATACACCGAAATTTTCCCATTTTGGGAACACAAATCCCAAAATCGATTCTATTCTATTCCCTCCTCCAATTGAAACTGTTCCTTCACTTACAACTCATTGCAAAATGCCAAAGACCAAATATATGTTCAAAAACTGCACAAATTGCTTATGAAAGCCTAAAAGTCTTTTACAGATTTTTGTAACTGAACTAGTGCCTTTGAACCAAGGTATAAGCGTCCAAGTTGCTGAATATTTAAACTCTATAAAACACAGACTTCTATGTTGATGAAACTTAGACAGAAACATTCCTTTCCTTGTTTAGATGGAATATGTAGACCACTAATGCCTGTTAATGCATATTCAACACATACCAAGGATCATTTTGGAAGTGCTCTGCCAGTCTAATTTCAATTATGCAACATTCTGCAAATTCACATCTTTCTTTCTTTCTTTGGCTTTCCAGCTCTCATAAATCAGCACTTTTGATTATTTACTCATAAAGCCATTCAACAGAAGCGGTCTGTACACTTGTCAAACATGCTTTGCTGAATTCTAATTTCCATTTCTCTGTTATTAATAATTTTAATCAAGTTCAATACGTACAAGTTCAATACACAGAGCAAGAACTGTATCTTTTTATCACGAGGTCACGGACATCCTTATGCTTTAATGACTGATCTTATAATTTCATTGTTTATGAGATCATACTTTATTATAAGGTTCAACACTTCTGCATCGTTGGAAATGGAGATTCTCCCTCAGTGGGCTTTCTAAGAAAAATAAATGAATGAATGAAATAAAATACTTCATTTCCATAATTACCCAATGGTTAGAAATTCATTTGATATAGAATAAATATTTCAGCAACATTTTGTGCTATTATACCTATTTAACTTTTTTGACTCTTAGCTAAATGCTAGTATTACAAGCAAGGCGTAAAGTGTAGCGGCCCTCCTTAGCCAGTAGACCAGCAGTACGCAGGTGCCTTTTGGGGGAGAGGAATTGCTGTATTAACATATGGTTAAGAACATATGGTCACTCCAACTCTTTCTCTGTCATCTTATTATTAGGATTTTAAACCCCAGGAACTGTATAACAATTCTTTTGCAGTTCCAAAATCCCAGTAACCAGTCGATGCCTACTGAGCCCAAATTCTCCAATAGTTCAATCCCTTTTGATAAAATGCAGTTGGACCACTTGCAAATTACAGGCACAACTTCTAATGAGTCATAAAATATTCAGGTCTGTTCATAAAACCCCGAAACACAGAACAAAGAAGCAACACGATGGCCTGTAGGTGAGCAACAGAGAAAATTCGGCTGAAAACCTAATGAGCCTGCCGTTCAATCTCTGTGGGCATATTTTTAGATTAAAACTCAAGAAAGTTGATCTTTCACACAATTTGGTCTCAAAAACGAAAGACTAACTTTTTCTTTCGTTAAAGCTTCCAAATGATGTGACAACGGTTTTCTTGCCACACAATGAGCAGAAAATGAGTCCAGTATTTTCAGAGAAACTAGAACTTATTCTGTGAATGTAATTTTTTTTTTTTTTTTACATTGGAATGAAACAGCAAATTTTGAGGTTTATGCTCGCAGGACCACATTGTAGGGTTGAGTTTTATGGATTAGTGCCACAATAGCTTAAGTAAATTTGAAATGAAATGATAAATTAGGAGAAAGAGGAGAAACTCAGGAGCTGTTATCATCTCTGCACTCAGGAAGTAATTGTTGTTTTAACTGGAATGACATTTTTGATACTAAAGTATCCAAATTTCTCTTTTGGATCATGAAAGCATCATTCTGAATAAGCTGATTCGCATGTGAATAAGGTGTAATTATCTTCACAACTGGTATTCACTTAAAATGTGGAAAAACAAATCTGTGCTTTGAATTACTGATTTCAAAACACATTCAAATTGGGCAAGAACTGGAATCTGCAGATAATAGGTTTACAAAAATTGGAAAACAGAGACATTTAAGAAAATGTAAATCTTTCTCTCTCTAGTTCATATGAGTGGTGCATCAATAGGCTTGGTTCGTCTATGAATAACTATTAATAAGTGTCAAGGGCAATTATTAACATAGTTAGTAATTTTGATCAAAATAACCAAAATACAAGGATATCTAAACAAAACACTTCAACTTCAAATTAAAATAATATAATCAAGAAATGCTAACCATACTGTAACATTCAACTAAACTACTACATAAAAATTAAAAGGAAAACTGAAAAAAAAATCGGTAAAAAAAGAAACAAGAACAAAACTAAACCCAATAACTAATAAAAAAAAGATGCAGTCACATCACAGTTTAGTGTGAATATGTATTTTTAAGCCAAGTTTTGCTTTAAGGAATTAATTATGAGGCCAAATTAGCTCTAATAAAGAGCAACAGTTGCTAGGTTTTCATAAAACTAGTTTACAATGCAAAGAAGAAGGGAAAACAAATAAAATAATGTTTCAATGCAATCATTTGCTGAAACAGAAATCAACAGAATATTGGATGATTTATTTGCATTCTTATGTCAACTAGCCATCATCTACCAAGGTGGTAGCGTGCAGCTGGAGAACCGTTGGGTAATCAGGAGAAAATGCTGCTTGTAGCTCCATGACGTCACATGATGTGAACCCTCCTTCCTGGGAGCTGTGATGAAAATGGGATAAAACTGGGAATTCTGGGATTCAGAGTTTTTACAAGCCTCCTTTGGTCTCTGTGTAGTTCAGTCCTTGTTCTCCATTCATGGCTAGGCCCAACACTTTAGTCATTTAAATGCAAAGGCAAAATTAATTTGCTTAGATTATTTCACGACGGCCTTTATTGCACATAATTTCAGCAAAATTCCATCTATTTGATAAAAAATATAATCATATGATATATCATATATATCATATATATATTTAAATATTTTGTATATGCAATGGCAGTATTGGATAACATTTCTTTTGTTAAAATTTTATTTGGTGTTTTCATGATAAAATGAATAATTACATCTGGTCATCAACAGGTTGGGTCTTTACAAGGATTGGAAACGGGAATAAGCCTAGAAAATGGCCATCATCTCAATGGGGTTTTCCCCGAATATTATTTTTATGTAACAGCTGATTTAAATAACAGGATTCTGTAACGTCAAAGAAGAAAAAAAGCACTATAAAGTCATTAAAAACGTTTGTCACACTGAGTAAAACTGCGTTCTGTTAATCTCTTTAGGGATTTTTATTTATTTATTGTGAACATGAGTTAGTAAAAAACATTCAAGTTTTTTTTTTTCTTTGGATAAAACTCGGAGATGTATATATAAACTGACAGCTTGTGAAACAACAGGACATAGATTTTAACCTGGGAGCACAACTAGATTTGGCTAAAATCAAATAAAGAACTATAGAAATTATTTTTTAAATTGAAATTACCAAAGAAGACTACAAGCGGATCACCGAACCTTTTGAAGAAAAAGGTGTCGCCTCACCTTTTGTTTGAAAGTGCCACGTTTTTTGGGACAATGTAGGGGATTTCATGAGGTCAGACTTTTACAAAAACTGCCATCAGCTCATTTCTACTTCATACGTATTTTTTTTCCCCTCTATGAAATATCAGTTTTAGGTTAAAAAACTCCCAAAACAAACAAAATCACCAACATTTTATGCCAAATTAATTAAAACTGCTGTTATTTTCAGAATAATGTCCCTAGATTTGAACCACAAAAAGCATTTCTAGACACTTCTGTTGAACAGTTATGTGTCTAACTATTAAAAGATATAAGATTAATAGTTTAATAAGCATCTTTACACATTTTATAAATAATCATAGTTGGTTTCAGCACCTCCAACATTCACTCTTGCAGCTCTTCATACCTGGCCGTAGCAGAAGATGAGCTTTAGGACTTTAAAAACACAAAACCTGCTGGTTGTCTGCTCTTCTGTCTACATCATTTTTCTCTTTCACTTCTTTGTAAAACAGCTATACTTCTGATTCATGAATTTTAATCAACTTTGTCTTGGGCCACATTCATCTGCTGCTTTGCTTTAAATGAAAACAGCAACAGGAAATCAAAGTGATTTACAGATTTACCACAGAGCCGTACCTCCGTACCAGCAGCGCGTTGACCTTTATTCACTAGTTTCAGCATGCTTGACTTTTCAGCTGATTTATGTGCAGAAAACACAGCGACTCTTACTAAAATAAGCCCGGCGATAGCTTTGTTTTGGATGAAACAGGAAGTGTGGGGAACTGAGGAGAGGAGAGAGAAGCTGGGAGGCTGTCGCAACTAATGAACTGAATTCAAACACAACATGAAAAATACAGCGCCACACCATTTAAAAATTGATTACACAGCGGCGCTCAAATGTTTTTGGCCTGTTAGGCATCAGGGGTCTGAATCCAACACTATAATCTACAAGAGCAAGAAAGTCCCTGTGACTTAAACTAATTTCTATCCAACAAAATCTCACTTTAAATACTCATTTCATTACATTTTTGAGAATGAACAGCCAGACCTTTGTTGTAATCTCTTAAAGGGATCTTGGATATGTCTACAAGAATTTGCCTATGGACCCAATCCTATGCCTTACAGCTTTTAGTGGTTCTCCTTCTATCTAAACACTTTCTCTAAATAACAAGCCATAAACAAATTTCTGCAGAAAACACAGACAGATGTAGGAGGTGATTTGCTTCCTTAATATGGAAACATCTAAATCACGAGGGTCTGCAAACCCTGAAGGTCATAATAAGGCACAGATTCTGGTTTCTGGGTGTTTATCTCCCATACAGGACCAACGTTTAAACAATCCAAAAACTCAAGGCTAAAAAACCTTCACATTGCCCTTTTGTCTTCACATGTGTTACCTGCACAAGTAAGGTAAAACCAGGTTTTTGGGCATTAAAGGTGAAATATAGTTACTTGGTGCGTCTACAGATTTGTGATCTATAAAAAAAAAAAAAACATAAACGTCCTAATAATGTGGGTTTGTGCCGTTATTGGAGCTAATGAGCCTTGAATCCGCTGTATAATTTTGCATCGTTACTGCAGCATTCTGCATCAGGAAAAAAAAACAGTTTAGATAAGTTTTGTAAACGCTCAAAGTGGCCATAACGTTCAAACTTGTTAAAAGTGCACGTTACGAGCTTCTGACAGTAAATTTGTCAAATTAGCCAGAGACGGGAAAACATCCACCGTCCGCCGAGGAAAAAACGCCGCTGCCAATTAAAACAAGACGCAATCAGGCTTGACGCTTAAAAACAACTTCACAGGAAGTTGCTGTGCGGATTCATCAGTACGAATAAAAAATGCACATTTTGCACACATTTTCATCCTTTTTTTTTTTTTTTATCCCGCTGCTTAACATTCGCTGCTCTAATAGACTGCCAGCCTCATATGCACAGTTGCTGCATCCCTTTTCAAGGGCACTGGGGAACTCCAGCTTATGTAATACCATCCAATTAGTAAGCTGGGTCAGTCAGAGGAGCTCTTGTAAATACTACAAAGCAGCTCTTTTCTACGTCTGAGGCCTCTCTTCCCTCCTGAGCGGACGAGGCCTGGCACAAGTGGGAAACTTCCAGCCGCAGATGTGGACAGAAAGGCTGCCCGCTGTCCGCTTCCTCCAGCTGACCTCATCCACCCATTTAGCAGAAGATATACATAGAACATCTGCAAATATATATGGAGAATGGAGAGGAAGCCACAGATGTGGATTTTAGGGAAGGGAAGAATAATAAGCAGAGAAAATTGGGATGAAATGTGCAGCTTATAAGCTTATTCTCTGCTGATTGAGCGAATCCCACATTCGTGCTTAACATCTCTGGGTCAACCCAAACCAAACTGGGTAATTAGAGAACCGTGATCCTGGGTTGACTGCACCCACAGTGGGAGAAACCCGGCTTTTACAGGGAGCTGCTTCAACCACGCGTTTCATATGAACTACATACTCAAAGCCAAGTCTGTTTTATGACCCATTCTTAAGCATGAAATAATTGGACCTTTAATTACACATATAGTCCTAGAAAACCCCGTATACACATTAATGCATCTGCTCAAATGTGAACTGATGCGGAGAGGTCGAAATTACTGGTTTTCTTAAAGCCAGTCAGGTAACATGGTCAACACTGGAATATTATAAGAAAAAAAAACATTTAATTGAATCTGTGAACCGATTTAATTACACCTAAATGCTTGTAAACACCTATTATGAACAGCGCCCTCCTGCTGCGAAGATGTTATGTCAACACAATGCAATCGGATTTGCTGCCGCAGGCTGAAAGATGCACATCATTAGGGCATGCACTGCAAAAAAACACTAAAAAACAAACAAACAGCTACCGACATTACCAGAGTTCAGACATACAAGTTATTAATCGTTCGTGGAGGCTGAACTGCTAAATGTGGCCGTAAGCAAGCAACAGGTTACCGGAAGAGATGTTTTCCGAAAGGTTTTGATTACAGAAAAGTGAGCGTGACTCTTGACCCAGAATCCTGTTAAAACGCCTTCAGTTTCCCCTCATTTCTTAACACGTTTCTTTCACAGCTTTCTTGTAATCTTTCTTGTGGTCGTGAAGAGTTTCCACCATCATTTCAGGTGTTTTGTTTCTCTGCAAAGGACCTACGCCTGACCTAAGCTTCATTTAAGCATCAAAGATTCAAGGCTCAAGTAAATATCTTAACTTCTCTAGAAGAAATAAGGATTGTACATCAATTTAAAAAAAAAAAAAGTTTTTAAAAACTTGGCTGATAATTTAAATTATCACCCAAGTTTGTGGGTACAAGTAAGGATCCGGACTTCTGTTTCCTTCACTTTCAGCGTAAATCAGGTCTAAAACAACAACTGACAACTGTGTAAAGCCATCAGCTTTTATTTAGTAAAGCAAAGTATTTTTTTAACATTTTATGTTATAAAAGGTTACCTTCACTTCTTCACATCCAATTAGTAGCCTTGAACTGTCTTGTTACGGAAAAATGCTTTATAAACTTACCTTGCTTTCACATCTTTCACTATGCAACAGGTGAACATACCATCTTCTTCTACGTCTCTGACCCTCCGTTCATTTCTGATTGTTTATCATATCACACGTGGCCATTTTGGGTGTGTAATAGTTTCTTATCTTGTTTATTGTATTTCTACTGGTTATGTTGAACATTGGCTCTGTGTTTTTGGAGAATACTGCACCTACATCCATGTCCAGTATAAACTACCACAGCGCTTCTGTCTAACTCATCAGTTTAACGCAGTTTGACTAGTTTTTACATTTAACCACCAAGCGGACATTTTTTTCCCAGGAAGATCTTATGAAGGTGCAGCTTTTTGAGTAACAAAGTCCCAGACGATGACACTGCCACCACCATGCTCAGGATCTGGCTGTTCTAAACTCAAGGGATGAACCGTTGCATATGCATTGTTTGATACTTTGTTACAAACATCTGATCCCAAAGACAACATTTATTCCTATTTCCCTATCTAAATCTATGAAAATGTCAGAAGACAGAGCTTGACAGAACAACAGGGTGATAGCTAAAGCTTTACATACAAATGGTGATCACCTGCAGGATGATGAATAAGTCAGGACTTGTTTCAGGCCTTTCTCTCAAAGCTGTGACTTTGACATACTGTTCATCTGCTAGACATAGATTAATGGACACAAAAAGGTACAATGACTGAGAAAACCATGGATTAGGATAAGTCTGGTCGCTTTGAAGCAAAGCATAAAAAAATGACGGCGGATATAATTGTTTTATCTGCAATTCTGGACAATTAACAGACCAGAGGATAAAATTTATGTTGTAAGGATCATCAAGATCAACCTGTTTCACATGAAGACCACTTAGAAAAGATCACGTTCACACCAGATGCCTTTTTTTTCAACTTATACGAAGACAAAGCTATCATCTGCGAAGGTGATTGTCAAGACTACTACGGAGCTGCTGGACAACCAGATAGTCAACTAAGGAATAACCAGCTTACATTATGTATTTCTTTAATTTGCTGTTCCTTACATTTGTATTAAAATGGCAATGTTGTTCAGATGAGGTTATAGATACCAAGGATACAAGGCTGCTAGTGAATACCATTCACAGCATCGTTATTTTCATTGTTACTTGGACAAAATGTCTAATTTTAAAGCTCAGTTAACAACTATTCCCTTGTGCTTGTATTTTAACATGTATAAAATAAATAAATTGGATATTCAGTCAAGTTTAACAGTTCAACAAATAGATTTGCTGTTTTTCTTGGTTCTGCAAACGATACGTTCAAAGTTTTGTCCAAGTAAATACATCAGTTCAAATACATCAATTTTTAACGATTATCTTTAAATGCCTCACCATGAAAAAGAGGAAAATGGAAAATAATTGTCAACATAAGGGTGTAAAACCTGTGGTGTAGCAGCTTCTTTGTGCTTTAAAGATGCTTTCAAGTTCTAAAAAAGAGGAGACCCCTTTATTTTTCAAGCTGTTTTTCTTTTTGAGGGCTGAGACCCTTTGCTTAGAGACAAAAAGCTCCATTAAAGCAACTTCAGGCTGTTTGAGAGATTAATTCACTGGCAGCGCCTCACCTCATTATTCACAAAAACACACAGTAAATTCCTCAGAAAGATGCAGACAGCTCCATCCTTTAATGAGCCTCAGATCCTCCCAATCTCTCCTCACATGAAGAAAAAAAAATGTGTTTTTCTGTGAAAGAAGTTACATTTTTGTGCTCTGTGGTCCTGACATCTTGCAGATTTCTCCAGAGTTAATGTACTGTGCACATGTTGATGCTTGGCCTAACATTTACTGCAGGAAATAAAAATAAATGAACGCAATTGGTTTTTCTGTAAGCACGGAGGATGAATATTTCACTTTAAGGATTTTCCACATGTCTCTCCAGAAGGATCATCGTCTACTTCTGTCCTGAATCCACAGATTTGGCCCTGCATACCCTGCAAGGGTGGAGGCCTTACATAACTCAAAGTTTCTCTGCAGAATCACACACGCTGGAGTGAGTAAGCAGCTGAGAGCTTATCCTCAAATAACTCATGTCATCATGTTTTTGGAGTAGAAAAAGGTAAACAGTCTGGAGGAGGAAGAGAAACTGTTTTTGCTTCCTCTGAAAAAAAAAAAAAAGAAGAAGAGGCGACTGCTTTACATCTGTACACAAATCAAACAGCCTGGGTTGGATATTGTTCTGCTGATATAGATCTGATCCCCCTCCAGAAACAAATTATCTCTGCAGATGAAAGATGAAAGCAAGCCGCGGTGTTTATGGAGCGTTTTATCTTCAAGTATTTTTTTTTTTTTTTTTACCTGATCAATTTTCAACAGATGGCGTCTTAATTCCCTGAATCCTGCACTAATCCAATTTTTTGAGTGTGGATATTTGGCAGTATGAATACAAATTGATGAAATATCCTTTAAGTTTTAAAACGTTTTTTTTTTTTTTTAACTGTTTCAAAGGTTTTGTGTTCACCCCAGACTGGTTTACAATGAGATCAGTGGTTTCTTATCCTTTAATATTTCCTCAAATCTCTTAGCTGAATTAAAATACACAATAAACAAGAGGGCTATGAGTGTAAAGAAGAAGAGCCTAAACACCCAAAAAGCTCATCGGCTTTTCAGCAAGCATCTGGTCTGCAGGCCTCAATGAGACGAGGCTTTAAGTCAGAAAAAAACATTGAAAATTCAAATTTAAAGCAGCAAATAGCTGGAACACCATTCAGTGAAACACTTCAACAACACATCCAAGGGACTGATTTCTCTAGCTTCAAACTTAAATAATTTATTCCTAGCACTTTTGCGAATAACTATCAAAGCGGGCTTAATTGGGTGGGCGGAGCTGCCTGACGTATAGCGAGCCACGGCCAGCTAAAACCGGAGGATTATGTGGGAGTAGTGGGTATCCAACCATACCGGCATGAGCCTGAACACTGCAAAAAGGGAGCTAAAAGTAGGTAAAATCCTCTTGAAATTAGTGTATTTTTCTTTGATTCGAGCTGGTAAATCATTCTATCTGCCAATGGAATAAGAATTTTGTACTTAAAATAAAAACAATTCATCTCTGTCGTCTTATTTCAAGTGCAGGATATCTAATTACCCTAATTTAGGGGTGGAAATTCTCAATCCATTGGCAAATAGTCTTATTTAGCTGCTCAAATCAAGGAAAAAAATACAAATTTTAAGAAGACTTTACTTACTTTTAGTTTCCTTTTTGCAGTGAACCTACAGCTGCATCTCCAGAGTCAAGTGAGAACTCCTCAGACTGGGATGCTGAGTATGAAGACCGTGATGGCCAGCAAAACGATGCGTTGAATGACCGAGTTGGAACTGTGGTACGGTGAGAACCCATTATTTCCATGCCATATTGCACAATGTGTGGATTTAGAGCATTGTGTGGAATTCGTATTCTGGGGGTGATTTGAAAAGCTGCGCTAGGTTGTTTCATAAATGGCCCTTAGCATGGAGGGGCTAACAGATATGTGTTCGGACGTAGGTGCCCTGATTCGCAACACACATGAAGTTGTTCTTAATGTCAACATGTGAGGCAGCTGACTGTTATTGGCGGTTTTGTGCATCAGGTGTTGCGTTGTGAAAAATTCGGTTCTCATCACTCCTACTTCTGCTATCCACCAACACTCGCCTCCCAGAACTTGTAGCTCTGGGAAAAAAAGCGGCTGCTGCTTCGGCTTTTAGCCAATTCACCACAATAACGACAGCTTGTATTGTCAGGCCTCCTGTTCAAAGTGGTTGCTGCACAGGCGGACAGTAGGAGCTTACTTATCCAAGATCTTCAAAGTTTTTTTATTTTAGTAAAGTAAGAAATTAAACTAGCTGTTTTTCCGGCCCGGTTTGAACATTTAATAGCAAAACACTGGACTATGACGAACCTGTGCTCTACCACTTGCTTCTGGATGGTCACAGAAAATGCAAAATTATGTTGTTGTTTTTTTTAAATATGTCTAATTAAAAACAAGTTAGTATGATTCTTTTTAATTTGCATCTATTATTATAAGTATGTTCAATGCTTCTAGCTATATTTGATTTTAGCTTCAAAACAATCTTCATGTGTCTGTAGAGAAGTTTGATACAGAAGGAAAAAAAGGGAGACGTTATTCTCTATGAATGTTTGTCATTTTCTAAGAAATATAAGAAAAAAATGTATGTACTTTCATGAGCTGAAGGTTATTCTGTTTGATGTGAGGTTTTATTTTTTCATCACGTCACTCCATGCCATCAGATTGCCTTTACTCTCCCAGTCTTTGGGCCCCCAGTCTTTGATCAGCGAAGCAGGGCACCTGTCTCTCATCCTGTAATCCACCTCTCCTGTTATCTGATGCAGTCTTGTTTAGCTTTCGAACACCGTTGCCAAATCTGTTGATGTCAACAGAACTTCTCATGATGACATTTTGCCTTTGAGCTATCGAATTCCAAGTTTCTGAAAAGCTACACGAGTTAATAAAATATCGATGCTAATCTATTTTCGCTGTGGATATTCATCTCATCCAAAGCAGTCCTTATACAGCAGAATAGGCTTGGCAACTATTTGTTTTCTAATTTCAATGGATGGACAGATAATCGGACTATTAATGTCTCCATTAAAAATATTTCACAGCAACTTTTCTAGCTTGAAATTTCCTATTTATAATTTTTTAAATATAAAGACAAATAGTCCCTGTGGATTTAAAGCCAGTATTTCTACACTGGTGAGATTTTAAATATAAATACATATAGGGACAGAGAGTGTAAAAACATTTTCTCCATAAGGCAGTTTCTTTTTCCATGCTGAATTAATGCCTAAATTAAAGTGTAGGTTCACTTAAACGATTAAGTCAATGGTATATTTGCCTTGTTTTAGTCTAAGGAAAACGTCTTGGCTTCCTTTAAGATGTTTTTCTAATCAGAATCACAATCAGCTTTATTTCCCAGGTACCCATTCACATACAAGAAATTTGGCTCTAGAAATGTTATGATGTTTGGAGGAATGAAATATATTAAAGGAGGTCAAGGAAAAACAACAGGAGGCAGGATTTGTTGTTGTGTGTGTGGCTCAGAGCTGTAGCCGATTTATTTTCCACGCCCGTGATGCATTACTCCGCAGACGGAGCTGTTATCTGCGTGCATCGTCTCGCCTTTCATTTGTATTTATTTATTTTTTTTAGTTCAACTCCAGCCGTCCACGCCAGGCCAAACGCTAAATGCAGCGGCGCCTCAGAAGTGACTGTTGAATTCTTTCTGCTCTCTCAGAAATCCCCCCCGTGTTCACCTGTCGGTCTGTAATGCTCTGACTCATAAAAAGGGATTAGGGCTCTCCAAGTGCTCAGGCCTACGCTCATCAGCTCACATTTCACTCTGTGTTTAGGAGGAAGAGTCCGCCACTGAAATATTGATTCTATAAAATAACTGTGAGGCTCTGTTTCAACCTGCCGGCTCTGTAAAACCTTTAAGATGTTACCGCTTTACTTGTAACGGGAGGGGGAAAGAAGCTGGACCACCACCTCAAATCTCTTATGTTATTTCCCGCTATTAAGGAATTATTGTCCAGTTCTGTTGCAAATAATTTAAAGACATTTCAGCAATCTAATTACACTCATTGCTCAGCTTTTTGTATATTTCCCCTGGTGTTTTGAACATTTGTCTTTGGTAATGAGATCCAAGAGTTTAAAGCTTGGAGCTAATCTCTAGCTACCTGAGTCAGTTGAAATTACTCTAAAACTTAATCTGCCAGCAGTATGAAATGTTTTGTTCTTACCGATAACTGCACCTGGAAGACACCAAATATCAAAATCTGGTCTGTTAATAACATTCTGTGGCGGCTTTTCCAGAGTTAAGTTTCTTGTTATCTAATTTTTTAAATATAAAGCAAAACATTTACTGTGAATTTATGGCAAATATTTCTGCAGGGGTCAGGCTTTATACATGGAAGAAAAGTAAACTGGACAGATAGATTTACCAAACTGTAGGAAACCAATGCTATTATAAATAAATGGGAAGACCAATGAAAATGCTTTGAACGCTGGTAATTAAGCTTTTTGAGAATTTTAAGTTTTTAGTATCTACTGTGACGTCATTTAAGAAGTGATACAGAGTGAATTAAAAGGACAAAATACCTTAACCCATCACCCAATGTCATTAATTTCTAGATTAAAATGCTATTGGCTGATTACAGTTTCATCAACAGCCTCCAAAGAATCCTCCAAAGCACAACTTGGTATAGGTGAGAAGCAGGTCCACAGAAGTCCAGACTCAGTTGACGGAGTGAGATCAAAAAGTGCTTCCGAAAATAAAAATGGTGAATCCAAATCACCAGCAGAGATGCATTTGATGTACAACCACATGCCTCCTGCCATCTATCTAAACAGAAGCTCTGCCTTTGACCTTCAAAGTGTGCTCAGCGAGCCAGAATATCCCCTGATCACAGGCCGGACGTCTTCCTGAGAAAGCATTTATGTCTCACCTCTGATTGACCCGATTCCTCCCTCCTGCCTGAAACGATAAGAGCGGATCAGAAACGCGACATAATTTCATCGCGCCAGGTGTTCGGGCGGCGCTCTGATTGCAAAGGTGCAGCGACTGTACCCCGGTAGAAACGAACATGAAAAACAAGATAGAGAGGACGCTAAAAGTGTACACACCCCTGTTAAAATGTCAGCTTATTATCTAGGAAAGAAAAAGAGACCTAGATGAAATTTACATCCTAAATGTCAATTAACAGCAGAGAGGCTACAATCGATCTCAGTGTACAAAGTATCAGTCAGGAGAAGGATGCTAAAAAAATACACAGCATTGCTGTATTTAGGGAATATGAGGCTAGTATTGGTTGTGATCTACAACAATCCCATGTCTGGATGAAGAAGTAAGAGTGCAAGATAGAGGGTTCGCACACAGTTTCAATTACAATTTTTTTTTTACCCTGTGGTTTTTACAACTTTCTGGACATTTGAGAACAAAATATCCATCGTGAACTGCGTGAATAGTGGTCCTATCAGTAGGGACAAACGAAATGTTAAAACCGGCGTCTGATTTTATTGTTTGCCATCAGATGAACTTTCCTAATCTGTAACGTTTTTCCTACTTGAGAAATAAAGTTTGGAGTATCCTGCAAAATAATTAGATACTTTAAAGGAGCTATAAGTAATAATGACACCTTGTGGCTCAAATCGGTACAACAGCTTGCCAATCACAACAATCTAATATGCCGTTTTTAAATTGTCTGAAACCCCTCTGAATTTTTACTATCATAAGACAGGTATATCATGTTTTTTTCTGTTCTATTTCTGGTCCGCTTCTCTTACTGGCT
This sequence comes from Fundulus heteroclitus, assembly GCF_011125445.2. Classification (NCBI taxonomy): domain Eukaryota; kingdom Metazoa; phylum Chordata; class Actinopteri; order Cyprinodontiformes; family Fundulidae; genus Fundulus; species Fundulus heteroclitus. The sequence continues at coordinate 17,941,825 of NC_046377.1, forward strand.
TCAGTGTTTGCAGGCTGCTGCTCTTTTGCCAAGATAAAATACCAAATGCTGCGCTCTGTTTGGGAACCCTGAGAACTCTCATATGATTGGTTCAGGAACCAGGAAGTAAACAAGGGCTAGGCTCTGAACCGAAGTAGTTCTGGACCGTACCTCTAGGTTTGAAAGGAGAAAAACTTGACTAAGACATTGTTGATGGTGATGACCGATTGTTTATAGGGAATGTTATTTCCATCTCGGGTGCTGAGAATGATTTAGGTTAATTTTACAATAAATATCTTACTTATAGCTCCTAATCCCAATTTATAGACGTTGGGATGTTTAGTTCACTTTACTTGGATTTATATCACTTTACTTGGATTCATAGTTATATAGTTATATAGTTCTAAACAGGCCAGATTTGGGACCAAATCACAGGAATTTGAAATTGTTTTAAAAAAAAAGTTGTGAAAAGGTTCTATTTATGTTTCTGAATTAGTAGTTTTTCAAAAACGAAAAGACTGAAAAAGTATTAAACTCAAGATGTGATGTGGCAAATCAAAGATAAACATCTGAATATAAATCGAAATTAAATTGATTTTAGATGGCTAGAAATCTGTCTTTTATAAAATTATATATGAGAAGAACTTTCCAAAATTGCATTAAGGACTTTCTGACAGAATATTTTGAAAGAATCTTAAGCAGTGATAAGCATCAATGAAGGAACTTCATACCTACTGTCAAACAGAGTGGTGGCAGCATCATGCTGTGGGGTAGTTTATATCAAGGTGGATTAAAGTCCTATATGTCAGTCAATTTGACCCAAAAGCTTTAGGTGTCCATTAGAGCTAAAGATGGACGAGCGTTTTTATTCCCAGAAACAACCTTCCCTTTAATTGGAACAATGCAGTCAATGATGTCTGAAAATTTTGAAGGAAAGTTATCTACTGAGTTACAAGACAAAGTGGAAGTTGAAGAGTAAGCTTGGTTAATATTTGGCTTTTCACCAGGAGAGCCCAAAATTCAAAAAAGTCAAATTTTTCCAGAAACACCTTTTTACACTTTGGTGTAATTCTGATAATTTGGTTATCAGATTATATAAAGACTAAGCAGGTTCATTAGCTAATTCAGCCATACCACGGGTGACAGTTGTTTATGTTGTTCTTAGTTGACCACCGTTGGAAAATTGGGATAAATGGAATACAGTTATACATTCCTATTCCCCTTCAACTTCACATCATTTACGGGGGAAGAACAAATGTTGTGTTTTTGCAGATACAAAAACATTAAAAGCTGGACAAAAGCCGGTGTTTTCAATTAATAAGTTTAATAAGTTGAGAAATGAATAGCTACTGGAACAAATTATGCTAAAAAAATAAATGGATGGATACTAACAGCAAACTGCTGCAATAGGAAAATCATAAACCCAGAAAGAGTAATATATATATATATATATATATATATATATATATATATATATATATATATATATACATACATACACACACACACATGCATATACAGTGATACTCAGAGAAAGCAGATATAAAAGTAAAGCCATTCGACATGAACACTGAAGCAAAACACACTTGAGGCAACAAACCAGAGGAGGACACAGGAAGGTGGCACTCAGCTGTCCTGTCAAGATGGTCGACTCGACAGCTAAGATGCTCCCGGGGCATCTCTTCCCGAATCCCCTCGGAATAAGAAAGAACTCCACCGGCAGGGACTTAATGCCCCACCCGTGATGCATTACCACAATAGGGGCTCCAGGGGGGTTTTGTTTCACAGAGATTCACTGCTGGAGACTCAAGATCCTGCAGTTTTTATCGTGATCACTGACATCAGTGGGGCCAGAGGCATTTTTATCTTGCACATTTTGTAATCCTGTATCATTATTCTAAAACATAAATTAGTTTTAGGATTAGTTTTCTTCACTCCAGAAATGCCAAAGGCTTTGACCAAAAGTATTGCACTCATTTTCTTAAAATTGCCTTTCAAACTCTTCTTACAATAGTTTGCTGTAATTTTGGCCCATTGCTCCAGACAGGACTGGTGTAACTGGGTCAGACTTGCATGTAGCCTCGCTCTTAAGCTACACCCACTCACACGGTATGGGACTGAGATCAGAGCTCTGCGATGGTCACTTCAAAGCATCGACTTTGGTCTTTGTGAGACACTTTGTCAGTAATCTGATGGTATTTTTCAACCTTACTGTCCATTTGGAAGATTCATTTGTGAATCTAATTCCGGGATGATCTCCTGAGATGTTGTTTCGCAATTCCCATAAAACATTACTTTCTCATCAGGCCATTTATATTATACACAGCAGTGTTCACAGAGCCTCCAAATCTAATGTTCATTATTATCATTTTCGGAGTGATGACTTCTTCCTTGCTGAGTGGCATTTCAGCACATGTTGGTACAAGACTCGCTCTCATTTAACATCAAAACCCGTTCATTCACTGTTGAACAGGCCAGTCTGCTTTCTGAACAGCATGTTGGTGAGACAGTCCTATATATCCTCCTATATTATATTAACATTTGATTGTTTAAAAGTAAAAAGTGGCACCTTTATCCCATCTGAAAATGCTGACCAGGAATGAAACAGACTTCTCAAGGTCTACAATTCTCTTCCTGATATCTTGGCTAATTTCTTTATGATATTCAAAATCAATCTCACAAGTAAGCAATACAAGTATTGTATATCTGGAGCGTGTAACAAAAGTAATTTCCCTCTGGGATTATTAAAATATGTCTGATTCTGAAGCAATGTGTCTGAAGTGTTGCCTTAAAGTCGATTAATTTTCAGGTGTTGTGAATCTAACCTATCAGAAACTTCCAGAGCCATGACATCATCTCGGCTTCTCCCCTTTATTTAAAGGCATGGTGATAGGTGTATTCAAAGATCTGATTGAGAGAAGTAAAACAATTTCTAAAAAAAATCTCAGGTTATGCATGTTTTTACGCAGCTATAGTTGCACACAATTGCACAACATGTTAGACTATGGACAAGCAAAGTGTGAAGTAACGATGTGTGGGAATGTCAGGCATCATCTGACCTTTTTGTGTTGCGTTTAAAGATGAATGCGACAGATTAGGATCTTTATAAATAAAAGTCCTTTAGGCCTGGTCCTTACATGCCGGCGGCACGCTGATTTATAGCTTTCTCTTTAACTGTAAAAACTCTGGGATGTCTTATATAACGCTGAACGAGCTGCCAGGTGAATTACAGGCTGCCACTTGACAAGTAAACTGTTTACAGAGCTACACCCCCGCCCCACGTTGGCCCGCAGAAAGAGGCGTCCTCGTCAGCAGATCTGGAGCGCTGCCGCGGTCAGGCAGGGTCACAACTCAGACGCGGCTCACTTTAATCAGAGGCACACTTCCTATTCTGCCTGCTTTCAGGCACTCACAGTGGAGTGGAGTGCACATGAAAGGAAACACGCAGCGGAGCTCAGCTGCGCTGTTGCGGGGGGGTCGGTCGGACTCGTGTGCTGCAGAAAGAAGAGATTGATCTGATAAACCCACGGAAACAGCGATTGTTCACTTAGAATTGTCATTGTTAAGACAGAAGAACGGAGAAGCTGATCCACAGCAAAAGGGTGCAATAAAATCCACTGGTAAATCTTTACCTGCAGGGATTATGCCTTCTTTCTGGAAAGTGTCAGAAAATGCAGTATTTTCAGATGACAATTGAGGCCAATAAACACCACTTCAGTTCCTTCAGTGCCAGTCTGCCTTGAAAATGTGATATCACTCACATAAATGCAGCCCCATGCATCCAAAAGCTATTATTGCACTGAATGTTTATTACGCTGTTCTTCTCTTGCTAATATTTTCACATGTTGGAATAAAGACGATAAAAGATGGAGAATCCCAGCCCTCTCTCACGGCGTAAACCATTAAAATCTTTGCTGTGACTCTGCATGAACTCCGAGGAAGTTTTTGAAGAGCCTACAGCAACTTCACAGATTCCCATCTCATGCTTTGTGACGCCATAGTCACATAGTGAACAATCAGATGTTTCCTTCTGTTTTTTTAAAAATATATATCCAAATTTAAACCTCCCACTGTCTTTACTCTGGAAGCACATCAACAAAATAGCATTCCCTTTTACAGTTATGTGCTAAAATTTGAATAATCCTGTATTTATGTCGTTTCTCTAGTAGCAGAACTACAGCCTCTATGACTGCAGTACATCTTTATAGAAAATAGTTTTTGTTGTATTTCAGATTTCAGACAACCAGAATCAGCCACAATCTGAATAGACAGGTCAAACCTGAGAAAACTGATAACACCATACATATGTTTTATGTTTAAAAGAAAATTGGTGTTCAAGATCATCCACAGAATACAAAAGATTATTAGTGTTTTATCTTGTTTAATATGATCTAAATATGTGTCCTTTTTGTTTGCATTTTCTTCCTTAAGGTTCAGCAGCCTCTCTTAGACAAAGGTTGCTCAAGTCCACTTCTTGAGAGTTTATATCCTGCAACCTTTAAATACACCCCTGCTCCAACAGACGTCAGTCAAATGCCTGAATTCTCTCATCAGCAGTCATTCAGCCCTGCGGACGTCTGGTAACCAGCCATTCCTTTGATTCAGTTGTGACAGAGAGGGGAGTCATCTCAGAGTTCTAGCTTAACAGCTCTGGGTGCCTGGAGTAAAATACAGTAACAGTCACCAAGAATAAACAAATCCCCCATGGAATATCCAAGAAACTCTTTATTAGAGATTCAAGATTCAAGACATGAAAGATAATTACAGAGGAATGCGACTAATACCGAGTTGGAAGATTCAACATGGCGGGTGAGCGGTAACTCCGTGAGATTAAAGATACCAGATATCCAGCAGATCTGAAAGACTCAGAAGACTCAAGAAATGCCACTACTGGTGGACAAAGAAGAATCGATGACTTTGAAGGTTCAAGAAACCATGACTACTGGTACACCCTGAAGCAATGAAGAAACCTGATTACATGTAGGCTTTGAAGAATCAAACACCCAAATTAATCATAGGCCCAAAAATTTAATTCATCCTAGAAAAGGTAGATTTGCAAGGTTCAAGAAATCTGATATCTGGAGCAGCCAACAGGTGCAAGAAACCATACTACAGGTAGACCTGAAAGAGCAAAGGAATCTAACAACAGACAGATGTAGAGGATTGAGGAATCACTATCACTGAAAAGCCAAAAGGATTCAGGAAACCAGAATAATGGTAGACGTGGAAGAATAAAGGAACCGCTCTATGGCTGCATACATAAAATTCAAGAAATCTGATTTTGCATATGTCCCAAAGAGTCTACCAGACATGAAAGAATCAAGGAACCTAACAAGTTGTATTTGTTGAAGATTAAGGGAATGTGAGTACTGCTAGTCTCTAAAGATTTAGGAAAATGGATTACTGGTCCAAGGCTAAAGCTCCCTAACCCCCAGCGAAAAAAAGACTACCAGTTTACCCTAGAAACCGGTAGACAACCAGACAACTAACCTTGATTGGTTAGCAATAATATCCTTTATACTAATAAAGACGATGACCACGAAGATACATGATGTTACATTTAAAGCAGCACCATGTAACTTTTAGCCACTACGGGAGCTAGACCTGTAACTTCCAGGTTTAGTGCCCATGAAGTCCATTGGCAACACTGCACTGTTGCAAGATTAAACAGTCTTCCTCCGTGTTTTGGAATCTGATAGAGGGCCACTTTGGACCATCAGATTGAGGAGTCATCGAGTTATTTGTAAAGACTTAATAATACCATAATTATGCTCAGACTGGCGTAACCTAGAATGGGCCATGTGACCTACAGCGGCTCTAGGTCACATGACTCATACAGCAACAGACACGACCTTCTCAAGTTACATAGGCTGGTTTTTGAGGGCAGCTCTTATGAAGCAGCGATAGGTGCCATGTGCTGTAAATTGACCTGAAAAATAATTACATTAATCACAAATTAAGCTAACACTTGCATCATTACTTAAACAGTACTGCTTTAAAAGAAGAAATCATTAAAAGCTCCCCCTACTGTTGAAATATGGTATACTGTATAATTTAAGATGTTCGAAAACCATTGCTAAAGAGCATCACGTCTTCCAATTTAATATCTTACATTTTGCCACCAAATGAAACCATCTGATATCACCAAATAAAATGTCAGGGTCAAAAATAACCCTGCGGAGTTGGTTATTAAGCATAAACAATTACCAGTAAGGGTGACAGGTGCAAAATGAGTGTGATAACAAACCCACAAGAGCATGAGCCGGGGATGTGCATGCACATTCAGGGGAGGAAAATGAGACAGGCCTGTAACTCTGTGCCTTGCCATGACATCCTGCTGACTTTTAATTTTTCCGGAGAAAGCAATTTAACACATCAAGTCTTGTTGTGGGAAGCAGCCTGAATAAAACTGCCTGTGTCCATTAGACAGCAGCAATGTGGTGATAAGCAGAGGAAGACAACAAATATAAAGGTCCGAGTTGCTTCTTAAAGTTAATCAGGTTTATTTAAATTTTAAAACAACGTGCTGAAGTAATTAAGTTGCATATTAGTGGTGTGGGTAATTCATTAAAGAGGTTGATTTATGAATAAATATATTTTTCCTAATTTATCTCTTCTTTTAGCAACTTCGTCGGTAATCAAAGTTTCATTTAATGAAATTCAACATAAGTACTCACACACAACAAACATACAATTATACATAAATCAATGTCCCAAAAAGGTTTGCCATGGATTTAGAAAGTGTTTATTTTATGAAGAAATTACGATTTGACCCAATCCCTGTCGCTCCAATTGCAACAGTGCTGACATGTATCAATCAACCAATTTCAAAACCATCCATTTTCTGCTTTTCGTCTGTTACAGCTAGCTTCAGTGTTTGTAGCTATCTTAGCTAGAGCTTCTCCAATGTATAGTTTTGGTAAAATAAAATTCAACAGAATTTTATTTATAAAGCACCAATTCACAACACATCATCTCAAGGCACCTTAAAATAAGTAATTTCTATCAAACATACAAGCAGATTGGTTAAAATGTTTTGTTTTTGTTTTTTTTTCCTAAGGAAGATTGCATCAAGTCATTCACTTGCAGAATTTTCTCCTCCTAAAAGAACATGTAGGAAAAGCGGATAGTCGGCTGTGTTGTGCTGCGGACTTTGCAGCAATCCCTCCTAACAAGCATGCATGTAGCGACAGTGGAGAGGAAAACTCTCCTTTAACAGGAAGACACCCCCAGCATAACCAGGCTCAGTGTGAGCTGCAACGTGCCACTTTTGACTGGTGGTTTGAGAATACCGAGCATACAGAAACAAAAAGAACACAGCAGCACTGATAAACTAATACTTTCTAAGTTAAAGAAACAGAAGAGCTTACTTTGAGTCTGGGGGGTCATGACCCTTTCTTTTTTCAACAGGTTCTAGTAAATACTAAAGCTTGCAGATCTAACATGTTAAAGATCATGTTTCCAGTTATTCCTGCTTCAAATAGTTGAAATGGACCTATGTCACCAAAAACAAGCCTTGTTGCTTACACATAAATACTCATCCAAATGCTTTGCGTGGGATTGTGGGTATAACATGTAATTATCTTAGAGGTTGTTGGCCATGATATTTGCAAACTACCAAAGGATAAAAGGACTACAAGCATTTAAATCTGACCTGAAATTTCCTGAAATTTTAATAATAAAGAAAGAAAGAAGTCTTTATTTGTCATTGCAATTGTACTTTCTAATGAAATTTGTCTTCTGTATTTAATCCATCCCTTAGGGAGCAGTGGGCAGCTATTAAAGCACCCAGGGAGCAATCTGGGGCTAAGGGTCTTGCACAGTGGCAGTCTGCGGGGATCGAACCGGGTATTTGCAGCCTTCCCATCCATTCATATGTATTTGTCATGTTTTGGCTGGTTTATTGGGGTTAACTTTTAAGTTTACTCACTAGCTCATACAATATGATCCAGCCGGGATTTCAGTTAGAAATAGAAAAAAAGAGAAGAAACGTAACGGTTAATTTCTACTAGTGAGCTTTGGTGCAGTTATTTGATAACATAACTTTTTTGTGAATGCTGATAAAGCTAAAAATTATTATTGAGAAGACACGCAGAGCGTTCAGAACCCAAGCAATTAGATTGACTGAAATTATTTTAACAATGTCTGGCTCAGATTTAAGTTCTCTGCTTACAAACTAGAGTTTGTGCCGATTTTGAGGGAACATTAATAGAACTAAGTGCACATGTATGGAGATTTCTTTCCGCCAAGGATGAAAGGAGAAGACAGTAGTTTCTGGGGTCACAGTGACTGCCTCTGCCTCCCTCGCCCTGCCTCATCCCTTCAAACAGCAGCAGCAGGATTAGATGGCTGTGTTGTCATGCATGGCTGCAGCCCGCGTTGCCCCAGTTAATAGCTGCCCAGAGATTGAGGGAAAGAAAGGCTCAGGGTGATCTAAGGCAAGGAGGCAGGAGGGGAAGGAAGAGGAGCCCAGCCAAGGCACAGGGATTCCCCATAAGTCTGGGCCGTAACTCTGACTGACAGGCACCGCTGACGCCAGGGCAGTTCAGGATAAAAGAGCTCCTGCTTTTCCCTCACATGCTGCCCAGGAGTTTAAACGACTTCTGCTTTATGTGATCATATAGCTGTAATTGATGCGTCGCGCAAATGCGTCCTCTCAGAAAAATAATGCTTGTGTGCAGAAACTAGGGGCAATTTTATTTCGGAACACACTATGAGTTCTGAGTGGGTAAAAGCCAGTATCTCTGTAAATCGTGTCCTGAAGGTAGAAGCTTGAGTATTCCTAGTTTTCAATACTTCCGAGGTGTTAAAATTACATAAGAAACAAAAATGTTTTTCATTAAGGCTGTGAGAGAGCAAGATTCTCAAATGATAACAGGAAGGAAAGTTGGTGTTGGAATATGACAAAGTAGCTCGAACTTATTCTTTTGACTTTATAGCCTCTGTGTGTCATGAAAACTGCTGGATTTAGAAATGTTTACAGCCATTGGGAAGATTAAAGCTAATGTAAGTATCTGCATTCTCTAGGAAAAGCACATAGAGAGTGCTGTTTTTTCAATGCTAGCAGTGCTAATCGTTAATATAGGTTAAGATGTGAATTACCAGACTGAGTGTTAATGTACTCAGATCTATACCTATTTTATAGTACCAATCACGTTACCACTAGAGAGCACTTTGTCTGACATCTAAGATCTTTAGATTTGGCACAAAAAGGTTTTAAAAAATATTTTAAGATTTCAAAATGTATTTCCAGATATGTTTTTTTGGCCTCAAAGTTCATTTAAACCATAACAAAATATGAAGAGACATTTAAAAAGTGCACAATTTCATAAATGCTTTAACTTGCATGCTGATCAAATAAATACTTTAGGGTTAATCAATCATAAACCATTCACAAAAAATATGACCTAAATTCTACAATACTATAAAAATAGAACAGCTGTAATGTACGGAAGAGTAATGCTGCCACTGGAGAAAATATTTTTTTGTTGTTGTTTATCTTGTATAAACATGATAATTATCTTGTATAAACGTTTTTACAAGATAATATGTTTTTACAAGATAATTATCACGTTTATACAAGATAATTATGATGTTTATACAAGATAAGTAGCAAAAAAATTATTTTCTCCAGTGGCAGCATTAAGCTTCCGTAGTAATGCAAACAAAAGCATGCAAATTAAATATCTCAACTTTAGGGAGTGCTTCAAAACTTTCCCGACAATGATACTGAATTTTAAGTTTTTATTCAACATGACTATGATTAAAAAAAAAAGATGAAAAAAAAAATCAATCCCAGACTATCCAAGTAAAAATTGAATTAATAACTAACAGGAAAATTTAAAATTTTAACCTATTATTAATAAACCTTTATTTACACAGGTTTGTCTCATTAAGACAAAAGCTCTCATTTACAAAAGAGACCTGTTAGCACATATATATAAAAAAATGTAACTTCATTTGTGCAAATACATTTTTAAATTGGGTTAGGGTTAGAATCAAAAGTTCATCAACAGTAGACAGAGATTCAAAACTGACCAGCTTCTGAAACTCAGAGGCAAAATGACAATGAATAATTGTCCTATGTTCAACTTCTTCAGGGCTGTGGCAATGCAAAAGTGCAATTTACAACATTAACACTAGATGGCAGTACGTCAGATACTTGAGACCTTTAAATATCTCTCTGTGGCAATTTGGCGATATCAAAAAGTTAAATAAATTTCAAGATTAAAAGGCCATTTATATTTACATATATTTGAGAGGTTAAAGTTAATATAAAACAGATACATAAAGAATACAATTGAAAAAAATAACAAAAAAGTTTCAAATTAAACAAAAAATAAATGCTTTGGAATCAGCCAACCCTAGACTATCCTCACAAATACAGTATTGATAACCTTCACTGTTTACTGTACAACCATCAGCATCACCAGCTGGAAAACAACTGGGTCAACTCTAATGTCCATCAGCTGCAGTGCAGACTTCAAAACTGCTCAGCCAATTTTTTTTTTTATCAAACACAACCAGTAAATGTAACTGTAACTCTGTAAAAGATGAATACGCCCAAACAAAGCATTTCTGTGTCACACACTGATAAAGTTGTCTTGTAAGGGGGATCAATGCATGTTTTCCTGCAGGCGGTGTCCACTCTGGCTGGATGGGCTGAATGATTTTTGCCATCACAACCTGCAGAGGAATCAATAATTATCCCCTCCTCCCTTACTCATAATAACCACAGTGTTGGGGATTATTTCTCACGCCTGGTATCAGGCGAGTTGCAGTCACTGCTGCGGGGTAAAGCAGAGGTTAATTACAACCTGAAAGGAAAGCTGATACTGAATAACTGTGTTTATATTTAACTTATTTAGAAAACACAGGTTCGGTTTAATTGGAATGCCCAACACTAATGTGTGAATGACTGTCAAGGAAACGTGAAGATCTGCAGGTTGGAGTTATAAGTGGGTGTCTGGGCACACCATACGACTAGGAACTTCAGGTGTGAATTATAACAAAAGGTTTTATGATTGCAAATGGAAAAAATACCCCTCCATACTGTAATTTAATGATGATAAAACATTTAGAGTTAACACCTGCTTACTCAATCGACATGAATAAGCCAAAATGTATGAAAAATGGCACTATATAAGCATCATGACCAAAAAGATTCAATGGCCTGTAAATTGCTTGCACCTGTACATGCACATGTAGCCAAAAAGGTGTTGTTGATTTAAAACGGTTGTGTTCCTCTTCTGGTAAATACAAATTATAACATCAATAACCAGTTTTATTAAAAGTTTTATTGACTTATTATTTGCTGGAACCCTGACCTTTAGATTTGAATCATCACTGTTAAACATTGAGTCCTAAAGAAAAGAAAAACAATTGACACAATTCTGTTTACAATTAATTTGAGACATTACTTAACAAGCCATACTTCAACAGGCATTAAAAGCTGGGGCAGCTGAGTGGAGACAGATAGAGTGTCCTTGCTACCAACACATAAAATCGTGTCATTAGCATACATCTGAAAACATGCAACAGAACACCATTATGGGAATTAGGGTAGTAGATATAAAGCAAAAAAACGTAGACCAAGAACCGAGCCTTGTGGCACACCTCAAAAACTTTTTTTAAGATTTTGGGGGGAAAAAAATGGGCCATTACCCTGAAATGTGTAAAACCTTGCCAGTAACTTGCTAGTTGGATTTGCTGGCTTGTTATGCTTATTTACCCCGGTCGACCTCCACCTGTTGTGGATGCAATTAGTTAAATTGCATCCACACCAAATTAGATACAATTTACCAAATTAGATCCAAGTTTGTAGTCTTGGATGTTGTGAAATTTCTAAAAAATGCAACTTATATTCCTGAGCAAGTTATACTCCGAAAAATACAGTGAAGTAACTTAATACTTAGTACTTCATTTATTGGATGCAACCATTGACCAGATCTGGGAAATGCAAGTAAAATATTCCTATTACCCTAAAACTGAATGTCCAATCAGATGCATCCTGTAATTAGAACATGATTACAGACTGAAGGTTACACATTTCTACTTTCTTTTACGTATTTTTTAAAATATAAATACATAAATTAGTGTTATTGTCCATTTATCATTATCGAGGTGAACTGCTCAGTTATCGTGATACAGATTTTAGGCCATATCGTCCAGCCCTAGTGTGGAACAGCATTTACAGAAAACCTCCACAGTAAATTCTTCTTCTTAAATGGTTTATTTCTCTCTTCATACTGTTCCATTTTTCTTATTGTATTGAAATACAACATAATTCCCAGCTAGCAAGTAATAGATTGTCTTTAGCGGTCATTGAAAGAGAGACAGGGTCCACCCAGGACAGGACAGTCCATCACAGGACAAACAACCACGCATGCATACACTCATACAGCGGCAATTAAAAGTAACCACATAACCTAAGAGTCGTGTTTTCTGGACTGTGGAAGGAAGCCCCACTATTCAGTGGGAACCTAAGCATACATGGGGAGAACATGCAAAATCCATGCATAAAAAGCCCAGACCAGGATTTGATCCTGGGTTGATTGTATTTTAATACAGTCAGGAGTTTCACATTATGTTGCCGTAAAAAAAAGTATGGGCTGTGGTCTTTTTTGGCACTAGTGGCCTTTATTTGACATTAACTGACAGGAAATGGGCTTCAGAGAGAGAGAGAGGCTGCATGGGGCAAAGGTCCACAGGCAAGGACTCAAACCCAGGACAGCTGCATTAGGGTCTGAGGCCTCTGCACATGGGTCACAATATCTACCCCTGTCCCTGTGCTGTGGTCTTTAAAAGAAAATCAAGCACATCTAGGGCTGGACGATGTAGAAAAAAAGCATATCAATAAAAAAGAAATCATATTGATCGATATCGATAATTATCAACAAATTCAAAACATATATTTTTAGTGCAGCCCTGGCCATTTTATGCTGTGGCTTAGCGACCTATGTTTAGATAAAGAACACACAAACACTGAATTCAAACTCTAACCTTCATTCAACCACCTTTTTACTAAAACCGCAAGATTTTAAAAAAGAAAAATTAAAGCGCGCTCTCGGAACTCTGAAGAGGGCGGGGCTTAGTGACGGAGCATTCCTGGGTCTGCGTTTGTGATTCGTTGGAAGTAATGCATGTAAAATTAATCGACATGGCAAGAATGCAAAAGGAAGGAAAACTGTCATTCTATTAAACTTCTTATTGAACCTTTCTTTTCCTATCATCGATATACATCTATCGATGGATATATATTGTTATTGAATTATCGTCCAGCCCTAAGCACATCTGACAAAAACAACAGCACGACTTTGAAATTGTCTTGAGACTTAGGCCGGCCTAGAAATTGAGATTGAAATAGTAGTCTTAAGCCTGGTCACGACGAAGAATAATACCGGTTGCAATATCCGAAACACTAGATCCAGAGAAACCTCAAGTTCACTCAGAGACAGAAAAAGTGGACAAAAAGCAACTTAAGAAAGAAGGAACAGCCAAATTCACAGTATCTAAACACCTTTCAGCTGATGTCCTGTTGCTTTCCCCCTTCCAAATCTAAAAGTCAAGTTCTGACAACTCTCTGATCACAGCAGTGTGAGACCTTGGGAGTCACAGCTTATTGAATCGATCCGCCACAGGAGACTCAATCATGACTAAGAGAGGGCAGTGGCTCCTGATTATAACGTCTGCTGCACTGGCCGCATCTATCTAATTTAAGGGCACTCACAAAGACACAAAAGATCATTGGATGTTCTAAAGAGCGATAACAGAGAGGCAAAGTCAAGTTAATACCTTCCTAAAGACAGAAGGAAAAGAGGTAATGAGCTTCGTTCTCTTTCCTCGCATTTGTCTCCTCTTTTTCGTCTCTGATCTGCTCTGAACCAAAAGGCGAAGGTGGTGGTGGTGGTGGTGGTGGGGGTACTGCGACAAATTCATATTCAGCCCCTGCAGCAGAGCGTCACTGCGATCGATCTTTTATCTCTCAGCCGCCTCACCTGTCGGATCACTTGTCTGAAGATTGGGGGGGAAAAAATCCAGCTTAGCAGAAGAGGATAATCAAGAGGACGGACAGGGCAGGAGATTTTAGTGCTGCCTGAAGAGATCCCGTTAGAACACCCTTGAGCTCTGATTTACACCTAGTACGTGAATATTTATGGTAGAAAATGTGCAGTAAAGATGTAATCATATCATCCCAGTGGAAGAATGCACGCATTTTCTGCTAAATTACTCTGTTTATTCGTTTTTTGCCAGTTGATAGGACATTTGGAAGTGAATTCTCTTTGCAAAACGCCTTTATGGCTTTTCCCTCCTTGAAAAATAATGGGGCTTAAAGAATAAATGATCTTTTAAACCTATGACTAGCAAAACTGTATGACAGGTTTAAAATATCCAAGATTCAAGAATGACACAAACTTGCTAAGTTGAAATTTAGAACAGGTTTTTTTCCTAGAAAAAAATAATTTGAAACCACATAAGTCTGAAAACCGTCATACCTTCAGTCAACATGGAAGTGGAGAGGCCTGGTAAAGAGCTATTTATTTTTATTCAATATCTTAAAGCACTGCAAAAAATAGAACTAAAAATAAGTAAAATTTTCTTGAAATGAATGTATTCACCCTTGATTTTGAGCAGGTAAATAAGACTATTTGCCAATGGAATAAGATTTTAGCACTTAAAATAGGAAGATTTCATCTCCATCATCTTATTTCAAGTGCAGTATATCTAATTATCTTATTTTAGGGGTAAAAATACCCATTTCATTGGCAAATAATCTTATTTACCTGCTCAAATTAAGGGTAAATACATTCATTCAAAGAAAATTTTACTAATTTTTAGTTCTCTTTTTGCAGTGAGCTGCAGACATTTCACTTTGTTTAAAGCAGCTTTTTTTTGTTGCCTTAAATGAAATCTTTATGTGGAAACTGCTTTTTTTTTTTACTCAGTTTGTTTCATTTGGATGAAAGAAACAGGAAGTGAATAATTTATCACGGCACAATGGATTACACTGCTCATTTTTGTGTGTACGTTTTTGTGTTAATATAGTAAAAATTTAAACCATAGTGTTTTTACCCAAGGTTGTCATACAGTGGAGTGTCTCATATTGCCCATTTGGAAATACGCGATGCCAGAAACTCGTGCACTTCAGGTAAGCCAAAATAACTCTAATAATATAACTTTTTGCATACAAAAATGTTCTTTGCAGCTTTATGTAGGTTTAAAATATTGCATGTTTGAAGTTTAATACAGATGGGAATCTGACCAACGCACCTCATCCTGACAGAGCTGACCTTTGAGGGAACTCTAAAGTCTCCTCAGATTTCATCAAAGTCCGCTCTGTTAGTTTGATGTTCCTCTTTGTATCCATATGTCACTGACCTTTCAGCAACACCAATATCTCAGACCAATTACCGAGTCTTTCTGTGGGACTGTGTCACCATGGTTGCTTGAAAGTTTTGCATTCAGCCATGTAAAACTTTTCTAAGGGGTCTAGTCGGATAGCTTCTACCCAGATACCTATAAATTAAGTAATGCAGTTTTTCGGTATGGGCGAATATGAGATTCCCACCATATAATAACCTTGAGGTA
Organism: Fundulus heteroclitus; assembly: GCF_011125445.2. Lineage (NCBI taxonomy): Eukaryota > Metazoa > Chordata > Actinopteri > Cyprinodontiformes > Fundulidae > Fundulus > Fundulus heteroclitus. Next base: position 17,957,392 of record NC_046377.1, read on the forward strand.
AAATGTGCATATTTGCAGGATAGTTAAAACAAAATAGCATGAATTGATGTGATAGGGTGAAGTTCTTTTAATTTCCAGTCTATCTTTATTTTAGGCTAATTTCCACACTTTTCCAGACTCATATTTTTCAGAGGTTTTTAGAAGTTTTCAAACACCTAGGTCATTCTCATAATATGAACCTTTGGTGTTAGTTTTTGGTTCTTATTTAGACTTAGACTTAGACAACTTTATTTGTCATTTTGTATGCACAGAGTGCGTACAGAACGAAATTTCGTTGCATACAGCTTGTAAATTGCAGTAAAATTGAGTTACAGTATAAGGTGCAGCAGTGATTCAAAAGTAAACAATTTAAATGTAGACAATGCAGGAGAAGTCACAGTGTACAGGTGAGTATTTTTAAAACCATTTGTATGTGCAGAATTGATTGTGCAGAGGGCATTTGTGCAAGAATAAAGTTTATAAATTACAGTAAATTTACATTTGTGTTTGTTCTCATCTATTCCCTGTTGTTCATTACGTTTCCTATTCTTGCCTTATTTGTTATTCTTTTGGGCCTGGTTTCTTAGTGTACTTCTGTGCTCCATTCACTGTATATTCTAGTTTCTTTGCCTTAAGTTAGTATTTGTGTTTCCCCCTTGATGTAGCGTTTCTGTGTATTTCAGTTCATCTCCTCTGAGCTAATTAGTCTCCCCTCCTCAGTCTCCCTGCTAACAATCTGCTAGCTGGTCCGCATCATCCTCCGCTTAACACACCAGCATCCAATGTTCTTCTCCACACGTCCCTCAGTATTTAAGCTCTCTTTTGGTCATTGTTCTCCAATGGATTCTTTGCTGCTGGGTCCGTTATCTCCCATCTCTCTCCCCAGTGTTCATTGTTCTGTTATCCTTCTGCTGTTGTAAGTTCTCTGTTCTAACTTATAGAACCTATACAATGGAAAGTAACTACCCTGACCCTGAGGTGCTGTCACATTGAAGGCAAGCGTCTTTCCTCCTGGTACGAAAAACAGCACCAGAAACCAACTAATATTTCATAACAATGAATACTCCATATTGCCAAAGACAGTTTTTCTTTACATATATGCCTATAGTTCCATTTGGAAGGCTTAAAAAGGTATGATATAGGACCTTTAACGAACTGTATTATGTTCACCCAGTGCTACCATTTGCACTTGGGCCCTACTCTAAACCCACACAAACTGACATCTAGGTTACTTTGATCTGTTTATTCTACAATTATGAAACAATACCTCTCTGGATTTATTTTTGATATGCCCATGTTGTAAAGGGGTAATCCACAGCTATTCTTTGAACCTTGACAAACTCAGATCAGCTTTAACCTGACAACTTTGACAATAACCTGAACTAGATTATGGCTAAAATGACTCTTTAAGATACAGCTTGTGATCTGCAATGTCTTTATTTATTAGTAAAAATTAAAAAGATGTGTCTGTCAGTGCTATTTTGGAATTGTTATGTATTTAGAATCATGATGTAAGAGGATCTAGAGGTCAAACAATGGTCAAATTACCAATTTTCTTTCTGCCAGTAAATGTGAAACAGTGATGAGTGTTGGTGGGACAAATCAAAGGTAAGGGACATCATCTCACTATAAATACTATGTTGTCTTTTTATCGAAATGTTATTTTATCTTTTAGACAGTGAGTGAAGTCTTGAAACATTTTCCAGAATGTTATTTTTTTGTTTGTTTGTCTTCTCATACCTATCCAGATTTGGAAAATAAAAAAAAAACGCCATAAAATTCTATACTTTTCTAGACTGCATAGGAACACTGGTGTTTTTTCTTCCAAAAAAGAACAACAATATTGTCCTTGTTGAATACAAAGTGTTTTAACAGAAGCTTATGGCCAACTTACACAGACCTTCACACCATTAACCCACCTAGAAGTATACAACCAATTTAGGTTTCTCTACAGGTAAAATGTAATAATATAACTACACATCCCTATAGAAGCTCAAGATATGTGAATTAGAAAATTTTAAAATTAAGAAAACAACGTTTCATTAAGGGAGATTCAACCAACATGTCAGGTCACTTTATATTCAAGTAAAAGTGATAAACAAACACAAGACCAAAAAAACACTTTTTATCAGTTATTTCTCAAAAAAACATGATTTTTCTGGCAAGATTGGAGCCTCTCACAACTGATCTGGTTTAAATCACAGCCTCACCTTGATGCATGGGCTAGTACAATACGGCACAGAGCCCTTAATCTCTTTTTCACAGGGTAGCGAGGTCCAGAGGAGGGACAGAGAGACGGTGGATTGTCCAGCCGTGACCTCCCTGCTCAGTTAGCCTCACCCTGCTGATGTGAGCAAGGCTGACAAGCCGGCCCAGAGCTGGCGGGGCCATTCGAGGATTGGATTCTTTCAGGGAATAAAAAAAAAAAATCTGCAGAAACCAGATGTTTACATGTTCATATTCAGTGTATCGACACACATAAACCTCTAAATGTTTGCGTGTCAGACCAAACGTTTCCTGTTTTAGGTCCGTTACCATGACTATTATTGTCTGCTTTTACTCTGCCTTGTTGTGTGGAAAGCTACAAATTAAATTAAGGTTACGAAGGTGTGGGGCATCTCTGAGGAGGTCGGTAATTTGGTTGTCCACTATTCTCTCCATCCAAACTCCTGCTGGCAACGTTAGAACATTTCCAGCAAAAAAAACAAAAACAAGTAGGACAAAGTTTTGGAGTTAAGCTTGAAACTTTTGTTGAATTAGGCAACCAGTATAAAGCTTTAACTTAAAGGAATAAATGTATGTAACAAAAAAGAAATTTGCTGAATTTATCAGAGCAGATATGGCTAATTAAGTTTCCCAAAGGGCCACATGAGGAGCTGTGACTATAGCGCTGAGCCCAGAGTCATAGGCTGAACTCAAATACTTCAATAATACATTTGACAATAGACTGTGAATATGATAATCATCAGCCGCTGGTAGCAGATGTTATACCAATTAAACAGTAAAATGTTTGCCAGCGGTAAAGTCATATTGTATTTTAAATAACAAAGCAGCCGTCTGGCTAAACAGTGTATATTTAGCCGGAAATTGTCGAATCAAACCGTAATCCCCGGGATTATACTGTAGTTTAGGCATAATTATCTGGGCCAGGAGCTGCAGCTAGACTCCATCCAACAGGCGGAAGGTCCTATTAGCAGGCAAAGTGTGGCAAACAGACTGCAGTGATGATATATTGTCTTTATATGCGTCTACTAATAGCATGAGCTAACAACGGTGCATGCTAATGTAGCCATCCAAACAGGGAGACCCCAGTAGCTGCTTTCACAATACGACCAAGGTAATTAGATTTAAACTCTTAATTTGGATGTCTATAACTTTACGAAATAAGGGAGGCAATTTCTTCCTCTGGGTTGGGCGTCAGCTTTTGCCCCAAGCGGAGGAGTCCAATGAACTTGGGGTCTCATTCGTGAGCGACGGGACGGTAGGATTGAGAAGGAGACGGACAGACGGATGCGAGCGCTTATCCCATCTGCTTGTGGGAGCCTTAAAGCAAAGCTCTCGATTTACTGGTCCATCTCCAGTCGGTCAATAACCAGAACAAGAGACGTTAAGCCTGACGGAAAGAACAAGGACTCGTCCTTAGAGATGGAACGAGGAGCTCCAGCCTTTGGGGAGGGCTTAAAGAAGAAACCATTCGTCCTCCACATCGAAGGGATTCAACAGAGATCGCTCAAGCGTCGGAGCAGGATTTTTGCCGGACAAATCCCACTGGAACAGAGTCTTCGCTTTCAGTACACCTGCATCTTCTCTGCCGGTGAATGAAAAACCAACGATAAGGTGGGTTTAGAAAACAAAAGGTGAATGCTGGTGGGAGAAATCAAACAATTAGGCCGTAAATCAGCACTCCGTAAAACTCGACTGCATACTGAGGAGGTAATTCAGCCATCTAAGTCATGCGTGTTGGACCAGCGACACATCTAAAGCTTAGAGGCACCGGGGCCAAAGAACTGGGGTTCGACACGCAGGCGCTGGGGGAGACGAAGAAGTTGCCGGACGGGCTGTATTTTCCTTCTTACCTGGAGATGTCTTGGAAATACTTTTTTATTTGAAATTATTTCAGCTCATGTTAAGGTCACCTAGAAACAACCTCTAATAGGAAATGTTGGACAGACAATAAACAATAAAGCCCCGATTTCAATTAACACTCTCTTCTTACAAACTTCTTTCATCCTCCTGTGACTTTTGGCTCCTGGCTTTCATGAGCCGGCCATCCGGCTGATTACCTCTGCAGCCAAGCACCCCGAGCAACTGTGGCAAAGGGAGTTGTCTGAGCAAAGCATCGGCGAGCTGGGCACGCTTGTCCTTTATAAACAAACCTGACAGCCAAGGCGTAAGAAGATGCATCTTCTTGGTAGCGGCTGGGAGTTGTTCGGCGGGGGGAGGCTTCAGAGACTTTCTGAAATATTCGCTCTATACCGTGTTGTGCAACCTTATTATTTACGAGTGTGGTCTGTGGAGCTGCGGCTGCAAATCAACGCAGCAATTTATCTGTGGGGATGAAATTTCAATGAGCAGGTGGAGCGATGCAAGATACTGAAGCCATCCCTGGAGCCGTTCGTAATTAGAACAGCGCGCTGGCTGCCTGCAGTGGTTTATTTAAAGCCATTTTTATTTAAAAGTGGGGGAGAAAAAAAAAATCAGTAAAGAGCTTTGGTGTTAACACATATAACATTTTGCTTATTATATCATTTATGGCAGCAGCTCCTCTGAGTGCACAAACTCAATTCAAGAGTCTATTTTAAAAGCCACAGCAGCCAACATCCATCAAGTGAAATCATATTCAGGCGAAATGGAATGGAGGTGCTGGCTGATATATATATTTTTTAATTTTAACCAGAAATTCGCCTCAGACTAACCTGAGTCACACACTCTCTTTCTCTCTCTCTCTCTCTCTCTGTCACACACACACACACACTCACTCCATTAGCTAATTATTTCCTTCTAAATGACAAATGTATAAGGCAGAGGGCAGCCGCCGCATGAATACTAACAGGATTTTACCATGTGGGTATTATAAGAGGAGAATAAAACAACCTACAGCAACAGGCGAGAAAAAAGAAAAAAAAAGAAAACAGGACAGGCTCTCTGCAGCCCAAGTGAATTCAAAACTGTGTTTTCTGCACTCATAAAGGCTAGAATAATGATAATAATGAGCATAGAATGGAGGATTGTGCTGAACTTAATTTAAATAGTTTTTCTTAAATTCCTCTGAGAATATATCCTGACTCGAGCACTAAAGTTCACTATGAGTTTAATTCAGGTAATTTTTCACTAATATTACAGTTTAAATATAGTCCCTGGATGGACGGATGTATGGCTGAGCTTTTGTTTTTACATTAATATGATATTCAGACAAATTTGAAGATCTGCAGAGCCTCGGATTAAGATACCGTCCAATGGGATGCAAAACTGTTTCTTACTGCAGTGCCGTGTGACTTTTAGCCACTAGGGGGCACTAGTCCTGTGACTTTTCAGGTTTGGTGCCGCTAGTGTCACAAAATAACACAAAATGAAACAGTTTCCGTATTTTGGAATCCAATAGCAGACCACTTTGGACCAGCAGATTGTGAAGTAATGAAGTCACTTGTAAAGACAAGACCACATTCAACCCTGTGGATTATCCTCAGAGTCTCCCATTGAAATGGAGAGGGAGAGGGTGAGGCAGAACCAGGGGGAGAGGGAGAGGGAGAGGGAGGGGGAACTTCGGGAGCCATGGAAGAGAAGGGGCAGACAACAGCTTCAATCATCTGAATATGTAAGGCTACATACAGCAATGTCCACAATGGAGAAAAGCTGGCATGCAGGTTTGTGAACTACATTTACTGCATTTTGTAACAATAGCCATGACCATGACAAACTTTGACATGAAGGTGAGAAAAGTAGATTTATGGAAGGTTAGCTTTCATGTTTAAGGGGAGCTCAGACTGCCATAAAGCAGGCGCTCTAGGTCACATGACCCATTCAGAGTCAGATCCGCACCTCTCAAGTTATACAGGCGAGTTTTTGGGAAGGGCAGCCTGGACTGATCATCAATACATGCCAAGTGCTGTATATTTGCCTAAAAAATCATTGAATGTATCTCAAATTAAGCTAATGCTTAATAAATGCTAAACAGTTTGCTGTTTTAAGCTGCAAACAAAAAAATGATATGCATCAGTGACGTGCGGTCAGGGGAGGCAGGTGAGGCAGTGCCTCACCAGCCATCATGGAAAGAAAGAAAATATATAATCATAAAGTAATTTAAATTGTTATATTCATCCGGTGGTTTGTACTAAAAAATATTTATTTTTCATGTAGCTTCACCAATTTCGATTTTTATTTGTTCAAAATCGCTGAATTTTCTTATTTTCCCATTCAAATGCTTGGAAGCGATGCCGGTGAGGCAGCAGCGAGCTCTGCCTCACCTTGGATTGCGCAACCCCTGGCTCTGCGCTGGCTGCTAAGCGGAGAGAGCATGTTGCTGTACGGCGTCAATAAAATGGTTTAAACAAATTTAATATGTGAACCTATTTCCAATAATTTAGCTTATGTATATAATGTACAGTGCTTTTTGTCACCAACTGTGTTTGTGTAACGTGTTTCGTGTAATGAGCGATTATAAACGGCAGAGAACAGGTTCGAGGTGAGGCAGGCAGTTCTCTTGCCTCATGGCAGGGGGCGCTCAAGATCCCAGACGTTCGTCTTGTTCACTCCTCAACTGCCGAGTAAGTGACAGCGAGCTAGGCTAAACGATTCGGGAAGCAAGTCAAGTGCAGCGATAGATTATAATAGAGATTGTGATTTTTTTCCTCTCTTGCATTCATCTCTCAAAAATGGTGAGGGATGAATGCAAATCTCCTGGACAGCTTCTCAACTTTTTGGCCGAGAAGGATCTTGTTGTAACTGTTCCTGAGGCGACAAAGTTGCTCCAGCCCGTGCTCACGGTGCCAGCTACTACAGCGTCAGTGGAGCGGTCATTCTCAGCCCTGAAGAGACTGAAAACATACAGCAGGAACAGGACGGATCAAGGAAGGCTTTCTTCCCTGGCAGTGATCTCCATTGAGACAGAGAGACTTTTAAAACTGAAGGAAGATAAGGAGGACTTCTATTGCAAAGTGACGGATGTTTTTGTGCAGAAGGAGCGACGCATGGACTTCATTTATAAGTAAAGGTAAGACAGTAATAACTTTTATTTTGTTTTGTTTTTTAAGGAAATGTGTGTTTTGTGAGCTACAGTTTGTATGTGTAAGGATGCAGAAGTGAAACATAACCTGTAAACTGCTGTCAATCTATGCATCTATTTGCAAATCTGATTCTGATGACGTCAGTGCCTCACCAGCTATGAACCTCACCGCACGTCACTGATATGCATATATGTATATGTATATATATCTATATAGATATATCTATATAGATATATGTATATAGTCTGCTTATGAACCTTAAAGTGTTGAAAGGAGGTGAAAATTGTGTCGACTTATTTATGGTGCAACAAGCTACAGTGTTGTTCCAAAATGCAGAGGAATGATTTATCACCTCCTACAGAAATGTACACCATTCACTATGTTATAGCTCACCAACACGTTATATAGGCCTTCAGGGTGAAATTATGAAATCTGCTCACAAAATGAGTAGCATCATAATATTTTGGGGGGGAAATGACCAATGATTAATATCTGGTTTCACAAATCAGTGTAAAATTAAGCGGAAGACTACCCCGCTGGTGCATCTTTATAAATAGCTACATAATCAAATAGTGAATTTATTTCTGTTATCTAATCCAAATAGTTAAACTCAGAAATTACATAGCTTCATCAAACTCAGTATTTTAAGTTTTTAGCTCTAATAGATATTATAATTATGGCTTACACCTAATGAAAACCTGAAAATCTGTTTCTTATCCATAAGTTCACGAACATATAACTTTTTAGCCAGAATGTATTATGATAGCCATAACCTGCTAAGTTAACATTTCGCTGACATGAAGTCAACAAAGAGAAGGAGCCTCAGAAAGTCATTGCTCATAAATGTGGTTGTTCAGAGTGCCACATCCAAGCATGTTATGGAAAGTTTGGTGGAAGGAAAAAAACAGCTCACAAACAACAGGGATAAGGCATCCATGAGAGGCTTGTCCAACCTGAATTATATCACTATATGTTATGAATCTATATATGGGTTTTGCTTTTAGAAGCAAATAATGTAGAATAGTCCAGTTCAGATCTGACTTGTGTATGTTTTGGTTTTTATGATTTTCTTTTCTATTTTTATTGTTTATTATCAGCTATTAATGTTTATTTTCCTACATTGGTTTTTATCAATATTACTGAATTCAATGCTGTTTATATTTGTGTTTTTTTGTAAAGCAGTTTGGTCTCTGTGTGTTTAAAGTGCTTTATAAATGAAGTTGTACTAGATTAGATTGGTCTTCGTCAAAGACAATCCTAATGCCAAAAAAATATACTTTTTCAGAAATGTTTAATTGTATTTAATTGTGTTTAGTAGATAGGTGTGTAATGATTTATCTGGTCAATAGAAAAGTTGATACACGATATGAGGGAACAAAAAGAAATTCTGTACATCTACTAAAATCCTTTGAATTTTCTTCCCCAAACAAAGTATTTTTGGCTAATACCAAGTCAGTAAAAATAGCACAGAGAGACGGCATCGCAAATCAACACAGAGGAAAGTTATATGATTTTAATTATAGTAAAACTGTATTTCATTTCTTTGCCTACATGTAACCATGTGGTTTTACTGTCCTGAAGTAAGCAGTCAACGTTACAGCCTGGTGGAAGGTGATTAATAGTTTAATACAGACATAAATCAGATTGACGTTGAGTACGTCTTCCTTTACTTGTGATTATTCATTGAATTCGCAATAAATTTCAAAGCTGGATAAAACTTCCTCTTTCACACTGTAATAGAAAGCCTGTTTCTTTTTAGAAATAAACTTGCCACGTCCATCAGGCTAATTTCAGCTTCCTGATGCTGTTGCTCAGCCTGAGTCTCGTCACAGCAGCCAGCTGAGAAACAGTCCAAACATATGTTTCCCCTCTTTTACACTGCATCACACAGCTTCCTACTTTAAAAGCTAATTCCACCTTGGCATGTTTGTTCTGATGAAAATGTTTCTTTTCAGAAGCAAAATGAACCGGGCTGTGTTCGCGACAAGTAATTTTTATCATTTCGCTCTCATTTGCCCAGTTGCCACTGCTCATACTATGGCCCCGACATAAGCTCAGACCGTCAGAGCGCAGAAAACAGTGATTTCAGCCCAGCAGCAGTTCCTGAAATAAATTACCACACAGCCGGCTGATGACCCCATTTTACTTCCTCGCCAAAGCCAATTCTTTCCTGTGTTCTGAGCGTTCGTGGAGAATGAGAGCTACAAATCTTTCCCAGAAGAAACATGAAAGTAAATAACCCTGAAACAACAGCATCCAAGACAAGAGGATTCTCTCTGGGGACAGAGTCGGAGAGCAAATCTTTAAAAAAAACATGCTACAACACAAAATCTACATATTTATTCCCACTTATGGGCCCGACGATGCCCTATAAGGGGTTTATGTGTCGTATTAAGTCGCTGCGGGAAAGAAGAACTTTAAAGCGGTTATTTTATGTTTAGTTGGTGCATGATTTAGCATAAAAGAAACGAAAAGAAACGAGTGCAAACCTTGGTATAAATCAACATAAAGCAGGGCCAAGTGGTTCCAAAACACCAAGTGATGAAGGAGCTTAATCAACATCCTACATCAGCAGAAAAATGGGGAAACTGAGCAGAAGGTTAAAATTTAATGGAAATAATGTCCACACTTAGAACCGTATTTAGAAAGCAAACTTCTTTTTGTGTGTGTTTGCAACCGTCGTCTGCATGCAACCAGAGAGATTTAAGAAAAACAGAGATTTTAATCAGAATTTCACTCTTGATCCAAGAAAGAGGATATAGCTGAGTAAGAAATGTCCAATTTATTACTAAAACCTCAAAGTAACACTTTTAGGACTTATGAAAACTGACTGGTTAAATGTGCTTATATTAGACCACACGTATCGTTTAAAGCAGGGGTGTCCAAAGGGCGGCCTGCGGGCCATTTGCAGACCTTAAAATCATTTTATGTGGCCCTCAAAAGCAATTCAAGAATGGGACAATGTTTACATGCCTGGTTTCTCACAATATAAAACATCAGCTAGCATAACACAAGGTATTCGTCTTTTATTATAAACTGTTTTTCTTCCATTTTTGATATCATACCAAGAAGTGCTGCAACAATGACTTCTACTCCAAAGCAGACCTGGGCAGACCCGTTCATTAAAACCGGCTCATTACGACGAGCGTTTCTAGACAACGAGCAACATTGATCCTGTTCTTGTTGACGAGAACGAAAACATTTTTTCAAGACCAAAATGCACATTTCTTATCATGTTTCGCATCTACGATCATTAACAGATCAGAGTAAGACGCTTCATTAAAATATTGCATGCTTAGTACAACCCTTTAATAGCTGAGTCCCAGCCAGAAAGGATAAACAACTAATTCCAACTTCAAGTTCAAAGCTGTATTCGGGGACACTACCAGTTAAATTAGGCCAAAGTCTGACAGGCAGAAGATAGGAGGCAGGCGTGAAAAATGTGAATCCCACTCAGTTTCAAAAGATGCACAAGTAAAATCTATAGAAAAGATGCAATTCCAGCCAGTAAACAATCGCCACAGAGCAAAACAACAGGCTAGAAAGGAAAAAAGAACTCCCTTTCAAAAATATACTTTAAAAAAAGCTAGAAATTCGAGAAAAGTTGTCGCAAAAAACAACTTGTTGAGATAAAACAACTCATTCCTGCGTCCTCTGTTACACAACATGAAAAAAAAAAAATGATTTTGCTTTTTATACGGCCAACTTCCCCGCAATTAAACACAGCCAGCATCTCCACTGGCTGTAGTACAGTTGGAGAATGTACAGGCTCCAATTTCACAACTTGTTAGGTGGCAGAAAATTGTTTTTCATGCTTGGCAAGCAGCCCAAACCATCGCAGAGCAAGTCAACACAGTGAGCCGGGGGTAATTGCAACAGAGAGGAGCTTACCTGCAGTGGACAGAGCAAAGACCGGGTCCAAGAGCATGGAAAAGAAAGAGAGAGAAGATTATGTTAGCAAATAAATTTCAGAGATCAGGCTGAAATTACAGAGAAACATGTGGATTATAGCTATTCAAATTGCAGCTGGAGGTTTCTGTGAGTCCATAAAAAGTACTGAGAACTCAATTTTGCCACAGAAGATATTAAATGCAAAATAGTTTATATGACAGTATCTCTCTCTCTCTCTCTCTCTCTCTCTCTCTCTCTCTCTCTCTCTCTCTCTCTCTCTCTCTCTCTCTCTCTCTATATATATATAATATATATATATATATATATATATATATATATATATATATATATATATATATATATAGATATATATATATATATATATATATAAACAATATTTAAGCTTACTTTATTGGGCAAAATCAATTAATATGGGGCTATTCAGCTCTTATTTCGAAAAATATATCATTGAGATTGTCACCTCCCCGGCCGGCAAAACAGTTATTAAGATAAAACTAATGCCTGGTTTACACGGAGACAAACAGTAAACTTTCAAAAGCGATTCAGAATAAATGTGCATCCACGTGAGACGACACAGCAAGGGAAAAGGCTGCAGTAAGTATGCTGGGTCAATTGGTGGTGCTGCTGAAGAAACATGCAAAAAAAAAAATGCTGTCACGCACAGACAAGTCACGCAAAGTCACGAGATTATCCGAATAATCATTCAAATTCCTGACTTCCCAATGTCAGATATATACTAATACAGGACATTTAGAACTTTAATTGTGGAAAATATTTTTTTCTCTTGAAAATTTACGACATCAAAGAACATCCAAGTTTTATTCTTGCAAATTTTTTTTTTTTTTTTTTTTTTTTTTTAAGGAATTTCGCTCCTCCGTGGCCAATAATTCATTTTCATTATTCTACAATGGCCCTAATACAATTTTTCGGAGGGAAGTTACAATAATAAAGTAATAATATTAGTTGAAAAAAAGAACATCTCAAGAATAACGCCCACACACACACAAAAGGGGGTCACCAGTCTGTGTCCCTGTTATTTTGGAAGTCGCAGGCTGAAAAGTCTGGGAACCCCTGCTTCAGACGACAATAAGGCAGAGTTGCAGTCTTGCCTCAACATGTGTTTGCCTAAAGTTCAAACCCCCCCCCCCCCCCCCATGGTTACAGATTGTATGATATGCTCATAATTTCCATTTCATCAAATTTTCAAAAAAGAAATATTGCCAATGGAAGATATAAGTTGGTATTTGTAAAGAAAACTAAGGAAATCACTTTAAAAGTCTTAAATATGTCTAATCATTATGGTAAGCCATAATTATAATTACATACTCATTTCATCGCTGCTTGCTAAGCTGATACAGTATTACATCACATCACCTGGGTCTTTATTGCTACACTACCTTGTGGATGTGTTTTGTCTGTGGCCAGAGCCGATTACTGACACCCCTGAGATGGCCAAAGTTGTCTGGTGAGCTGCATGCAGGGCAATCTTCCCTCCGTCAGCTCTCCTCCTTACATAACTCACCACCCACTGAAATAAAAGAAACTCTGCCTGTCACTCAAACGGTCAGATGATGTGGAGGAGTAGAGGAGAAAATGTGCAGCAGCGAAGGACACACCGCTGAGGTTCATTAACTCTCCTTTTACTGCGGTTCACAAGAAAAAAAAAAAAACATTACTATTGAAATAAAATGTTTTTAACTTGGAACTAAGCACAGCGATGCAGGTTGTAGTCCACTTTCCAGTGTGTTACCTTTTAAGTCATCTAGAAGGTGCAATTTTATATTAGGTGCAATAATATATTGCACCTTTTATGTTAGGTGCAATTTTATATTAGTAATAAATTTATTAGCAATAAATGCAATTTTATATTAGTAATAAATGCCTTATGAACAAGGCCAAGAGTCACCCGTGAATCTGGACACTGTCTCTCTCCCCCGTTCAGGACTTACAAGCTTCTGCGTTACATTGACGCACAGTTTACTGAGTGTATACGGCTTCCATGTATATATCCTTTTACTTCGTATTTTACTGTATTCTTATTTTTTGTCTGCACCATCAATACCAAGTCAAATTCCTTGTAAGTGCAAACCTACTTGGCGATTAAACCTGATTCTGATTCTGATTTTAAACTCAGAGTCTCAAGAGACAGTTGCTTGGAGAGAAAAACTTTAGACGAAAAGATGACCTCAGTAAAAAAAAAAAAAAAAAAAAAAAAAGTAATGCAAAAGTTCATATATTTTGACCATAAAATACACAAAACAATAACATTGTCTTCAAATAAAACAATATATGCCAAGCATTCATCCTGAGAGTGTTTACTTAGTCCCTTTTGAGCCTGAAAATATCTTTGCACCGGGGCGATCAGCAGACATAAACCTTGTTGTGCCAGCTGTCAGCAGTGGAACTATCAGAAAGCAAGATGTAAGCGCCAGTCCTGCAATACCTGACAGCAGTGACAGCCTGGCATGGCTGAAGACCAACCCAATCTCCAGCGTTAGCGTTACTTAACCACTTTCTTTTCGCACCCCTGTTGAGACGTCGCTGACTCGCTCAACTCCATCGCTTCTCCTTATTAACCCGTTGTGCGCATGCACAATATTCTATGGCAAGCCGTAAAGGCCAATAATCGCCCGTACAACAACCGCACGTATTTTACGTCACCGCACGTTTCCAGCCATAATATCGTGATTCCCGTCACGTGGTCTTGGTATTGTAAATATACACTAAAGTGCTTTGCTTACTGACAAATAGAGCCAAAACAAAGCATGAATTGCAGAAATAAAATAAAATAAGCCAACAGAGCACAATCATTTAATCTGAAAACCTTTTTATGCAGAAATTCCCAAAGTCACAGTAGGCAATGGGCCCCTTTAGGAACGTCGGATAGAGTGTTTTATATAATCATTCATTCAAAAGTTACAATGAATGTATTGGAAACTATATTTCTTGATCAATTTGTTCTTGGTTCTCACTTTCTGACTTTTCAACCTTTTGATTGTTTAGCTAATTAGCTGACATTAACGCCTAACTATCTAAAGGGTTAGCTTGTTTAGCTAACACTGGGCAGTTGTAAATACTAATCCCCCGAGAACGTCAGATGACCTTTTTCTCCAAATCATCTATCAATGATGAAACGTAATCAATTCAGGCAGAGTGTAAATGCCACAGAATACGCATGATACTCTTTATATTTAAGCGGTCAGATAAACTGTTACCCCAGAGGAAAGACCCAAATCTCTGTTGGATTGACTCAAGTCTACAGCATCAGTCCCCATTTTCATATTGCTTTGACTGAAGAGGGCTTCAGCAAAGCACATTGATTATTAAAAAAAAAAAAAAAGAAGAAAAACTTCACAGATGTGTCAAATTGTGAGCGTCAAGCCCAGAGTTTTCCTGGTGCCGCAGCGACAGCGCTAACGTGCATGTCAGGCCGTCAGATTGAAGCAGGCAGAAAATCCCTCCCGCAATGTTCCCACGTCCAATTATCCTCCAGAGAAAAATGACATTTACTCTGCTCCCCACAGACTCACAGAGGAACCCAAGGAGACAGGCCTTAGAGGAGTCCTGAATACTAAGTACAAATGGAAACAGTGAGCAAGCGCCTTAATAAATCAACTGAAGGTCACAGCCCTGCTCGCAGGAGATGTGCTTTGGGTGGTCAGCCTCTAAACCACACGGGGTTACACGGTAGCCTACCTATCCGGAGAGCTTGTCCGATCTCAGCTGAGTCGGTGAGGCGTAGTACATTTTTGCTCTCACATGTATAATAGAAACTGGATCAAAGAAAAGAGGGAAGACCCGAATTACATCTCCACACTGCTTGCAGAGCTGAATAATTCCAACAGCTACTAACAATTGAGTTAAAAAGTAAAACTTGCGCTGGGAGGTCTCTAACAAGATTACATCTCAACTTGGAAACACTAGATGCTGAGTCAGGAAAGATGGAGTGAAAACTTAAGGGAAAAAAAGAAGAAATACAGCCTGAATTTATTCAAAGATAAGTTTCAAAACCCGCATTTTGACTTTTATTAGACCTTATACTAGCAGGAGTCCCTTCAAAACCTCATGTTTTACTCTTTTCTCCAAGCTGAAGATTTCCATGTATGGAATGGCGAACAAATTTATTAATGATTTATTAACTTAAACAGAATCAATGTTAGTGCCTATGATTATGCATGACCATAACATTACCCTCTGCCTCCCTCCTTTATGTGTAAAATGAAAATAAATATCAGCGTTTATGATTTTATTTTTTTAAACGTCATTTACCTATTAGTTGGTTTCCTTTGAATGTTGTGAGTGACCAAATCCCCAACTTTTGTACAAAATATTGGTCATTATTAACTACCTGAGGAAAAAATATAAATTTATATATATATATATAATATAAATAAGTATAAAATGAGCTAAAACCACCTTCAGAAATGATAATTTAGTTTATATAATAAAAATTCTGGAAAAAGAAAAAAAAAGAGTTTATATCCACTTTTATTCAAAATATGAATTCATGGTCCAGCGTAATTCGTATTAATTCAAACCGTTTAAAAATTATTAAGACTCATAAACCCCAGTCCGAATATTTAAACAAATCAACGAAACTAATCCATTTAATTCTTACTATATGAAACTCATTTCCAAATACGAAATCTGATTTTAATTCATTGCAGCAGCGTCAGATTAAAATTTAAATCCTGGTGCATAAATTGTTTGCAGCATATTAATAATCCCATTCACACCTTTTTTTATTTCATGAGATGTTATCCTTAAATCTAATACTTTTACCTTGAATCATAGATATAGTGAAACTAAAAAGGTGCAATGTTTGTTTATTTATCTATTTATTTAGGATTGTGTTTGTTCAGGTGATTGTTAGTGACTTTTTTTTTTAGTGGATTAAGCCTGCTATGTGTGCTCTAGTTCTAGAGTTAGAAATGCAGTTTTGCCTTGGAGCACCTAATATTTACATGTTATCTGTAATGTGAAAACTGATTATCTTATTCTTGAGTTCAGGGAGCGGAAATTTCCTTCTATCCGATCCTTAGGAAGAGCCTGACTGTGATGCTTTCTTCCTTATTTCTTTTCTCTTTATGCAGCTCATCAGTCAGAAAATGTGAAGAACAATCACAGTACGACTGTAATATCTGCTAAACTGCAAGTGTGAACCAAAACACAAATGCTTGATTTATTATACTTCCTTTAGATTAAAACCGCCCCTCGAAATCTGCTTCCACTCCGAGTGAGATAAGAAACCTTCACTAAACTCTGCGTTTGTGTTTCCCCTGCAGCTTTCTCTCTGCAGTTTTTGTCTTTGTTTTTCCTCACCAAATGAATGACAGACTGACCTTAGCAAACCCCAAGAGCTGACAAAAGGATTTATACTCGCTGCTGATGAGTAAATTTGGCAGAGTTTTTTTTTTTCTTCCCCCAACTGTGTAAATACCTTCAGACAACCTCCACTCTTCAGCAGAGTATGATAACGAAGCGAACAGCCTTAAAATCAGGGGTGTCAAACTCATTTCTAATTAGGGCCACTTTGGCGTCATGAAGTCATTAAAAGGGCCGGTTGCACGTGCATAGACGATACTTTTCATTTCATAATTTCATTCCAGTTCACATAGAAGTATAAAAAAATGCACAGTAACATAAAAGTAGCAATCTTAGGCCCAGTTTATAGTTTATCTGCAAAAAAAGTTGATATTGGGGTGAGTTACACTTACAGGAGGCACAGATTTAGCCACTTTATACACTTTAAAAGGATATATGCCTCTACTTTATGACATGATGTGCCTTTTTTTTTTTTGCTCTTGAGGGCCGGATTATTTACCTTGACGGGCCGGATTCGGCCTGCGGGCCTTGAGTTTGACACCTGTGCTTAAAAGGAACCATGTCATCGATATGATGCAGATGTTTCCTCATAAGCTGATGGATTTACACTGTTGAGCAGGTCAACACATGTCTATATGGATGTGTTATAGGGCTTTACCCCTTACAGATTAGTTCTGTCTTCACTTATTTGTCACAGTTTAATGTTTCAGATAATCAAACAAACGTGAATAAAAGATAGACTGGGTTTAATAAAAAAATTAAATGCTTCAGTGGCCACTCCGGGAGCTGACAAACCATAGACAGTGACATGCATCCACCTGGAAAGGCTTGTAAGGCCTAGTAAAGCCCATTTCCCACTGATGGAGAGAACGTGCAACAGTTTTGAACCTGCTGGCTTCAGAAACAGAATATCATACAGACAGTCAAGCATACATGGTGGTGGTAGTGTCACGCTATGGGGCGCCTATGATACTTATGGACCTGGACGGCTTATTGTACTTGATGAATCCAGCAATTCTGCTCTCCAACAGAAACTCCAGGAAAAAAAAACAACAACAAAACAAAATTAAAGGTTTTGGAGTGGCCTAGTCAAAGTCTGGGTCTAAATTTGACTGAGATGTTTTTGGATTACCTCAAATAGGCCAGAGGAGTGGGATAAAGTTCCTCCACGCTGATGTAAACAACCCTTTGCCAGTTACCTTCAATGATTGATGGCAGCTGTTGCCGCTCAACTCGAGGGGGAGATTACTTTTTCCACACAGGGTCAGCTTGCTGTGGATTGCTTTTAGTCCCTTAATAATTGAAAACTGCATTTTGCCATTGACTGAGGTTATCTTTGCCTGACATTAAATTTAGTTTTATGATTTGAAACATTTAAGGGCAAACTGTAAGGGGGCAAATACGGCAACGCAGCGCTGTAACCCAAAACTTAAGTAGGACACTTTATTTATGTACCTAAAACCAAATTCCCTTGGCTTTAATTTATATTTGGTTGGGTTTGGGGATCTTCCAGATGGATTTTCTATAGAGACGAGCAGAACAGTTTCCCTGCTTGTAAGGCTGTCACTATTGATTCAAGTCCTGGGACACGACTTCTGGCACAGAAATGGCTGCAGATAGTGATAAGTCTCACAGCATTTGGTGGAAATGTCAAGAAAAATGTGTTATCAGTCTCTAAAGGTGAGAAAGTATGAAATGGCTCCAAGGTCCTTCACCTCGCCACCTGAGTTTGTCTATGAATATCTAACTTTTATTTAGGAACTGTGAAATTTTTTGTGAAGTTATTTACTGTAGATCACTTTTTATTCTCAAATTGAGATTCTCAACCTAATTTTGATGGATGTCTTGTATTCTTGCTTATTTCTTTTGTCTAAAAATTGAATCTCCAATTTTAAGTCTATTTTTTACATCGAGGGCAAAAAAACAAACACGAATTACTAATAATACAACTAATCTTTTGTCATTTTATAGTATGACATAAACTGTATATTGACTAATAGCAATGCAGAAACATATATAAAGAGAGTGAAAACCAGTGAAAACACAGCAGAATCAAAATGTGGTTGGAAAAACATTGGGATTTTTAACAAATGCACCAAACATTTGAAGACATAAAGTGTTAATTTGTTTGTGTAGATGTGAACAAAGCAATCACATTAGTAGGGCTGAAACAATGGCTGAATCATGATTAATCGATTAGTGAAATAATTGTCAACAAATCGTTAACTAATCAAATAATCGTTAACTGGAGTATACAGTCTTTAAAACATGCCTTTTGCTGAAATAACAACCAACTCAATAATTAAGCCACAACGTGTACAAAAACTATGTACAATTTGCATTTAAGACAAAAAAAACTTCTTTTTCTGTAAATATGATCCATCTAGAACTCCCATAATTTTGGGAGCTGTCATAATTTTAGCTTCACCTTATTCAAATGCTGTAAAAAAAATCCTATTAAGCATATTTTGCTGTCTGTTAATCCATTAATAAAAAAGTGAACAGATTAATTAATTAAGCCAAACAATTATTGGCTGCAGCCCTTGTTTTGGTGTCTATGTTTTTTCCAAACACGGATATGTTTGACCCATTTGCCTTCCTGTAGCCAGATTTGCATTGCATCATGGGATGCGGTTGCGTAAACAAACCAATAAACAAAGGTTGTGTGTCTTTTTCGTAATGCATAAAGCCTTGTGCAACTTTCAAGACATCTTCTCAAATTATTCAGCATACTTCTCAGATAGTTTTGGATGAAATGGTACCAAGAATCAGACTAATGACATGAATAAATTCTGCAGGTTTTGACTAGCTCAGAACACAGCATCTGCTTCCTGTATTTATATTTAAGTCTCCCGACCTGGACACATCTGACCAAGAAACAGACTTTGTAGTTTTAGTTCACTTGGAGATTTTTCTGTGTGAAAAGAAAGCAAACCAACCAGCCAAAAAAAGGCTCTGATTTAATTAAAATGATCAACTGATTCAAACCGAAGCAAACAAACTATAGGAGAAAATACGGCCTTAATCAAAAATATAGAATTAATACCAAATAGCAGGAAGCCTGACATTAACCAGTCAATTAGTCATTATCTGCCTGGTAACTGGTTCACAGTCAACTGACCCAAACTGGCATCATAATGACAATCAGGGGATATAGGAAGCCCTTTGTCACAGTCAATACTCCAGTCTGGATCCATCAGAACCCAGCACGTTTCAGAACATGTGCAGAATCATGGAATTACACGTACAACAATGTGGAATAGTGTCAAATTTAGTCATTTGCGCATTCAATCAAATAAATCAAAGGCTTTCCAAAAATCAAATGCTTCATATAAAGTCATAAATTATAAGATGTGTTCCAACAAGGCTCATTTCCCTGATTAAAAGTACCTTTGGAAAATAATAAACCTTTAAGCAGGTGTTAAATATCCGTTTCATTAAGCCCACATGTCTAAATTAAAAATGATTTTAATTGGTCTGATGTAATATTCTAATTTTATATGTTGCTTTTTCATTAGCTGTATGACGAAAAGCATCCTAATTAACAAGTTTGTGAAATTAATCTATATTATGAATGTGACTTAGTCAATAAAGTTAATGAAATCAATGATTTCTTTTTAGAATTGTTCATTTTATTCCATTTATTGAATGGGTCTGTACAAATAAACCCTTTTCACTGACATTTACATAGAAAGAGCAGTAAAGGTGGCCACGTCTTGTCTGTTTGTTTCTGTCAGCTTGTCTTGCTTGGTTTATGAAGAAGGGGGAATAAGACATTCAGTAAGATGTTTCAACATTTTCTATTTTCTGGAAACTCAACAAAAAAAAAGATCGTCAGTAGAGTGAGAGGCATGTTTACTGAAGACCTTTTGTACAAGTATGGGCCGAGAAAGAAAGCCCTTTAAAAGTAAATGATATTGTTAAGAGAGTTTAAGGTAAAGTGTTGCTACAGCAGCTTTTAAAACCCAGTTGCTGTGAAAAGAAGAAGCGGCCAAAAAATGTGTGAAGACAAAATATCCATCTTGGTAAAATAAAAAAAGAAATGCATCCAAAATCCTTTTTGGAGTGTAAGTTAGAATACAAACACTACTTTTCCGGCTTTTGCTGTAGTGAATATTTAAAGTTAAACTCATGTTTAAGGAGTTTTTATTTGACTTTTTATTAGCTTGGATGTACATTTTAGGATTAGAATTAGTGAAGTCTTCCCCCCGACCAGGTCCGGACACTGGGGTCAGAGGCCAGAGGAATCCAGGAGGAGCCTGAGAGCGCGAAGGAGGAGATGAGGTGGTGGGTCGAAGCTCAGCTGAAGGAGAATGCATGGATGGAGAGCTTTATAAGCAAAGCCTTGCAGGATGATTGGCTGAGGTAGGATGAGGACTTGATGCTGAATGGCTGGAGAACAGGTGCAGGACGAGACGGTCGGGGGATGAAGATGACTCCTCCAGTTTGAATTTATGTCTAAACTCCATATGCTGAACCAGTTAAAATGCGAAAGAATGACTTTAAAATGTGTAGACAACATAAAATAAAACCTAAAATTTAATAAATAATAAAATTTAATTTTGATAAAATATATAATTTTATAGAAACATTTGTTTAGGAAGTTAATTGAAGGCATACAGTACAATTTTTTTTATTATATCATGTAAGATGCATCTATGGGTAACTTTTTACCAGTCACTTTAGTTTTAATAGTGTAATTAAACTCAGTTTATTTATTAATTTTGAGTGCAATAACAGGCACTTTATTTGTTAAGGGTGAATGGTAATCAAAGTGCTCAAATTTAAGATACACCTCTTTATTAAATCAGGTTGCATAATGAGTGACTTAATGTCAAATAAATAAATATACCTATAAAAACCCATTTCCTTTTCTTCAAATTTCTGAGTAAATTTACTAATAGGGATTTGCTCATAAGTAGTTCTTCCTGACCTTTGACCTTGGTGAAATCTGCAGAAAAATAATATACATTTAACTTAAATGTCTCCCTTTTCCTTTTGAAATAACTTCATTCAGCTTTCACGTATGTGATTAACAATTGGGTTTATTAAATCCACGTACGAGGACTTTAAAACTTAAAAAGGGCTTAAAAATTGCAGAAGGGTTTGCCGAAGTTTGACATGAACTGTTTTTCTTTTTTTTTTTTTTTCTTTTTTTTTTTTTTCTTGAAAAACATGAACTGTTTTTCAAGATTTTGCAGCTCGGACCATGGAGATAATAAATCATTCACACATAAGATTTATCTTCCTCAACACGGGGAACACAAAGGTGAACCAAGTGGAAGTAAAGAGTTATATAAACATATTGTATTAGACAAAGAAATTACTGATTAGCTTGTAGAATAAAATATTTATTAATGTAGTCTTTAGCACCAGACTGCTTTACATCACCACCTCAAAGTTCAACTTTACACAAAACAAATGTCAGCGAGCTCAGCTGGCTGGAGGCTCTGTGTAGCGTCAGTGGGCACGTGCAATCGCTAGCGGCTGCCCGAGGGTAATACTGTCACGCCACCTCACATGGGTTATTGATCCTGGCCAGCATGCACACCGATGCTTGTCAGCTCAATGATACATTACAAAGAGTCTGCAAGGAGGGGGTTATTACACTCAGAGCTGCTGTCATTGGTTTATTGACTCTCCATTAAAATTAAATCTTAGCTTTACTTAAGGTATAGGGAAAAAAATCAACAAATAAAGCATGTTAGGGTTTGTTTTCCACTATTTTATCAAATAATTGTGTTCTTTTTTGTTGTTGCTATATTAAAAATAAGCATTCCTGTCTAATTGGTATCTGAGATACATTAGCTTCACCAAAAGCTTTCTCCTTGACTGATTCATGCAAGCATTTTTATATTACCACCCACCATATGCTGTTTTTATATATTTTGAAACATATCATAAAGGCATGTTGATTTGGTTTTAACTACATTTACAGATTGCAGCACTGTACACATTTCTTACACATTCTGAACAGTCAAATTGTATTTTTTTCTCCTAATTAAGGCGTTTCAAAGACTTTTCTATTCATCCAAACAGAATTTTTTTTTTTAAATATACAAAGAAACTTCCAGAATCCAGAGCAGAACCCAAAACCAGGAAGGGGACAAATTCAGGAATAAAATGAAGCTTGAGCTTGACTGAAAAATCTGACAAATACCTGCGATTAGACCTACGAGGATTGGTTGCATAATATGAACTAATCTAAGGGCTAGGGGGAATTTGCAAGATGAACAGACACAAAAAGCAAGGAAAGAAAGACAGAAACCACAAACAGAACAAGACCCCATACAACAATCACAATACAAACCAAAAGGGGACAAAGAATCTGAAAATAATGGGAAAACTGGAGGAAATTGGATGGTAGACCTCAACGAAAGCCAACAGTGTGTACCTCTGGTTGTTAAAAATGGTTTGCAACAACCGCTATTCTTGTTAAGGAAATACTGTTTTTCAAGATCAAGGTCAGTTTTTAACAACAGTTGGTAAGCAACAAGGTGGATGACTGGCAAGTACCTTTAAATAAAAGCATTTAGACCATCTAAGACGTGCTTTTTTCATATATCTTTGTGTTAATACCGTGGCGTAACCATGAACTTTTGTCATAGCTATATCTATAGCTATATCTAGGCCAAATAACATTAGCTTGATTGAAATGATAAACTGTTCTTGCAACATTTCCAAAAATTGCAGAGTGATCGAAGTGGCAGGTCGAAGACCCTTGCCAGATGATGTTTATCAAGCCAAATCTAAGTGAACAAACTAAAAAGTGCATCTCTCTGAACCCAATATAAGCCCATCCTGAGGAAAACCAAAGTGGCTTGTTCCTTCCGGCACCACCAGTCTGAACATCCTCCTCCCTCGGGGTGTCTGCACGCTCAGTCTGCCTTTATAATAAGTGAGAACCGGCCAAGGAGTGGTCCCCGGTGGGCGGCTTGCTATTTCCACTCATGCATTACATGGCCTGTGAGCTCCTTTGTCCTTGCACTGTTTATATCACTAAGTGCTTTATCACCTCATTGGGGCACCACTGTACATGTTCAAGTCTATAATGCACGCTGTGTTATACAAAGGAGGTTTTCACATACGTCCGTTTATTTAAGTGAACATGTAGTCTGTGCAACTCTGGAAAGATTGCCTTCGTTTGTGTGATTTGTGCTAATTAGCAAACGCTGACTTCTCGGTGTCTTCTCCAACCAAAGCACACTGAGTTCATCCCTCTGGTGAAATAAAATGCAAAAATAAACTTGTTCTAAGCCGGAATCCTTTTTTAAAATAACATTTTATCTCTTTTCCTGCATCCTTATGACACTTTGGCATTTTTCTTGCGGCATCAGTGCTAATGACCAGAAAAAAAATAAGTGATGCTCACTGGCAGCAAAACATAAAATATTAATTTAATAGGGGTATCAAACAGCCGTTACATGCAGCTCTTCAATTTTAATGAAGCAAAATCATTTGATGAAATCCAAGGGTTGATTTGTGCACTTGTGCTTATAAAAAGGGCTTGCCCCGCTTTGCACCTGTTTGACTTTTAGATGTTTGCATCAATTCTCATTCATCTTTACTAACTTTGCCTGCTTCTTGATCCAGTTTGCACATTCTGTACATCGTTTTGGCAATGATTTAGGACACTGAAAGAACAGTAAAACGAGCTCCTCCTTCTATGAACATTCATTTTTTCCCAACCTAATCAGGTTGGGAAAAAAGGAATTTTGCCAGAACCTGCAGTGAATTTAACTGAGAAATCAAGATACATAAATGTTATTAAGGTGTCCTGTTACATCCCTTATCGACACAATCACACACATATACTGTCACTTTATACTTCCTGGGTTACCACCACCCACTCTAGACTAAAACATGACCGAAGTCTCAGTTTTTGCTTTTTGTTTTAAGTCTGAAACCTTTTTACTGATTCAGACATTCTTTGTTCAGCATCTTGCTTTGGAATACATTACATTATCTGCTACTTATCTGCAAATCAGAATTACCGCTGTATGCAATCTATTAACTTTATAAATAACTGTTCATCTGCTTAATGTTAGAAAGTAGAAACTATACATTTTTTGCAGAAAAGGCATCCTTCCAATTCCTTGGGCTGTAGTCAGACCAGACTGTCCAAGCTGAAGCTCATTTTGACATAAAGTTAATATAATTTGTTAATTCAACCTGTTGGGCTTTAACCTATTTAACTTGAACAATATATCTCTGGCTGGTAGCTTACCTCAAAGTAAACTTATTAAGTCCTTCACCGAACGCCCCTAAATCACACATCACACAATAAATATTCATAAGGCTCTCATTATAGAGATTTAACTGGGCGTTCTCTGCACTAACCTCATAATTACCCGTAATTTATCACTTTTCCGACTCACTCGATCATTGCGATCTCATCAGGTGGTCCGTGGCAGCTTCGCTGTGGCAGCATCCGTTCCGCCGCATTAATCGCAAAATCTAAAACGTGTTTTGATGCCAGCATGAGGTTGTATTCTGGGAAAAATCAGACCTCGATTTGGGTTTGCAGATAATCCCACACGAAGTTTCTGTGTTCGGTGTCTAATTGCATGATGTAACGGTGCTGAGGCGGAGGGATGGGAGGGGGCTTAGCAGGACTGAAAGTGTTTATGTGTCTTATCTTTGGTTGGGTCTTTTGCAGGGAGAATCTGCTCATAAACTGTGTTTAGCTCATGATTACTTGTTCCAGGGGCAGTTTAAGGGGAAGGAATACTTTCAGCTTCTTTCAGAGGATTAGATAGAGAGATTATGACTTCATATTTCATACATACAAAGCTGCAGAGAACAGCTGGGAGGACTTATCTTTACATAAAGTACAAGATTTGAGTACAGACTGTCTGATCTGTTCATTAGTTGTGTTAGAGTATCCAAATTATCTAACTGCTGCTCTACAGGTGCATCTCATTAAATCAAAATCTCATGTAAATTTATTTCACTATTTTGAATCAAAAAGTGACCGTGGCTTATCCTGGGCAGAGTTTCTCAGATAATTACGATAATATATGACCAATAAAAAGAGGGAAAGACTGCTGACTTGACAGTTGTCCAGCTGGGAGGCAAGGATGGCCTCCAAGATGAAGGTCAGCCACAAAATGTCATTTCTGAAGAAACTGGCCGTTTCATTTTCCCAAAAAGTTGAGCAGAAGGAAACAGTGACAAAAAGGTGAAAAATATCGGTGTCTTTAAATTTATGACTTATGGTTTGCCATTCAAATTAAATTCTTGTAATAAGTTTACTTTTCAGTGGGGCTCTAAATGACTGAGATGCGTCTGATTTAATATTTTATTTGTGCCAGTTGGGATGAATTATGTTGTTTTTATAACTGAGTGTTGCTTGGATTCTGAATTTGTTCAAATATTGATGTTAAATGGTGGTAAAAGTCCATGAAAATCCATTGTTATAAATCAGAGATTCATTACTGATATAATAAGTGGCTATGCAGTCCGTTGTCTCTAGTAAGAATTGTTATACATATGCTGCTGCAGTCCTTTAAAGTGGATCTAATTCAACTCAATTTAATTTTTGTAAAAAAACAGAGAAAATGACCAAATTAAAAAACATTTTGTTTTGACTTCCTAATTATACTATCTATTACTTTAGTGTTCATTTTCAAAAGTTTTCGGAGTCCATGAATTTGCCAATATTTGCAAATCCTGCGGTTTTAAAGATTTTCAGTCATATTCATTAGATCATATATCCATCCATTCACTCTTGCAATTCCACAGTACATCCAACTATCTATTCTGTCTCATCCATCCATCCATCCATCCATCCATCCATCCATCCATCCATCCATCCATCCATCCATCCATCCATCCATCCAACTTTTGTAACATTTAAATCCATACTGCGTCATCAAACCATCTTTTAATTTATCAATAGTGTTTGCATTATTTCATCACCTATTCAACCATCAGTAAATTTCCCATAAAGCATCTCTAGGATCTATATATCCAAACATTCTTCTTCACTCTACCCCATATCCGTCTGTTAATCAAAGAAAAATCCCACAATTGTCACAGAAATAACTTGAAAATGTCAAAAGTAATAATGAATACAAAGTTACTGGAAAATTAACCAATGACAATAAGACCTTGCCTTTGAATTGTGGTTCAACAGAATCATTTAAACAAAAATGAAGTAATGAAACAGTTCTTGATAAAAAATTATGGTGCCTGTAACTTCATATTTTGTTGTTTGAGCTTTTGAGGCAATCACTGCAGTAAAACAGTTTAGGTAGCTGTCAAGGAGACCTCTGCACCTGTTGACAGGTATTTTGGCCCACTCCTCGTGAGCAAACTGCTCGGGTTGTCTCAGGCTTGAAGGGTCCCTAAGACTGTGTGTTTCAGCTCCTTCTGTAGATGTTCAACAGGATTTAGATCAGAATAGTTGTATAGTCCTTTTAGCTGTTGTGTTTTGGGACATTATGCTGTTTGAATATGGAGCTAAAACGGTGACAGCTTGCAGCGACATTGAAAAGAGATTTGGCACTGAAATATTGAACATTGAAAAATGACTCGCAATGGCATCAAAAAAGAGATTTGGCATTGAAAAATTTGAAATTGAAAAGTCAAACATTGGTAGAAAGTAAAAACTTATGGTGATATTCTCATTTTATGCTGCAGTTTTTTTCAATGAGAGATGTTTTCGTTGTCACTGTGGAGGTCCTTCAGCTACGATGTCGCTACAAGCTGGCACTGTTTTGAAGTCGCGGACGGGGCTAAATTGAAGGCCACTTCATGGACCTCCCGTTTTTCCAGTACTCATCATCTACCTGCAGTGAACTTATGGAAACCTCTGGTCAAGTACCGCTGCTCAACCACAAGAATTTCATTAATATTATCTTAATTAACCCATACAGCTGATGATTGTAGTGACATGAAGCTAAACCAGCGACAGCAGGTAGATGATGAGCGGTACCGGGTAAACTCTTTTCGATGTCACGGCAAGCTGTCACTGTTTTAGCTCCATATTTGAAGACCCATGATCTACAACTGAGACCAATTCTTCTGACACTCACATTGCAGCACATTTCTCTCCAGAATCCCTTGACAGTCTTGCGATTTCATTGAACCCTGCACAGATCTGAGACACCCAGCGCAGAGCAAAGCAGCCCCAGAGCATAACCGAGCCTACAGCATGTCTCACAGCAGGGACGTTGTTCTTTTCTAGGTGGGCTTTATGTGCCTTGCCAAAAAAAAGCTCCAGTTTTGTCTCATCTGTCCAAAGGAAATTCTCCCAGAAGCTTTGTGGCTTTACAAAACACATGGTGGCAAATTCCAGTCTTGCTTTTTTATGATTTGCTTTTCAACAGTGGTGTCTCCCATTAAGTCCTCATTGGCTCAAACGGTGATGGATGATGCAATCGGACACTGACGTACCATGACAATAAAGTTCACCTTTAAATTATTTGGAATTTGTTCTCGGCTCTTTGGTTACCATTTTTATGATCTTGTCAATTTGTCATCCATTTTCCCCCTGCAGCCACGTCCAGGGAGGTTGGCTACAGGTTTTGTCTAGGTCTGTTTAATTCTGTTTTATTTTATTTATTTATTTAATATTCTGTTTAACCACAATTCAAAAGCAAAGTCTGATTTTTTATTAATTTTTTTTATTTTCACGTTTGTCAGTTTCAAGTTATTTCAGTGACCATTGTGAGATTTGTCTTTTGTTATTGCATACATTCTTCTGTAGAAATCGTGTTCACAATAAAAAATTTTTTACACATAACAATAGTTACATTCTGACAGACGTTTGACAGTAGTAGCTTTTTTTTATAGTAGTAGCTCTTGTCGTATTTTGTGGGCAGATCACACTGTAAAAACCACAGTGTGGCGGTTATGGGAACATAATTTTTACTACTCAATGTGGGAGTTTGGTCACAGTCGTGTGGAGGTGTAATCAATTTAAAATGGGCGGATGAGTGAAGACTCATGACGCTGATGGAAAGAAAGATTTACTCTCTTTGTTGCTTTCTTTTTTCTTCCGCCAGAATCGTGCATTAAAAGACAATTCTTAATCTAATTATAATTGCCAGAAGAGCATAGCAGTGAAATGGCCTTTTCTAAATCGCACAGGGACCACATTTATGACTCCAGGAAGATGAAACTTCCCCTCTCCTCTCTGTCTCTTTGTACCCTTTTTATGACATTTGCAGCAGATTTCCTGGAAATTTATGGGCCTGTTAGGGCTCCTTAATTTGAGCCGCAGCCAGTCGTCCTGGCCACAGAGCAGTGCCAACAGAGGAGACCATTATGACTCTGGTCTGGGTTTAGAGATGACCTCGGTCACGGATGACATAAGAAAGAGTCATTTGCTTCGCTGCAGTCTTTCAAACTTCTGCCTTACAATGAGTTTGCAGAAGTGGCACAGTAGCTTCTTCTGCTGCCGTCATTTTCAGTGAATTACTGCTCTCAAAAACAATTTTGGGACTCTAACTTTTCAGATAAAAAGAAAGAAAACTTTCCTGACTGGAATTTAAATTGGTAGAAAAACGATATAATAAAAAAGTCCTTTCAGTAATTCTAGCAAAACATCTTTAAAATAATGTGAATGTTGGTCTCTAAGAATTACAGAATTGCACAAATAAATGTGACCTTAATCTGCAGAAGTTTCATTTCTGATTATTTTTTTGAGTTAGAGTTCAAGAGGAAAATTCAACAAAATGTTTTATAACTTTTAGTTTTTTATTTTCTTACTATGAGAAACTATTTACTCCATATAATTATAAAGTAAAACACAAATGGATGCCATACAAAAACTTTGAACAAAAAACAAACGTCCTATGTTTAAATGAGAGGTTTTACGAAGTTCAAAAGCGTAAACATGTAACACATTAACACATTTTGTTATATACATGTGTTTATTCATTTACTGATTCTTCAATAATTTTTTTTGCAGATTTCAGGATTTCTACACATTTTTCCAAGTCAAAATTCCAGACTAATCCACATTGAAATTTCAGGATTACTCAAATGGAAGGATGGATCTTCTCTATGAGTTGGGTCAAACATTGAGATTTCAAAATCTTTTTCCCAATAGTTTGTTGGAGCTTGGTCCACTTCAGTTTTAGTTCAACAGACAAGAGAATATGTCTCACAAACTCAGGTATTTTTCTCTCAGTGTATTTGCAAATGTTAATCAGAATTTTTCTAATGATTTTAATGGCCTGTTTCTCTCTAAGCAGCCTTTCAGCCAACGTCAGTACATTTTTTATTTCATTGCGGATAATGAGACTCTCTCACTAGCTTCAGCTAGAATCTTCACAAGGTCTTTTGCGTTTGTTCTGGTGTTGATAAAAGCGGTTTATCACACCACACCAAAACACATCCATCTCCGGGACACAGAGCCCGTCTCATTCCTAAGCGATATGATAGATGAATGTTGCATCTTCAGGCGTCTGGAAATTATGACCAAGTATGAATTAGACTGTAAAGCTCAACGATTTTCTTTCTGATATCTTTTGATTTTTCAATGATGTCACACAAGGATGCAGC
Organism: Fundulus heteroclitus; assembly: GCF_011125445.2. Taxonomy (NCBI): domain Eukaryota; kingdom Metazoa; phylum Chordata; class Actinopteri; order Cyprinodontiformes; family Fundulidae; genus Fundulus; species Fundulus heteroclitus. The sequence goes on from NC_046377.1 coordinate 17,987,346, forward strand.
TTGTTAGCCTTGAAAAACATCCTCAGGTTTGTCACAATTGAATTCAAATATAATAAATAGGTTTAGCGACCCCACTTCTAGGTTTAGCGCCCCAAAAGCCACTGCCATAACTGTACTGACAGAAAATTAAACAGTCTCCCTCCGTGTTTTGGAATCTGATAGCAGACCAGCTTGGACCAGCAGACTGAGAAGTCTTGGGGTTACTTTTAAAGATAAGGACACATTCACCCCTCTAGATTAAATCCTACATCAGAGAACCAAAAATATGTCTGATCAGGTAAAAGTCATATCAGGTTTGTTTTGTTGTTACTCCTAGAATGGGTCACGTGATCTAGAGTGGCGCTCTAGGTCACATGACCCATTCAAGGCAAGGCAAGTTTATTTATAAAGCATTTGTTTCAGTAACACGATGATTCAAAGTGGTGTGAATCTGACCCTCTCAAGTTACATAGGAGAGATTTGAGAAAAGCAGCTTGCATGGAGCATCCTCACACACCAAGTGCTTCATACTGACCTTAAAAATCCTGTAATATATCTGAAATTAAGTTAACACTTGGGTAAAAAACGAACACTGCGCTGCTTTAACAAATAGAAATAATTCTGATCATCTTAACTGACCAACAACGGGAAAACTTGTCATATTTATTGTGAAAAGATAGATTTTGTAGTGATTTGCCACAGGACCCTGAAGAGGTATGCTTTATGGGAGAAACAACTCCCACACATTGTGGCCCAAGGTTGAAGTGCTGGTCAGTTTGTGAGTTCAAGCCATTGTGCCAGAGCTGTTCAGAGATGTCAGTCAGAGCCGTTTGGCAAAAACAGCACGAGTGACCAAAGTGACTGTAACTGCATGTGATCAGTCAGCGCTGTGAAAGCATGTGCCAGGACGTAACCTGACAGCTTGTCATGTGTTGAATAAAACACAGAGCCGGGACGATGAGAGCATTTTTGCAGGGCTCTGCAGGGTGTTTGTGTGCAGCTCGTGTTGATAGTTTGCCTCGTCAGCTGCCTCTGTTTGCGCATCCATTTTTTGCACGTATGTACAGAGGTTTGTATCACAGATTTGATGTTTTGACATACTGATATCTCAGTTATCTGTGACTTAGTGTTTGAATATCTTATCACAGAAGCTGAGTGAAGAAGCAATATGGGAGCTTGGCCGTCCATCATAAAGATTATAGCCATGATGTCATTCTGTACTCTTCATCATATGTCACTGTGGTCATGAGCAAAAACAAAATTACATCCTGTTTTGATGCACAATCATTATGTTTCAGTCACTGTAAGCCAGTATAGGTTTGGGATGCCTTAAAGGTACATATGTTATATGCCTATACCTGTATGTTATATGCCTATACCTATATGCCTATACCATATGTTATATGCCTATACCAAAAAGACTAAATTCCTACTAAAAAAAAAAGAAAAAAAAAGAATAAATTCCAGTTGATTATGATAAAATAAGGTTATATAACTCTATGGGTACATCCAGATAGTGTTTTGATAGCCTTTTCGAGCCTAAAAATAACCACCCCATCGGGCGTGATGAGCAGATTTAAACAGATGTGGCGCCATCTACCGGCAGTACCGCAGAACTATCAGAAAGCAAATTATGCTTATTTATTAAGTAATTAATGCCGAACCGAGCCCAAGCCCTAAGAAGTGCCTTGCGGTTAAGCAGCAGCTTGGTATGATTGAAGATTAACCATTATTTATCAAATAAACCAATCTACATCAACTCTAAGAGCCTCGTATCAGAACATCACAGAAAAAGAACATTTCTGTTAAGGGACATAGCATCAAGGTAAGAACCAATCAATTGATCTGTTTCTAATGTTGTTTGCACTTAAAAAAAAACAAAGCGCAAAAAGCAAAAATAACAACTAATATGCCAGCAGGTTGTGATAAACTTTGTATGCAACCAGAGTGAGTTAGTGACGTATACATTTAAAAATGTCAAATAACGTGGCTATGCACCTTTAAAATGTTGTTTTACTTCTTCACACGGCAGTAAATTAATAAATACTGGGGCGTAATAACATCAGACTTAATTAGAAAGCCATCAGGAGCTGAAAATTGTTTGCTGCTCCCATAAACGTCTGGGGGGGAAAAAATGGCACCTGAATAACTCCAGCCCTATTGACAACAAGCCAACCAGCAACCTCACAACAAAGCTCCATTTTATTAAATTTACAAAACACTGATTGTGTCAAAATGTGTTTTCATTGTTCTTCAGCAGCCTCAATGCCATTATTTGCAGGTTTCCAGGTTAACTACAGACATGCAGCAGGACTGACCTTTATCTCTCAGTATAATTGCTTCTTCGCCACACCAGGACCTTTTCTGTGGTAATAGTTTCATTATGGCAGATTCTGTTATGGACCTCAGCAGTCTCATTCACCGCTGTGATTTGCTCTTTCACATTCCTCGCTTTGTCAGATGCCTGCTGCTGCCTCTGTCTCACTTTTTTATACAACTGAAATGTGTTTCTATTTTATGAGAGGCCAAAGTGCAAGAGAAGACACCAGGCTAACAGCTCATGGATAACCTATATGACCATGTCTGACCAACGGAATGAGGATTCTCTAATAAAAGGGATCTGTAGTTGGATATTTCACTTTCCCACATTGATTTTGCCCCACAAACTGGACATGCTCATCCTGTTAGGGATTTCATGATGTCAGATGCAATCAGTTGGACATTTCCAGGCTAATGGAAGTATTGTTTGAAATTCTGGTGGACCTGAAGGCTGTAGAGCTCATGATTTAGGCTCTGAAGAGCAAAACTTTGATTCAGTGACAGAAAAAACACCCGAATCTGTCCTAATAAACACCATAATTCTTGGCTATATAATTAGCATCATCTGTCCTCTAAAGTGAATCTAAAGTACAACACATCTGATTGAATACTTTCTTAATTTTATGTCTTTCATCTGTGAGATGTTTGTGTCTTTTCTTGCATTTTCAGCTAATTTCAAGTCACCCGACAGCATCGTATTTGGCCTGTTTTCGTCAATGTTTTTTTAATGCGCATTTTGAAATACTGCATTATAAAAAAGGGTGATGAAAATGGCAAAACTTAAAAAAAGCGAATTTTACACTCACTTGAAAGTGGCTTTTAGATTTTGCAAAAAAGAGTTAATGCGCAAAACAGGAAATGGAAAAAAAACATTTGTCCAATAAGTTCTGATGTAGCAAACATTTGCCAGACATGACAAATCAACTGTCGGCATCTTCCCGGATATTCCCATAACATAGAATTGCATAGAATTGCATTTCTTTCCCAATATCTCCCAACTGAAAGTAACATTGCCAATACTAGTTGGAATGACAGAACAATTTAATTGTTCTGTCATTCCAACTAGTATTACAATCTCTCCTTTTTTAGACGTGTGGTGCATGCTAGTTTGCAACCCCTACTTCCTGTTTATTACGGCCATGTGTAACGTGAGCTTCTGACAAAATTACGCTTTGTGTAGCCAGGTTAATTCGCTCTAAACCAGAGAAACAGAATCTTCCATTTCCTAATTCTCAGCCTCAGGCGGATTTACTGGTATGTTTTGAGTCAACACGCACATTTCTACCAACCTTTTTGATGCGCATTTTGAAATATGGCATTAGAAAAGGTTGATGGAAACGGTAAAATGCCAATTCACTTACTAGATTTCACAATAAAACTTTTTACTCTAGCTTGAGGTGGTTTTCCACTTATTCGAAAAACAGTAAATGGGCTAAAGAGGAGACGGAAAACACATTTGTCGAATCAGTTCAGACGTGGCAAACATTTCCCTCACATGACTGATCAGCTGTTTCTGCTGCCGCCGTCTTCCTGAATGTTCCCATAACGCCCGAAAACAGGGCTGGAAGCAACAACAGGTATGTGTAGACCGACAAAGAGACTCGAGCATTTCTTAGTCTCATCCATAAAAAAAAAAAAAAAAAAATTATTTCAACCCTGCTCCATTACTGATCTGTGCTCTGTGTTAAGTGGGAACCTCTACTTCCTGTTTATTAGAGCCAACGTCAATGTATGTTGGCTGATTATTTAGCTACAAACCAGTATTTGGAAACACTTTTAATTTGCTGATTTTCTTTTATGCAACATTTTGAAGGTTCGCTCGAAATTGACATGAGAGTCGGATAGAAACATGGCTAATGTCATGTCGCAGGGTGCAGTTCTTTGGTTTTAAATGTTGTACCGACAGTCTCACCTTTCATTTAGACTCCCACTGATACACAGTAGATTTAATGACGGATTCTATGATGGTGAGCTGGCCAGCGCCTGCTGCAGGAAAGCATCCACAAACCATGACACTTCCTCCTCCATGCTTCACAGTAAGGATACGTTTTTTTTTTCTAGAATGCTGTGTTTAGTTTATGCCCAACATGTCTTCTGCTCTGTTGTCCAGCCAGTTTAAGTTTAGACTCATCGTCTGGTCTTCATACTTTTCTTAGAGAGTGAAGGTCGCTCCCTTTCTACTAGAGTTGAACTTGTGAAGTGTCTATGTGCTAATCCATCCATGCACCTATAGATCAGCAGTAGCAACAGACCTGCAGGTTTACAGAGCAAGGTGAGAGAGCATCCTGCGTCTAAGTGCAACAGTGTTGTATGGGAGCCGCACAGCACACTTGGAAAACAGCGGAGAGGATTGTGGGATGTCCTCTCGCTGATCTGGACTCCATATAAACTTGAAAAGTTCAGAAGAAAGCCAGGACCATCACTGCCTTCAGTAAAGCAGTACAGAACCATCAGAACATGGACTAACAGACTCAAAGACAACTTTTCCCCCTGGAGCTGTCAAAGCCATCCTCTCCCCTTTAGACTCTCACTTGAACTATTTACTGGACCTTCTTGCTCCAATTCTGACTAAAAAGCAGAGTTATGTTGTTTTTACTCCATTTTCCTCTGGAAGCTGTGATGCCCCAAACTAGTTTGTCACGTGTATATTCCTGTTTATGCATAGTGACAATACAGACTATCCTGATTCTGATATACATGCTGATTTTAGCAAAGCGTCTCTGTGTTGTTTGCCAACAGACAAATGTGTTCTTGTTAAGGACCACTGTGGTTTAGCAGTGACCTAATCAGGGACTTTGCTGATTGCCACTTGACTTGTTCTGGATGATTGAGTCTTTCTCTTGTCTTATTTTGTCCTCTTGAAGGGGAACAAGTGTGGAGGTAAACACAATTATTTCCCTTCCTTCGTGTGTTTTCCCTGCATTAACGGAGTAAACAGTGTTGGTGCAGAAATTATTATTTTGCTCTTGACAATTCATTTCACTCCCAGCCATGCAGCAGCCAGAATACATGTAAAAGAGGCAGAGAGGCTTTTTCTTTTTTAGCTACTGACATACATCTGAAACTAGTTTAGCAAAAGCAGATGACTCAATTGGACCAAACAAGCTCTCTAAAAGCTGATCTATGACAGATAGGGTCATTTAGGTCCACAGTGCACAATGACAGCCAGTCAATACAGGGACCGGCAGGGAAATTACAGTGTGAGGCCACTCAGAGGTCTATTACCATCACCTTTACAAATGTCCACTGCCTGCTCATCATTCTTCTTAACCCTTTCAAAGCTGGATTTTGCTTCTCCTCTGTGCACTCTTATCCTCATGCACCAAAACACACGCGCTCACTGTCCAACAGCACAGATAAAACGTTGCTCTCTGTATTCCCACGAAGGCCTGCATCCCCGGATCGGAACGTGCTCACGAGACGATAAGGGCTCTGATCGTTCATTGCAGAGATCTAGTGGATGGAGATAAGACGGGAGCCTCAGCAACAATGGAGGGCCTCAGGGAGAGCAGATAATGAAGCCACCGACCCCTGTAGTAGGCTAGGCTTAACCACTCGCCGTGTTTTCTTTCAGTGGGTTTATCTGTTGGGAATGGTGCTACTCTGACTCTACCAGCTTGGCAGCAGCTCCGACATGCTGCCGTCAGTCCCCAATGTACAAAAGCTCAGCGCAGCGCAGAGGCCGTATCCTGAAACCAAGAGGGAGTGTAACCACACAGAGGGGAAGGAGGAGCTAATCTGGTACACAGGCCATGTGTAAGGACCAAACATTCAATTCAATTTCAGTTCAATTTTATTTATATAGCGCCAAATCATGAAACATGTCATCTAAAGGCAGTTTACAATGTCAAAATCAATCAGATTATACATATTAAATCAGATTATCCAGATTGGTAAAAGAAATTCCTATATAAGGGAACCAGTTGATTGCATCAAAGTCCCGACAAGCAGCATTCACTCCTGAAGAAGCGTAGAGCCACAGAGAGAGTCGTCTGCGTTGTACATGGCTTTGCTGCAATCCCTCATACTGAGCAAGCATGAAGCGACAGTGGGAAGAAAAACTCCCCATTAACAGGTAGGAAAACCTCCAGCAGAACCGGGCTCAGTATGAACGGTCATCTGCCTCGACCGACTGGGTCGAGGCAGTCGGTCGAGGAAATGTAGCAGATTGCAAACAATATAGCGTGTTTTTTTTATAGTTTTTTGCAGACTTTAAAAAAAAAGAACACAAATAATGTGTCAAGTGAAAAAGATTAAATGCACTCTTCAGTTTGTTTAGGTGTAGGGACTCAAATGGAAAAAGGTTTCAGTTTTGGTTTTGCTATGTGTTTTGGATCATTGCCTTGCTTAAAGAACCACTTTTTAGTTTCTGGGAAACACCACCCGATTCTCTTTAAATGCGTCCGTATATCAAAATGTTCAGAAAAGCACAAACTCTTGAAAAGAGGCCCCAGGATCCACAGGGTCACATGTTCTCCGCCATACTTAACCGTGGGTATTATCAGTTCTACAGCATAACAAATCCAACACTATACCTAACAGTGGATATTAGTCCCACAGCAACAAGGACCTTCTGCAGTGCTTTAGAGTGGGTGTCAGTCCCACAGAATTACAGATCATCTGCCATTCTTACAGTGAATTCCCCACCAGTGTTTGCTGCTGAAAACCCCAAACCTGATCTCATCTGAACCAAAGCACACATTTCCAAGCTGGAACAGTAGCACCGTTCAGCAAACTGCTCAAAAATGCACGGTGGGACAAAAAAGGCTTTTTCTTGGCCTTCCTCTCGAATGACCTGAACACAGGTAGATTATCTTTGGAGGTTTTTTTTGTGTATCCTCTTTAATAAGATAAACGCACGTCCTCTACAACTTTGTTTCTCAAAGTTCTTGATTTTGATTTTTCCAACTGTAGATATGAGCAAGAGCAAGCTTTTAATCATTTCCTGACACCAAATTGAGAGCTTTTATTTCTCTCATTATGTTTTGTTTCACCCTGTATTCTTTTTATAATGTTCTGCAAGGCACTTTTGTTGTTTTTAAATGTGCTACATAAATAAAATTGACTGCCGTATGCTCTTGCCGTGGGTATTTTGAAGGGTGGCTGAGAAAAAGAGGCCTCTATGTCACTTAATTGTGCTAATTGAAGCTCCCTTTGTCCTCTGATCAATTCAAAAGAGTAAATTACAAGAAATGCTCCAGTTTCATTCACATTTTCACGAGTGCCAATAAATGTTGCCCGTGGATTTTGCTGAAAATAATGATTTCTTAATGTGACATGATTTTTCAAATAAAGCTTGGGTTAAGCAACAGCAATAATGATTAGAGACTTGAGCTGAATATTCATGTGGAAGTTACAATACAGATGACATAGTGCAATTTACTACAATATGCCATTCATTTTCCTGTATATTTTATACCATTTCTGTCATACAGCATGATTCATTGAAAGCCTTTGCGTTTGTTAAATCAGCAGCAGCTTCAATAGGGCATATTGTCAAATAAACTTGACCTTAAAGGGACTTGAAGAACCATTTTTTATGGAGGGTGGCTTTTATCTTCTCCTTGAACTGACAAACGTGAACGTGAGCGAACGTGACGGCTGGCTGATTTTAGTAACATTAATATAAATCTGACCCGGCCATAGGCTGCCAGTCAGTAAGCGGAGCTTCCAGAGGAGATTCATAAACTATTACCATATATGATGTTTAAAATAAAACATAACGCTTTATTAATGATAATTTATGTGCTTGTCGTGTCCAGGATTGCACAAAGGTATGCTGATGATGCCCTTGTTTCAGTCCTCTACGTCGTAAATCTCATAGATGACACGCGTAGCATACAGATAGCCTCATTAGGCCCTGATTTATGTCAGAGCAGCAGAACATTGACTACCACTAAGGCTAATGGTCCCATGTGATGATAGGTCCTGAGAAAGGGAAAGTGAAAGTTACATTTTGCAGCATAAAACGGAGCATAGAGTGCATTAGCAGAGGGCAAACAGCATTTTTATTTAACAGGGATGCACTCAGGGGCATAACATACTCTTCCAGACTGGTTCTGTGTGTTCAGCCGGGAGCAGATGCTGGAAGCAACGGTTACCGCACATTAAATACAAAATACTTTCTGCAACACCTCGGGTGCATTTAGGAGCAACCTGTGCTTAAAGCTGCAGGTACAAGTGTAAGTCTGCATAGTATGTGCGGGTGAAATATTTGTTTTTATTGGCTTGTTCTGAATTAATTCAAACTCATGTTCAGCCATTCCGATTAGTTGAATCTCATCTGCTTGCATTTGCATTCTAAATACTTTCAGATTTCCATTTGTTTTCCACAAAGGGAATCAAGCAAGAAAAAAAATAAAAAAAAAATCTGGTTTCCATGACATAAATGATTAAAAGTGACATCCGTGTAACTGCAAAAGAAGAAGAAAAAAAATACTTGATGATTTTATTCCATAACTGCAAATGTCAAGATGCGCTTAGAGTGACCCAGCTGAGGGCCTAATACGCCATTCACAGTAAAAATCACATGGATGCTTAATCAGGTGTGAGTATCACAGAAAACAGAGCCAGCGTCATCTCAAGAACCTGCCTTGGGCTCCACGCTTTGGTCAATTAGAGGATTAGAGATGTCACACGGGGTCATTTGCTTCACTCCTTCATTCATAACACAATGAGCTGGGGGCTATGGATACTAAGGCCAGTGGGGATGACCACTGTTGAATGTCATATCTGCTTTGCACATTTGTCCTATAGGAATGCATTTATATCTGTTTAACAATAAAGTCCAAAACCTCTAATCTGCTAAAGTTCTTCCCTTTTACATTTTGTCCAATGATACCAAAGGTAGGCCTATTGCAAAAGCCAAATACAGTATATCAGTTCTATAAAGAAATAAAGGAATATGAAAACATTTAAAAAAATATTTTTTGTTTTTTGTTAAACACATTAACCAGTTAAATTTTAACTAATAAACTGACGCAGTGTTGTATCTGCATGGATTTACAGAATCTGGAGCAATACGTAAGCAAGGGAAAACGTTATTGTGAGTTTATTTATTTATTTCCTTTTTAATATTTTTTTTGCTTTTCCTGCGCTGTACCAGTTGGCATGACACCAATTTTCATTGCATGTGTCTCTTTTCATTCTTAGAATTGTGCAATGGGGTTTTTCTCCTAATCTGCCCAAGTCATAGCAGCCTGTAGTTAGCATAATAGCTTTGTGTGCCATCATGGAGCAACAACTTTACTGAACCAGTGCTTGTGTTGCTACTAAAGTTGATGTACAAAACAACAGTGGTACCAAGAAATGATTTAGCTTTTTAAAAGATATAGGCTACACATGTTAGCTGAGGCCTGTTAAATTTGTAGCATCACGCTTGGATATTATTGGGTGTGAAGAAAGAGGGAAATTCAGCAACTAATGAAATGTGATAATTATTTTAATCAAATATGGTTTTATTTATTTAGTTATTTGAGCTGATATCTATCTTGTGCTGTTTTAAAATATGTAAGCTAACTAGCTTGCTAACAGGCTATGTAGCAAGCTAGCTAGAATGTACAGGACTAGCTAGCATTCTGCATGCACAGTTTAATATGAGATTTATTTATTACTTCCAGGTCGTCTGTTTTTATACTGAAATGTTTTAGGTGATCAAATTTTAATATCAAAAAAAGATAACTTGAGCAAATACAAAATGCTAATTTTCAAGCAGCTAAAAAAAACAGCCTGGCCCTATGTGGAAAGTTATTTTGCTCACTAAACCTTATAACTAGTTGTGCCACTCTTGAAGTATTTCTGAAAACTTCCAGAATTCCTGTTGGTAAATTTAGGCACACACTTATTCACAGAATTGTTTTTAATCAGCCATATTGGAGGGTTTTGGAGCAGGACTGGCTTGTTTTAGGTCATAACCCAGCATCTAAACCCGATTTAGGTCCAAACATTGATTTACCCTTTTAGAGGTGAACCCATTTGTGTGCACTGGATAATTGCCCTGCTGAATATCTCCAATGTCACAGACTAATGACCAGATGTTGTCAATCAGGATGAGCTGGTGGACAGCAGGAATCCATAAAATAAATGCCAAGAATAAGCTTTTTTGTACATTCCAGTGAAACTTGTTTTCGGCATTTAACCTATCCCCTAGAGAGCAGTGTGCTGTACATGTAACAAAAATAGCATCCTCATATTAAAAAAAAATGTGCAACTGAGTAGAGTGATTTAAAAAAAATTGCATGTGTACTTATGCCTATAACATAGACTATGTACAAGAATGTAAAAAGATGACAAAATCAAAACCAGTTTGGCAACAAGCACATCTAATCATTTACGAAGTACCTACTTTGCTTCAGTTTTACTCATTTATAACTTCCTCTTGACTTGACCCAGAAGTTTTTGTATTTCTAGTGCATCCCCTGAAGAAAAGCAGTCTCACCTCTCTATAATTCATGTCCTTTTCACTTAAAAATCCCACTAAGGATTAGACTGGCTTTCGCACACACACACACACACACACACACACATCATGGGGATATTGTTTCATAACACGCAGATGTGGCAATGATGACGAGAAGAAAGTGAATCATCTTTTGCGTGGCTCCCTTACACCACTTCAAGCAAAACCTTCAAGCTCATTAGTTTCAGAACGCAAAGTAAAGCTACTGGGATGCAGTAAAACTTAAGGTAGTAATTTTTGCAGGGAATTAATAAAGCTATCCATCAGTGCCAGTGATAATAAAACGCCAGAGAGCTTTATTATATGGCGAGATTGAGCTTCACTAAGTCATCAGTCTGCTGAGACACCGAGAGACATTTTGAGATTTCTTTGTCACAATCTATTTTCTTCCACAGACAAGAGACATTTCTCTTACCAGCACGCCCCTGCTGGAACTTTTAATGGCTTTATTCATCAGCATCTATTATGAGCTGGAGTTCAATCTGTCACAGATATGTTCATCAGTCAATTTTCATAATCCCTGACATGCTGCTGACTTTGACATTGCCGAGCAGCGCCTGTTGATGCGCATCCGTCGTGCATTTCTCACGGCGCTGATGAGGTGCACATCTGTCGCTCCAGCACCAGTGACAGACTCCTCTGCTTTTACCTGTGGCATTGTCTTTGCTCCGTCCTCTGCATCACGCTCTTTAATGAGTCAACACACTTCATGCCCAATATGAGCTCAATTTAAATTCAATGGCCTCCCACCCACACAAACACACACACAGTATTTGTGTGTGTGTGTGTGTATTAGCAGATAATTGAGTTAATACAGGAGCAACTTCTATGCACTGTAATTAGTAGGACTCAACGGTTGCTGCTCATTTTGACCCCCTAAGTCATTTTATACTTTTGCCATTCACGTTTTTTTTCTTACCAAACTCTTTGTGGAAGAAAGAGACGAACGGTTCCCAATCATTTGTCTTTTTATATACGCCTTTAGTGCTTTCATATGAATAAAAGCATTTTTAAATAATCCACTTGTGGTATATTGCAAAAGTAAACCAAAGCATATTAGCCATCAGAAGGAGGCCACTTTGAGTCTTTTTTTTTAGTTTTATCAGAGGATCAGAAATGGGGATCATGACCAAATCACTCAAAAAAAAAAACATGTGACATAAAATCAGAGAAAAAGAATACACAATTAAATGAATTTAGTTTGTAGATTTTTAGCATATTTGTGATCGTTTGTCCGCGTGATTAATTAAAATTCTTAATAAAACAAACTCATCCACAGCAACGTTTTTGTCTGCAAAGTTATTTTCAGGCTGAAAAAGGACAAAGTAAACACCATCAGGACGAAGGTTTAGCGTATATTGTTTCATATATGATTTCTTTGTGTTTTTTATGGTCATAGTATGTGACCATGCCCCTTTAAAGGTAAACGGGAACATGCACATATACACAAACGTAAAAATATAACAACAAAAAGTAAGAAGAAGATGGGCGAATTCACACCATAGGAAAACAAGACGTTTCAGATTAAAAATAACATATACTATATACTGTTATTTATGAAATAACCTTTTTAGCTGACCAACGCGATTCGGCTTGTGGCCTTCACCTGGGTCAATCAATATAGAAGTCTCTCCATCTCTCAGTAGGTGGTAGTAACATCCACAACTATCATTTCCTCATAGTTGCGTAGGACAAAAGTTTCAAATTGACAAGATGGGGAAAAAAGTAACAGCTGGATTAATGGGATGTTGTTCAAACCAAGAGGGGGCCAGCATTTAGCTGTTTTTAGTGCAAAGCTCTGTTTAGGAAACTACGAGTCAGCAAATATCTGAATTAAATATATAATACTATTTGCATGCAGAGATGCGGAAAAAAATCAAACGATTTGTTTTACAACACAGGCCTTAAAACATTCCCCCCCTCCTCAAATCAACAGGTCGGAGAGGTTCTTGTGGGAAGGTGGACTTTTTTTTTTTTTTTTAACTAAACCACCTTCTCCCTGAAAAGAGACAAACAAGTTCTTCCTGGTGGGCATCCCTCTGGCAGTCAATGTTTACTGCCTTGTTTATTTCTCCCCTGCTGGTCTCCCAGCAGCAGACCCATAAGGTGCACTTCAGGTGAGGCGCCCGAAAACCTCCAGCGTCTCTCTTCTCACACGGTACCTCACAGAGCGTGACCCGACGGTGCTAACGGACACACGCGGGAATAGAAATGGAAAGTTTGGTGTGTCTGCTCTTCAGATGGTTTGTATTTTTGTACGTCTTTGAAGAAAAACAAGTCACTTTGTGCAATAATCCATCAAATAACAAAGAAAGGAGCAAAAAGACAAAAAATAACAGCTTGTCCTATAACAACCTAAAAGTTATACAAAATCTGAGACAAAATAGGACTGCATACAGGTACATTACTTGGATTATTGTAAAATCAATTAGATCTAGAAATCAATTTAGTTTATAATCAGAGTTATAACAAAATACCCTATCAAACTATTTCATAATCAATCAAAACAAACTTTTTTGTATATATATATATATATATATATATATATATATATATATATATATATATATATATATATATATATATATATACACAACTTTTCGTTTCCTTTCTTACTTTTTCGCTTTCTTAAAAACATTGCCTTATTTGTGCCACAGTTAAGTAGTTGGTTAAAAGGGTCAGACCAAGGGTTGACTTGGCCTCCACTTTTTTCCCTCACTGAGTTATACTTCTATAGAGATGTGTAACATTTTTAGATGATGAATAAAAATATTGAGAAAGATTTTCATGGATAAAGGGAGGGACTCACACAACTTTCAGGTCAAAATTTTAAACCTTTTGCCAGAATGTTTTGGGATGGTTGGAAGAAACTTGAGTGCCTAATGATAAGGCATAATCATCCTCTTTTTGGTGTCTCATTCCAGTTATAACAGTGACTTTAAGACAGAATAAGTCTTAAAATGAGAACAATGATGTGTTATAGATCATTCAGCTCATGGAACTATATAATGCCATGTTGTTGGATTGTGGCAAGTTACTGGAGAGTCCAGATAAAAGGCTTCTGCAAAAACGTGAAACTGTGTCCAATTTCAGATATAAGAGTGGTTGACAGACAATTTTTTTTATTATTGAAATAAATGTGTGATTGTATAATTTTCCTGAAAATCTTAAACTATGCCGTAAATGTTATGGAATGAAAACCGCGCAAATTTAATTTAATTTGGTGTCCTCTGGCAATCAGAAGGTTGTTGGTTCTATTCCAGCTTCCCCCTGCCACATGTCGATGTGCCCCTGGGCAAGGCACTTAACCCCAAATTGCTCTCCGGGCGCCGCACATGGCAGCCCACTGCTCCCCAAGGGTTATGGGTTAAAAGCAGAGAACAAATTTTGTTGTAATGTATGCTTCAATGACAATAAAGATATTACTATTACTACTCTTTAGGTGACTTTTTTCCACCTATTCAATTGATAAATAGGTAAAGAAAAGCTTAAACTAAGGAAAATGATTGCTAACATAATTTTCAGGTAATTTAGCTAAAGTTTTGAAAGCATAACATATATGTCTTTGGGTTGAGGAAGGTTAACCCAGTGTCCCGTCTGGCCTGGGAACGCCTTGGCATCCCCCAGAACGATCTGGAGGATGCCGTTGGGGAGAGGGGGTCTGGGGTTCCCCTCCTGGACCTGTTGCCTCCTGAGCAGGGAAGACGACGGACGGATGAACACCGGTGCAACCGTTTCTGCTTGAAGAGCTGTTTCACCTCCAACACGACAAGGTTTTACCTAGTAGGACTGCTTTGAGTGATCATTAATGAAAACTTTATTCAGTTTTATCCTGAGGTCTTGAGGTAACCTTTGGGTATTTCTGACCACCTGGAGCTCCCTGCTTTCCGCCATCTCCCGTTTCCGCCCTTGCTCCCTGCGGAGTTAGCGCACCGTGCGCTTCCATCCATCAGGCTTGTCACCAGTCGCTCCGGGGCGGTTGGCTGGCTCTGCGTGGGATTCGCCTCATTTCCCTACTCTGATTATACGGGCCTGCTCGACGGCAACGGGCCCCGGCCACCCCTCCTCACTCTTCCCCAACGTCTTTCTAAATTCAACCTCTGCTCTGTCAGCACGGTTATTGCACTTCACCGTTTTCGTCCCTCTGGATCTCGTCACCTAGACGCTGCCCTTTTTCTGCTGCCAAGCACAGATGAGCAGAATGTGATGTTTCTGTCTGTGGTGCTCTCGCGCGGTGTTCCCCGGGGTTTTGGGAAAGCTCTGGTTTCACCAGAGTCGCTCATTTAAAGAGGGTTGCCTGGTGGTGTGGGATTCCCCCGAATGTTTAACAGCGATTGGCAGCTCATAATACAAACCGTTAAACTGCCTCTCCTGGTGGAGTTTGACAGAGAAATCGGTGTGGAGCCAAGCTCTTGCCATGAGTGGCGGCGAAAAATGTGCAACCATACTTAGTGTAAAATTAGAAATTACATAAAGGGAATACAGCCCGGGTTGAACTCATTTTACATTATTAGCAGCTGAGAAAATATGTTCTACTACACACAGCCCAGTAGAATAGAATAGAAATATCCTTTATTGTGGAGCCCCTAGCGACCCTGCACGGATAAGCAGGTACAGACAATGGATGCATGGATATTCTTTATTGTTTCACGGTGATGATGTTCAGGCGTACCAGCGACAGCAGCCAAGTGAACGGCAAATGGAAGCATGCAGATGCCAACAAGGAATATTAAAAAAAAATAAAAATAAAAATAAGAATTAGAAACTGTAGTGCAAGGGCAAATTTAGCACATACTAGTTATTGCATAAAAAACACAATATATGATTCTGAGCCAAGTGACCACAAATAACATATCAAATAATATAAATAATATAACTGTGTTTCTAGAGTCTATGTAGGTTTTTGTATATATATATATATATATATATATATATATATATATATATATATATATATATATATATACATTCCCATAGTAACTGACTTTGCTTTTACTGCATTTAGAATTAAGGTAGAGTTACTTGTGATTTTTGCTTGTATTTTATTGAACTACTGTATTGCATTTTGAAAATATATATAAATACAAAGTTCCATTTAACCCATTTTGAATCACACTTAATTAAATAAATCTTTAATCTTAATTAAATAATCTTATCTCTAGTTACATTTCGATATGCCCTATTTGATAATTAGCCTAATGCTACCCTTGTATCAACTTGGAGTTATAATATATATAGAGTATAGACATATTATATAGAGAGATAGAGATATATATTTTTTTTGTGATAGTCTAAGCTACATATTAGAATATATCATATATAGGTAGAGATAGTATATATACAGGTAGAGATATATATATATATTACATATATGATATGATATATATATAATTATATATATATATATATATATATATATATATATATATATATATATATAACTCAAAGTTATGACTTAAGACTAAATTTCTTTTTACAAAAGTATTATTACAACTCTAATGATTATTTTTGCAATGTATATGCATATCATCAATAATTTGTGTTTGATGTTTTTTATTTTTCATCCATGGCAATGGAGTTGACGAAGCAGATAATTATGATGCTACATGTGATCAGAGGCCATTTCTTCAGGTCATAACCCCACTCTTTATAGGATGAATGGACTTGTACGACAATATTATCCCGGTAAAGACGTAAAAAGTTCATGTTCCCAAAGATGTTTTGAACATATAATCTCAGTGAGACATCATCTGTTTGGATATTAAAATCTCTGTCCATGCATTAAAAAAAATAAAAAAAAAAATAAAAAATTGCACAATCCATCAATGGGAAGCTCCAGGGAAGTTCCTTGTTCTAAAGAATAGAAAAAACATTGGTGTCCGACTTCTGTTTGTCTCAGAGCTGATCAATATTTCAGGAGATTTCAGTCTGGCGCTGGAGCAATTCCTTGTGGTAATCATCCTGGTCACTTCCACTCAGCACACGGACCAGAAACCCGTCCTTCAATATTGATCCTTTTCATTCCATTTCGTCTTGTTTGAACTTTTAGATTTACACGTGTTACTCTGCAGTTATGTTATGAGATATTCTCCCATCTTGTTCCCATTTCCTTCCCACTAGCACTGTGAGACACAGTATTCGACTTCGATTTTGTCCTTTTCCCCCCCAGACACACTTGGTGACGCCGCTTCACAATGATGGCTGGCAAACTCTTTCAGAGCTCTATAAAAATGAAAACTGACTAACATTGTTCCAATATTTAAAATTAGGGAAGGACAAACCCATTTCAGCCACAAACAAACTGTGAAACACTGCAAGAAAATGTGTGACTGAACCAAACCAGGCGGATTTCCGTTTTGCTGCATTTCCAGAGCCTCATTCATTGCTTTGACAGCCCTGACTCCCAGGAGGCTCCTCCAAAACGCTGCCTCATACAGTGAACAAGGAAGTTCACTCGGCACGGCTGCTCGCAGGCATGAGCTGGCCTACTTTAAAACCAAGTCTGCGTGAACAACAGGCTGAACTTCAAGCTTTCGTATCTAGAGGACGTGAAGATCCAATGAAGGGCTGCGTCATCGGAAGCGCCTCCACCGAGTTCCCCCAAAACGTCGAGCCATGACTCCAGATGTGGCTGAATCACTGGCCTCTTAATCTCACCAGGCCACTGGACCCTGGAAAAGCTTTAACCCTTTCCACTTATGGGCCTAAATAACACTAAGAACAACAAACCACTGAAACATAATACCATAAATTGCTGAGTTTTTACATCAAAGCTATCTTAAAGTCCTTATAGTGATGGATGGGACAGGCCGTGGGTAAATATTGTCATGCTCTATGACTTTGTGGAATTTTGGGTTTGATTTGAACTTTATTGCTTTCAATTTTATCAGAAGACAACACAAAAAATATTATTTTCACCAAACTGACAACACAGTTGCAGTTTTAAGGCATGTTGAAGGCAGGTCAGAAGAAGAAGGTCAAATTCATATCAAATTTTACAGAACCTACTTGGGTCCAGGCTTTATTCAGATCCATCAAATTTATTCCAACACAAGCTATGCATTTAGTCAGATTCACATCCAACTACATGTGACCCAATTCAGTTGACTATATAATGCTAACTGCTCGGACGTTATCTAAGGATGCCCAGCAGTTTGCATCATGTAGTTAGTATTCGCAGAAAATACTCATCCCTATAAAGCATGTGGTGACAGTGGGGAGGAACCATTCCATCTTAACAAGAAAAAACCACCAGTAGAACAGAGTTCAGTGTGAGCGGTCATCAGTCACCACCGGTTTGGAGAGAAGGGGACAGAAAAAAACAACACAGAATCCCGGCTCCAGGTGCATCTCAGTATATTAGATTATGATCAAGATGTGTTTTCATTTATTTCAGTAATTCAATTTGAAAAGTGACACCTGTAGATTTTGTGGGTTTATTAAACACCTTTATCTGTTCACTTTGATGATTGCGGCTAACATATTATTAAATCCTAAAGTCAAAATTCTCAAATTAAATATATATATACACATATATATGTATATATATATATATATATACACATATATATGTATATATATATATATATACACATATATATGGTATATATATATATATACACACACATATATATATATATATATACACACACATATATAATATATATATATATACATATATATATACATATAGTATATATATATATATATATATATATATATATATATATATATATATATATATATATATATATATATATATATATATATATATATATATATATATATATATATATATATATAGACTTCTTACACTCAAAGTTATGACTTAAGACTAAATTTTCTAGATTTTACAAAAGTATTATTACAACTCTAATGATTATTTTTGTAAGCTGCAGTCTTGTTTCTGACGTCTCTCGCCTCCCTCTTCATCGCGCCGGACTTTAAGCAACATGGATGCTGTGCTGCTCCACTCCTTCCCAAGACTCTGGGACCTTGATTTCCAAATAAAGCACAAAATCTACGTGCATCTAACAAGTGGACTTTGGATCACAGAGCAACAGTCCAATTATTTAAGTCCTTCACCCTCAGAAGATTTCCCTGATGTGGGATCAGCAGAGTATCAAATCTAATCTAATATTTGTGAAATTGTGTCTGGCTAAGAAGTGGCCGAACACAAGTTGTAGTCCATGAATACATCCATTTGTGGTAATCATTATTAACAGTTTTTCCTTCAACTCAATTTACCATCTTTTTTTTTTTTTTGGGGGTTTTGTGGAGGGTGTCCATGACTCTGCTGAACTGCTGCAAACAAAGTCTTCCCCCATGATTGTGTACCTGATAACATCAGAAAATTCACAATCTTTATCTTTCTATTGGTCTTACATAATTTTCTGAGAAGTAAATTTTTGATTTTTGTTAGCTGCAAGCCACAATAACTATGTGAATGCACTACGTGTAACGAATCCATGTGACTTTTGCCTTTTAAAATTGAAATTTCAGATATGGAGCAGTAAGGGCTCAGCCTCTGATAGGATCTAATCTAGAGTCTAAAATTCATCTCCAAAGCAAGAAAAGAATGCAATGTCTGTGTTCTGTGGTACTATATAGAGATTTCTTTGTATCGCTTCAGTTACCTGCATAAAAAAAAAACCTCATGTTTAAACTGCAGGTCTCTTTAAGGGGGTAGACAGAAGACCGTACTCTTTATCTGATGAAGCGTTTGAATCCAAACCCTCACCTACGCAAACTTTCCACATGAAATCAAAGAGATTGCAAGTGGAGCTTTCTTCACAGCGTGTCCGGCGTCGCTGCTTCTGCTTCAAAGGATGCACACCGACCGAGCCGGTCCGAGAATATCATTATGCTGAGTTCTGGATGTCTGTCTGCGTGCCGGAGGTTGAACGTCCACACAAAAGCTTGTAGGACACTAATTTCAGAACAAAGCACTCCTGCAGGATCATTAACTTGGATGCAATCCAAGCGGAAGCGGTGCAAGAGGTGAGACGGGGCAGCGGTGAGATACGTCGTGTCGTGTGAGGTGGTTTAGAAACGAAAAGCTTTGTTGCTCCAGTTGTTTGCTTTACGAACCATTGACAAGGACTCGCTCGCTTAAGACACGACTCACTTGCCAGTAATGCAGCAAAACAACTGCAGCAAGCTTGCTCATCTGCAGCGAAACGACATGTGGGTTGGATGAGGGTTGCTGAGTGGTGTGTGTGTGTGACAACAAATTCACTGCTGTCGTTTGCAAAAACCCTCCAATATAAAGGCTGAAACTACAGTAAGTCTCTGTCTCGCAGAATGGGACACCCCCTCGGTGAAATCAATTGTTGAGCCGCGAGTTTACGTCAAAACAAAAGGAGAAAGATGTTGAAGGAAAGCGGAGGAAGCGACAGAACGGTGGCGGATCAGACACGTCTGAGGCTGCTTTGATTTCACTGCTACAGTAAATATACAGCTGAAGCCAGATATTTACATGTAAAAACATCACCCACCCTTATTTTTGTCATCGTCTGACAGTGGGGATTACAAAAACTTTTCTGCTTGCTAAGCGTCTGAGGTTTGTGTTGGTGAAGACTCTCAGTCATCCAGGTCATGATCAATCCAAAAAAGGTTAGATAATATAAAAACTGGGCCTCTACTCTGAAGCTGAAGACGTTTGGCTTCCCATCCAGGAACCTTTCTCAACTCAAAATGGAGTAGTGTGGAGCTCCAGGCTTTGTAGACCTGCCGGCGAGACCTCGTTAGGCTCATCGTTTGCCTAACGAGGAAGAGGAGGAATGATGTGGTCACATGCATGGAGGTGTGAATTGGGGTCAAACTTTGAATCAAAACTATCGCTGTGTTGTACGTTTTTGAAAGTTGGAACCTGAGCCCTCCTCCTGCGTTTAAAGTTGTTTTTTCTCATTTCCTTCACCCTTCTCTCAAACCATCTGTCTTCTCTGTCCAAGATGTGGACATTTTGGTCCTCAAAAGAGTCCTTTGTCCTTGAGGTGCAGGCTGAGTCTTGTCCGGATGAGGAAGCTCTCCTGTGTTAAACCATGCATCTGTGGAGAGGTTGTTTGGTTTCTCCAATATAAAGATCAAAACCTTCCTCACTCCCCCCATCTTAGGTTTGGAGGTTCTGATGGACCCGCCTCTGTCTGAGGGACCTGTAGGTCTTTGCTCCAGCCGGTGCTTCAACATTTGAAATTCCCCATTTTGTCAACCTCCCCGTCTCTTTCACTTCTTGTTTCAGACTGGATGGGGTGGAGTCACATGACTGCAGACTGTACACATAGCACAGTGTCTTAAAGGGACAGGAGCATAGCCTACCTTTACCTATTAAAAACAACTTTTTCATTCCTTTTTTTTAATTAAACGTAAATACCGACATGGGCAAAATGACGTCGGTTAGTAAAATATATCAAAGGCTGTGGAGAATATTTGCAGTGATGCTGCTGCTTTTATCCAATCACAATGAAAACACAATGCATATCGTAAGAACCATGAATGGGTCCAGGTTCCCACATTAGACTACTATAATTTCTGATTGTTGCAAATTTTCCCTGTAGTGTTACCCATGGCTTTTGTACTTGGGCCTCTTCATTTTGTCATCTATCTCTTATTGTACACAACTTTCAATACTTATTATTATTTTTACTATTTCTAGAGCTTGGTTTCCCTTAAAATCTTGGTGGCATAGCTTGGAGTACTTCAGAAATGTCTCAAGAGATTCAAGTGGTTTGGCTTTAAGGCAATGATGAGGAAACAAGAAAGGTAAATCATATCATACCTCTTATATTTGCAACAAACTCAACAAAACCAAAACAAGCTTTTTAGAAACAAGTGGTCGACATTAAAGCATGAGTAGGTAAGAATTTTTTTTTTTGCATGTTTTCTCACTCCTCAGTTGCTGCAATTATAAGTGGAGGTTTTGTAAACTCCCTAAACTGACACTTGGACACAGTGACAGGCTCACGCTCGTGCTGTCCCACATAATCCCTAACTAGACCTCAGAATAGTAATTCCCACTTCGTCTGCTCCCAATTACTCTTTTGCACAAGCTGACTCATGAATGCTGCCTAACAGCTGAAGAGCATCACAAATTAGCTCACTTAACAGAAACTTTATTATATTTTTCAGCCTTGCTGTCAATTTGTGCATTGGGAGGAGGGTTTCCACTCTTGGGCATAATTACGCAGCAACCCCAAGGAAATAAATGATCCAGAAAGCAAATTAGAGACATGCAGAGGTATAATGTTTCCCTCCTCCAGTTTGGAGCTTCATATGAAGAATCTGGGGGCCATTTGAGAAAAAAAAACAAAAAAAACTGCTGCTCTAAGAAAATCTGCAATGCTAACGTTTTGTTTAACATGCAGTGGTCGCTGCAAAGCCTTCGGTTGACCTTCCTTATAAAAGGAAACGGAGAAAAACCTAACCAGCTCAAAGGGAACACAAGAAAACAAAACAAAACAGTCTATTTCACCACAAGCATACTCTACATTTCCACATGACGAGCCTCCACCGTGTCAGCTGAATACTGATTTCTGAGAAATGGCCCAAATCTTCGGTGCTTTCGGTTCCAGTAAAAATACAGAAACAATGTAACGGCGAGCATCATCTTTTATTCTATCTAATATCTACACATTGGTCGGATCTAATCTGTTTTTCAGTTTAGAAAGTTGTCAACATCTTTTTTAATAAGCTAAAGGTGTGTTTCCACACTGGGGGACTCTTATCTGGCTTCTCTATCCACATGGTGTCTTCTTCCTACATAACTATCATTGATTTGTTCACTCAGGATGGCCATAAAGATCAAAGATGCAGTGTTTTTTCTGTTTAAGTGCAAGATGTGCCTCATTGTTGTTTAATTAGACCTTAAGCTCAGTAGCAGTCCAAAATCCACCTGTTTCCCCACCATCTATCTGTTAATCCATCTTTTATACAAGCTAAAAAGAGGACTAAATTTAGAAACAGGGAGTTTTGGCAGGTTGTTACCCTGTGGCCACAGCTTCTTAAGAAAATATGAAACTGCTAAAAACAAAAATCACACCAATATCATTAAAAACCAAATAAAGCCACAGTGAACAGGTGGTGTTTTAGATGTTGCTAGTGTCCAATTCTGTCAGTTTCATAAGTATAGTCTGTGTCCTTGCCTGAGGTGTTTTTTTGAAATGTTTGCTTTTGAAAACAACTTCTGTCCAGGATTAGTGCTACAGGTGGAGGAGTCTTTTCTATCCAAGCTCTAAAGGTAATGTCTGGAAATATTTCCTTTCAAACACTGAAACTAATACATTTCAGTTAATGATTAAATGTTCTGTACAGCGGGTAATTCTCCTCTGAAACGAGGCCAACAAAGAGGTTCCAGTGTCAGTTTGCAAATTGATTTTCGCAGTACTAAAAGGTCTGAGTCCTGCAAATGTTCTAGGATGAGTGTTTTTTTTTTTGTGAAATTCACAGCACGGTTATGAAACCGTCAGTGATCTGGCTGTTGTCACAACTCTGTAAACAACTCTTCTCACTACACATGATAGTTGATCATGTGCTCAGAGGTCACAATAAAAAAAAACACACACACACACTAGATGAGTCATTGTGCTTTTCTGTTGTTCTGTTTCATGTAGGTTAACAAACAGAAACAATACTTCAGAGACCGTTGAGAACATTGTGGCTTCCTGTTAAATAAAGGACATTAATAATTACTCAGACCAATATTTACCTCATAAATGTGTATATTGAGTAATTGGTAAGCAGATGGCAAACGATAAAGACAGTAATGCATAAGTTAAAAAACACAAAAACTAATTACTGTATTTTTCAGACTATAAGTCACACTTTTTTCCCATAGATTGCCCGATTCTGCGACTTATAGTCAGGAGCGACTTATATATGAATTTTAATATATAAAGAAATCATATTGACCAACATGAACCAAGTAGTAAACATTACCGTCAATAGCTGCAAGAGGGCGCTCTAGGCTTATGGAAACTATCCTGCTCCTGTACCACTTAAAAATTAATTGAAACATTAACTTGTACACAACAAAGAACACATGTTAGTATGTTGTTTTGCTGTTTTAGTCTGCACTCACGCAGTGGAGCGTTGCGTGTTGCAGCTCGTAGACAGGCTCTCCGTAAAGCTAATAACAGCTAGCGCTAGCTTAGAGGTCTGTTGTCCGTGCGTTTTAGAACTTCATTGATGCACGTGAGCTTTATATTGGTCTAAAACATCTGTGTCATACTGTTAGCTTAGCACGTAGCACCACTACGCTCACAATCCAATTTCAGCAAAATTTTTACAACTTTCAGTGTAACGGCCCGTTACGCTGACAAGAACTTTCCGGGTTCCGGGCTTGTTATGCAAAATTATCCCATTTAACCTCCTAGATATGTTCCATATTATTCAGCTAATAAGTTGCCTTACCAGACTATTAATGTCAGTTTTTAGGCTTGGATTGTGTGAAATAAATTTCTAAATAAATGTAATATATAGACTATAGAAATAGTCCATTGTGACTTTTGTTTTTTCCCCCTCTTTATGACATATTTTTTGACTGATGCGACTTATATTCCAGAGCGATTTATAGTCCGGAAAATATGGTAATCTTCGAATATAATCAATTATAATCTCCATCTAAAGTCAAATGCCAAACTCAGTCCCACACAGAGGATTAAAACTCTCACCATGAGTCAAGCAGCCGAATCAAAAACAAGCGTTTATCCGTCTGATCACTTCAGGGAGAAATCTTTATGCATGTCATTTTAACACGCAGAGATGTAAGCAGAGTTTAAATCAGGCAGTGCTGCCCATTAAATTAGCCACTTCATTGATGAGTCTCCGGATGAAAAGTCAGACAAACCTGCACAACACACAGGGGCTTCTAGGTGAAATCTGGTTTCCATAAAAATAAGACAAATCAAAGCTGAATTCAGAGTGCCTGCCTCAAGTCTTTCATTTCCTACATTCTGGAGCTCATGTTTATTTCCCCATGGCCGACTTGTTAAATGCACATCACCAGTGTTTGTGTTTGTTCACAGCAAAATGTCTGACAGAGCAGCATCTGGAGGCTTATGCACAGTTGAACACGCACAATGATGGCAACAAAGAACCGCCGACACTTGGGACAGGGCGGTAGGAAAGAAGAGAGTGGTGCTGTTTTCTTCCTTGACTGTATTGTTATGCTAAATATTTTTAATATGCAAACAAATATGCTGTGCGAGTTGGTCGGTGATGTAAGACGGCATTGGGAAACCATAATATATTTGCCTCCCAGCTCTATTTTCCTCCATCTATCACACAATACGCTGTTCTCCGCTGATAATTGACTTGGTCCTTTCACATCATTTACCTCCTCTGGCAGCTTTCTGTCAGCACAGAGCAAACGCTGGCATTATTTAAGACCACCTAGCTCACTGTCTTGTCTTTGGATTGATGGAAATGTAAGCGATGGATAGTTCTGCCCCTATTGGTTCTGCAGAAACTCTCAAATGTGTTTGAGGTTGCTTCATTAAAATAAATTATTTAAATTTATGTAGTTTTTATGCATTTTTAACTGATCACTGTTTAGCTTTAGAATTGTTAAAGTAGTTATCTTATTTTATTTTAGTTTCGTAAATGTATTAATTGTTTTTTATGAACATTTTTATAATTGAAAGATGATTAAAATACATTATTTTAATCATCTTTCTGAGAATAATGTTGATGTTCTAAAACATTTTGCAAAATGTTTTATCAGTTTTCCTTTTATAAATGTATTATCTTTCACGGCAGCTTTGATAACAGTGTATGGATATCAGTTTAATCGTTGTCCAAAAGAATAGTTATTTTAATGAGATTTTTTCATGTTTAATTGAAGAAAACAGTGTTTTGTGTCATTATTTCCCATTTAATTAAATATCATTGACTGTTTGGCTTTTACATTAAGGCAAAATATAAAATTATTTCAAAACACCAACTAATAAACTAGTAAGAGCACTATAAAATATCAGTCCAATAATTGCCACATTTTTATTTAATGATGATTATTTATTGATGTATTCTGTTATTTATTTTACTTTTGATAACTAACGTTTTTCACATAATTTCACGGTCAGCTTTGCATTTCTTATTTTTCAATTAATTTTATTTGTTCATGTATGTATTCAGTGTTTTCCTTGTTTAAGCTTCCTTTTCCATTTAAAATGTATTAAAAGTATAAGGCAAATAAGGCTGAACATAATGCAAGCGCTACACATGCATGTAAAGGAAAAGTCAGTCCAGGCTAGTTTTATGGTAAAAAATAGCCATAATATAGCATAAGGGAGTGAGAATAATACTGTGTACAGTAAGAAGCACATAGAAATAATACATAAACAGTTTCAATAACTCGGCATTATTTGAGGGTTTTCCCTTATGAGGGCTTCAAAGAAAAAGAAATAAAATAAGAAGCAAAATTCAGGCAGCCAATCTGTCTCCCGGCAGGCTAAATCTCTGTTATATCCAATCTGTCTCTCTTCTAACCTCAAGAATAAGCCTCCTAACCCCATAAATATATCACCACTGTGTTGCACTAAGACATTGATGACTCAAATCCTTCATGAGAAGAACTTGTGGCAGGGCACTCCATCAGCTCCACTTTCCACCCTCATGAGGACTCATGGATTTATGCATAGGAGAAAGCCCTCAGAAAGACAGCTGCATCAGAGCAGCCGAGGTGAAGTCCTTCAGAACTTATCCAAACAGAGGCAGAAGTTTGTGGAGTGGGGATGGGGGGGGGGGGGCAGTCTGGGAAATGAAGTCATGATTGATGTTTCCTGGAAATATTCACAGCCCTCGACTTCCAGCAGGGAGGCAGGGAGAAAAAAAAAGTCAATTCCTATCTATAGAAAAAAAAAAATCCAAAGAGGAAGTTGTCTGCCGTCACGTAGTGTCACGGTCATGATGAGAGAGCTGTCAGTCAGTCCCTAAAAAAAACTGGAAGGGACGGCTAACAACGCAGATGTACTGTTTAAGCTGTTTTCTTCAAAATAATAACATTTAGTATCGAGGTTTGATCGATTAAAGCTGCAGATTCTAGTGTAGATTTTACAAGCATCTATTACGGAACATGGACAACAAAACTAGAGCTGGGTGATACAGGGGTAAAAAAGCATATTGATAAAATAGAAATCATATTGATATCGATAATCATCAACAAAATCAAAACATATATCTTAAGTGCAGCCCTGTCCATTTTGTTGCTGTTGCTTAGCAACCTATTTTTAGATAAAGAACACAAACGCCGAATTCAAACTCAACCCTTTATTCAACCAAATTTTGAACCAAAACTGCATGTTTTTAAAAAAGAAAAATCTAAGAAATCAATATACGTCAATCAATCGATATATATCATGATTATCATCCAAAAAACATTCTTCTAGGCCACGCTGTCTGCATGGAGATTGCATCTTCTCCTGTAGATTCTCTCCAGGTACTCCGGCTTCTTGCCACAGTTCACAAAGATGCTAGAACAATATGATTACTCTAATTTGTCTTTAGGTGTGGTTGTTTGTCCTGTGTGTCGCTGTGTTTCCCTGTGATGGACTGGCGACCTGTCCAGGGTGCACTAAGCCTCCTACAGAGCGCTTTATCAGCACCGCTTTACACTATATTTAATCATTCATGGTTTTTAGCGGCACATCTGAGGTTCCCTTCATTGAGCTAGGTTACCTTGCCCAGTATAGGAAGTCAGTTATTACAAACCTTGGTGTCAAAGTGGATGCTGATCTTAAATTTGATAGCCAGATAAAGGCAACTGTGAAGAAAAGTTTCTTTCAGCACTGCAAAACCTGATCTAAGAATAAGTAAAATGTTCTTAAAGGTAGTGTATTTGTCCTTGATTTGAGCAGGTAAAGATTTTTTTGCCAATGGAATGAGTATCTTGACCCCTAAAACAACATAATTAGACATCCTGCACTTGAAATAAGATGATGGAGATGAGTTGTTCCTATTTTAAGTGCAGAAATCTTATTCCTTTGGCAAATCATATTTTCTACCTGCTCAAATCAAGGACAAACACACTAATTTTAAGAACATTTTACTTACTTAAAGTTCCGTTTTGCAGGCCAGTCGGCCAAAATAAAGCCCATTCTCTCCAGAGATCTTTTAGAGACAGTAATCCATGCCTTTATCACTACCCGGCTGGATTACTGTAACGCCCTTTATTTGGGGGTTAGTGCCTCCAACATTGCTCAACTCCAGAGAGTGCAAATCGCTGCGGCGTGTCTTTTATGTGGCGCTCGTAAATATTAGCATATTACTCCCATTTTAGCCTCATTACATTGGCTCCCTGTACATTTTAGGATTCGTTTTAAAGTTCTTTTATTTGTTTTTAAGTCTCTCTAATGTCTTGCTCCATCTTATCTGTCTAAGTTGCTGCACCTTCATGCACCCTCCCGTTCACTCAGGTCAGCCGATCAGCTGCTTCTTGAGGTGCCAAAAATCGGGATCGGGCTTTCTCTGTGGCAGCTCCGAAAATGTGGAACGACCTTCCATTGCAAATTAAATTGTCTACTTCTTTGTCAGATTTTAAATCGCTCTTGAAAACTCATTTCTGTGCCTTGGCTTTCTACACCATGTGAGATGTTGATTTTAGTCTGTGATACATTACTTTGAATTACTTTTATTTTTATTTTATTATAGATTTTATAGTTCTGGTTTTAAGTTCGTCTTTTATGCTTGTATCGTTTTTTTTGAGTCTGTGTAATGGTGTCATGTTGTTTCACTGTACAGCACTTTGGTCCCTTGAGACATTTTAAAGTGCTTTATAAATAAAGTTGGATTGGATTCACCCATTCATAAACACATTCACACGCTGACGGTGGTGAGCTACATTGCAGCCACACAGCAGGCAAAGTAGGTGAAGTGTGAGACTGTTGGACAGGGGGTTTGAATCGGCAACCCATTGTCCGTTGTCTAGACCCGCAATGGATGGACAGATGGATGAACCCTAATAATAATGTGACTGGATACAGATTTAAGAATGCTTCCTGAGCTTTAGTAACATCTATCAAATGACATTTAATTACTCAAAAGCAGACTTTGGTAAATTAAAAACTGCTTTGAATTGAATTAACCCTACAGCTAATACCAGTGGGTTTTTCCCAGATTTCCCAGGTCTGCAGCTGAGCTACTGACGTCACTTCCTGTTTGCGGTAAGGCGTATTGTATCACTTCCTGTTTTCACTGCGTGAGCAACGGTTTGTTGCTCCAGATTCTCTCGCTTTTATCTTTAATCTCTTTGCTGTAACATCTGTTTCTAACACATAAGCACTTTTAAAACATTTTCTGTTGCTGCACATCACGCTTGGGAACTCCTCGTGTTTCACGGTTTGCTCTCTTGGCGTGGTAGAAGGGCGCTAGCCTAGCTTTAGCCTAGCCTAGCTTTAGCTCCACAATGGCTTCCTCTCCTACTATTACTTCAGCTTCTCCGTCTCTGACTAAGTCTCCCCTTATCTCCTGCTCTCTGTGTCAGATGTTTAGCTATTCCTCTGCCTCCTTTAGTGATAATGGTACTTGTAATAAATGTAGTGTTTTTGTAGCTTTGGAGGCGAGGGTGTCAGAATTAGAGTCCCGGCTCCGTGCTATGGAAAGACCAGCTGATAGCCGCCCCTCTGCTAGCGCGGAGCCACATAGACCTAGCGTTAGTTCACTTAGTGGTCCTCCAGAAGCACCCGAGCAGCCGGGTAAGCAGGCCGGCTGGGTGACAGTTCGTAGGAAGCATAGCTCTAGATTTCAGCCCCCAGTTCACCACCAACCCGTCTGCGTTTCAAACAAATTTTCCCCACTCAGCGACACACCCGCTGAGAAGCCGATCCTGGTTATTGGGAGCTCAATAGTCAGAAACGTGGCACTAGAGACACCAGGGACCATAGTTAAATGCCTCCCAGGGGCCAGAACGGGCGACATAGAATCTTACCTAAAACTGCTGGCTAAGGATAAGCGTAAATACAGTAAGATTGTTATTCACGCTGGCGGTAATGACACCCGATCACGCCGATCGGAGGTCACTAAAGTTGGTGTTGCTTCGGTGTGTGAGTTTGCTAAAGCAATGTCGGACTCCGTAATTTTCTCTGGTCCCCTGCCTGATTTGACCAGTGATGACATGTTTAGCCGCATGTCATCATTCAACCGCTGGTTGTCTAGGTGGTGTCCTGAAAACGACGTGGGCTACATTGATAACTGGAGAACTTTCTGGGGAAAACCTGGTCTGATCCGGAGAGACGGCATCCATCCTACTTTGGATGGTGCAGCTCTTCTTTCTAGAAATCTGGCCGGATTTATTAGTCCTCCTAAATGCTGACAATCCAGGGTCCAGACCAGGAAGCAGAGCCGTAGTTTAACACACCTCTCTGCAGCTTCTGTACTGTTACCCATCCATTATCCTATTGAGACGGTGTCTTTCCCACGGCCAAAACTTAACAGATCAAAAACTTATCTAAAAGGAACAAATCATAAAAACCTAATAAAAATCAATACGGTTCACCTTGAACCTAAAAATAAAACAATTAAATGTGGTCTATTAAATATAAGGTCTCTCCCTCCAAAGACTTTGTTAGTTAACGAATTGATTTCTGATAAACAGATTGATTTGTTTTGTCTCACAGAAACCTGGCTACAAGAGGACTACGTTAGTATAAATGAGTCAACTCCCTCCAATTATTCAAATTTCCACATTCCCAGATCTGTGGGAAGAGGAGGAGGAGTGGCAACTATCTTTCAGTCTGATTTATTAATTAGTCCCAGGCCAATTAATAACTACAGTTCTTTTGAACATTTAACCCTCAGTTTCCCTCATCCAAGCTGCAAAGCAATAAAACCTCTTCTGTTTGTTGTTTTGTATCGTCCACCAGGCCCTTACACTCAGTTTTTGGATGAGTTGTCAGATTTCTTATCTGATTTGGTGTTAAATACTGATAAGGCTATTATAGTGGGTGATTTTAACATCCATGTTGACACAGAATGTGATAACCTTAGTGTAGCCTTTAAAACTATCCTAGATTCAATTGGTTTTGCTCAAAATGTGCATGAACCGACGCACTCTCGGCTCCATACTTTAGACCTTGTTCTGACATATGGCATTGATTGTGAAGAATTAACAGTATTTCCTCACAACCCTGTCCTATCTGATCATTTTTTAATAACATTTGAGTTTAATCTAACTGAGTTCTCCACCCCCAAAAGAGGGTTCCATTATAGTAGATCTTTATCGGATAATGCTGTATCAAAACTTAAAGAGTCTGTCCCCTTTTTAATATCCTCCGTATTGCAGAAATGCCCTGCAGATAGCAGCAATGTTGTTTCTTCCAATTCACAAATAGATGTCTTTGTAAACGGTATGACTTCGTCATTGCGTTCTGCATTAGACAATGTAGCTCCCTTGAAAAAGAAGGTGATTATTCACAGGAAGCTGGCTCCTTGGTTTAATTCAGAGCTGCGTTCCTTGAAGCACAATGTTAGGAAATTGGAGAGAAAATGGCGCTCTACACACCAAGAGGAATCCTACCTAATCTGGAAGAACAGTCTGTTGTTGTATAACAAGACCCTTCGCAGAGCTAGAGCAGCATATTTTTCATCATTAATTGAGGAGAATAAGAATAATCCTAGATTTCTCTTCAGTACAGTTGCCAAACTTACTCAGAGCCACAGCTCTGTTGATCCATCCATTCCCTTAGCTCTTAGCAGTAATGATTTTATGGGATTCTTCATAAATAAAATTGATTCCATTAAAAATAAAATAATTGGCATCCTCCCAAACATGATTACCTCATCCTCAGTAAGTGAGGCAGCATTGGAGGAATCCTTAGAACCTGCGCAGTGTCTGAACTGTTTAAAAGCAGTAGAGCTTTCTGAGTTATCTAAAATTTTAGCTTCATCTAAACCTTCTACCTGTATGTTAGACCCAATCCCAACCAAGTTGTTTAAGGAGGTATTCCCTCTGATCAGTGGTCCTATTTTAGACATGATTAATGTATCCTTGGTAAATGGATATGTACCACAGGCTTTTAAAGTAGCTGTTATTAAACCTTTACTTAAGAAACCATCTCTTGATCAAGATGAGTTAGTAAATTACAGACCTATATCTAATCTTCTTTTCTTATCTAAAATTCTTGAGAAAGTAGTTGCTAATCAACTATGTGAACATTTACAAAGTAATGACCTACTTGAGGAGTTTCAGTCAGGCTTCAGAGCTCATCATAGCACTGAAACAGCTCTGGTGAAGGTCACTAATGATATTCTCATGGCCTCAGATAATGGACTTGTGTCTATACTTGTCCTGTTAGATCTCAGTGCTGCATTTGATACAGTTGATCACAATATTCTCCTACAAAGACTTGAGCATACTGTAGGGATTAAGGGAAAAGCATTAGGCTGGTTTAAATCTTATCTGTTGGACAGATTCCAGTTTGTTCATGTTAATAATAAATCTTCCTCAAACTCTAGGGTCACTTGTGGAGTACCACAGGGTTCAGTCCTTGGACCAATTCTATTTACTATATATATGCTTCCGATTGGCAAAATTATCAGACAGCATGGGATTAATTTCCACTGTTATGCTGATGACACTCAGCTATATTTATCCATAAATCCTGATGAATCCAATCAGTTACTTCGACTGCAGTCATGTCCTGATGACATCAAAAGCTGGATGACTTTAAATTTCCTGCATTTAAATTCTGACAAGACAGAAGTTGTAATCTTTGGGCCAGAGTCTTCAAAAAATAAAGTTCTTAATCAATCCCTTAATCTGGATGGCATTAACTTGGCCTCTGGTAATAAAGTTAAAAATCTTGGTGTTGTTTTCGACCAAGACATGTCATTTAAATCCCATATTAAACAGGTTTCCAGAGTTTCCTTTTTTCACCTCCGGAATATCGCCAAAATTAGAAACATTCTGTCCAGGAGTGATGCTGAAAAACTAGTCCATGCATTTGTTACTTCAAGGCTGGACTATTGTAATTCTTTACTATCAGGAAGTCCACAAAATGCAGTTCGAAGTCTTCAGCTGATTCAAAATGCTGCGGCAAGAGTTCTGATGAAAATCAACAAGAGGGATCATATTTCTCCAATTTTAGCTTCCCTTCATTGGCTTCCTGTTAAATCAAGAATAGAATTTAAAATTCTCCTTCTAATGTATAAAGCCCTTAATAATCAAGCTCCACCATATATCAGAGCTCTGATTACCCCGTATGTTCCTAACAGAGCACTTCGCTCTCAGACTGCAGGTCTGCTGCTGGTTCCTAGAGTCTCTAAAAGTAGAATGGGAGGCAGATCCTTTAGCTATCAGGCTCCTCTCCTGTGGAACCAACTCCCAGTTTTGGTCCGTGAGGCAGACACCCTATCTATTTTTAAGACTAATGTTAAAACTTTCCTTTTTGACAAAGCTTATAGTTAGAGTGGCTCATACCCTGAGCTATCTCTATAGTTGTGCTGTGATAGGCCTAGGCTGCTGGAGGACATCAGGGTCTAATTTTCTCACTCTACTGATTTCTACTGTTCTTCAGTCTACTGTTCTCCAGTTTTGCATTGTATTACATTGAAATGACTGTCGTCATTTCAGCTTTTAACTTTTTGCTCTCTCTCTTTTTCTTCATAGTAGGTACACCTGGTCTGGCGTTCTGTTAACTGTGACATCATCCAGAGAAGACGGCTCACCCGCTACTACCATCTAATGTAGAACAGATTACTAGATCAATGTGTGCTTCTGTGCTTGTTTGTCTGTCTTGTTGTGTCTCTGTTCTGTCTTCTGTAACCCCAGTCGGTCGAGGCAGATGACCGTTCATACTGAGCCCGGTTCTGCCGGAGGTTTTTCCTTCCCGTTAATGGGTGGTTTTTCTTCCCACTGTCGCTTCATGCTTGCTCAGTATGAGGGATTGCAGCAAAGCCATGTACAATGCAGACGACTCTCCCTGTGGCTCTACGGTTCCCCAGGAGTGACTGCTGCTTGTCGGGACTTTGATGCAATCA
This sequence comes from Fundulus heteroclitus, assembly GCF_011125445.2. Classification (NCBI taxonomy): domain Eukaryota; kingdom Metazoa; phylum Chordata; class Actinopteri; order Cyprinodontiformes; family Fundulidae; genus Fundulus; species Fundulus heteroclitus. The sequence continues at coordinate 18,021,070 of NC_046377.1, forward strand.
ACTGGTTTCCTTATATAGGATATTTTTGACCAATCTGTATAATCTGACCCAATCTGTATAATATGATTGAACTTGACTTTGTAAAGTGCCTTGAGATGACATGTTTCATGATTTGGCGCTATATAAATAAAATTGAATTGAATTGAATTGAACTGATCCAAATACTAAACATATATTGGTAGACCAAAAAGAGTTCAGTTTATTATTGTTAAAGAGTCAAATGAAATTATTCAAAATAATTTGTAAACTGGATGACCATCTTTTAATACGACAAAGGAGCTTTTGTGATTTACACATTCATTTTCTACAAAATAATCTAGGTAATTTATTTATTTAAATGATCATGTTTTGTAGACCAGGTAAATAACTAGTTTTTGGTTTATACATTTTTTTTTGTAAATTTTTTGGCCCTCGAGTTCCTCTGATTTGACAATTTTGGCCCATATACCGAAAAGTTTGGACTCCCTGGCTTAGTTGGTTATGGACTAGGCTAACATTAGCCACATCAGCATTTGTTGGGAAATAAACCATTTATTTCCATTCCCATCACGTAAATCCTACTCATACTATTGTCTAATCTATATTTGTAAAATATTTTGGTGGTGTTTATCATTTATAAATGTAATTTACTTAAATACAACTACAAAACAGCCACACTTATATAGTCGTATTCTCAGCCAAACAAAACAAGCAGAACTTCAGCTCTAACCTAACTTTGATGGTTTGATTTGTAAAATTTTCTCTCCCCAATCGGATTAAAATGCTCCTGAATTTCTGGCAGCTGTGTACACTTTAATGCACGCGCACATAAACTCAGTGTGACTCACACATTTTCGAACCAAGCAAAATGCAGATCAGAATGAGATATGTTACACCAGCACCCCTTGATGATGCATTCATCGGTGAGAACAAGCCAGAGAAAAAAAAAAAAAAACTGTATTTGATGATATTACCAAGAACCCTCTGGGACTTTGTGACGGATGGTGGGCACCGATGAGACGGAGTATCTGTTATCTGTTATGTTATGAGTGTAGGGGAGAAAAAAAAAAAAATCAGCCTGAGGATTATCGAGTTTGAGTGTGTGGAAGCAGGAATGGCATCATGCAACTGCTCTGTGTAGGTGTGCATTAGCATAGGTGAATGAGTTCTTGGATGAATAAACTTGGCAGTGCAGCATGTGCATGAATCTGGGCACTAAGCGATGGCTGGGCTAAGAAATCCAAGCCGTTTAACATTAAGAGACTTTATGCTATAAAAATGATAAGAACGTTGTGAGAGTGTTTGGTGAAAAGTGTCTGCAGAGACCAGATACTGTGAGGTATTTTCAGACGACAGCAACAGGTGGCAAATTTCCCAAAAACACACACCCTGTGCGCCTTTTCTGGTATTCTATCATCGAGGATGACGACTGAGAGTGGACCTGTACTTCCTTTTAGAAACATCTGCATTCCTACCTCACAGTGCAGCCATGTTCAGTCCCGCCGCCTGAATTTCAGGGTTCCCACACTTTTTTTTTTTGTGTCCGAACAAAACACTTTTCCAGAGTCACATTTCTGAATTTTCAGCCCATTTTAGTTAGTTTTAAGAGCACAAATAAAAACAGTTTTCTGGGTATTAATAGCAGAGATTTCAAAACTGGCAAGGTCTGAAATAGTGAACCAGCAAAACACAGAAGATTGTAAGGAAGAACGAACCGACCAATAGGAAGAACCGACTGATAAACTCTTCATTCAAAGCCACACATTAAAATTCAAAGATATTGTTTATATAAAAATACTGGAAATAATGTATAAAGCAGTGAACAAAAGTCTTCCTTCTGGTATTCAGAAATTATTTCAGTTAAGAGAAAATAAATATAATTTGCGAGGTTTGTTTATATCTGAATGTACAAATGAGAAGAGCCAGATAAAGTCTAGATGTGTTTCAGTTGTTGGTGTGAAACTGTGGAATGAATTGAATGAGGATTTTAAGTTATGTCCTTTTTTAAAAGAGCTTCAAAATTGGTAGGTTGTAAAGGTTGTAAGTATGAAACAGGGTAAGCAAGAATAAGCTTCTCTTCAGCCTATTCTTTTTTTTTTTTTTTCCGGTAAATTGTGGGTTTGTTTGTTTATTGTTTTTTCTTTTACTGTTTAATGTTGGATAATTTACCAAAAATAAAGTAATTGATTGATTGATTGATTAATTGATTGATTGATTGATTGATTGATTGATTGATTGATTGATTGATTGATTGATTGATTGATTGATTGAAGATGGAACGGGTGAGTGATGATAAGAGGGTGAATAAAAAAAATGTATCAATGGATGAATTTACAAATATTTTTCATATGCTAAGACCATCCATACTGTATAGGAATCTTAGATTATATTCTTTTTAAACACTGTATATTAATTACTATTATTGAGATCTCACGCATTTATCTGCCTATTTGGCTGAGCATGTTGAGGCAAGCAGGCCTTTTTCCGTCCCATTATAACTCACACTGTGATGGAAGCATGTGGCACCTTCAACCAACGCTTCTAACTAGAAGAAGTAAAATCACAAGTCTGGACGCGCAAAGGCTTGACTTGATTTCAACAGTAGTACTAGTATGTCTTTACCCATGGTTCATCATTATATAATAAAATCTTAAATGACTATACTTTATATCCCAACTAATAAAAAACGTTCAAATTATAAGGAAGAAGTGACCAAGGAATGCAAAAACTGAGAAAAAGTTTTTTTTTTTCCAAAGCTTTATGTCTTTACCAGTTCAGCTGTTCAAATAAGTTTCAATAAATTAGAATATGCCTTTCTAACAGGCTTGTTTGTCAGATTAAAGGCAGCTTTTTGAAAAGAAAAACAACCTTTAAGCAGGTATTAAACCTACTTTACATTAAACCCCCATTTCTGCATGATCACTTTTAGCTTTTTTTATTGGTCTGATGCAATATTGTAACATTAAAAGCTGTGTTTCTATATACTGGAAGTGTAAAAAGAAATCATAATTAACAGAGATAAAGGCTTTAAAACATAAGTCTGGGTTGATAATATGTTTCCTTTAGTGAACTGAGTTACTCAAATAAATAATTGTCTATTTGTTGAATATGACTGTATATCATGTTGGCTACATAGTTATGATTATTGATAGTTAACCTAAAAGGGTAATACAAATATTTCATTTCAGAGATGGCTGGAAACGATAACACTGAAAAAACAGAATCCCAAATTAGGAAAAGTGTTTTTCACAACTACCCCCCCCCCCCCCCCCCCCAACACCCTTCCAATAATTCACTAATCTGAATGTTTAGTAAATTTTTTAAAATGGTACTTATATAATCTGTGGATTTTTTCTTTTGGAGGGACAAATACGGGGTGACACAGAGGCCACTTTTCTCTCTACAAAATGGGAAAGTCAAAATAACACTTTTTGAATAAGCTAGCTGTGTATCGAAGTTTATTGTATAGACCTGACTGCATCTGCATTTAATATCTTAAATGTCTGAAAAAGACCGCCAATAATGTGGCCATCACACATGGTGAGGGTGATAGTAATATAATCTAATTCCCACCTCCTTCTGTGAATTGGAAGCCTACCAATTCAGCCGTCTTTATTCACCTCAAACGACCGCAAGCATTTTTGTTACCTCAGCCACATTTTTCCCCTCATCTCTTCCCTGCTTTCCTGCAGTCTGGAAAACATGATTCGTTTAGCTTCTTTTTCTTAAATGAACCATTTGGACTCATTTGCATTTCGGAGCTGAAATATTAAATTATCTGACTTTTGTACTCTCCCAGGTGCAAAAACACCAACATGTACAGGTTTCTGTGTCGGTTAATGACAGTGAAACAAGATTAGTTAAAAGGAGCTGTGACGCAAGAGGACGGCGGCCCGCTGTGCCTCTACTTGTCTAGAAAGCTTGCTGGGATGACGCAAAACTGGTTCAACCAGACTGGTGGCGCACCGGTGCAAAAATAAAAACATAAAACCCTAGAGGGTAATCATAACTTCTTTAAGTGCAACCGTGCGAGAACTACTTCACGCCGTTTAAAGGCGTCTTATACAAAGGGACATCGGTTGGCAACGAGGGAAAGGGAAGATTTGCAGGAAAATCATCCATTGGCTCAAACATAAATGCGTTTTCCGCACAATTATTTGTTGAGGCTGTATATTAACCAACTGAAATTATGTATATCTTGATTTTTTTAAACATGTAGCATTTTTCATATGCTCCATTCAAACAGTCAAGGTCTGATTAATGGTTTCAGCGCTCTTGAGCAACATTTGCATTTTATGACACAAAAATCTCATTATGATAAAAAATGAAATGTGAGTCCTTAAGGGGTGATAATGTACCCAGGTATAATTTGACGCAGTAACAGGTGATTAAGCACATATTAGTCGACATGTCAACTGTCACTTTCTATGATAACTATTTATTCTGGTACCTTATCAACATATCCGGTTTACCCGTCTTCAGCCCGTTAAATTCTTTACCTGTTTTTGCTTCTTTTCAAATACTCACATCTTTTCAGATCATCAAACAAATAACTTTATTATTACAAAATGCAGTTTTCAAATGATCATTTCATTTATTAGGCAAAATGATCAAGTAATACCACCTGGGAAAAGTGAAAAATAAATGGCCATTAAACTTAACACATGTTTTTTCCACCTTTGTGGGCAATAACTGCTTTTAAGAGTTCACAATCTCCGGTAAACGAGTCTTTTGTGTCACTGTGGAGGAATTTTGGCCCTCTCCTCTTTGCAAGATTGTTTTACTTAATATACACTGGAGGGTGTTTTAGTATCTGAGAAAAATGGAGAGGTTTCAGGAATTTGTTGCTATTTGGCAAGTTGTCATTGTTCTGTCATGTCAGCTAGTATTGGTGATGCTGTGCAGAGATGCACAGAATGAAATGCAATTCTATGCATGTTATGGTAGCGTCGAGGAACTTATATGACAAATGTGTTTCCATCTCCCATTTCACACGTTAATTCTCTTTCGGAAAAGTTAAAAAAAAAAAAACTGTAGCGAGTATAAAAGATTTTTTGCAAAATTGAGGAAGTTATTTTGAATTTTGCAATTTCCATCAAACTTTTCTAATGCAATACTTCGAAATGTGCATAATAAACGTTGATTAAAACATGGCTACAGTCTGTTTGACGTCATTATTAAAAAAGTACAGAAATACGTGAATGAAATCCAAAACTTTGATTTTAGGTTTTCTACCCATAAAGAATATTTTGCCAAAAGTCATCATCATCAAGATGTTTTATGGCAAATTGTTGAGTCATGAACATAACCTTAACTTGGCAAACAAAGCCTTCAGCACTTTAGATGTTGTTCTGGGGTTTTTTGAGGCCTCCCAGATGAGTTGCCAACGTAGTCCTGGAGTAATTTTTGTACGGGCTACCAAAGTTCAAAACCTTTGCAGACTGATTGATGACCCTTATTTTGTTTCTTTTCTCTTCTTTCTTTTTAAATCACTTTTCTTTTTTTTTTTTCAGATCAGTTTACAGATGTGGTTACTGAAATTGAACCAAAGGGAATACGGTGGATAATCACAGGTAATATTAATTGTGTTCTTAGATGGTAAACATGGGCTCAAAGAAAAATTAATGAATAAATAAAAAGAAAATGACCAAGAGATCAATCACATTAAGAGGAACAAAGTTTTTTGAAACTGAAAATGGGAGAGTTTAGATGAGAAATGTCACCAAATACACCCTGGCTGTGACTAAGCGCAGACGCTCTTCTTATGAATATTATGAAATACCGCTTTTTAAAGGAAACGTCCCTTCCTACACAGTTGCAAAAATTGCCACATCTTTGCTCGAGCTGAGTTGTGAGAAAAAGCTCCCAAATTCAGGGGAAGTGTAGTCGGACAGTGTGTCACTGTTTCAGAGGAGCGGCTTACGTAACTGTGGGTTTCAACACAGAAAGCGTAAAAAAAAAACAAAAAAAAAAAACAACGGATTATTGCTTCTTTTGTTATAGCAAGCTGTTTGAGTTGACGTTTGCTCTTGACGAGTCAGGATTAAGTGGTGGAGAAAGAAAGCAAATAACAAAAACGGGAGGGCAAATATGTTCAGGGGTGGGCTTATGTTGCCTAAAACATCCCTCTGGACTCCGTTACCCATAATGCCAACATAGCCACTCGCTCCAGATGGTTTCCCCTCGAGCAAGAAGGCTAATTTCCCCTGTCCACCTGGGAACAAGCAGAAAGTGATTCATCATCCCGCCCTCATTAATTAAATGTTGTAAATGTGACGTTTGAGCCCCGTCGGGATGTAACACACACAGAGATCCTGCAGCTGGGCGAGCAGGGGGACACAGATACACATCACAGAGCAGGAAACGGGGCAGTCGTTATGTACAGTGGCTCTTAAAACTGCACATTGTGCACGGTTCGAGTGAAAAACAAGCAAACGCAATAAAGAAACGCAATAACCATTGGAAACAGTGGCACAGGGAAGGTTTTAACACTGATAATTTTTGGAAATTTTATCAAATGAGGAGTTGCGTTACCTCAAAGCTACACAATATACCTGATAACATGGTGACAGACTATGTAAGACTCCCAATTGGGAAACAAAAAGCCTCACAATTGTACAAAAAGCTAATTCTTCTTTCAGTGACATCTCTAATCAGTTAAAGATGATTTGGCAGAGGGACCTGGAGGAAGAGATTGAAAGTGATAGATGGGCAACAATTGTGGCTGATTGTGGCAAATAAGTGAGAGAGGCAAGGGGTAAACTTGCACAGTATAACATCTTACATACTGTAGATACTATTACACACTATCTAGTGTGGGATGATGCTCCTGGGTGATGATATGTGTGGTAAATGTAAAGAGGAAACTGGTAATTTCCTCCACTGTTTGGGAGAATGTGTTTTAATCAGACCTTTTTGGACTGTTTTTTGGACTATTTTAAGTAACTGGTTTGGAGCAGAAGTCTCCTCAAATCCAGAACTCTGCTTACTGGGGGATGCATCTCGGTTACCTACTATAGCCAAACATTTTTTTTTCTGAAATTTAATTTGTACAACAACAGCTTGCAGTAATATTTAGACATTGGAAGGCATCCGTAAGCCCACAGCTGAAAGAATGGGCTGATGCAATGACAGAAACTGCACCATATGAACGTATGCTTAGTTGATTATATAACAACAAAGGGGAGGGGAAGACCTCTTTGGACATGTTTTAAGACCACATAAAGGTAGATAATGATCCCCAACTAGGCTACCAGGGTACGGAGTCTGTCACCAGGGTTAATTGCCAATGATATAATATCTGTTTCTGTTTGGGGACATATACCAAGATCCTGACTTCTAAAATAACCGGGTTGCACAAGTATGCAAAGCAGTGAACTAATACTTTGTTAAAGCCATTTTAATTCAACAGGAGCATGCAGTCTTTTTTTGTTTTTTTGTTTTACCATACTCTTGAACTCACTGTGATGCCAAAAAAAATCCCTCTTCAGCCTCTGATTTCACCTGAAAGCTTTGGGTCAAATGAAATATTTTGAGAATGAGATGGCAAGATCATATTTCTTAATCATCACCGTCAGCTCCCGGCTGTGAAAGAAGAAGAGAGAGACCCCAAGACAATGTGGAGAAGGACCTCCCAGGACGATCTGAGGCCAGACAAAGTCTAAAGGACTGGATCCACATGAGCAGCGAACAACATTGAGCCCGCTGCCCAATGCTCAGTTCAGCATGTTTGTTACAAAGTGACAAGAACAACTCAGGTCCAGCTATAGAAAGTCAAGGTCTGTACTGCTGCTCATGACATTTTAATAAGATTGTGCCACATTTTGCTAATAAAACTGTTTAAATAACTTTGTAGCTGATTTGATATGTAAATGATTGAAGCGCCACTGTTGGGAAAACTCCTCTTGCTTCTAGTGAAGAACTGGAATGACTGAGAATCTGCACCAACATATTCATTAAATGCATCCAAACCAGGAACTGTACCAATTTTCAGGCAATGAAGTCATCAACTAGCAGGCACTTCTTTGAGTTCAACAAAAAATCATAAATGGGGATAACACTTTGTTTTCGTTTGGATTCAAAACTACCAAAGAACCGCCTGTACCTTTTTATTCTTGTGTGTTAGAGTTCTGATCTCAAATCGGGGACCACAAGTCAGACGAACCCAAAGCGCTTTATGCTACATTCAGTCAGTCAGACATTCACACCCTCACGGTGGTGAGCTATGTTAGTAGCCACAGCTGCCCTGAGGCAGACATACATACAGTATTTTACAATTATGGTGAAGTGTATTGCCCAAGGACACAACAACTGAGACGGTTGAAGCGGGGGATCAAACCGGCAACCCGCCAATTGCAGGACGAACTCCCCAGCTCCTGCACCACTGTCGCCCACAGACAGGTAACATCACCAACAATAATCTTATGCTTCCAGCAGAGAATAACTGATGTTTATGTCTCAGGTCTCTAACTTATATTTAATTAACCAAAAACCAAGTGTGCAAACTTTTTATTTCCTTAGATTCATCTTCTATTATGTTAGAACCCATCTCTTAGATTAAATATTTATGTGAATTGTGCTATAGGGAACCTTGAAAGTCATGGCCCTGGAACTGAGTTATTGTTTCACATTACAACCACAGAAATCTCCCAGGGCTCCTCAAGAGAAGCTTACCCACAACATGATGCGGCCAACGCCATGGTTATCAAGGGGGTCGTGTGCTCAGCGTGATTTGGAGTTTTAGTTATAGTCTGCCCACAAGGTTTTGAATTTCGGCCAAAAAGTTTGATTTGGTCAGGTCTGATTTGGGGAAATCACCACCAGTGATGTCTCATTGACACATTGCACGGCACGATGCCTTTTCATCAGCTAAGGTTGTGATATCCAGGGCTAACGTGATGCAAGGTTGTCGTATTTTGCAATTTTGTAATTTCCCTCTAAAAAATGTCTGTTTTAAATGCAAAGTTCTCTTCATCTTCTCCATTACAAATAAGGCAAATTAATTTGAGACATCAAAAAGAGCCTCTTCACAAAAAAAACAAAAAAAAAAACATGTCACAGCTTCAAACAGCTGCCATTTTTACTTTTCCATCTGCGAGCATAAATCTCTGACGTCTCCTTGAGCTGTAGAAGATATTCAGATTTTCTTGGAGCATGACTTACAAGTATTACACAAGAATTACACAATTCCCTTCAGTCAAACACGTGATGCATCCTTAGGAACGGATCACTGCCGGCCAACAGCTGACAGACACCATGCGTGAGGAGTTGTATTTTTATGTTTTTCACCCCCTAATCTCTGTTTGTCTTGCAGCCTATTAAGGTAGAAAAGGAGCAAATTGGCCTGGGATTTGTTTGTAATTTTGTCAATGTGATATTTAAAATTTGCTAAAAAGAAGAGCTCATCAGTGAATTTTGACAGGCACAAAAAAAAAGCGTAAGTCCCCCATGTGCTACTTCTCGGACAACCTTCTACCGCTGCTGCCAGGACTTGGGAGATGGAATGAGTCAAAGCCAAGTAATCATGTCAGGGTGGTTCTAATCTTCTCTCGTTGAGGCTGCTGTGAGCTGAAAATCTGTTCTCATGTAAAAATGTTCTTGACCAACATCAGTCACTGAAGGAAGGGATCAAAACAAATAAATGTCACTGGAGACAAAAGTAGCTCTAAAAACACTGGGGAAATAAGGAAACCTCGCTCAAGTTTCCACCATTTCTGGATTTGTATTGGGATTCGACTATTTGCCTCAAAAACAAATCCAAATCTCACTGCAAAGTGAGAATTTAAACATTACAAGTGGCTTTAAAGAAAAAAAGCCCAAGGAGCAGGAGAAGACTGAGGCTGGAGGTTCAGAGTAGCTTTAGGAAATAATATTCAGCCAAGAAAACAGGGAGATTTTTGGGGGGGATCACAGCGTATTGTAATGCAGACTATATTAAAAAATCTCATTTCCAGAGGAAATCCCCTTTACTTTCAAACGTATTTGAGATTACACACACTAAAAAAAAAACTAGTAGAATTCAAATTACTCTATTATCTCTGGAGGAAAGGAGATATGAATATGATTTTTCACTCATTCTGAAGAGCCCTCAGCAGAGAGGCTACTATCAATAGCTGCATACAGAGTTACCACTAAGCACTGACTGCCATGTAGAGGGAATATACATTTGCTTCTAATTTAAATGTATTATATACTGCTGCAGACAACTTCATGAACTCCTGGATTAAATGGATCTCCTATGGATAGATAATTTTTGCTGTAAAAAACAACTTACACACCGCTAAATCTTTCTACAACATCCACACAGATGCCACCACCTACATCACCTACAAGGCTCAACAAACCATGAGCACACAGTGGAAGTGATATGATTAAACTGCATTTAAAGATAAATTTGAAACCCTAACATGACAGCAATTTTTTAGGTAATTCCTGTTTGAAACTGATCTCTGCACCCAAAGAAATTAACCAGTATAGTTTAAATTAATGCCACTTCTTGAATTGCCTATAGCAGTCAAATAAAACATATGAAATGCAAAAGCTACATCTGAAAAAACGAAGGGAAGTCAGAGGGTGTCGCTCTATTAGCCCAGCATCCTCACTCCTTGTCCAAGAGGGAAATCAGCATTACAGAAAATCAAAAATATCCACAATTGGTTAATAGAGTGACCCAGAATGATGTCAGAGATTCACACACAAGCTCTTAGCATGGTCAGGGTCATTTCTTTTGTCAAAACACATCATATTTTTAAGGTTAGCATTTCAAAAATGTAGCTCTGAAGCACAAATCTTTTTATTTATGAGCTGCAAAGCACCAGATATGTGAAGGATCTGAACAAAAGCACAGGCCTGCTGGGACAAGAGTGCACCAGGTGATAATAGAAATTTATGAGGATGGAAACTGGCAAGATTCACTGTGGCTTTTTTTTTTTTACCACATGGAAAACCATCAGATTTAAACCTCATAGCGCGGCACGCTGCATGATCCAACAGCACAGCAGCTCAATCAGCTCAACCTTTAGATTTAGAGTTTATTTTCAGCACAGCTTAACTTTATTTTTAGTTGGGAAACTAAAACATATCAACTATTTTGGACACTATATCCCACCGGGGAGACAGACTGTGAAAAACCTTTGTGAGAAATTTTACTTTTGTACTCGTTTTAATTAGATTATAATAAATTTAGGGTGACGGGGAAACAATATTGGCGTTTTTTAACCTGTTTCAGCACTTTTACAGCATTTTTTTATTAGTTAGTTAAGGTTTGCTGCCTTTAAAGGGAATGTAAGCACTTTTGTATGAATCATTTAGGCAAACACAATCAATGTAAATCAATATACTGTCCTTAAAGGTCAAACAATTTCATATTATGATAGAACGGGTTTGTGCAGCAAAAGTAATTATGCTATCTCTTGAAAATGTATAAATCAAAAGAAAGAGTAATTTATCTGCACCGTCAATCCAAATCATTATTCTAGATTGTTTTGAAAAAAAAAAAAACCCTACAAATTCAGTAAAAATCTTAATTATAGCTCCAGGTAAGTACCCTGCAAATTCCATAAGATAAGCAGGTGTTTCTATAACAGTACTTTTTTTGTTTTTTGTTTACTTGCTTGTTTGTTTTTTGAATGTGCCAGAAAATAAGATCTGAAATATTAGGTATGTGGTGGTAAAATAATATGTAGTTTCAGAAAAGTAACCTGACAATTGTGGAATTTTTTTTTGGTGAATTAATCATTAAGTTCTGGAATGCAAGTTCCAGAAAAGTAACTTTCAAGCTACAGAAAGTACCTGATAAGACTGATAAGTGTTGGGAAATAAACCTATAAAATCCAAAAAGTTCAAAACAGTAATCTGCTTCAAAAAGGGAAACCTACACCTGCTGAAAATAGCGTGCATGTTCTGACACCTTTAAGTTCTGGAAAGTAACTTGCGAGTAAAAAATTACAATTTATTAGTTCCAGCAAAGTACGCTGTTAGTGCCAGGAAAGTAACCAATAAATTGAAAGAAATTATACAACAGTAACCTGTAAGTTGCAACAAAGTAGCCTGTTCTGAAAAGTTCCAGGAAAGTAACCTGTCAGTGGAAAAGTAATCTGGAAATTCTGGAAATATCAGAAAGTGACCTCTTAATTTCTGTAAAATAACCATTAGGTATTGAGAAAGTAACCTGTATGCTCCATGAAAGTATACAGGCATATTACATATTTCTCTGAGAGCGTTAACAACCACGTTAAATCTCTATGACTAACTTGAGAGAAATTATAAGTTTTCAAAAACTAAACTCTCAAGTTAAAAATAAACTTGAAGCAGCCTTACCACTGATTACATGCTCTGATTATTATTGCTTTAGAAAATTCCTCCAGGACATCACTGAGTTGAGTTTTCTACTGTTGACAGGTAACATAACAACATGGTTTTCTGACAGCGGCTGTCAAAAGTTTTCTCAACATCAAAGGGAACCCTCTGCATCTTTCACACTATTAGGTCTCGTTTCACTGTGGCATTCACTTATGCATATTAGTGTCGGGTAACACAATTAGGTCATTTTGACATTTCACAATATCTTCCCAGCCCACTTAGGTGATTGTTTTTCGACACGCACGTAACTCCAGAGCTAACAGGACACTTATTGAACATGAATCCCACCCACAGCGATGCTCATGGTGCAGCACATGGTGCTCATTAAAAACAACAGCTCATCTTTCACCATGGACCGGGTGTGACAAATCCAATCAGAGTAAACATTTCACACCCACGTGTCCGGATACTTTCTTTTGTCTCGCCACGATAATAAACACTACGCGTAACAAACACATCAAACAACACATGACACGTACCCGACGAACCACCTTGTGCAGAAAAGCATTTGCCAAAAATAATATTCATGTTGTCGCTTCTTAAAAAGTAAATCCAAATATTTCTTTTTTTTTTTTTTTTTTTAGGGAATAATGTTATTACAATATATTTGTTAGTCAACTTTGAGAAATCTTACTTTACAGAAAGGAAATTTCTTATGTTTTGAAAATTTGGGGCAGGTAAGATTATTTTTTTTAAAAGATGTGCAGGTTTTCAATTATTATGGCAATGAAAACTTAAGTAAAAGTTAAAAGAAAAAAGTATTAAGAACAAAAATAAGTGCTGTATTTGCAGCAGTTAGCTCACATTAGCTGCTACATTAGGTGGCTCTCACATCAACAGATTCTCCTAATTTGCTTCCCTTCGTTATTTTTTTCCAGTCTGCCTTGACCGTAATTCTTCTTCCTTTCAAACAAACTTTAGTGAACAACAAAATAAATTTTTGAACTATATTTTCCCTAAAACCTAGATGGAAGAATTTAAACATTTGACACTATTCAGTTTCTCTTGGATTATCTTTTTTTGTCTCATATTTGACTGCCTATCAAGTTTAAACGCAGCATAATGATTATGAGCATTATCTACTGTGGTATTAACACTATGCAAAAAAAAAAAAAAAAGCTTGATGCTTAGGGCAATATTTAGCTTTGTTTACATGTATTAGCTTCTAAGGGGCTACAATAGGTTAGGCTAGCTGGTTGATTAGTAGCTATTACTTTATTTTCAATCTGATTGGTGACCTTATTGTTTTGATATCTCAAACTCTTACTTTTCTAAATGAAGCAATTCTGTATTATGTTGAGGATGTTTTTGGCTTTATTAGCCATTAAGAAGCCCCTTTAGCTTAGCCTAGTTTAACCTAATTTGTTGTCAAAACATTATTTAAACCAGCAAGCAATATTAAAGCCTTTAATATCTCAGTTTGCACCATCAGACTATATTGCATATAAAGATTCATCATGAAATTAAGTTAATTTTCTGAAAGATTTTACATTTTAATAATTTGACTTCTTGGTGGTTCAGGATACATACAAAATCTGTTGGGAATATGCCATGGAACTGGCCAGAAGGTTATATTTCTTTTTTGCAAGATGCCTGAAAACAGTTATGTTAAAAAAGTCAAATGCGATCTCAGTCAAGCAAACTTTTTTATGTTTTGTTTCTGATTTCTCTCATTCAAGATTCCGATAGCCTGAGGGCTAAAACTCCTACTCAGTCTGTCTGCATTGGCCTTCACCTCAGACATATTCAGTGCATCTAGTTTAAAATGATGCAGTTATTTTGTGAAATAATTTACAGTGAAAATATCTCTATTTGAAGCAAAGAGGGCCACTAAAGTTAAAGAAAAAAAACCTGACTTAGACTCACAATCTAAAAACTTTATATTCAATTCAGACTCAAGGGCTGGTACTTGGGTGTCCTGAATAGTTTTTATGTCCCATATTCAGAGGTGAAAATAAGCCGGTAAGTGTAGATCATTCCCTGTAAAAGTTAAAAGGAATTGTTGCTAAGGAATTGTATAAAAGATTTGACAACAAAGTCTCAATAAATCATTGCACATATAAAGGCTAAACGATATTTTTTGTGGCCACACAGATAAATCAGATCAAAGTTGTCAGTTTGGACCTTGAAGGAATGGATATGAATTATGAAACAGAGACTTTTATCATTTTTGTTCTTTTCAGCTCCCCTTAGGTTTCCTGTTGCTAATCTTGATGACCAACAGATAAGCATAAGTGTTAATTAAACAGATCAGCATGGTAATTATATCCTCGAGGAACTGGTGCCAAAGCCTTCGCCGCCCAACCTCATCCAGCTGACACTCTGGCCTGATTCCTCCACTTGCGCTTAACTCCCTCAGTGCATTACGCACTGCAAACACACTCCTCTTATTATCCTGTCCTGGCACAGTACATTCACCTACTTAGTGAAAATGAAAGAGGAATCCACCGTCCAATAAAAGAGAAGTAATAAAGCCAAAACAGTTTGAGCTACTCCCGGCTGAATCGTTTACGTTTGGAATCTCCTCCAGCGGAATCACCCAGAAGCATATGAAGTTTAAATGAATACTATATAAGGAAACAAATAAAAATCCATCTTGGCCTCACAAGTCCACAATCACAAGTCGTCGCCCCAAACTGGTTACGAGGGGTGAGTGGGAAGGCTATGGCCCGATGAAATTACCGCGACATAAAAATCCATCATGACCAACTTTACTTGGCTGAATGCTCACAACAGCAGCAGAGAGACGACAATCTGCCGGCTCATTTCCACGCACCCACCCTGCCAGGCGGCGAAGGGACGGGCAGAAAATTACGACAGAATGGACAACAAGAGGCTTTTCCAAAAAATCCTGTTGTTATGAGCCGAGCTTATTATAATCCACAGCGGAAAAAACAAATATGCAAACACAGAGTCCGCCCCCAGCAGAAAACACAATAAAGTATGGTGTGAAAGAGACTGAGACGC
Organism: Fundulus heteroclitus; assembly: GCF_011125445.2. Lineage (NCBI taxonomy): Eukaryota > Metazoa > Chordata > Actinopteri > Cyprinodontiformes > Fundulidae > Fundulus > Fundulus heteroclitus. The sequence continues at coordinate 18,036,376 of NC_046377.1, forward strand.
CACACTGCTAATCTAATAGGCTGGCTGAGGCCTGCTTTGCAATTTCATTATGTTGTGTCATCCGTCCCGCGGAGGTCAGAGCAGCTCTTTCGGGAAGGTCACGGAAAATGACAGGAAAACTCACAAACCCTGCAGTTCTGGAAGCTGATGAGCAAGATTTTTATTCCTAGTGTTGCTATTCCTCTATATAGTCAAGAATTTTATGGTAAATAATAAACGTACTGTACATCACACTGCATAGTTACCCATATCTGACAGTATTCACTTTATTTCTACTGCAGCTGTTTACATTTGTGTTTTTTTTTTTGTATAACTTTAGCTGTGGTCATGTAAGAAAAAAAATCTCCATTGAGTTGGGGTTTCTATTAAAACAAAAAAATAGACTCTAGTATCTAAAACAGGCATTTAATGTTAACATTTCTGAAAAGTCTTGAAAATTTGCATTAATAAAACAAGCCATTGCGTCATATTTCCAATGCAATCTTTAAAAGAGCAATTTTGTGTCTGAGATACAAAGAGGAAGTGCAAAATCAACAATCGCTGGTAAATATAAGCATTCATCATGTGTGAGTGTGTACAATAATACGCGGGCCCCGGAATTAAGCCATGCCCATTACAGCAAACTACCGTGACTTTAAATAAATCCATGACATTGAATGAGCTCTTTCAGTCCTGACAAAATGAGGACAATAGCACCTATTATGGAAACGCAGCGTTTTACAAAGTAATAATCATGTAATGACTAGCAAATAAGACACCTATTCAGCGTTAGCATGTTATCTGAGCTGGCGGTTATCCAGACAAGATAAAACTAGCTGGTGAATCATGAGAAAAGAAACAACAAATTTCCAGAGAGTTTGTGTGTTTTCCAATTCTGTGTTAAGTTGTGTTATACAGTATGATTCCTCTGTTGGATCTTATTGCCAGCTATGTCACCCTCAGTCAGTCTATCTGGATTAATGCTCTCTGGACCTCTGCAGAGCATTTTTCGTTTTATTAATAAATATATTTATATTTGCTTCACCCTGCAGCCTCTTCCGCCTGATGTCTGTGTTTGGTAGTTTGCAATCCTGCAGCACAAACCACTGATACACCCTGACAGTGAGTTCAAGCAAGGCCGCCCCGATAACTGACAGGCTTGCTATACTTTATAAACATTGTCGTGGAGTTTGTGTTTATATATTCAGCGCAACAATGTCTGAAAGATGTAAACCTGTGTGTGCATGATAAAATCGGCAGAGATCCACTTTCGAATAGTTCCGATATGAAACACAGCAGAACAACAAATACACAGTTCAGCCACAATGGGAACCTTGTCAGTGCATGCTGTATGCTGCACACTTTGCTGTTTTTAAATAAATTGCCATTTGTGCAATGTCCCTACGATTTACAGTGCTTACACCCTAAACTCAGTACTCCCAACAACCTCAATGAATGACGTAGGTGCTTTCCACCATTAACTTAGCTATCTCTAAATACTTGCTTTCACACAATAAATACTGTCTCTTCTTGAATGCATTTAAAATACAATTGGGAATGAATTGGAGGTATCTTTATAATTATTCAGTGGCTCCTTGGCTCCTCTCCATTTATGCCTAATTTAAATTTTTTTTTAAACTATTAACTTTTTTTTATTCTTTCTCCTTATTTTTCCATAAAAAGCACTCCTAGCTCAGCACATCTATGTGTATCCTTTCTTCCTAGATGAAGCCCCTCCTGGAGCTGATGCTGCCATTAAATGCACACTCAGTCTGTTTATCCCATAGAAAGTTCACCTGGTTCAGCGCCTCTGTCTGGCTCTTGGTTCTGGATGGAGATGGACAGAGCTATAGCTTCTGATAACTTTGTGTTCTCTGTTTTCCCCTTCCAACGGTGAGTACACCTGGCACAGTGCTGCTGTATTTATCCATTTTCCTTCCTGAAGGAACCTATGGATTAAATATACCTGGCTTAATGTTAGTGGGTTTTTTTTTCTGTTTTGGCCACTCAACATAAACCCTGATTCTAGTTCTTCTAAAGGTTCTTTCTGGATAAACGAGGATGTTCCTTTCCACAGTCACCACATACTTGCTCGTGCAGGGAAACTCCTGCATAGTCAACAACTTCAAAAAATGTTTTTCTTTTTAGCAGCTGGTGTTAGATCTTTGACTGATTAAATGACTGTATTATATTATTGGATGGTGTTTGAATGAACAGATGCAAACTAAATCAGGACAGAATAGGATTTAAGTATAAATGAGCATGAACCGGACTTCTGTGTATTGTAAAGTACTTTGAAATAACAACCTTTGGTAGATTGTGCTTTATAATTGATATAGATTTAACTAAAGCTCGTTAGGTTTCTCCTGTGGGGAGTTTAGTCAGTTCTTGCTTTGATAGACTGATTTAGTCTGATTTTCAATCAATTAGCATAAATTGTCCAATCACAATTGACTTCAGACACAAAAATCTTGGTCATGAGTTTTAAAATGAGCCTGGAAGTCATTAGCTGGTATTTAAACTGTGTGTTAATGATGTCAAAATATGTATCTGAGCTTGACTTGTTATGTTTTTAATAAATCTGCCTATGTAGTTTTGCTGTTTAATGCAAAAGAATTGAAAAAGGGAAGGAAGAAAAAAGGTATTTCTTGTGTTTTGGCTGCAGAAGGATGCTGAATTCAGTAAAATTGCTTTTGTAAATCTTTCTGCACCAAACTGCAAACACAGACACAAAGCAATATGAGAGAAGAGGAGCTTTAAGATTCAATGAATGTGGCCTAGAAACGTGAAGAAAGAGCATGCAAGTGCTACATTTCGTAAATACATAAACGCACATATTCATAGGCAAAATAATATAGTTCTATCACGGCTTTAATTGCTTTAACCCTTTCTATGTTTCTTTTTTTTTATTATTATGATTATTATTCTACAGAACACTGGTGACAAAACAAAATCCCAAACTGAATCTCTCATAAAGACAGTGGCAAACAAATGTCTGTGATTTCAGCCTGACAGTCTGCTGTCCCTGCCACACACTTTGAATAAAGTAATGCAGGCGGAAACAGAAGGAAGACCGTAAAATGTCATGCAGAGTCAATGCTTCACAGAGCAGCAGCCAAACAGAAGTTAGAAAAATTTACTAAGAAGCGTCTGTAACCCCGACCACAGTGCCTTGCAAAAGTATTAACTTTTAATCAGTTTTGTTACATTCTGTATTGTGCTTTTTAATCTTATTTTATGTGCTAGATATGCACAAAATAAGTGGGTCAAGGGAGATAAAAAAATATTTAAAGTAAATAAAGGCATGGGCACATGTATCTGCCCTCTTTTCTATGTGGCAACTAAAACGTTCAGGTGCTATCATTACCTGCATAGGTTACATAATTAGTGAAATAAAGTTCACCTCTGTGCTATAAAAATGTCACATGATCTGCCAGTATAAACACACCTTTTTTCTTAAACAGCACCAAGCAAGAGGCATCACACCATGAAGACCAAGGAGCTCTCCAAACAAGTCAGGGACAAAGATAAGAAGAACAAGTCAGGGTGGGGTTATAATTTTTTGTTTTATGGAGAAGCGGCTCCTTCTTCCTCCTCCCCTCATCTCTAGGAGAGAGCTCAGCTACGTTACGGAGGCAACTGGTTGTATCTTATAATATTGGCATAGCAAAATCCATTACAAATGAGAGTTATGTTAATACCTCTGATCAGTCTGCTGATTAATTAACTAATCTATATTAGTAATCAGGTACTCTATTGATTATTCTTGTGATTAATGGAGTAATCAGATACAAAATTGCCACATTCTGCAGATATTCCATTTAGCCATTTATATTTTTTTGAGTCAGAAAAATGTGAACAAGAAAATGGAAGTAAACAATTATTTCAATGCATTTTCTACAAAGAATATCAACATTTTATTGCTTAAAATGCGTTTAGTGGGCACTTGAACATTTCAAGCGGCTAAACTAAAAAGTTCTAACATCAACATGTAAAAAACGTTGCTGCTTAACCATCCATACAGAACCAGTCGCCTCGTTGGGGAAAATGGTCACAAAAAAGTGCATAAATGGTCACTTGCATATTGCATTCAGGATTTTTAACGAAATTATATTAACTTCATAAAGCAGAATTTTTTCCAAATAAAATGGAACCCTTGTAGTGTATTTAAGTGGAAAGTTAAACTTTTTTTAATTGTTTTATTATCTTATTTAATTTGGGGGTCTGCAGCGGTTTCCTGCTCAGGTGTTGCAGCATCGAGGTCCTGCTTTAACAGAAAGCTGATTCAGATTTTCAGTACACGCACTGCGCTGTGTTTTCCTTTCTGTTAAGTTTAAATTGACCCTACACTTTTGACACTTTGTCGTTTTCTCAGCATTTCTCTTTCCCTCCGCAGCAGATGACCGCACTTGGCATCCACCTATCAGCCACGAAGGCTATCATTAGTGGAGGGTGAGAGCAACGTGCAAAACAAATAACCGCCTGGCCGGAACATGCTGCGCTGATTAGTTAAACAGGATTTAACGAAGCCTCGAGGCAGATAATTTACTTTGAGGAATTTCAGGATTCGAGGTCCTCTAATTTATCGAGGAATCATTTCAGCCCTAGCCACGTCTGTTTAATTTTCTTTTCATGCATCAATGACATATACTTTCTATTCAAAATATTTCAAATATCAAACCAAGTATATATACAGTCATATTGAATAAATTAGAATATATATTCTGATGAACCTCGTCAGATTTTGTCTTTAGTCTTAAATGCCATGTTATGCTGACATGAGCAGAAAAATAATTAATATGAACAGAAATAAAGGCCTGAAAACAGGCCTCAGTCATATATATATATATATATATATATATATATATATATATATATATATATATATATATATATATATATATATATATATATAGAGAGAGAGAGAGAGAGAGAGAGAGAGAGAGAGAGAGAGAGAGAAATATATATATATATATATATAGATATATATAGATATATATAGATATAGATATATATATATAGATATATATAGATATATAGATAGATAGATATATATACTTTTCAGATTTCTTTTATTTTTGATGTTCATAACTATGTATTGTTCCCCATCCTGCTTACACTTGCGCACAACTGTAACTGGATTACCAGACAAAAATCCAAATAAAATGCAAAATAGTGGGGCTGAAAAATATCAACATGTTCAGGGGTAGGAAAACTTTTGCAAGGCATTGTGGTAAAAGAGAAGAGCCAAACTCAGACTGTGCAGAGCTTTCTTCAGGGCCGTTACTGCAGGGATGCACCAGAATAAACAGACATATGAGGCTACAGCAGGAATACAAATTATACTTAATGTTTTTCTCCTCCGTCGTCTCCACACACACCCACACACATCACAACTATTCTGACATCACCATCCATTTCAGCGTTTCCTTGTCATCCTGATAGCTCTGTTTGGTAGACGGAGCTCGGCAGATTACAGTTTATGTGCATCTCCCCGGTTTCTTCTTTGCGTTCATTTTTCATCTCCACCCAGTCCTCCGCCCATTGCAGATCACCAGATCCTGTGTGTGACTCGCTTCAGTCTGGCAACAGCTGTCTATAGCAGAGGCTTCTGGAAACGTTCCTCTTCAGTGCAAAAAATAAATAAAATCTCTTTGCCTTATAAATGAAGCAAAAGTTAAAAAAAAAAAAAAAATTGTAATAGATTTTTCTTCGAGGCCAGAGAGCCGGATTTACTTCTGGACACAAAGGCTGCAATTTTGCTCCACTCGCTAAGAGCAAAGAGCGAGTCAGGTATGGTCAGCGGGAGTGCAGAACAACCCCGATTGGGTCATTATGTTCAGAACCGCTTTTACTTTTCCAGGTGAACACTTAGAAATCCCGCCGAAGGGATTCCCGGTCTCTCTTTCACACTCCCAGCTGCTTCTCGTCTCATTTCTTCGACCAGAACTACAATAAAGGAGACATTCCACTCCCCTGATAGAATGTCTGATTGAGATGTGATTAAAATATGGTTATTCATTACACTGCAGGTGTGAGAATAAAACTTTAAACTGTGAGACCAGCACAGGGAGAGATTGAAAATGAGTGAAATTTGGCTGTTATTGGTTTTGGTATAAATGAGCTCTTCTCCACCATGGAGAGACAAAGAGAAATGAAGGGGGATGCATATTGACTCTGAAACCTGCCTACAGAGAAGGAAAAATGTGTTTAAGAATACAATTGATTTGCCATAAAGAAAGTTCCGGTGTGAAGAAACGCATCCTGCTAATCACTTGGTCATTTTATAACCATCCTCCGTGTCTTTATACTTTTCTTCCAAAGCGTCAGACTGTCTTATCTCTTAAGTGGTCTTGGTCTGCAGTTCTCCAACCGTTCTCCAAGTCTTTGCCTGCTTTTTATCCCCATTTTTTACAACTGACCGCAGGAAGTACATGCTGTGCTTAATAACTGGAGGATTAAGTTGAAAACATTTTTTAACTTTAAGAAGGGATAACCAAATGAGGTAAAAGCAATAAAAAAATGTGGCTTAGGTCTAAACAAAGGCCATCAGGATGCCTTGATCTTTTGAAAAGAGTCAAAGACTACAAGGAAATATGGCTGCTTGGAGCAAAATATAAAGACATTATCCAAGACTTGTGCAGTGAACTTGATAATTTAAAAATTATAATCCAACTAAACACTTCTGAAAACTAATCAGTTCATTTTTACCCTTTTTCACTGAACGTATGCATTGTTTAATGTTTGTATGTCCAGCTGTGCGTCTTTCCTCGAGGAATGTATTCCTGGGTCAGTGATTTTTATGTTGATCTATCCCTCTTAAATGAAGCCATTCACTAAAGCGCTATTCTCTTAGTTTTCTACCCATAGAAAGGATGCCTAACTTAGTTCTCCTGTATTCAGCTGTGTCTCTCCAGAACAAAGCCATTTGCATAAGCTTTTTCTGCCATTTAATCCGTTTTCTCCCTATTTTCTTCCCCACGGAGAGTACGCCTAGCTCAGTGTTTCTGTATTTTGGTCCGTTTTGTTCCTGGATCAAGCCATTGATGTTGCCATTGTTACTACTATCTGCTTTCATTTCACATATAAAGGACTCACTGCTGAACTCCGCTCTGTAGAAGATTTATTCACATTATGGGGAGTTTTCCTTCCCACTGTCATCACATGCTTGCTCTGGCTGAGGGATTTTGAGTCAAATATCTTAAAAAAGATTTATGGTTAGTTTTTTTTTTTTCTACAAGTAGCTTCATAATCTGACTGTTGTATTAAAATAAGGATACAATGGACATTAAGTTGTATGTAATTAGAATTTATTCTGGCAATATGACTGGACTGCACTGTATTCAAAATTAACTGCTTTCTTTAAAGCTGAATATTAGCTTAACCTATTGCCTTGAAATTATATTTATCCTGGTGCTATTGTAAATAAAAACCCTGAAATGAACTAAAAACTAAAGTTATGTCTAACTGTGACTAAAGGAGGATTCGACAAGTCTAAAACAATTCAACTTCAGGATTAACAATTATTACGGTGTGACTAGTTTGTGGAACTGTTCAGAAATAATTGGAGATGTATTTTAGAAGAGCTCTTTTTATGTCGAAATATGGTTCTGCTCCCATGATATTTGGTTTCAGATCACATCGTATCAATACAAGACCCATTTGAGATCAATTTATCTTCAGAGTGCCTATCACAAAGTCTCTTTCAGAAGCTGTTATTTAACAGATCGCCGCAAAATGCACATATTCAAGAAACTTCAATCATCACCAAAGCTTTCTCATAAAAACCATCAACGCAATATGGCTTTTTTTTTTTCTTCTTCTTCTTCTTCAATATTGCATGTTCCAGTTGGGCTGTCAGTATTTCAAGTCCCTTCTGTTTTACAGTTTCAGCCAACTCATTCAGTGTTTTTGGATAGAAAAAAAAAATCATAAAAGGCCAGCCCACACTCGCTGATGGCTTACACCTTCTGGAGTGACGCAGCGGCATTATCAACAAGGCCAGCACACAATACATAACACAAAATCCTGCTTCTGCTAAATCATTGCACGATACACACCAACTCAGGCTGTCAAAAACACTCATTAACATGCAGGCCTGCCATGTAACAGCAGGGGAAACACAATGGCTCACATTGACACAAGATGGAGTTTGTTTGATCTTTTTCCCACTATAAATACCAATTTCACTGTTGTTCCCACAGGGCCCTGATAACCAAGAAAGGCAGGTTGAAGTTTCTAAAGATGAATGTTCCAAAAGCTGGCAAAATCCTTCGTCTGGAGGGGTAATTGCAGTTGTACTATGAGCAGGGCAAATACCTGGAGCTTAAAAAAAGATCTAAAAATAAAAAATAAATACTTTTGCACGCTAATACAAGGAATTTTGGAAGGTTATAAACATTAGGCATTTAAATTATTTGAATTCTATCAAATGTACACAATGTTTATACTATGATTCATGAGTAACTAAACCCAAAATTATACTTTCTTGGCAGATAAGCTTAATGAATCGGATCCTAAAAGTACATTTTTAAGTTTCTGTCCAAAACTTGACATCTTTGTGTGAGATTGTTTAATTCAACAATATTTCGCCTGAAACCTTCCTAGTGCTGACCTCTATGGGTTGAAACGTGGCTACTGTGGTTGAATTTTATTGGTAAAAATGGTACACCTTGGTACAGGTCTAGGTCACAGCCCCGTGTTCGGGTATAAAACCATCTCAGACAAACACCCCTGTGGCAAGTCGGGATTTGCAATTGTGAGCATTGATCGATAGCGTTTGGCTTTTGTTATGCCAACATCACTTTAGCACTCAGAAACTGCACCCATTCTGTTCTTCAATGCCTCGGCAGCTCTGGCTTCGGGCATCGCTGAGTCAGTGCCTAAAGCCAGCAGCTTGAACTGCTCCACAGCCTTCCTCAACCTCCGGTGATGAGAGGGGTGAACAATCCTCCACCTCAAAAGGCGGATCCGTGGCAAAACCACCAGTTTCACCCTGGTTACTGTCCATGTTTCAATATGTAAAAAGAAGCTAGTCACTTTCCCTCATCTTGACCACAACGCCGCGTAACCCTAGCCTCGTGAGACCATCCTGATCTCGCGAGCTTTCAAGGTTTCACTCGCAGATCAGTCTGGCTACTCTCCGTTAAAGAAAATTTGGAGCCGTTGACCAAACGAATGTCCAATCAGCGTTGGCTTTGAGGCGGGTTGAGGTGTGACGCAACGAGAAGCGCGTCAGTTCAGTCTAAACAACATGGCGGCTTCAGCCTATGAAACTAGCGTTAGCGTGGCTATCGAGCAAGTTTTATCGGAATTACAGAGTATTTCTTTGCTGAGCTAATGAGCCTTTACCTGCAGCAGCAAGAGTAGCTTGGCTTGTGGTTGTGTTTTCGTCGTCGCTCGTAACAGAGCGACGACGAATCTGATTGGTTCATTTGGCCCGTCTATCACCAACATAGGCCAATCAGCTAACCAGTATTTTCGCCCCTTCCCAAAATTACTTCAACGGAAGGTTTCCAGATGGATATGCGGAGCAAATCTATCTGGCAGAGTCAGGTAAGCGTAACCCCTCCACTCATCCCCACACTCGGTCGCCCCCATCAGCGTCTCTTGGTACCGCCCACTTTTTGGGAATTTAAAAAAATGTGTCTGGGTATGGGGTTATGCTTTCACATCGGGTTTAGTTATTATATATTATATAGTTTGCCAACTATATAATATTTGGCAAATAAATCTTACCTTAAGACGATTAGCAAAATTTAACTCAAGACATTGGCAGAGTCAAATGTTAGCTAATGTTATGGTCAATTTATATATAGGTTATATTATTATGAATATATTAACACGGTAGAAGTTAGAGTACTGCAATACGAATTGTGGTTGAGAAAGCTTTTTGTATGCAACTTAAATTAGTTTAGCAACAGAGCTGATACTGAAATCAAACTTGTTAGCATGCTAGCAATTTTACTGTCGCTAAACTCCTTAGGCTGGATACAAACAAGTAAATTGGTAAATTAATAAAAGTTTATAAGCACAACCCTGTGACATAAGTTTTAAGTTTCTTTCTGTGTCGGACCACAGATTTAAGACTGCAACCAGCTTCACAAAAGTGCGAATGATAAAATCAAACTTGCAAGCTGTTGATGAATGTCAAATCTTATTCTCAGAGAAAAGGTCTACAAAGTTTGTAGCCTACTCAGAAGTATGATCTTGTATATGCACATTAGTTGATCAAGGCTCCTTTTGCATTATCTACTGAATCAATGTGACATGGAGGTGAGGCGATCAGGAGGCCCTGCTGAAGTATTAGAAGCCCAATTTGTTTTACCAGACGCTCTAAAGGTTCCTGTGAGAAAGCTGCAGTGAACTTGGACTTGATTAAACACGGTAGACAAGCAGATGACAAGGCTCCTCATATAATCACCAACTTTGGAAACTTTACTCTAGACCTCAAGCAGCATGGATTCTGTGCTTCTCTAAACTTCCTCCAGGATCTGGGACTCTGATTTTCCAAATTAAATGCAAAATTTGTATTAATCTAAAAGGATGATAACCGCGTACCACTGAGCAAATATAAAAAAATTTCTCCTTAACCCACAGATAAGACAATTCTGTCACCGTCTCTGGTTGAATGGTAGCTTAACATAGAAAATGTGATGGTCCATGTCCTGGTTAATTCTGTGCTTGGTGGCTCCTGAAACAGTAACTTCAGCTAAAGTCCACGCCTTGTGAATCTCCCCAGAATTGTTAAAGGGCTTTGCTTACAAATTCACACTTCTTCCTTCCACTAAACTTTCTATTAATATGCTTGGATATCGCACTCTGTGACCAGCCAACTTCTTTAGTGACTCTTTGAGGCTTTCATTGCCAGTGGAAGGTGTCAATGACAGTCATCTGGACAACTGTAAAGTCCCCAATCTTTGCCATGTGGGCCTTTAGCGTGACCATGCCATAACTTTTCTGTTTTAAAATTCATTATTATGCAATATTCTTAAGAACCAGGGCCAACATTTGACCTTTACAGAATTTGCAAGCCATAATTAGCCAAATTAATAGAAATATATCACTCTGTGTTGTGAATCTTTATGAGTTTCACTTTGATTGGTGACATACGTGTAGTGCCCATACAGACTGTCATCCATAGCCTCCACTGTCAGTGGATGTCGTTTGGAAAGATTTGTTTTTCATGCTTTCCTACCGCTTGAATTCTTGCCGCAGATGAGATGCTGGTACGGCTGCAGCAGACCCCAGATCTCCGAGTCGTTGCTGATGGCTTGCTCCATGGACTCCAGCGTGATCTTAGGGATCCCGTTGTCCCTCTCCACCAGCGCGCTGCGCAGGACGCGGCCGAACACCTCTCTGAACAGGCTCTCCATGCAGGCGCACAGGTAGATGGCAGCGTGCTCGTGTATCCTCAGGGCCACCCGGCTGTCCACCATCCACCTGAAGAACCTGCCCACGGAGAACACCAAGCCGCAGCGCACGGACTTGCCGCGGCTGAACTTGTCTCCGGCGCTGGACATGTTGTAGAGGGAAAGCGCACTGAGAGCTGCCGTGATGCAGTTTACCGAGATGGTCCACGAGAGCACCACCTTGATGGCGCTCTGAATCTCGTGTTTGGTGCACTTTGCGTAGCGCAGGCTGAGTCGCTGCGCCTCCCGGGCCACCCTCACCAGCACCCGGCTGATGAGGGCGGACAGCCGCGCCAGGACCTCCGGAGACGGGTTACCGACCATCAGCTCCTCTTCCTTCCTCAGTGCGCCCTCGACCTCTCCGAGGCTCCACGGCACCTCCTCCAGCTCGGGCAGCTTGGCGCAGTGTCCCGCACACTCCAGGATCTCCGTGTCCTCCGCCAGGACGGTGTTGACCGTGTCCAAACTGTTGTGTCTGCTGTGCATGGATTCCGTCAGATGCCAGTAGTTGCCTCCATGCGAGACGGACTGGTGCGTGTCGGAGCAGCAGAGCGACACGCTGGACGACCTGACCGAGTCCGCGGCTCCACCATAACCAGAATCAAGCGTTAAATCCTCCAGCGTCCTCACGACTGTCTTATCCTTGCCTGCCATAATTGCACCGCATAATGTTGGGTATCCTTGGTTCTCTCGTGTTAAACGCCTCAAACTCGCCCTGGTGTCTTATTCCCTCTCGGTTTGACCACTAAAAACAGCCAGAAGTGAGACTTTTCTCTCCTCGATCTCCTTGCGTACACGGCAACTTCTTCTCTGCGGCGTGTCTGTCAAAGAAGAGCGCACAAACCCCGCAACAAGCGCAGAGCGTGCAAGCAGGCAGGCAGGCTGGGCTCCGATGGAGAGGAGGAGCGCGGAGACCCCGCGTAGCTCCAAACGAGCCAATCAGCGTCTGCGCTGAGCCGTGCGTGACGCACGGAAGCTACCTGCTGCCTCTCACCTGGTGCGGCTGAAGCACGACTCCATCCAACAGGAGAAACGTCTGCAGTAAAGTTTCCCTCTGAGGATACACTAAACTATACTGATAATCACAAGCTGTTAGGATTTAATCGATACCCTTAACAATTTGCATACAGTTTATTTGTATAGATTTAAGGGTATTTCTGAGTCAGAATTATCTCAGTTTTAATAAGTAAGTCAGTAAAACTTTATCAATATAGACATAAAATCACAAAGTGCTGCACAAAAGACAACAATGCATAAAATTCAAGAGAATTTGCTAAAAAGGCAAATAGGAAAATAAATGTTTTCAACTGGCTTATACAGCTAAACCCCAGTTAAATACATTTGCCAAATTCCAAGCAATTCTTGACTTCAACTTCTTTTTAAAACAATTAGTTGTTTCATTTGTATGAATAAGAGGAAATCAACTAATCTAATTAATCAAATCAATTAGCAAGGCTTTAACTTTTCTATTTCATGGCAATCTAAACTTTAAATAATAAAAATGTATTTGTGATATTCAATTTTAGCCAACTACTCAAGAGTATTACATTATAACCATGATGCTCAATAATATTAATATTCAAGCAGTTTGTTTGATGCACACTAATTTTAGATCGGAATCGTTATTTCTGAATATCAAGTGTATAAATGTATCAGCTCAATTAACACATTTTCAAAATTACAATAAATTTTAATACAATACCTTTTAAAACAACATTAGTTGAATTCTACTCTATTTGTACAATAACAGTCATCAAATTAATTTTAATAAGTAAAATCAATTACTTGGTTTATAGCTACTCTGTTTTATGTATCAAAATTTACACTGGTTGATTCCCAAACCTGGTTAAGTCCATCAGTATAGCGATTACCAACTCCCTGAGGCAAGGCTGTGTTCTGTCTAATTTAAAAAATGGCTGAGGTGACTCCGTTCATGAAGAAAACGACAACTGATGCCAATTCAATATTAAATTATTGTCAAATATCCCACCTACCTTTTATTAGTAGATGATTAGCAAAAGTTGCAGGTTGCGGATATTTACTTTCTAAAGTAGCATTCCACTGAGACAGCATTAGTAAAAGTTTACAATGATCTTTTAATGTCTGCTGATGAAGGACTTTGTTCTTTATTGGTCCTACTTGATCTCTGCCCCACTGCTACTGTTACTTTGTTAAATAGGCTGAAAGTTCAGGCTGGGATTTCTGGTTCTGCACTGGACTCATTTAGTATTTCCTTTTTTACATTCTTCAGTAAACAGACATTATTCCATCTATTTCTGATGTCTCCTCTCACATCTATGCAGATGACATCCAGTCGTATTTCTCTGTTAAACCGCACCAGCTTGATAGGCGGTCCACCTTTGGCCAATGTTTATCTGGGATCAGTGACTGGATCGCCAGCAATTTTCTCATTTTAAACCTCAATAAGACAGAGAACTTGATAATGCCACCAAGTCAGCTCTGAAATCAATTAGGCAGTTACCAAGTCTAACATAACAAATCTAGGAGTTATATTTGACTTCTTGTTAGGCTTTGTCTCACCAAATCTGTTTATGCTCCTGTCATTCAAGACAGATTTCTGAAATTCGAGACATGCTCTACCGAGCAGATCTACAGAATATTATTCACGTGTCTGCCCCTATCTGTTTTCACATAAAGGTGTGATTATATATCTTCACATGCTATTGGCTGCATGGCTGCCATGCTGTACAATCAAAATGAAGTTCTGCCGTGCAGGGGTGCTGGTAAAAATGTCGGTCTCCATGACAAAAAAATTAAAATCCTATGAATATATATGAATTTTCTTTTTTGGCTTGGAATTGTCCTAACTTCCCCCCAGATCAAAGATCTGAACAATAAGTGATGAAAATAGTAAAAGAAGAACTAAAACAATACAATTAAAAAGACATAAAACAGAAGGAAACATCCAATATTAAAACAATATAGTTTAAATTAAACTAGGCTGCATATAATAGTGTGAACAAGGGGGTGAACAAACTTGACCTTAAAACCCCCACAGAACATGCCAGCTGAATGTCTAGAGGGGGATTGTTCCACAGAGATGGGCCACGAAAGGAAAAAGCACGCTCCCCTACAGTTTTCCTTTTAGCCGTACCAACTTTTAAAAGACCAGCGCCCTGAGATCAAAGAGCACAGGATGGAACATAAAGGTTTAAAAGTTTGGATACGTAAGAGGACGACAGACCATTTAGTGCCATGCAGGTGAGCAGCAAGATCTTAAAATCAGCTGGAACCTGACAAGGCAACCAGTGAATGGATTCAATACTGGAGTGATGTGGTCATGATGCGAGCAGCTGCGATTTCAACCATCTGCAGGTCTCTGAAACCTTTGCTTGGTAACCCAGTGTAGCTGCAATGTCATGTTGGAAAGATTCCCTCTGAGGGCACGTCATGGAAACTAGAGGAACAATAAACATTTCCCTGCATGGATTTAAGACCCCACTACGAGGTTTTCTTTGCAAAAGCCACAAATGTAGGTCTTATGCAATGTTGCTCAAGTTACACTTCTTACATTTTGAATTTCAATCAATTCAGTTCCATTTTACATAGCGACAATTCACAACATGTCATCTCAAGGCACTTTACAAAATCAAATTCAATCAAATCACACAGATTGGTCAAAAACGTTCATATCTAAGGAGAGTTTGAATAAAAGTGTCTGAAAAATATCCTACATTAATTTCAAAGCACAAGCAGCCAAATTTTATATTGCCTTGCAAAATGATTATGAACCTTTAAAGTTTTTTTTTTTTTTTACATTTTGTCATGTCACACCACAAAGTTTAAGGTGTTTTATGGAAATTTTACAGGATAGACCAGCACAATGCAGCGCATCACTTTAAAGTGGAGGAAAAAATCATGTTTTCAACACGTCCAAACAATCTGAAAAGTGTGGCTTGCATTTGGACTCGCCTCCCTGTAAAAAGCCAACTGCCTCTAAACTCAGCAATGCCATTTAGTCTAAGTATATAGCTGTACTACAAGAAATCATGTTTGCAGTTTCTCACAGGCCATACAGGAGATCTGAGAAACATGTAGGAGAAGATTAAATATTTGTCTTAAAACAAATGTAATTAACCATGTTTTTTGAAAAACTAATGCTGCACATCCACCTGTACACCCCATCCCCAGGGTAGAACACGGCGGTAGCGGCATCATGCTGTGGCAATATGTTTTTCAGTCGGATCAGATGAATGGAGCTGAACAATCTTAGAGGAAAACATTTGAAATGATGAGAAATGATGATCGTCTTTCTAGTTTTACCCCTTGGCAGTGTTTCATTTTAATGTGGTAAGTTTCCACCAAAGTGGTCGGTATTTTTCCAATCTCTCCGCTGAGAAGAGCACGACATTGAGCTGCTGGTTTTATTGTATGTTACTCACTGTTGGTAATTATTTAAAGGGAATCCGACTGGCAGATGTTCCCTAAAACGTATTCCTTCCCCCGGTCTTTATGAATATTTTACAGCTTAAGAACTTCGCCCCGAGACTTTTAGGCAGTGATTATTCCAACATCCTGCAAAAGCTGCGAGATTTAGCTCCATTTGGTGAAAATAATCCCTCTGAAGCGTTCATTGCCTGTAAATACAACATTTTTGGGGGTCAAAACAAAGAGTTGATGGAGCTAAACCCTGACGCGCGGAGAGAAGCAGTTGGTGGAATGATGATTCATCCGTTCTGCTGGGGCTTCTCCTCGTGCATCCAAGCTGGATCCACCATCTGTCCCCGCTGCCTGCCATGCCAG
The DNA here is from genome assembly GCF_011125445.2 of Fundulus heteroclitus. Lineage (NCBI taxonomy): Eukaryota > Metazoa > Chordata > Actinopteri > Cyprinodontiformes > Fundulidae > Fundulus > Fundulus heteroclitus. The sequence continues at coordinate 18,052,530 of NC_046377.1, forward strand.
AGGCACTTTCCTGCTTTCTTTGCATGACGCTGCATTATGCCAGAGCTGGAAAAACAGACTGCGGTGACATGGGGGGAGTTATGTAACGCTTGGAGAAGTGATGGACAAGGAAAAGTGTGAAACAAATCAACTCAGTATCTGAGCTGTTTGTAGACAGTAATAAGAGTTAAAGAAAGCAGACTGACGATTATTCTGCCTCTGGCGTAACACCAACATTAAACATTAGGAGGTATTTCATGTCGTCTTTGTCCTCCAGTCTGTGTCCCCTCCTGCAGCAAACTGTCAGGGAGCTCCTGATGCACTGCAGATCTCCCTGACTTGCTCAGGTGAGTGCGGTGGAGGTGGGCAGCTGACAGCTACGCCTCAGAGTGCTCTGTTGGTGCTCCAGGGTCCGTCCTCACGCATTAGACCTTGGTTGCCTGGTAACTGCAAAAAAATTATCATGATTTTCCCGGCAAAGATGATAGATCATGTGTTTCCCAGCAGAAGCTCTGCGTCACGTATATACTTAGTCATGCTGCATAGTCACATTTTTCAAGTAAATGCATAAATAAATAATCACCTGTAATAAGGTCTTTTTTTTTCTTTTTCAAACAAAGCAGTCATATGCGTGCTATGTAGGGGGAGGTTGTTCCGTTAGCTATAAACCAATAACATAAGAAATTAATTAAGAAACATCTAAATAAAATAAAAAATAAATAAATAATAAATACTTTTAGAATTGAGCAAAGATAGCTATCAAATAAGTATGTTTCATAATCAAACCACCAGAGATACTTAACGTCAATTTTAATTGGTAATATTTATTCAATTTTTAAAGCATTTCAAAGAATATTTCTTTAAAAATATTAGTAATGAAGAAATGATAGAAAAAAAACAGTGTATTAATGATTGACGAGGGAACTATTGACTGACAAACAAGAAAAATAAGGAAAGAAATAAACAGATATAAGATAAAAACAAATACAATTAGTAGGAAATAACTAAATATCAATAAACAAATTAATAAAGTCAAAAGACTTTATTAATCCAATGATGAATTGAAGAGAATACAAATTAAAACAAACAATTCAGCAGACAAATAAGTCACATAAGACCACTCTGCTGAATAACTAAAGTTGCTCAGTCCCCTCTGTTAGCTTTAAATCCAAAATAGTGGAGAAAGAAGCTGCAAAAGAAAAAAAGAGTTGCATGATGTTTTACTGCCATCCTCTGATGAATAAAGTGTATTGCACACTTTTGAAGAACAATTCTCAATAAAGTAAACTTAAAGCTTTAAAGTGAATAAAGAAACAAATGAAACAAACTAATCCAAAATGGCAGACAGAAGGACGCATAAAAAAGAAAAAAGAAAAAACATAAACTGCTATGTGTTGCATAAATAAATGTGTATATAAATGCATAAATGTGTATATAAATGCATAAATAAGTAAATGACTGACACTTTATAAATCTATACGGGTGATTACGTCAATTCTCTTTTGAGAATAATAACGATAATCTACATTACATTCATTATGAAAAAAAGAAAGCCAATTAAAGAAACTTACCTTGCAATAATGGTTTTATACTGCCTCTCGCTGGTAAATATGGTAAATTACATGATGTGATCTTTTTATACTTGCATACTTGTTAAGCCATTTTATTATCTGTGTGTAACACATTGCTCTAATTTGAATATTAATTGGAGAGGAAACAATCTGCTGACAATACCAGCGAGTCATTAGAACATTTTGAATAAAACTAAGTAGGGAAGTTTGCTTGTGTTGGCAAGCACAAAAGTATTACAAAGTATTACATTTATAAAAGAGCTTAAGACAGGACCGTGGCAGTTTAAAAATACTTTTACAAAAAAAAAAAATAATAATAATAATAAATAACAACAAAATCTGAGCAAGAATTTACATAAATTATATTAAGCTTTTATGATGATATTAGGCTATCTAATCCTAATGACTGGGGTAAGGGAGGAAAACTAAGAAGAGGTAGGCTACAAATGCGTCAAGTTGCTGCCAAACATGAGCACCGTCTACACGTGCTGATCCGGGTCCTTTACTGAACGACCTAGTTTTATTGGATAGCTAAAAAAAAAACGCTAATTTTAAGCACTAATCAATACAGTCTATGTGTTATTTACCTGGGCTGTAAAAGGGTGTATTTCCCATTCGTTCAAATAAATTATTGTAATAATTGTTTTGGGTCATCAAGATGCTGCTGCACCCATTCACCTTACGAAAACGAGCAGAGTCGGTGGAACTGCGCCGTTTACCGGGACTGAAGAAATTAAGCTGGAAACACGTAGTAAACAACGGAGTCCAACAGCACATGCTGCCTGCCTGCAGAGCAAGCAGGAAAACGTGATCATATATAAGAAATAAAATAATAAATTATCTGATAAATGGGAAATTAAAGCCAATAAACAAAGATTTATGAAATAAATAAATTAACATAAAATACAAGGCTGATTAAATATAGAAACATATAAATAAATCAAATAAACAACTATCAATAAAAATCAAACCAAGAATAAAAAAAAAACTCACACATGCTTTAAAAATAAAAATAAATAAATAAATGTAAGTTGAAGGGATTGGATACAAACAGCAACAACAACAACAAAAAAAATTAATATTTTCTGCATTTTAATACGTTTTCAGTCAAAAAGTTACCCTAAAGGCAGCATTTTATAGCGCCACTCTGTGGTGAGAATAGTGAATTACAACATCCTGCCGATGCTGCAATCTTTTTTTACTTGCATAATTGTTAAGCCATTTTGTTATATGTGTGTGACGCATTTCTCTGTTTTGGATATCAAAAACTAAATATCTACAGACATCACGGACGAGTGATTCTAAACAGACTAGTTTTGGATCAAACTAAAAGGAGACATCTTTATTTGTATTGGTTGAAGAGCAGGTGATTTATTTATAGAGGATACGGGTGCGCATCCACAGTGGCTGTCTATGAATAGTCTAAGTATTCAATGTAATGTCAAACTATCTAATCGAGTAAAGTCGGGCGTTTTGTGTCTGTAAATAGGAAGCATCAGAGAGAAAAGGGTTAGAGAACACTGGAAATGGTGGTAAAGTTGTTGGTGAACTACAGCAAACATCCACACGTAATGTGCGACACGTACGACCTCATGTGCTGATCCGGGTCCTCTCCTGACCACGCTGTTTCAATTTATTGTTTGAAGATCTCATCAATCATTCCCCAAATTACCCTCAAGTCAATTTCCGTAAGCTGTTAAGTCTGCAGGTTGGTTTGTTTCCCTTTTTTGTCATATTCTATTTCTGTAAAAACCTGTTTAATGCGCTCAAAATGAAGCGGCTGTGCTGCCTGGACTCGTTCACCTCCATTCAGCTCATGTCTTACCAGAGCCGAGTGAATAAACCCGGTAACATGCCGGGCCAAGCCGCCATAATAGGTCAGAACTCCGATAAAACAACATAGTCTGCTGCACATGCTGGGCGGCCTCGCCTCGTAAGGGAGAGAGCATGCTGCAAAAACGTGACCACGCCGAGACACGCACCGATCGCTCTGGACCAATCACAGCGCAGCTCTGAGCGCGAGCACGTCGCCAGTTGGCGGAGCAACGGCTGTAGGTGCGGCCAAAGAGGAGGAGCGGCGGTCTTCTGCTGTGCTATAAGCAAAAAATCCCCACATTTCCCCATTCGGACCTCTGCTTTCCAGCGGGAACCCTGTCGGAAGCGGACGAGGAGAATTTTTTGACAACTGGGCGTTTGTTTGGACGACGTTAAGGCGACGAGTTTGGTAGTTTCGTGTTTACATAACGAGCTTTCCTGGCGTTCGCAGGTCCTGCGACGGCGTATTCAGGTCGGTAGCGTCGTCAGCCGCCTAAACTAACGGGTCAGTGTAATATTCCGTCTTTAAGGGTCATATAATGTCATTGGAGTGCGACACAAGTCGAGAGATTTAGTCATTTTTTTCGTTATTTTGTGTTTTTTTTCCATCATTCAGAAAAAACAAGTTATACAACAAACCAGGTTGGAGCGCTGCGGCTAGCGGAGTCCTAAAGCCCGCCGGGTTCACATCCCACACATTTCAGCGGAAATCCCTCTCCTCTGCGGCCAGATGCTTCACCGATCAACTGTTTATCATTTTTTCCACATTATGGAAAAAGTCCTGTTAGAGCAAGGCTAACCAAATATCCGGGCTTTTTATTTTTATTTTTTATTCCAAAGTGACTCTCCCCCCCCCATCCCTTCTGAGACTAATAACTCTGCGAATTGGGATCGAAATCAAGCGAGTTCCCCCCCAAAAAGAAGACTGCTTACGTCGCTCACGAAAGGAATAAGTGAAGGACTCGTCCAGTTGAGTGATGGTCATTAATACGATCCACTGGTTCCGGAAGGGCTTGCGGCTCCACGACAACCCGTCGCTGAAGGACTCTCTGCTGGGAGCTGACACCGTCCGCTGCGTTTACATCCTCGACCCCTGGTTCGCTGGCTCTTCCAACGTGGGGATCAACAGGTGGAGGTGAGAACAGCAGCCCCAGAAACGACACCCTGTCGTGCATTTGTGCCAACAGGATTTGTGCTTCGCGTGTCAAAAATAAAAATGAAATGTAGGATTTAGCCCTTTTTTTTAAATTATTATTATTGAAGATCTACCAGGAGAGTAAGTCAGGCGATGCAAATCAGATGCACTGATTATTTGATCAGGAGCTGGTAATGGAGCAATTTGATGTGTGCTGCTGTGAAAATAGGAAGAAAGATATTATTTTTTTTTATTATTATTGGGATTTTCTGGATTAGACTTGAAATCAAAATCTCAAAAGTGTGGCATGCATAATGTCAACCCCTGAGGGACATTCTAAAACGCTTAACGTGAAAAAGCTTAACGTGGCTTAAGGTAGGAAAACAACGAGGAATCATCACCAAATTTCGCATGGCCATATCTTGTCATGAAGACTTAAGCCTGTCAAAAAAAATAAACCAAAATCCAACGATTATAGAAGATATCTCACATTAACGTTTTCTTCTTCATTGGCGCCTATGGCGAGAAAAAGGCTTAACGTGGTTTAATGTACCTAATCAACGATCAATGATCACCAAATTTCTCCTTCATATTGCTCCTAATAAGCACATGATAAAACTGACAAAATGTCAAACCCAAAGTCCAATTATTATGGACATTATCTAACATTAAGCGTTTCTGCCTCATTGAGGCAAAGGAAAAAGCTTAACGCAATTCAATGCAACTAAACAACGCTCAGTGATCACCAAATTTCTCTCATATATTGCTCCTCATAAGTACATGAGACTATCAAAAAATGAAAACCAAAGTCCAATTATTATGGACCTTATATGACATTAAGTATTTAATAGAGGGTGGCTATATGAAAAAACTTAACGTGGTTTAATGTACCTAAACAACGTTCGGTGATCACCAAATTTCTCTCTCATATTGCCTTTCATAAGCACATAAAACTATAAAAAGATCGAACACAATATGAAGAGAAATTTGGTGATCATTGATCGTTGATTAGGTACATTAAACTACGTTAAGTTTTTTCACGTTAAGCGTTTTTCACGTTAAGCGTTTTAGAATGTCCCACCCCTGATAGCCTTAAAAAGAAGATCAAGCACTAGCGAGCCCACTCAGAAGTCGCCCAGTTTGCAAGTAGAGCATAAACGCTAACAAACACGACCTTTGACTAAAGAGTCTCGAGAAGAAAGTCTCACTGATGGAAAACCACGAGACTTCCTGTTTGCCACAGTAAACACGTAGACGAGGGTGTTCTGGTTAGAGCAGAACCTTCTGATCTACTGTGCAGCTTGCTAATGTGGCCGAGAACCAACCAGCGTGTGGACAGGGAGGATGGATGGAGCTAATCTGTTAGAGGAGTCAGACAGTCGAGACGAAGGTTGGGGGTCCACCTTAGAACATACAGCCAGAATGGCTAATAAGCTTTAGTTAGAATGGAGCAAGCAACGGCCAAACATAAATGTAGTTTCAGAAAATCTTTGGCAATAACAACAAAAACAGATGTTTACAGACACTTTCCATACAATCTTATTAAGTTTGAGGTGTCGAGCAAAGACCAGCGGCGGCTATCTTAGTTGGTTTTGTGATGCCAGCACCGATTTAAATTTTTTTTTTTTTTTTTTTTTTTTTTTACGGAATCTATTTATCAATTTTCTTTTTTGTTTCATGAAAACAAACTGCTGAAAGTTTTTACGTATAATATCATCTGGGTGTTGACCTGAATTCAATGTGCAACTTATTGCGATCTTTAAAAAAAGATTGCACTAAATGTTTGCTGCTAGTTTTTGTGACGCATCTGAGAACAGATGTCGCTTGTGTAACGTCGCACTGGGCTAATTTATTCAATTAGCAAATGAATAAATTAAAGTGCCTCGTCTTTAGGGCGAAAAGCTTTCCTCTTAGGAGTGTTTTGACAATATATTTTACTAAATGCATATTCAAAACAATTTGCTCCTTTTTGGGATTGAAAGGAGAGAGCGTTAGCAAAAAAATAAATAAAACGTTTCTATTTTCCAAACTGAGGAGTTGCTAATTTTAATTAATCGACAAAACCGATTTACCGCTCAGGTCTAAGTAAGCTCGCAGCATCATGGGACGGCAATCCCATACGTCCAGAGCAGCTAGCATGGTGAAGCTGCTTTCTGCACGGGGCTAAACCCTCATCTCTACAAACCTTAAGACTTGTTGTTGAGCCGTGAAGCACAGCGGTGGATGGGGGATGGTTTGGGCTCGCTTTACAGGCAAAACACCGGGACTCCTTGCAGCCTTTGAGTCCTGCAGGAACCGCTCTGACTGTATGCAGATATTTTCTGAAAGAATTATATTCTCGATGCGAGTTGCAGATCCAGAGTTTGAAACGTGTGAGTAAGTTTATTTAGCCAACCTTGTTCATGTAGTAAACGAACGGCAGAACAAGCAGTATAATATTTAACCTTAAAGAAATACTTTTTTGTCTGCTCAGCCTTTTGTCAATATATCCCAGACAGGAAGTTACCGTCAAGATGCAGAACCAAGAAAATAAGGCCCACGGCGAGCCAAATTATCACCAAAGTCGTACAAAAACCGTTTCAAATAAGAGACAAAATAACAAAGAAGCCATGGAAGCACTAACTGTGCAACCAAAATAAAACATGGCACTTGAAATCAGATGCAGATTTAATTTAATGAGGCCTGAGCAAAGACCACAAAATTTGATTAAAAATGAGCCTTAATATGACTTCATGTATGTTAAATGCTTCTGAAATACACAACAAGCGAACCTTTCAGCGGGAGTTCTGCTTGTTGTCTTAGGTGGTCCCTAAGTTAAAGGTCTGTGTAATTGTTTGGAGAAATGAGTCCCAGGAACACAACCGGACCGAAAACTTCTCCCCCCCCCCTCCGGACATGTGGGTCGACCCTGCACCGTCAAACAGGGTTCAGCCACACTTCTGTCCTTTTTAAAGTAAATAGATTATCAGCTGTAGGGACGAGTTTATGCCCGCTAACGGCTAGTTTATGATATCAGAGAGCATCAGAAATCTGGCTGATATATTGGCCTGATTGCCTCCCCTCTTCTGAAAATGGGAGTACAGCCTCATGTGCCAGTTAGGCCAAAGTTCTCCTTCACCCGACGGCTTATCGGCAATTTCTTAACGCAATGACACGGCTATCTGAATCAAGACCGGAAAAGCACACAACTGGGCCTTCGAGGCCGATTATTACACGTTTATATGCTTGAAACGTAACTGCTCAAGTTAATTAGACTTGATTTTTAATTTTGTTTAGTTTTTTTTCTCAACCTCTTCTTAAATGTAGTTGTTGATTAACTAAGTTTCTGTCTTTGTTTTTTGGTCTATAAAATGTCGTCACCCTACAGCAAGTCCAAAAGAGCGCGGTGAACGAAACGTACGTCCTCGTACCGATCTGTCGGGTCGTCCTGTTCTTAGTCTGGTCTGCGTGGTCTAGTCTAGATGATGACAACTCAGGGAAAAGGTTTCTAGGACTTGGCGTGACACAAAGGAGGGTCAGACTGTGAAATATAAGTAAAGCGACGCATGTTTTTCATATTTCGTATTCAGAATCTGGCCCCTACAATCTTCCACCCCTAATTAATTAAATTCCACTTCTACCAGTTGCCTTCAGAAGTGACCTAATTATAAACGGTGTTTGTTGGAGGATTTCAGTCAACCATCGGCATCAGGGACCAGGGAACACAGCAGACGGCTCAGGGCAAAAGTTGTACAGGAGTTTCATGCGGGCCCTTGTTACCTCTGGAGGAGCTGCAGAGCTTCACGGCGGTAACGGTCTCCCTGTAGGAGACACGGCTGGTCAGAGGAAAGCAAAGCTGAACGTTTTGGCAGGGAACGTTTGTCCTCAACAGAGGATGAGACTTGAGAACAGGCGTTCACCGATCGCCTGCATACCGTCTGATTGAGTTTGAGCTATTTTGCAAAGAGGAAAATTCGGCCTGTGTTTGTGTGAAAGCTTTATCTCAGGAGTACAAATGCTTTCTAGCTTTATTCAGGCAAGATGAAACCGAAAACCACCAAAGTTGTCCTTCCACTGAACAACTTAGCATCACTTTCTGTTGGTCGGTCTCACATTTTCCAAGGTGCTGCGTGACGCGGAAGAGAGATGCTGACGTTTGGTGAATGTTTGTCCCTGCAGAGAAGGCCTTCAGCGTTACGCCGAAGGTCTGGCCAGTCTAAACACGGGGTATCGGTTTCCTTCGCCTTGGGACCCAAACATTTATCCGCGGCGCGTTGTTTAGGCCACACGCTTGGCTGCGAACGGTCTGATTGGGTCTGGTGCCGTCTGCAGGAGGGGAGCAGCAGCAGCAGCTATGAGCATCCATGTTTTCCCTTCACTGTTACACAACAGCAGCTCACCGTGACGCAGAGCAGAATCACAAAGCCCTGATTCATCTCTTTTTTTGCTCTATTTGTGTGAATGTTCGACATTTGCCCGCAAAGAAAAGCCTCCTGAGGATTAAAAAAAGCTCTTTTTAGATGTTTTTGTTTGAGGTTCCTAAACACTGAGAGATTCAGATGTTTCACTGAACCGTTTTTGTGCTGAATCTCTTTTTTTAAAGCAGCGTTTCTTAGGTCTGAGTGGAGCTTTTCAGCGAATAAAGACGCGATCGCAATAACCTTTCGCTACCCGCCGTCATTCCACCCGGTGTGGAAGAAGTAGGTCAGCGTGTTGGCAGCAAACCCCTCGGCTCTCCGGCCTTCCTGACCTACTTCTGCCACCCCGTCAGGCCAGAAGTCCCAGCGCTGTCCACCGAGCCGAGCCGCTCCACAATGAGCTCTAATCCCCACAAAAGCCGCCGCCGTCTGACATCTACGTTACAGAGTCCGTCCTGGTGACCACGTCGGCGTCTGATCGCTCCAGAAAGCGTCTGTTAAAGGAAGGGAGGGTGGCAGAGACGCTGACAGCTTGAAGTTTGAGCTGCTCAGACGTTTAGAGGGAACGCTCCTCTTTTCTCCTGAGCCTCAGCGTTTCACTGACCTTGGATCAGAGGAGATCCGCTCCGTTTCCTGAAGCTGCACCTCGCTTATGGGCGGAGACGTCAGACGGTGACTCATCGGCCAAAAAGGGAAGCTGAAAGGTTTCTCCCCTCCAAATTTTTCCATGCTCAGGTATTGGAAAGTTTTCTTAATGGTGGGGGGTAAAAAAAAAATCCAAATTACAAAGAGGTAGTTTTGTTTGTAGCTGGCTTTTAATGACATGCAGTGAAAAGTAGCCCTTCTGTAACAAGCGGTGCTGCTTACAGAGACATCTGGCTGTATAAAGTGTAAAAGCTGCTGTCTTGGAGCCGTGGAAAGGGATAAGAGCTTTGCTAAAGTATTCACCCCCCCCTGGCCTCGAGCACAAACAAACTTTAATTGGTTTTATTTGGATTTTCTGTTTTTAGAGCAACCCAAACGGAGCCTGTGACAAGTTTTGGCTCCCGTCAACCTTCCCACGAGCTCTGAGCCGTCGCCCTGCCACAGGATGCCTCCGCCTCTTTGTTTGGGTCACTATAGCAACGGCACGGGAAGCGGCGCATTACTGCTGCTCTGTCTGTGTTTACCTGGGAGTAGGTGGCAGCTCAGGGCGCACGTCTGCTCATCGTCTCCGCAGTGTTGGCCCACGAACGTTCAGCTGGAGCCTGAGTCTGTTTCCGGTGATCTAAAAGCGTGTCGGCGAAGATGTTCCGAACTTTTCCTCCTGATTCAGTGTCGAGTCGGTTCATTCAGAGAAGATACGAAGACAATACAGACATTTTAGGCATCGGAGAATAATCCAGACTAGGAAGTTTACAAATGGCTACTCGGGCGTCTGAGTTAAATATAACACAGTAACGGCTTTGAAACAGTTAAATGTGAACAGTCACTTAAATAATTGTGTGAATCATCTTCGCTTATGTGTCTGTTGTGTGATAAAAGATCGTCTATTTAAACCAGTCGGACTGAATCTGACTTTCACTCGTATTTCCGTCCATTTCTTTATCAAGCTGACTGTATTGTATGGAGTTATTGGATTTAATTGGTTTAGCAGGACTCCTGTATACTGAGAATATGTGGAGGTGGGATGGAGCACCAACCAATCAGGCAGATTTTGTCTTTAAACTATAATGTTTAAGACTTTTAATGGTTTGGTTTTCATGTAAACCGTGACAGTTTGACCCATAAAGTATTAACCTAGCTCTAAATCTGCGGATGGTTAATAAAGGTTCTAGTTTTCCTTGTTCAGAAACAAGTGGGCGGGTTCTTCTGCCGGCTCCCGTCCCCATCAGTGACACGTTTGCCCCTCCGTCACCGGCAGGAAGCCGATTCGTCCCGGTTTCCTGACATTAGACTCGTGTAGCGGTGACGTTTCTGATGAGTCACCTCCGCAGCTTTAGGAGCTGCAGTCTGACCGCATCACAGAAAAATGACCCTTTCCACGTCTCAGTGCGTCTCCAGGGTTCCCAAGGATCCTTAAAAAGTCTTAAAAGGCATTGAATTCTGTATTATAAAACTAAGGCCTTAATTGGCATTAAAATGTCTTAAATCAGTCTTTCTTAGGTCTTAAAATTGTTACCAGGTCATAAATAGGATTTTATTTTTGTAATCCTTACCAAACGGTAAAATAATTGACACAATTATATTTTTTTTTTAATTTACCGAATGGCTCAATGTAACCATTATTGGTTCCGTCCCGATAGTGGAACCAATAAAAACTGCTGCAGCCGGATCATAGCTGCGAAAAAGAGTTGGCACTGGTTATGTTGTGGTTTTAAAAACTGATTTACAGTTTATTTTAGTAGGGAACAAAACAAAGTTTGTGAATTCAGTTCAGTAGTTGTTAAAAATATATCTGTAATTTGTGTGTGTTTTTTTTTTTTTTTAGCTTTCTTCCTATATGGAATGTTTTTCAAAATTTTAAACATGTCTACTGGGCCAGAAAATAATGGTTTATGTTAAAATAAACATTTGGGTGAAGTTGTCACAGCCAGGTTTGTCTTGTTTATCTTGAAGTTGGTCTTAACTTTTTATTTCAAGTGGCATTAAAAGGTCTAAAAAAAGTCTTGAATTTAACTTGCCTTATGCTGTAGGAACACTGGTCTCCTAGCTAAGGTCTGGTACAAACTAAATAAAATGAAAGTGGACTCTGACTCTTCTTCTCTCTCTCTCCGCAGGTTCCTTCTGCAGAGTCTCGAGGATTTGGACTCCAGCCTGCGGAAGCTCAACTCGCGTCTGTTTGTGATCCGGGGCCAACCCACCGATGTCTTTCCCAGACTTTTCAAGGTGATTGGATGCCTCCAGGCGCGGCGCTCCGTCTGTGGAAGCCCTGAACGTTCAGCTGAGCTCTGTTTTCGCAGGAATGGAAGATCACTCGGCTGTCTTACGAGTACGACTCCGAGCCCTTCGGGAAGGAGCGAGACGCTGCCATTAAGAAGCTGGCCTCCGAGGCGGGCGTGGAGGTGACGGTTCGCATCTCCCACACCCTCTACGACCTGGACAGGTGAGTCGTTAAGCTCAGCTCATGCCTCAAACACAGTCCTGTCGTTCTCATTACTGTTTATCTAAAAGAAAATGTCTCTGGTCATCAGGATCATCGAGCTAAACGGGGGTCAGTCTCCCCTCACCTACAAGCGGTTCCAGACTCTCATTAGTCGTATGGATCCGGTGGAGCTACCAGCCGAGTCCATAACAGCCGAGGTGATGGGGAAATGCGTCACGCCGCTGTCTGAAGACCACGACGACAAGTTTGGGGTTCCCTCCCTGGAGGAACTGGGTGAGTGGTGAAAAATCTCGTGAAACCGGAGAATTGATGGCTTGAGAAATGAAGGTGGACCTGAAACATTCTCTTTTTGTGAACTTTCAGGCTTTGACACTGAAGGTTTGTCTTCAGCTGTGTGGCCTGGAGGGGAGACCGAAGCCCTCACGCGACTAGAGAGGCACTTGGAGAGGAAGGTCGGTGAAATCGTCTCTGACTTAGTCCAGCTTTCAGCTTAACCGTTGGTGCTTTTTTCCGTTTCTGACTCTGGCTGGTTTTATCCATCAGGCGTGGGTGGCCAACTTCGAGCGTCCCAGAATGAATGCCAACTCGCTGCTGGCGAGCCCCACCGGCCTCAGCCCCTACCTGCGCTTCGGCTGCCTCTCCTGTCGCCTCTTCTACTTCAAACTCACCGACCTCTTCAGGAAGGTTTGTTGGCACCATGATGCTTCTGTTTTCAAAGTATAAAAGCGAGGGGGACGTTACAAGTTTTAGTGGTACTTTCAGTTCAGTTAGCTCAATTAATACGCAATCATGAACCATTTACACCCAAGTAAAAATTATAATTTAAACCCAGTATGACTTAGAAAGTCCAGCCGACCTTTGCAGCAATCCCTCATCCTCAAGCAAGCATGTGGCAACAGTAAGAAGGAAAGTCCATGAGAAGAATCAGCCTCTGCACACCGGCTGGGGGTTGAAGGGATGAAGGGCCAGGGGTACTTTCCATTAAAAAAAGATTAATCTCCATCAGTGTCTTCATCTAAGGAAATAGCATAACTAAACTCATTTCCACCGATCAAAACAAAAACAACAGAGGGTCAATACACTGCAAAAACGGATCTAAAAACAAGTAAAATATTCTTAAAGTTAGTCTATTCGTCCTTGATTTGAGCCAGTAGATAAGATTATCTGTCAATGGAATGAGTATCTTTGCACCTAAAATAAGATAATTAGACATCCTGCTCTTGAAATAAGATGATGGAGAGGAATTGTTCCTATTTTAAGTAGAAAACTCTCATTCCATTGGCAAATCATCTTATTTACCTGCTCAAATCAAGGACAAATACACTCATTTTAAGAAAATTTTTACTTATTTTTAGTTCTGTTTTTGCAGTGTAGCTTCTTCCCAAAACTGGCCAGGAGTACTTTCTATAGGAAAGAAAAACAAGACAAGGACAGTTCCCACAGTTTTCTGGTAGAAAAATCTCCATCCATGACTTCATCCTGGAATGAAACGCAGAAGAAGACGTGCAGTTGGTTCCAGGAACGTCAGCAATAGCCTGACCAACTGCTTTGAATTTGGAAAAAGGGACGACTAAATATAAATATTCAGGCCAGCAAGCTGCTCAAATAAATTAAAAGGACGCTTTTCATGACGGTCGGTTAACCTTCTGGTTAGTTCAGTTTTTAGACGGGTTTGTTGAGTCAGTGTCGCTGTTTTTTTTGAAACGATTTAAACTAAATGATTAAACCCTAATGTCCGACTCCAGGTGAAGAAGAACAGCTCCCCTCCTCTGTCGCTGTACGGCCAGCTGCTGTGGCGCGAGTTCTTCTACACGGCGGCCACCAACAACCCCTGCTTCGACAAGATGGAGAGCAACCCCATCTGCGTTCAGATCCCCTGGGACCGCAACCCCGAGGCGCTGGCCAAGTGGGCCGAGGGCCGCACGGGCTTCCCCTGGATCGACGCCATCATGACGCAGCTGAGGCAGGAGGGCTGGATCCACCACCTGGCCCGGCACGCCGTGGCCTGCTTCCTGACCAGGGGAGACCTGTGGGTCAGCTGGGAGGAGGGCATGAAGGTAGGCCGGCGCCCGCCCCACGCCTCTCCGTGCAGCGGGAGGTGTCGCCGAGCGTCTCTGACCGCTGCTGTTGTGTCGTCAGGTGTTCGAGGAGCTGCTGCTGGACGCCGACTGGAGCGTCAACGCCGGCAGCTGGATGTGGCTCTCCTGCAGCTCCTTCTTCCAGCAGTTCTTCCACTGTTACTGCCCCGTCGGGTTCGGCCGGCGCACCGACCCCAACGGCGATTACATCAGGTACCGCCGCCGTTCACGGTTGTCAGTATCTTACCTCCCTGGATGCGGTGAAGCGGCACAGCCAGAGTAACGAAACGCTCCACTTTCCCTCTTGTTTCCACGTCCGCTCAGGCGTTACCTGCCCGTTCTGAGAGGATTCCCGGCCAAGTACATCTACGACCCGTGGAGCGCTCCGGAGGCCGTGCAGAAGGCGGCCAAGTGCATCATCGGCGTGCACTACCCCAAGCCCATGGTGAACCACGCCGAGGCCAGCTGCATCAACATCGAGCGAATGAAGCAGATCTACCAGCAGCTCTCCTGTTACAGAGGCTTCGGTACGGACATTTCAAATCTGATACGCTTCTGTGATAAAACATTTGGATTAAAACGGATCAAGCTTAACGAAAAACACCTGATTTCATCTGTTTGAGTTGTTGACTATTTTATTTTTTAATTTTTTTTATCTTCAGGCCTTCTGGCTACAGTTCCATCCAACTCTAACGGGAACGGCAACAACGAGACGTCCTCTGACGTCATGGCGTTCCCCGCCAACGCGTCGCCCCACGCTGCAGCAGGTAACAGAGACGAGATCCCATCCTCTCAGGCTTCAGGCGGCCACATAACGCAGACTTTGTTCAGTTTGAGTCACGTTGTGCAGCTCAGCTAAGCGTGTTTTGGTGTTTTCCTTTGATTTTTTTCAGCCTATCAGATGCCGGTACATTCGCAGGGAGACTGGCAGAGTGGCATGATGATGTACCTGCAAGGGGATCCTGGGAACGGCACACACAAGCAGGGTAGGGATCACACGGCACGCCCACAGCTTCTGCAAACCGGATTTTGTTTCATAATCATCTGTTTGTCATCCTAATTTATTCCTCTGATTGTTTCGTCTTTCTGAAGTTTCGAGTTACGCTCCGGCTACCAGCATGATGCGTTACACTCAAAGCAGCCCAAACGTTCCTGCCCTGCAAAAAGGTACAAACCAAATCCCCAGCACACGAGAATCCACAGCAACATGTCTATTTTAGATGCATTATGATGTGGTATTTCTGCACTGTTGTAGTGTAGAGCTGGTCTCTAAATGCTTGAGGTCGTGCGTTCACTTTCTAAATGCTACGTTTTTGTTTGTGCTAAGCAGCGGAGCACCATCCCGTCACACAGACCAGCGGGAAACGGCACAACGAGGACTCTGGCCACGGCCGAGGCTCTAAAGTCCAGAGACAGAGCAACCACTGAGAAGTTAGTGTCCAATGTGCTTCACACACACACACACACACACACACACACACACACACACACACACACACACACACACACACACACACACACACACACACAGTGGGAATACTGGGATAGAATCAGTTCTGCTTTTAAGATGTTTTGTGACAGTCCTGGATGAAATGGTCATCCACAAAAATCTATTTCTTCATTAGGAAGTTAAAACAACCACAGGTTACTGAAAATGAGCTCATTTAAAGTAGGAATCTAAGATTTTTACTGATCGCCAGTTTATTATTTCTTAGAAAAGTCTTGATTACTCAGATCTAAAGATGCAAATGTGGCTGAATGGAAATATAGTCAGATTCAGTGCATTTGAGATCTTTATAAACATTGATGTTTTCAAGCCTTTGTCTGTTTAATTATGAGGATTTTCTGCTGGCAGCGAATGAATACATGTTTAAGATTAGAATATTACATCAGATGTGTAAAAAGAAACATATTTAATGAAGAAATGCAAATTTTATGGAATAAATGTTTAAAAAATAGCATGTTAGTCTCATCTGAACACATTAATTTATTGAATATGAATTGGTAGAAGACATCTTTAGCAGGTTGTAAACAGTGTTTTCAGATCAGACTCGGAGTCGGTTTTATTGCCTGTAAACATGTTTAACCAGAAAACCACTTTACCCATCCATCCAGTTTTTATACACAGTTTTCTTCTTCTTTGGTCATCATGCCAAAACTGTTTTATTTCATGTTAGGATAAAACGGAATCATCCGAGTTTTCCCATGTCAGACATGAGCTCTAACGTTTGAAAGTCTTAGAATATGGAATAAATACTCCAAGGTTTAAATTTTCAATTGGTTTAGTTGACTTTATTTATTTATTTTTTTAAAGAAATCACCCAAACCCAACAGGAAGGAATCTGAAGGATGTCTGTATTTATTTTCCAGGTGTTTCTGCACGTTCTCCTTCATATTGTCAGCCAAATAAAAGCAGACACTAAGGGACTAAAGGTTTACCTCCAGCACCGCAGTGTTGCATGAATGCACCTTCAGGAGGATTGAATGCGCTCGCACACATCCCCCGATTATTAAACAGACTGTGGACTCTGAGGACGGCACGGCCCGGACGGCACGGCCCAGCCAGCGCCGCCGGGCTGCAGCGGCCGACTCACTGGGCTCGACTCTCTGGGCCCGCCTTTGGGTCATTATTGGCAGCGACAAACATCCTCGTGTATATAATAAATTTGCAGCTCTCACAACTTGTACATATTTGGATATTTTATGTATGTTTTCTCTCCTTGTGTAGCCACAAACTCATTGATATATTTTTGATATGAGAAATCATCATGGATGAATCTTTTGTTTGTTGTTTTATTTTTGTTTTTTGATAGTTCTCAGTAAATAAAGAATTTTAAAAACTGACTGTACGGGGGAAAAAAAAGACATCCAGAAAAAGCTTCTGTGTTTTCTAACCATCATTTTCAACAAAGCTTGTTCTTTTTTTTTTTTTTTAACCACCTATTGTAAACTTACAAGTGTTTTGGTTGGCCTCAGTACTTGTGGATGTGTCTCATTCCTTTCCATCGTGGAGGCAAAATAACATTAACCATCTTGTTGCCCTTCTTAGTAACTTTGGAGAAAAAAAAAACAAAGAGGACTAAAACGCCTTTCCAATCACAGTGACTTCCCTGTAAAACCCTTAATAAATAAATGTACCACCAACCAGACACCGGCGTATTCATTTGAATGTGATCTTCACCTTGCACATATGAGTTTCCATGTGTTTAGAGTTTGTAACCGAGGCAGTTTAGCATTTGATCATTTTTATTTGCTGCTCATTTCCTTCTCTCTGCAGCTGGTTATATTGCATGCTCAGTATGAGGGATTGCTGCAAAGCCATCAACAATGCAGACGACTGTCCACTGTGGCTCTACGCTCTTTCAGGAGGAGTGAATGCTGCTTGGAGAGACTTGATGTAATCTGCTGGGTTTCCTTAGAGAGGAAACTTTCTGACCAATCTGTATGATTTGATTGAATTTGACTTTGGAAAGATGAAATGCCTTGAGATGACATGTTTCATGAATTGGCGCTATGAGTAAAATTGAGTTGAAAATTGTATTGAAAAGGCAACAATGTCAATTTTGGCAATTATAGTTGGCCCAGTTTTTACTTATGGGACAGATGTCGGTATGTTTAGTCTGTACTGATGCTAAGGTATTGTTCACCTCTATTTCAGGTGGGTTGTACCATTTCCACAGTAATTAACCTTTTTTTAAAAAGAAAAAAAAACATCTTTTGTGACTTGTCAAAATGCCGGCAGTTGCAGTTTCAGCAGCAAAGCAAAGGAGTCACGGTTAAACGTTGAGGCAGTTTGCAACTGTTTTCGCTCCAGCATTTGTTGCAATTTATTAATTTTTTTACATTATTGGATTACAAGTCCAATATATCAGAATTTCTTTTTGTCAATCTGGTTTTTCTCAAAATGACCATGTTGTGAAGCTGTGAAAGTCTAAGAACAAACGGCAGTAAAGTCAAGGCAGATTGCTGTGGTTGCCTCCAGAGAAAAGCGTGACGCTGTCTGCTCTGCGTCGCAATGAGAAAGAACAGTCTTCAAAGAACAAGAGTCCAGCCGGCCACACACAAATGTCTTCTAAGAAAAGAGCTCTCAACAGATTTGTGCTGCCACCAGTGCAGAGCTTGTGAGACACAGGCAGCCAATCTGCACACACCGGGAGATAAAAACCTTTGGTCAACGTCCAGATGCCCCAGTCTTCAGGAGATTCAAGGACAGAAAGTAAAAGACGGGCAAATACTTTAATGAATCCAAACAGTTATTTTAGAAAACTGACCTGAAGAATGTTGGAGGCTGCATTGTCAGGAAAAGCAGAAGGAAACAAGACAGTCATATCTTTGCACTATGATTTCAGGTCATATTTAGCATTTATTTGGCAATGGCAGCCATGCAGAGTTTTTTTTTGTTTAAACCAGTCCAAAGATATGAAGGGCATGAGGTAAGGTCCCAGCAAAGCCAGAAAGGTTAAAAGTTATAGAGCTGCATTAGCCAAATAGCAGCAACGTAAAAATGTGTTTTATTATCAAGAGGTTAAATGTTAGGTGGATATATTTATCCTTTATTTATGCAAAAAAAAAAGAAAAAGCTCAAGCTCAGTTACAAATAGACGCAGAGCCTCTCTGAACAGTTTTATGAATCCTGGCACAGATTCCTACTTGTTTCCAGGCCTGGACTTTGACTGGACCATTCTAAACACACAAGAATGCGTTGAACCAAACCTCTACTTCCAAGTTTACAGCCGCCGTTCAACCAGAAGGGGAACGTAAATACTCTAATCTGCTTCGCCATCTAGGCAACAGAAAAGCATCCCCAAAGCATCATGCAGCCTCCAGCGTGTTTTGCAGGGGACAAGGCGTGTTAGTTTTCTCCCAAATGTCGCGTCATCTTAAACGCTGGGCAGAAAAAGCTCTTCTCCCACATGCGGCGTCTGTATCAAAGCTTTTTTTTTTAGACTCATCCGGATTCTCTTTAATCCTCAGGTGACGTCTGCACTCGACTTTACTTAGGTGTGTCTGAACAAAGGGGGCCGAATACAAACAAAGGCTACACCTTTTAGATTTTTATTTTTTTAAAGCAATATAAATAAAAAACATGCATAGTGTTTGCTCCAGTTTTCATTCCTGCTCTACTTTGTGTCAGCCTATCACTTAAATCCCAATATAACACATGGAAGTGAGCGGCTCTGTGGCAAAGAGAGAGATCAAGGCCAAGGCTCTGTATATTAAGTATAATTAATGTTTTGCACATGTTTTCTGAAGTATAGCAGCCTAAACACTGCAAAAAGGGAAGCAAAAGTCACATTGTCTTGAAATTAATGTATTTTTCCTTGATTTAAGCATGTAAATAAGACTATTTGCCAATGGAGTTAGTATTTTGACCCCTACAATGACATAATTAGATATCCTGCCCTTGAAATAAGATGATGGAGATGAAATATTCACATTTTAAGTGCAAAAATCTTATTCCATTGGCAAATAGTCTTATTTACCTGCTTAAAATCATGGAAAAATACATTAATTTCAAGAAAATTTGACTTACTTTTAGTTTCCTTTTTGTAATGAATAAGTTAAGGTCCCAGCAAAGCGAGGAGGTTCCATCAAACACCAGCAGCATGTCAGGCTAAAGTCTGACGAAGGCAACAAGGAGAAGTGTTCATTCCCATCAGCTAACATCTTTCCAGACGCTTGTAAGACGGGAGTCCTGTGTGCGGTCGGGCTCCTCACTCCTCAACGGTCCTGAGCGGAGCTACGGGGTTAAAGAGCGGCCTCTGCTGCCTGAGGTTGAGCTTGGCGTAGCTCGTCTCGAAGTCCTTCTTGGTCCCCACGATTACGTCCAAGCTGCCGGAGCGCACGTCGTACCCGTAGGAGGCCAGCTTCTGGATGCGGTACAGCACGATCTGCGTGGTGAGCTCCAGCACGTTGGGGGACTCCCTCACCTGCTCGGTGCGCACGCCGGCGTCCATCAGCCCCTGGAAGCGCCCCGCCAGCGTCGGCAGCGTGTAGTACAGGACGGCCGGGCAGCGGATCACGATCTGCTTCAGTTCGTCCTCGGAGCAGCTGAGGGCGCCCTGGACGTAGGCCAGCGCCTGCTGCATGGCGTCGGGCTTCAGCTCGGAGATGGAGGCCCTGAGGCTGGACACCAGGCTGAGGAGCTCCTCTGTGCTGAAGCCCCGCTCCCTCAGGAAGCCCAGGCTGTCCCTCCAGGCCTCAGCCGGACGCAGCAGAATGTACGGGTTCTGACTGAGCAGCTTCTGCAGCCAAACCCGGAGGTTTCCCTCGTCCCCGCCCAGGTCCAAGTAGGTCTCCCTGAGGGTGTGGATCACCTCCTGGTTGCTCTCCACGGGCCGGCTGAAGCTCTGCGGCGCGCTGGCCATCAGCTTGCTGATGATCTTCTTGTTGAGGCGAAGGCTCTGGAGGTACAGGATGTTGGCCCGCTGGTTGCCGTGGTGGCTCACGGTGAAGAAGGAAGCCGGGAACTTCTCAACGATGCCCATGAGGGCCCGCCGGTTGGGACACACCGACTCCCAGAGGTCCCGCTGGGCCGCCACGTCCTCCGGGCGACACAGCACGGCCTCGGGGTGGGTTTCGAGGATGTGGGCGATGGCCGCCGCGTCCGCGCCCATGTCCCTCAGCAGGTCAGCCGTCTCGCACACGTAGGCCGGGCTCTCGGACAACACCCAGCCCCTCAGCTTGCGGATCTTCCGTATGTCCACCGACAGCTCGTACAGCGAGTCGACCGTCTGCTGGTTTTCCTCTCGCTTGCCGTGGGGGGTCGCCGCGGAGGTGAGGGAGGCAGACGGGGGCAGGAGAACCCTCATCACCTGGCAGGAGGCGCACAGAGACGCAGCGGTGACGCGAAGCATCGCGGTGGATCTCTGCACGGGAAAAACAAAGATTCGTGATTACTAAAGCCAACCTGGACACACCGGCCCCAGGGGGAGACGCGGTGGGAGCACCGTGCCGTGGGGTTTACCACATTTTGGCACGCAAAGAGAAGCTGGTAAGAGTTGACAGGAAGATGCTTCTACAAAGGGTTGACCTCTAGACTGGGGCCAGAGTGCCTGTAGGACCGCTCCTGGCCCCTATTAAAGCCCCCGTACTGAAGACATAATACTGAATAAATTTCTTCTGATGATGTGCATGACACAGAAACCGTAACCGATTGTCCCCTTAGACCAATTTCATCTTTTTTTTTTTACCTTTAGAATTTTACTTTAACAATGATGTAAAAATTGAGGTGGCTTTTAGCTCCGGCCATATCGAGATAGGATCACAGTCTTCATCTGCTGGATCAGGGCTGAGAAACCTGCAATTCCAGAGCCACAAGTGATTCTTTGGCTCCCTTAATATATTAAACAATGACATACAGGCCTTGTTTTTTTAATGCCCCCATGTATAAACACTGGCCCCACCTGGTGAATTTGGTCTAGAACCGTCTACTGGTGTTGACTCAAGCAGCTGAATACAAATGCAAGCCACACTTTTCAGATTAGTGTTCGTAAACAATAGAAATGAAACATAAACTGTTTTCCCTCTACTTCACACTTTTATACTTTGGGTTGGTCTATCACAAAAACAAAATAAAATCAAAATGAGGGTGGTGAATAGTTTTAAAGAAATTATGTGTAGAACTTGTTTTTCACAAATCCTAGATATCTTATTATTTAATATACATATGTGTAAGAGCTCCCATCTCGTTTGTGCCTTCGTGGTGCATGCGTTCATTTCAATGGACATAAAGATGGAGATACAGGTGCAGTAATCACAGTTATGACCGCTGTCATCCACATGTGAGGTTACATGTGACCGTGTTATGTATCATAAACGGCACCGGGGCCGCAGCTGCTAAGCCACAACACGGACATGAGTGACTGCAGCTAACAAACATTTACCGCTACACGCCGTTAAATTACATAAAATGAACGATAAGGTGGGTTATTTTACCAGCTTTGTGGGGGTTTCTTAGCTGTGACTCCGTTGTCATTCCCACTGCTCCGCTTTCATAACGCTGCTCAACCCTGTGGGCGGGGCTTAGGGAGGCACGTAAGAGCTACGTGACCAGGAAGCGCACTCGGACCGCAAGGCTCGCAACCGAGCCGACTCCGTGAGCCGATTCTTTTGGTTGAACTGTGGGACAAATTCCCGTCTGAGAGGATATTTCATACAATATATTAATGCAGTTTGGAGATCACTGTGAGCGATAACTTCGTTAAATAAATCCACACAAGCTAGAATGAGTCATACGGGAAGAGGTATTTTTGAGTCAAAGGAGTCGACTCTTTTGGCTAAGTTCACATAGAAGATTCGGTTTTGTGCATCGAAAAGCCTCTGAAGTGGACCTACAATTGCGTAAAAGAGAACGTGTACAATATTTATAGACGTTAACGAAGGAACATTCAACTAAAAACCTAAATATTGTTAAAATCTCTGAAAAGTAATACGGTACATACTAAATATTGTCATTAAAATAGTCTTTGTCAAGTAAAGTTACCCTGCATTCAGAGCGCTCAAGTTTTTAAAATATAATGAGAAGGAATTTGATTGGCCATCACATAGAACGGAACCAGCTGGCACTGATTGGCAGGAGCTTTAATCTGGGTTCCGTGTCTGATTGTAGCCTATGGCAGCCGTCTTTGTTTATGCGTCCAATACTTTTTTTCCCCTAAATGTCATTCTCTATCATTACACACCATTTATGGATAAAACATTATGGGATTTTTTTTTTCCTGCACGTGTGGTCTGAATGTATTGTTACCGGCATAAGGTAAACATTGACTAAATTTCACCTTTAGAAATATATTTACTTAGACACTCATTTTGCCCTTTGCATACATGATAGTGCCAGTGTGTTGTCACATAGTTATATAAAGCCACACATTTTGGTAATTTATTCATCTGAGGGGGTGGGTTGTGAGCATAGGCTTGTAAATTTTTATTCATATATAAAACAGTCAGCAACAAGATAGCTATAAAACATGTCAGAAGGAAATGGAAAAACGAAAGTCAGCTAAAGAATGGGACAAAACAAATGGATTAAGGGCATGCTGTTTAAATAAAATTCTTAGACTAAGTTAATTTAGCTCATTTTTATTTTTACTGATTTCCTGTGTTTAAATATACATTATTTCCTTGAAGGAGTGTGTCTGACTACAGCCCACTGGAGCAACTACTTTCCCACCAAACGGAGACATCAGGTTTGTCAAAAGGTAGGATAGCACACCAAATGATAAAAATGTAAATACATCATAAACAATTATTGCTCATTAGTTACTGCCAAACAAATTTTTTGCCATTGGACCATAAACAAATGCCTTTCAAGTAGTCAAAAATATTTTTTTTTATGGTAACGTACAGTAGTGATTTTTAGCACTCTTGTGGGTCTGGTTTAAATTCTATATATCAGAAGAAATTTTACATGCAGACATTTGAAAAGAAAAATAACAACAAAATAAACCCCAATAGTCTTAAAACTAATTCTGTAAACATGGTTATATGATGTGTGTTTTATGCTCATGGAGTATAATAATTTAGGCGAGGGTAAAAATTTGCTAATATGATGCTAATTATCATTTTCCACTTCTTGTAGACCAACTTCAGTATAAAAT
The DNA here is from genome assembly GCF_011125445.2 of Fundulus heteroclitus. Taxonomy (NCBI): domain Eukaryota; kingdom Metazoa; phylum Chordata; class Actinopteri; order Cyprinodontiformes; family Fundulidae; genus Fundulus; species Fundulus heteroclitus. The sequence goes on from NC_046377.1 coordinate 18,076,189, forward strand.
ACGTTTCCATTTTTTCCCAACTTCACAACACCATGATTATGTTAACTGATGAGTTTGAACATAGGCATGACCCAAATTTTCTATCGTCATCCCGCTGTTAATATTCCTGCATATCTGAATAAGAAATTACCCAAATTAGACTGTTGAGGTTATAAAACTGCCTGCATTTTAGTGAAGCACCTAACTTGAGGTGAGAACGATCTTGCTATATTTTCTCGAGTAAGTTTTGAGTAAAATCTTTGGCTACTCTGCTCACCGTGAGCAGCTTGATGAAACAAAAAATGCGACAGACACAGACCTGCAGTTTATGTCAAATGGAGACTTCTTGTTTGTTCACAAGCTTTGTTGTTTTAATGTTATTTTCTATTAACTCAGCCTAGCTCGGAGGACAAGTGAATATACAGTAGGTCTGAGCGGTGTTACTGGAAGTTGACACCGAGCTTTACTCTGTTCAAACATATATGAATTAACTGCTGTAATTATTGGTTTTAAAAGTGTTATGTTGAAATAATTAGATATAGATTTATTATTTAATTTTTTTGGCTGGAATGTTTACATTTTTTTTTTAACGCTGGAGATAGGCACCAGCAACCCCCGCGACCCCATGAGGGATAAAGCGGTTCGGAAAATGGATGGATGGATGGATGTTTAATTTTTGGTTAAAAAATTTTATTTTAAGTATTCAAAATACTAGAATATGCACACGGTTTTATTTTTTCTAATCCATCATTGAATATCAATAAAATCAGACATGATCAGTTACTTAGTACTTGAGTAGACTTTTTACCAAAATTATTATTATTATTATTATTATTATTATTATTATATAAAAAGTTGAGCAACAAGTTAGTCTGAAGCCATGAAAGCACAAACTCATTGGAGACAAATGATGTTGTAGCAAGTGTTGACCACATGAGGTCGCTCTATATCCAAAGATACACAATGAATCATTTGATAGTTCCTGAAAGCAGACAAATACTCTGAAAGGTACGTTTTAAACTAAATAGCTCAACTTTTTAAAATGTTTGTTTGTAGCCAGGTTTTTCTTTAAGTTCTAGTCACACACGTAGAAGCTGAACAGCTCTGGATACTTTGCTCTCGTCATTTGCCGCCTGTCTCAGACGATAAACACAGTTGACCCTCGCCAGCAGCAACCAGCAGGGCCTTGAATGGACTATAACCACCTGCTGTCGTCATGTTTTACCAGTCCTCTCTGGGACGAGACTGGAAAGACATTAACATTTGCTTTGTTATCCTCTCAAGCCATAATTACCCCGCCTTCACTCAGACAGAGCCTGTCGAGCCTTACGCTGGGACTAAAATGTAATCCCCTGGAGATAATGCCGTGTCTATCGTGCACATTACTGTAGAAAAACATCAGGAGCGTAAGCCCAAGGAGGCACATGGATCAAGTTAATTAGGATTCCCAGACGCTGCAGAGCACCTGTTGCTGGCAGTCGGCTCCGTCCCTTTCCAGCCATGACTCAAGACTCGGGAACACTAAATTGTTGACGTCTTTTAAATGTCGGAGTGCGAGTAATTTCACTTTAATCCGCTGTGTGCTGAAAGCTGAAAGCCAGTCGGTGCAATTAACTCTTAATTACATCCCCAAGAGTGGAGCTAACGCTTGTACCTCACTGTTCTCACAGAAACCTGCATCGCTCTTTAAATGCTACATCAAATAACTATATATATATATATATATATATATATATATATATATATATATATATATATATATATATATATATATATATATATATATATATATATATATATATATATAGAGGTTTGGACACCTGAAAATTGGGAAACTATTGAGTGCTGATGTCGAATCACATTTTTTTTATTTCAGATACACATCTTACACCAACCTTGTTTTACTCACTTGCAAAAAATGTTAACAAAAATATTTCCTATCTGAATCACAACCATCTTTAATAATTGGTGTAAATCCATTTTGTTGAAATAACATCAGTGGGATGCTTCTAACAGCTCACATCTCAGTCAGTTGTGCTTCAGCTTTAATACATTTGTTTCCCGATGGTTTCACAGTTTTTAAACACCCTGGGTTGTATGATGGTGAGCTGGCCGGGTCCTCTGCAGGAAAGCATCCCCATGGCATGACACTTCCCCCTCCATGCCTAACTACTGGTATGACCTTCCTTTGCTGGGATGTATTTGTACTTACATTTGGACTTTCTCTGTTCTTGTGTCCGGATAATTGACTTTTAGAAGTTCAGGTTCTCTCTAGCCTTCACGTTCTTCTTAGAAATCAAAGGTTTGCTCCTTCAACACTTTCCCTAAAAGTTAAACCTGTGCAGCCTCTCTGGGCACACACTGTCATCTCAGTGAAATAAGCCTCCTGAGGGTCCAATCATGACAGTTTTGGGTTTTTGGAGACATCTTTTGGCATCTTGTTACCTGCTCCCAGGTCTATCACAGATAACTTTCTGTAAAGTTGAAACAGAGGATATCACCTAGGTTTTGAAACCTCTTTAAATAACTTATCTGACTCAGATGTTAGGACCACCTCCCTGAAGGCATCAGACGGCTCTCTCTGATGTTCACGATCACCTCAACAACCAGCAGCACACCAAACTTAATCTCTGAGATTTAAACAAAGCAATGTCCTAATTTATTCCTCACCAGAGTTTGTTTTATTACACTCCAAATAATTTTTTTTAACGGTATTTATTTTTACTTGAGTTTTTTTCAAGGATTGGTAAATTTTCTGTCAAATGTCCATACATCCAAATATGGTAGGAAAACATATAAAAGCTTTCATTGGGTGCCCTAATCTTTTTGCACGACTGTCGTCATTCAACATGTCTGAGGGCTAAAAGTTGACCAAAACACCCGAAAATCACCCTTCATCCATATTTTTCTGACCAAACCGTGGTGAAAATGTAATTAGAGGTAAATGCTGATGCTGGAAAACATGATGGCTGTAATTTCTCCCATCATTAAAATCCTCCTAAGTAGAGACGCACTTAAAGGCTTGCAGCACATTCTGGTAAAATAAGTTTTAAGCACCGCTTTGATTAGTGGCTTTTCAATTTAAAAGGAGAATTAGTGATTTTTTTCCTGTTTTCTTTCTTGGGAAAAAAAAATGCTGCAAAGGTTATTTTTTTTTCTCTTCGTCTGCTCTTTACCAGCTGCTTTCCTACATCTTTCAAAGTACGCATGCTATTTGTTCCGGAATAATCTCAGCGCTGCTTTGTGGGAGATCCGAGAACACATGTATGCGTGCATCTGTTGTGTCTCTGAAATAGTCCCTCGTTTTGTCCTTACAAAGGAATGAGGAGCCCTGTGGGGGTCGGTGCCGGCAGCAGGGGGCTCTTTAGGGGATAAAGTAGGGGAGTGTTTATGACAGGACTTTGAAGAAAAAATAGACTCCTCCATCTGTCTCCAAATCAGCCCTGCTGCTGACCCGCACCCTGGAGATCGCCGCCGCAGGGTCACATGACGAGTTGGAAACCTTTTAAAGCCTTCAACCTGCGGACCCGGACCTCCAGTCGTCTCCCCCGCCTTCACCACTCCAGCTGGTCCGCTTGGCTCCGAGGATCCAACATGTCAGACGCCGAGGAGAATGTGGAGGAGTACGAGGAGGAGGAGGAGAAGGAAGGGGATGAGAACGAGCACGACAGAGGGTCTAGACCACGGTTTAAGACCACCTACATCCCAAACATGGTTCCTCCAAAGCTCCCTGACGGAGAGAAGGTTGACTTTGACGACCTCCACCGCAAGAGAGTGGAGAAGGACTACAACGACCTCCAGACCCTCATCGAGCAGCATTTCTCCAGCCGTCGTCAGGAGGAGGAAGAGTTGCTCGCCCTGCGCAGCCGCATCGAACAGCGGCGGGCCGACAGGGCCGAGCAGCAGCGGGTCCGGGCGGAGCAGGACCGCGAGCGCCAAGCCCGGGTGGCAGAGGAGAGGTCGAGGCGGGAGGAGGAGGCCGCCAAGCTGCGGGCCGAGGAGGAGGCCAAGAAGAAGAAGATATTCTCCAACAAGTCCTTCGGCGGATACCTGCAGAAGGTCGACCAGAAGAAGGGCAAGAAGCTGACGGCCCGCGAGGAGAAGAAGAAGGTGCTGCTGGAGCGCAGGAAGCCGCTCAACATCGACCACCTGAGCCAGGAGAAGCTGGCGGAGAAGGCGCAGGACCTGTGGCAGTGGCTCCACCAGCTGCACGCTGAGAGGTTCGAGCTCGCCGAGCAGCTCAAGAAGCAAAAATATGAAATCCACGTGCTCCGAAACCGAGTCAGCGACCATCAGAGAGGCTCCAAAACATCCAAGACCTCCCGGGCGGCGTCCCGGGGTGCCAAAGGGAAAGCAGGCTCCTGGAAGTAGGCCCAGGGTCCACAACAACTGAGAAACTGAGGTTCTTTTCTGACTCTTTGGTGCAGATTCCTTCATCTGTAGAGCTTAGGAGACTGAGGGGATTCAAAGGAATAAATTTAACCCATTTTAGTATAAACTGTCTTTAAAAACAGCAAAAAGGATGTTTTCTATGTCCCTTTGGTCCATCCTACCATCCACTCATAAATTGTTCTGCATTAGATTTAATTATTTCCTCAAACTTTCCTAAATATGTTTCCTGACTGTTTATTGTTGCTACACTGAGGCTTGTACTTCCCATTAAACTTATTCATGACTGGCTGTTGATTCTTGAACCTTAAAACCTTTTGAAACGTTTCCTTAAATTTGGGAAGGGCAACGTCAGCAGGCCACAAAGCCAAACAGCTGCGGCTCAGTTCTTTTTTTTTTTTTTCTTTTTTTTTTTTTTTTTTACAAGCTAATTTCAGCTCATGGACTGAGGAGCAGTCTTAAGATGCAGCCACGTTTCCTCATCAATTGCATCATCATTGGTAGGTCCTGTTGGAAGCAACGCATGATTGCTTCTGCACAAGACAAATCATTTAACAAATACAGGTTATATAATCTAGTGGTATAAATCAAATATTAATTTAGTCAAAGTTCAGTTTACGCCAATTAAATCAGAACAGAAAAATCCTGAGTCAAACTGAGTCGTAATTTCTCCACTTTATCAATTTAGTAGAGCATTATTTAGCTATGTTTGTATAAAATACACTTTTAGCATTAAAATGTGTCCCTCCCAATATTATTCTTTCATCTCACACTACTATCATTTCTTTATAGTTTGCTCCAATTAGATTAATTTCTAATCTCTTATCTTTTCTCAATTAGATTAACTTCTAATCTCTTATCTTTTCTCTATTTCACCCTGGTGTTAAATCTTGCCCCCCCCCAACTATTTAAAACACCGATTTAAAAATCTAAACTATTAAAACATGACCCAGCATGAGGATTGGATTTTAAGGGAATTTCAGTTTTTTAGTTGTTTTAGAGAAAATAAATTAGGAACATATAAAAAAACCCCCAAAGATAATCAAGTTACAACAAAAAAATTAAAAGTGTTTAAGTGGAGGCTTTGTCATGAATTATGAGCAGAGGTTGGTAGAGTAGTGAGAAATGTTACTCTAGAGTAGAAACTACTTCAGTCCATTTTTTTATACTCCAAAGATAAAAGTACCCAATCAAGAAATTACTAAAATGTATTTGGTGAGAAGGCTACTCAAGTACTGAGTAAACATTTATAACTAATTTAATATTTTAAAATGGTGTAAACGGTCAGGTAAAAGTATGAAACTATGCACATATTCTGGTATTTTAGCGATTAACAGTTTTTTTTATACAAATAATTACAAAGTAACTAATTCAGCCAGAAGAAATACTTTTCTAAACAACGTTTTTTAACATAAAACCTATGAAATCAATCAATTAATGTACATTCAGTAAGTTAGGACAGTGCGAAGTACTTCTAGTTACAATATCTACTGTATGGGTACTTGACCTGTAAATTGCTCGATGAGCTCAGCAGATAGAAAATACCATTAAATACAGTATTTAATACATTAAATACTGTAGGAAAAGCGATACTTTTTCAACATATTTACTCAAGTAAAATTAAGAAGTACAGTAAAACTACTCCTAGTGATAAATGGAGCCTCCTACTCAAGGAAATGTGACTAATGTGACTAGTTACTACCCACCTCTGGTTGTGAGACATTTTGCCGATAGTCTTCATTAAAAAAAATCCATTGAATCATGAAGTAATCATGAACATAGCATCAGGTTTTGATCAAAACTTTGATGCAACGTCATATGGAAAAATTGCCTCGTACCACCATGACAAACAGATGATAGTATGGTTTAAAAGTTTTAGGTATTTTCTCTGCAACTGCAGGTTTTGACCACTAGATGACGCAAAAATTCTACTTTGTCAGCATTTAAATTTTAAACGATACAATCCCATGCATGACTAATAGTATTTATGCAAGAATACATTAAAATATTGCACACACAGCCAGTTGCTTTCTTTCTATTGCAGTTAACACAAATAAATAATAATAATAAAAAAAACGCTGTTTTAAATGCAGAAGAACAAAATTTTTTGGGAATAACACCCCTGTACGTAATACTCCTAAACATGTTTTTATTCAGACCCCTTAAAGTAGTAGTAACGCTCATATCAGATGAATGAGTGGATATCCCCCCCCCCCCCCCCCCCCCCCCCTCTTTCATGCAGTTTCTGCTCAGTTAACTGCTGCTGTGCCCTCATGGCCATAACGAGCCATCAAAGTCTGCCAGATGTGGCGGTATGCCCATCTGTTGCCATGGAGAAGGGGAGAGGCTGCTTCTGCAACCAGGTCTCTCTCATCCTCAGTCCATAGTGTGCAGAGACAAACAGAACATCAGCAGCCCCCTCGTGTTCTCTCTGAAGAACAAGATGTTCCCAGAAGTTAACAAGTTGTTTCTGGATGATGTGGTTGATCTCTGTTTTTGTTGTTGTGAAGGACATGGTTTATTTTTAGAAGAAAGCTGTTTGCACATGGGTTTAAAATGTGTCTCCCTGCATATGGAGGAGGGGGCTGGATGTTTTCACCCAGAACAGCGGCTGCAGGGTCTTCAGTGGGTGGGCGGCTGCCGTTGGCTTATTAAGCACTTAGACTGCTAGACAAGGCGTGCGCTGGATGATTGACAGTTCCTGGGCCAGACTTTTAACTCTGCCCGAACTCTTAATGACTCGTTCGGTTCAGATTGGTTTTTGGTTTTAATTAGGAGGAAGAGCTGCAGTCACATTTATTAGGTTTCCTGCAATTATGAAACAATTTGATTAATGCAACATTTCATTCAGTTCTGCAAAGTATATCCTGTTTGCATAATTAAGATGTGTAAAAAGCATAAATGTAGATTTTTTTTGGCCGTTCTGCGGTAGAATAATCTTAAACTGCAAAAATGTGGAAAAAAAACCTCTTAATTTGAATACATTTAAATGGTGGTGACAAAAAACATTATTTAAGCTTTGCATACAGCACAGTTGGTCTCCTGTAACATCTTAAGGTGTGACTGAGGGATATTTGACTATTCCTCTTTCTTTGTCACCCTGGATTATCTCCTATACTTTCTTCTCTGATGCTCAACCCTCGGGGTTTCTCTAAGTTATTTGTTTGTTTATTCCTGTAGAATGAGATGGTTAAATGTTGTTTCTGCCTGGTGAACCATTTGTGTTGTTTTGGCCTAATGTTTTGGGTCATTATCTAGTTGAAAGATTGAGTGGTTATCCTTTTTCAGTTCTTTTTTTCCAAGACCACCACAATCTTATAGAAAATGAAAATTTTTCTTTAAAAAAAGCTTATCATTTGAGGCGTTATAACCTAGTTCTCATGGGCTTTGGAAGAGAAATTGGACTTTCCCTTTACTGAACTGTCGGCTTGAGGTGTTTTTCTACAAACCCATCCTTGTTTTCACACCAGACCCATGTTTCCATTTGTGAAGCTTTTATTCTAACATCACTCACAAACAATTGGCTGGTGTGTAGGTTGCATTTATAGAATGGAGCAAAATACCACTTTTTGCTGCATTGGTGAAACTGAATTTATACCTCCTTGCTCACTGTGTGTAGTATTCTGAACATATTTTGGTCTTTATCCAGCCTTTTTTTCGTTTCATTTTATTTTTTTATTACTTTCATTGCTCTGATTTAGAGATGCAAAAGTTGAGGCAAGTAGCCATTTCCTGAAATCCATATTTTGAATTGTAAAGTTCATCATATCTGCCTTAATTCAGTGACAAGTTAACCTGTCTTTTCCATTTTAAGAGTAGCTAAAAGAAGTGGGTTATTGTGTCATTAATTCACTATGGAAACAGGAAGTTATTGATTACCAAATGCTAATTCATTGACACTCTGATTAACTTAAAGCATCAACTGAAGAAAACAATTGTTACATTTATTCTACAAGAATTGTGAGAGGTGCTGATGCACAGCACCGGTGATACTACAAAGAAAAGCTTTTCTTTAATGTGAGATTTTTTTCCCTGCAGAAATTTGTTCAAATTGAAGGCTGAATTTTACAAAAATCTTGAGATTAAGCAACTGCAATAAAATATTCTTGCAAATCTTTATTTCTGTTGCCAGTATTCCTGGAGGTTGCTGCTGTGAAGTTTTTCTATGTGAACTGTTACTTTAAAGTGGGTTTTCTTTAGAAAAGTGTCAAAGCTATTATGTCTGTACAACTGACAGATGAGTCAGGACTAAAACACAGAAGAAATCTAACAGATAATGATACAAAATCTACAAACAACTAAATAACATAAACATCAGTGAGGAAACGAGACGTAAAATTCAAACACCTAGGAATTATATCTGGTCACTGTTGCTATTTGCAGTTTTCTGAACATAGCCAGTAAGGAATGGATGTTTAACTTCAGTTTACAGAACCAGTTAAGATGCAGTTATATATTTAGTGCCTTGCAAAAGTATTCACATCCTTTACACATTTCATCTTTTTTATTAGATGAAACGGATGCATTTAAAAAATGTTTTTATAGACGAATACAAAATGGTTCATAACTGAAGTGAAATAATGATACATGTCCTATTCAATTTTTACAAATAAAAATCTGTACATTTGTATTCTACTTTGCACATCTGGGGAAAACCACCGACCTGTCCAGGGTGAAGCCCCAGCCCTGGACAGGTCGATGACCACTGGAGATGAGCACCAGTGGCCCTGCAACCCTCCACGGATAAGCAGGTGGACCATAAATGGATGGAAATTTTTCCCATTTTTCTTTACACAATAGCTCAAGCTCAGTCAGACTGCATGCGTAGAATCTGTGAACATTTGAGCTTTGACTTAAACCATTCGGTTGTAGCTCTGGCTTTTTAGGGTTGTTGTGCTGCTGGATTGTTAACTTGTTGAAGCCTGCTGGAAAATGCAGGCAGGTACAGAAAATGCAAGGTCCAGAGATGTATTATTTTGTATTTTGATTCATATTGAACCCAGTTTGGAATAAAAGCCATAAAATATACTGAACAGTTAAACTAAGCAAGTCCAGGTCAAATCACACAGTTGATTCAAATATAGTCCAGTAAAAAAAAAAAAAAGCCAAATTTAGACTTGCTAAGAATAAATTATTTATTTTCACCAGGGAAACTGTCAAATTGCATCTAAACTCTATTCAATTTTAATTCAATCCAACCATCCTGAGATTAAGACGAGATAAAATGCTTTTATGTCGATGCGTCTTTCACATCCAACAAAACTGCACCCTTGAGCCTGTAGAGAACAAATAAAAACAACATACATGGTCTCAACACACAAAACCTTCTTGATTGTCATTGCCTGATTTTAAATCACTCTAAACATTTACTCTTTTAGGATTACAAAAAGTCTACTTGCTAAATAACAGAATTGTCTGGTAGTGTAGAATTGATGTCTTAATGCCAAGCAGAGCCCAACAGATTTACTGATTTCGCCACAGTGCTCTGCTTGATTTATATATGCATAAAACTTTATCAGATTTTATTCTGGGACTATTTCATGTTCAATGGACACACAAATAGGAAGGTAAAGAGGAAAAATAGAAAAAGATGACACAAAATGCTAAAAGGGAGAAAAGGTGACAAAATAGAGGAGAGGAAAAGTAGAGAACAAGATAACATCCTCTGAGTCTGCTTCTACACCTGCAAAGAGAGATATAAAAAGGACAGCAAAACAAACAGACCCCTGTTCCCTGGATAGAACCAGCACTGAGAGCCTCCCTGAACGAGGAATTAATTTTTAATGGATTTATTTTGTTTGTGTCTTCAATGTCAGAAATTCACACAGAAGATTACTATGTCTTTAAAAAGTTTGAGAAACCCAGACGATTTAATGGATTTTGCACCGTTCTGACAGGTTAATTCAGTCAAATCGTGGTCGCTGTAAAACGCACTTCTTAATGTGATGTGAGGAAATCTGTTGAAATATCAGAGAAATGTGAACCTCCAAATTATCACAAAGGGCGGACTTATCAGGCAGTTGCAGAAGACTCCAACAGTCAGTTAAAAATAACTATTGAAGGCCTCCTGACTTGGAGGATTCCTTTAGAAAGCTTTACCAGAGCCTGACATGAGGCCAAGGGGTCAAACGGTGCAGCTGTGCAGGATGTAGAGTTTAATTTCTTTTTTAACATGTTGGCACAGTCTGGATTCCCTAACCTACCCATCTGTTGCTGCACTGCTACCCAAACATCAAACTCACAGCTAAATCCATTTTACATCTGCCAAAAGCTATAAAAAAATAATCTAACTGGAGTTTATTGAAGCTCTCGTTTGCAGCTACTTGTAGAAGGTTGTGCTTATTTTACACAATCTTTTTGCTTAAAGATATGCATCTGTATTCCTTTTAGTCCAATTAGTTTTGGTTATATAATGTGTAAAAAATGCATTTCTTTGTATTCTTATGCACCATTTTGTTTTCTTTAATAGAGTAATTCTCTTTAGGAACAAACTGAAATGACAACTTAAAAGAAAACAACTATGCACAGATTTGAGCGCGTTGTCTTGTTACAAATACACACAATCCCACAAAACGTCATTGGGGGAAACCAGTACAGGGAGATGTTTGTGCTTAGTGTCTCTTGTTGCCTTTGGCCTGTGGATGAATTGCTCCAGCCCAGAGATGTGGCTGTTTGGGTTTATCTGCAGTCTGCTTCATATTGAGGTGGGAGTTGGTAACGCTGAGGGGTATAAAGGAGATTTAGCCGATCCGGCAGGGCATTAATCTCTGTATACCATCTGAGCGTCCTGCAGATATTCAAGCCACAATCCCTCTGGCCATGTAAAGATTTGATATTGCCATGCATCTTATCAATGCTTTATTATAAACCCAGGGGAGGGAGTTCATCACTGTATATGTCAGCGTTGTTGTAATTTACAGTGTTTATGGGATTAATAGAATGCAAACTCATTCCTGATGTGCCAAAGCAACCTTCTTAGCTGAAAGCTCTGCTATCAAATGTCCTAATCTTAAAATACTCTTAAGGGTTGATAATTTAGTTAACATGCATTATGTCTTGAAAACAGCATAACTGGTAGTAATCTGTGTTTTTGATTTATCTCATGTTGGTCCAGCTCAATTAAAGGCTGTTTGTTGTGGTTTCAAACCATTTAGAGTCCAGCTGCAAGCCAGCTCTATGGATGGCCTTTCTGTTTGCATCTCTTTCTCATAGAAAGATTAGACTCTGAGCTTCCCAACCCAAAGTCTTCTGTCCTGTGAGATCCCGTCCATGAACACCACAAACTGGACCGCTGACCTGACGCAGCCACTTGGAGAACATGAACGTGGCTCTCCCCTTGGTTACATCAGACCAGAAAGCTCTTAAAAATAGCATTTTCAAACTGTTGGCTACTTATTAGGTCATGAAAGCTGCGTAAGTTAAAATAAATGTGTGGATATTATTCTACATTTATCTATAAACACAAATGTTTTTTTTTCTCTGAGGCTTAAAAATGTGTTTTGTCTATTAGAAAATTAAAATTGCATCCAGAAATTACAAAAGAAGAAACTAAGCTCAATATTCTTAAATATGAAATTAAAATAAATGGCTGTAAGCAAACTACCAAATGCTGCTGGACAGTTTCAGGGTCCACAAGTTTAGAAATTAACACTTTAAATTCCCATCTTGCTATATTTGACTATACTAGGAAGCTTGTTTGCAGAGATTTGTGACTATTTTTATTCCCCAACTCTGGCAAAACATCCCCAGGATGCCTTTGCCCACCTGTTTCATTTGGACTTTGGCTTTGTCTCCAGCTATGAATCACCGTAGCGCTGGATGAACCCTACCTGTGTCGGAATGAGCAGCCTTGGAAAAACGGCTGCATTTGCATTCACGCACACGTCCTCCGCTGGATGCTCTCTCTCTCTCTCGGCTGATTCATGACGACTCCTCCACCTCTGCGTGCCGTGTAAATCAGCAGAGCAGCTGGGGAGAGGCCTGATCTCGGTGACGCTTCTCCCACTAACCTGTTATTACGCCGTGTTCTTCCTGTCACTGCCAGCGCTGATGATAGGGCTGCTGCACACACCTGTTAGCTCCGACGAGAAGCCTTTTGTTTCTCAGAAAATGTCACAATGCCTTTTTAGATATATTTTAAAACTTATGGTGAAACTGAGCTGCATTAAAACCTTAATCAGCGTTGATCAGAGACAAGCAGAACAAAAAGGATCATGACGCTGCAGAGCAGATCTTGCGGCAATTAACTGAACAAAAGCAATAATATAATTGGGCAGTTTCAAATTATTCTGTCTTAAGTCTGTAAACACACATAAAGACATATTTAAGTATTATTCTTTAGCTTCCAAATGTGGTTTGAATGCAAAAAAACTATTTTTTTAAATTTTTGAAATCTATATGTACACTTTATTTCTTTGTGATTTGTCCCCTTAAATGACAAAAAACACGAGCAGTTGGAAGTTTATTCTTGCTTTTTAGTATGAACTGAATTCATTCAAAGGAAGCTAGATTTCTCAATCAAGACTAATCCGTTGAAGACGAATGAAAGACAATTAATTTGCTTTTACCCAGCGGAGAAACATCTGCATGGCCTCTTTCATCCATACATTTCCCCTAAGTTGCTTCTGTCTAATGTCTCATCAAGCGTGCTTCATAACGCTTTATCTCATCTGTGCTACTAATGGTTATAACCGGTGGTGCCGTAGACGCTTGAAGTTTTCTTCTGTTGGTGTTTTACGCAGTAGATCATGTTGTATTAGAAATAAATGTAACCTGATGGGCAAAGCGATACGGGAAACTTCACACTATAAACACATCAACATATCTGTGATGGACAGATGATGAGCGGCGTACAGACGATGGATAGATGGATATCAATATACTTCATAAGAGGCAAACAGAAAAACATATGAAAGGAAGTCAATTCAAATAGTCAAGAAAATGGTACATTTCACCAAATGCTCCCTTTTAACATTAGGATATGAAAGCATTGACACAGAAACAAGTTTAAACCTCACCACACACGCAATGGAGTGAATAACCAGCAAGATTAAGGGAGGGTGCGCAGTTTGAGTTGGCATGAGGCCTGTTAGTTGCTTTATTAAATTATCTGGCATATCGGGAGTATTCTTTACAAACGGTAATCTCATATACCAATCAGGTTCAATATCATGCCGCAGTGAAATCTGTCTGTCCCCGTTTCCTCACCCAGGATAGGCGGGGCAGGTAGAGAACCACTATCCACTGGTTAACAGGGATCACAGTGCAGTGAAAAAGATTTGCTCCCGTACAGATTTCCTCTACTTTTGCTTTTTTTTCCACACTTAAATTATAGATAAAAAGAATTGTAAACAGAAATGACATCAGTAGGTACAAAAGTTGATTTAGTGTGGAAAAATTAACTGACCCCTTAACCTTATAACTGACCTACAAATACAAATGTTTGAAATTAGTTTATTGCATCATTCAGAGCTCGGTAGTAAGTAGCTGCATTTACCTAAGTAACTTTTTTAAACAAAATGTACTTTTAGGAGTAGTTTTACTGCTGCTTTACTGTACTTTTCACTTTTACCTGAGTAATATTGTAAAGTATCGCTACTCTTACTTGAGTGAAATGTCTGGCTATTCTGAAAATAACTTCATTGAATAAAAAAGAGAGCTGTTTTAACCAAAAATGCAGCAGAGAGAGACAAACCAACAATTTATGTTGAAGTGAGACCTCCTGTTTGTACCTAAGCTTTGTTGTTTCAGTCTGCTGAGCTTATCGAGCCATTTGAAGGTAAAGTGAACATACAGGAAACAGCAGAGATTGCCATTGACACTGCTCTAGCATACTGTATATACAGTTCACAAGTTTTATGTTGAAGAAAAATATTTAGAAAAGTGTTTCTTCTACCTGAATTTGTTACTTTGTAATTGTTTTTTATTTTTGTCTTTAAAATACAAGAATTTTTACTTAATTGTATATGTTTAATTGACTGATTACATCCTTTTTAAATCAATTATTACTTACTCAGTACAGCCTTATCAAATGCTTTATTTTTACTCTTGGTTAATTTCTTGGTTGGCTTCTTTTATTTTTTTTTTACTTGAGTAAAAATATGTTAAATTAGTGCTACTCTTCTACAATGTTTAACTTCTGGATCTTTGCACAGTTGTAATAATTCAGACACATTGAAGGTTTTTGACCAATAAATCACCAGTTTGAGGTCATGTAAAAGCTTATTCAAAAAGGATTTAATCTGGACTTTAACTGGGTCACTCAACAACACCAGTTCTGGTTTCTTTGGGTTGTTCAGAGGTGAACCTGCTGGTGTGGTTCAGATTTTAGTCCTGCTGCATAACCTAGAGCTTGATCCCATTAACTTTTTCCTCACTTAAATCTTGGGTTCAAGATATATTTTTTAGCAAATCAGAGATAGGGCTACGTCTTGATTTTGATCAAGGGTGGTTTTGACCTTGCAACTCTCATCAATGCCATTTTTACTAACTTTGTTACCGTTGAGTCTTAAACTGAACCTTATTTATATAGTGAGGCCTGTGGTGTTTACTTCATGTCGTCAGGCAGATTTCAGGACACAGTGTGGGTAATAAATTCAACTTTTTTTTTAAAATCACAATTAATCATTATCAAGGGAGTTGATAATTTCTTTTCACAGATTTCCGTGTTGCTTTGGACCACTTTTACCACAGTTTTAAATGAGCATAATTGAAATGCTCATTTAAAACTGTCTGCTATGTTCCATCTTATCTGATGTTGACTTTGACCTGGCAGAAAAAGCCAAAACAGAAGAAATCTGTTATTTAAGCACTTTTTTCACAGCACTGTGCTTATTGTTTTGCATTCTTTAAGGTATTTATTCAATATTTTGCTTTTGTTTTTTTGCATATTCTTAATGCCATTGCTTTGCAGTTCTTAGTTTCAGTTGTTGGTTTTAATAAAAACGGTTTCAGAAAACACCAGACAGAAATGGAGTAGGAAAATGTGGGCGAGGGTTTTGTGGTTTTCCACCAGACACAGAACATGTTGATCGATGAGCCAAATATGTGTCTGTTCCATCTGATGTTCTGTAATTTATATGTCTGTTCTTGTTTGGCATGCCAAGAATGAAGCCTTATATCATCCCCACATAAGATTTGCATATTTCTTGGAGCTTTCTTTGAAAATCACAAGAATTTCAATTGGATTTTCGGGTTCATGCCATCCAGCGAAAAAACTGATGCTCCGAAGACCATAAAAATGGTCATCAGGCGGCAGTGGCTAGAAAGCGTTGGATAATGATGTGTCCTCTCACTTCTTTAACTATAATTGTTCTAATAATAGAACCCGTATCCTCTACTTCACAGTTAATGGCTTGACTCTTGACCTTGTGTGTACATCAGTGTGCAAACATTCATCAAAATAATGCAGACCTGCAGAAATGTCTGTAAATTTGCCACAAAACGAGGAGCTAGTTGCAGCACTCTGCTTTAAAAATCAAAGCAGATCTTTTGGGTGCAGCAATTTAAATGTTTGCAATTAAACTGGACAAATATCTGCAACAATGAAACACTTTCTCTTATCCTGTTCACTTTGAACATTTATAAATTGACGTAGAGAAGGATGATTACCTCCCTGAGTCTCCACAGCTCTAAATACAAAGCACAAATAACCACTCAGGAAACGGCAAAGCTTTAATTACACCCATCACCACGTGGAGCTATTAGGCGCTGCTAACTAAAGCAACAAGTCCGCTCTAAATACGGGCTTGGAGTACAACAGCCTTCATCACCAAGGAAACTAATGCAATACCCTCTTTTTGTCTGTTTGTCCTGTATTTTGGATCAAACGGAAATTATAGAGCAAATAATCAAAATGTCCTCTTAAAATCTCCATCAAAAAACATGCGGGGAGCTTTTTAGTTTAGTTTTTAAGGTCCTGAAAGCTCAAACCATGTGCTGCATGGTGACTGTAGTGTTTCTCTAACGTTATTCATTTTCTGGCTGTATTCACAGGTTCAAGGACACAGCGAGACCCTGGCAAACTTCAGAGACGAGGAAGATGGTCTACAACAGCGCAGATTAGAGGAAACAGATGGTCACAACACAGGAGGTGAGATGGGAAAGCAAAAAAAAAAAAAAAAAAAGAAATTAATGTTTTTCTAATGCTGGATAAACTAAAATAAAAAAAAAAAACAGGAAAACTTGAGGGATGTTTTTCCCCCCCTAATTTTAAGACCAGAAGATCAAGTCTTGAATTTTCATATTTAGCATTATTTTAAATTATACTAATGTTAAAAAATAATTAAGTCTCAGAATCTATCAAAATCAGTGAGAGGAAGGAATTCTTTACCTTCACAGAGCGGCATAAAAAAAACAACTAATTTCTGTAAGTTTTCAGATGTATAGGTTTATTTAGAAGGAAAACAAAAATCAATAATTTCATATAAAATAAAGATTGGAACTACTAATAGAATAAAGAAATACATTCACTATTAAGCAAATTAACCTGTGTTCACTTAAAGATAACAATGTAGAAGTTCAATAATTAATCTACGATTTACTAAACTGGAAATTAAACCAAGAAGACAAAACAGAAAATACTTTATACTGTGATTAAAAGTTCTACATTTAAAAACACTTATCTGTCAAAAACCTCAAAACCTGAAGGAATTGGAGTTTTACAGCCTAGTTCTGATGCATACTTTAATCTAAACATAGAAAAAAGGTAAACAGCAGAAAGTAAGCTTTCAACACCAGAACCACTGCAGTAGAACTGAAAAAAAATCTGGGTCCAATGTTGGTGGTGTAGTTACCATCCTTAGAACCTCCTGGTCTCTCTTGGCTGCTCTTTTCTGCTATTTTCAGCTTTTCTGTCTGCTGACTATCTCTGAGGAAGTTGGTGGTTCAAATTTCTTCAAGGCCTGGCTTTCGATGTCTTGAACTTTTGAACTTTGACTTTATTTTAAAAGATAGCAATATACAACTGAAAAATGAAGAGAACCCAGCTTAAAGGTCATCCATGGAAGATGTTGAGGGAGATATCCAAAGTGTGGTGAAAGAAATCAAAATAAATGTTGTAACATTATACAAAAAATAGCCAAACATGATGCTAAAAAACATCTTATTCAGCCAGATTTGAGCAAATAATCAAACCCATCACAACCCATCAAGCCCAGATGGGCGACTGTGGCTTTAGTAGTCATCTGGCAATCAGAAGGTTGTGGGTTCGATTCCAGCTTCCCCTTGCCACATGTCGATGTGCCCCTGGGCAAGGCACTTAACCCCAAATTGCCTACCGAGCTGCGTCTTGGTGTATGGGGAGTGTTGGCCTAGTGGTTAGAGCAGCGCGCTTGCACTCAGAGAAGGTTGCAAGTACCCGGTTCAATCCCCAGCGCCTGCACTCTGGGTCCCTGAGCAAGACCCTTAACCCCAGAACGCTTCCCGGGTGCCGCACATGGCAGCCCACTGCTCCCCAAGGGTGATGGGTTAAAGGCAGAGAACAAATTTCGTTGTAATTTATGTTCCAATGTATGTTTCAATGACAATAAAGATGATATTACTTATTATTATTTGAAAAGGTTGCTCATCTCTTCCTGATTCAGAAGAGGTAAACCTTCTTGTTGGCTTTAGCATCTTCAAACCTGGCTCAGCAGCAGACTAACACATAAGAGCTTTATTCTGTTATAGAGGCAATAAGGGATCTGTTTTACAATCCTTTTTCTAAAACATCCTCTTTAGTTCTAAGAATGATATATTTAAGGTAAAAAAAAATTTAAACGGCTTATAACTATAACCAAAATGATCCTGCTTTACATCACTATTTTTGTTACACTTTTAATCATACCGCTGGCTTAAAGACAGGTAAACATTCAAGTGTTTGCCCTGTGAATGGTCAATCCTTAAAGTTATCACCAATCATGACTTATATGATAGTTTTAGATTATTTGTATAAAAATCATTTTATAATGTATTACCTGGCAGCTGTGAGAATAAGTGTTTGTTTTGACGTGAACGGTACATTTTAAAGCAGAGGAGTCAAAACCTTTTGTCACATGAGCCTAAATAATCAAATTTAAAGTACTCGTGAACCAAAAAATATAATTAATGAACTGCAATTATTTTTTTTGCTCAACAAACTAAACGTGGAATATTTTAATCAAACAAATAAATTACTGACTATTTTTGTGTGGAAAAGTAGGTAAATCAATGGGTTTTTGTATGGTTACTTATTAATACAAAGGAGCCAAGTTGGCAAATTATTTTAGGCTTGATTGGGGGGAAAAAGGGAAATATATTTTCTTTTCTCTGCAAATTAAAAACAGGTCACTTTTTCTTTTAAAGCACCAAGTTTTTTTAATTAATTACACACTTTGGAGATCCCTGTTTTAAAGGAACCTGAGAACCAGTGTTGCTGTAAGTTAGCATTTAAATGTGACAAAGGCTGGCATTGATTACAGGTGTGAAGCTGGAAAGCTTTAGATACGACGCTTTCAGTGTCAGGAAATCCAACCTTTCCTTCAATCTATCACCTTTGGATCATCTTTAGAGAAACTAACTATTTCACATATGTAGAATAGCTGTCATGCTGACCAGTTATTTCTTTTGTTTTGAGTTCTGAAAGAAAATAATAATAATAAAAAAACCCACCTTTTTTTGGTTTTCTAATCTCATTCTTTAGCCCAAAAACAACAACAATAAACAAACCTTACAGGTTCCTTTTATTCGTCATATTTCAAACACTTTGACAGAAATAAAACCAACTCATTTAGAGACTTAACTCTTTCTTTAGTGTGAGAAGTGATGTGACAGCCAGAGTTGTCAGGATTTGATAGAAATGTTCTGGTACACAAATATTAGAATATCTGCTAAAGAAAAATACAGTAAGATATGCATCTTCTCTAATTTTTAAAGCGCGAACAAACAGTCCTCATTTTTATTGTGAACATTTAGCCTCACCTGTTTTTGGAGTACTTCAGAAAAAGAGCTTCCTTGCATGTATCTGAAGTTATTCTTTTCTCATTTCCATACATATAAATACATATAAGATGGGTATTAAAGTCCTTATCTACTCCAAGCGCCACTTCACTGTTTCCAGTGAATTGAAAAAGGAAGCTAGGGGCTCCTAAGCAAATACACTGATTATCACCAAGCAGGAGTCTGTTTAGTCAGTTTGCTCCTCTGTGGGTTAAAACAATGCCAGGATGGAAAGACTAAGGCAGCCCATTAATCTGGAAACATCATCTCTGAACAATTTGAAGGACACTATTTAACAATCCAGTGATTATTAAGCAATTCAATTCTATTTATATAGCGCCAATTCATGATACATGTAATCTCAAGGCAATTTCCAAAGTCAAATCCAATCAGATTATACAGATTGGTCAAAAAGTTTCCTATGTAAGAAAATCCAGTACACAGTCGTCTACTTTGTTCATGGCTTTGCAGCAATCCCCCAAGCAATAGGAAACAGTTACCTTTCCCATAGTGGAACATACAATTTTTTAATTAAAATCTGCAGCAACACAAGGAATGTTTGCAGCATATTAAATCTGTAACGTGGGGAATTAGGGCAGTTCTGAAGGGAAACTTGGGTCCAAAGTGGTCCTAGCCACCAGTAGCTAACGAAGTGGCCAGTGAAGGCATGTTGTTGAGCCTGCAGACTTAACGTCTGGAAGAGCCAAAACAAGACTACACCAAAGTATCCGAAGGGCTTCTTTACACGAGTACATGTTTGTTCTTGCAGTTATGTAAAACTGAATCATCGTTTGTGAATAGAAAATGAGAAAAGGAAATTAGTTTTTCTGTGCTACAAGACACTTCAATATAGTTTACTTTCTCAGAGCGATAACATCCAGCTGAATGCAGACAATGCAGCTTGCTTTCCATTCCAGGAAAAAAATAAAATTCTGATTTTGTTGACAAAGAATTTTTTTACAGAGCTGCATCAGACAGCAATCAAAGAAATGAGCATCACACAGCCATAATTAAGCTGTCAGCCGAGAGCCTGGCTTCGACCCCTTC
Source organism: Fundulus heteroclitus (assembly GCF_011125445.2). Lineage (NCBI taxonomy): Eukaryota > Metazoa > Chordata > Actinopteri > Cyprinodontiformes > Fundulidae > Fundulus > Fundulus heteroclitus. The sequence goes on from NC_046377.1 coordinate 18,096,559, forward strand.
CCTCCATCTGTTAGACAGGTGTGAAAAGCCCAGCGAGGTGAAACAATGTAATCACTCACAGACTGAATGACTTGTTGATTTTCATTTTACTATTTGGTGCTAACCTGACCTGCAGAGCCATAGGCTTCTTTGGGTGACATTTAACAAAAGTTCACATGTGAAATGACAGTCGGCAAATGTGTGTTTTTATTTTTTTGCTTTATTTCTCAGCGCAGATTGAGGCAAAAACTTTTGAAACTTTTTGAATCAAGGTGAAATTCCCACTTTCCCCCCCCCCCCAACACTTTCCCCACTTTCACTTTAGAATCTCTTATGAAGTTACTTGTATGGTTACAGTTTATAGATGTTTTGTTTGCTTTTTCTCACTTCAAAGCGTACGCATGCTGTGACCTGAAGACAGTATTCATACAACTTGATCTTGCTATGCTAGTGCATAATTGTGAAGTAGCAAGTTAATGATGCATTTTCTATTTTTTTTATATATATATAAATAACATTCTGTATAGTGTGCTGTGAGTGATTCTATTAGACAGTTGTTCAGTATTTGCACAGATTCTCAGTTTGATCTGAGATTTTAACCTTTGCCCCTATTTACCCATCGTCTATTGGTGAAAACAGGAAAGGGTTTTGGTATATTTCCCACTTTTGTACATCACAATGGTGTACGTTTTCTCTGAAAACAGAATGATGTGTAGTTTTTTTAAGTCTGTTGCATAGACAGAAAAAAATAGAAGTTGCCCTGGCACATGTGCTGCATGACTAAAGCCTGGTTTATGCTTGACACATCTGCACGGTCCAATTCGGCTGATTCAGCTCATAAAGATCACCGTGATCAACAAATTAACAATTCCTAGACAGAAATCGCCATCACTCTTGGAGAAAGGAAGAAGCTATAAAATGTTAGAAACCAGTGTTTTCTACTTTTATGTGTAGTATACTTGGCGTAGGAGCACAATGCTGCCCTCTACAGTCTAGGAGAATAGTTCTACTTTGGAGGAAAAGCTGCACAGAGCATAAAAGCCGCAGACGTGTCCGCACCTCTCATTCCCATGCAGAACGTAGTGCACCAAACATAAACCAGCCTTTAGACTGCATCAAGTTCTAATTATAGCTCCTAGCTCCTGTTCCTTGACTTTTTATAGGGTCAATAGTAAAAACTGTATTGTGGGGAGGAAACGAGCTTCAGACTGCTGCGCCGATTTCAGACAGCCTTTAATTCCGTCATTATGCGACGAAAACGCGCATGGACGATTCTAGTCAAATCGGGGCCTACAGCCTTCAGAAAATTACAAAATGTGCGCTCTCATCTCTCCAGGCTATTTTTATAAATTTTGATTACATAGGCGGTGCTTATACATCAGGTCACGCAAAGGAATGTGGGATTCCTTATAGCTCCATCGAGTCGGTTCCTAAGCTAAAGTAGCTATGAGAAGAAGCCTACAGGCTCCTTTCTTACCTCCTTCCTTACTGACGGCACTTTTCAGACAGCATTTATCATGATGCACTCTGACTCACTTCCACTTTGGCTAAAGTGTCTTTACCCAAAAGACGTTTTCAGATGCAGCCTTACTTGTGCCTTTTTAAGCAGGGAGTGTTTGCCTGCATGTTGCGTTTCAAATAACATACCGCCTACTAGTGGTGTAGCAGGGATATTACACAATTTTTAATGTTTCTGCTAGTGTTGTGTGCACAGGGATTGTAATTATAATGTTATCATGTAGGTGTGTTAACAGAAAAAGAACAGTAATCCAACTTTTAATGGATCATTGTACTGTAAACAGGGTCTAAAGCGTCCCATTTCAGCTCTGGCTGTATGTTCAGGGTTGTTGTCCTGCAACAAAGGACAACAACCCTGAACAGTATTGAACAGTATGTAATAATAAAATTATTACATACTGTTCAATAAATGATAAGCTTTTTTAATTAAGAGTAATTTTCATTTGAAGGTCCTTTTATGGGGGCTGCCATCTTGGTGAAGAACAGTACTGCCACCTCCCAGTTTGTGACGTTTTGTCGCGGGATCGGCTGTAGAGCAAGTCCCGATGCCCTATCTGTCCCCTTGTAAATAAATATCCGTTTTCATGCCAAAATATATTTTTTAACCCCTTAAAGACATGGTATTAAGCATTTAAATTTAAATTAATACTAATTTTATATTTTAGAGACATAAAAAGACAACAAATAAGCATTAAAGTACGGTTTATGGGTTGGGTTCTGCATTGTTATAAGATGAGTATAAAACTCATCTTTATAACTAATCTCTGCTCAAAATGGTGATCTGCACCGCCTAATCTACATCCAGCACTTATCAGTTATTGCAACTTTTCAGAGCTGCTCCTTCTGAGTTTACTCTGCTCCCGTCAGGATGAGCTGCAGTGCGTTATGAGGCGGAGGGATATTTCGGCGTCACTTAGTTTAGACCCCAAACAATCGACTGCAACCCGCAACTCATGAAATTTACAAGCAACTTTAGAAAAAATAAGACCAAAGTTGCATAAAACAAGTGGGCTTCGCAACAGTGAGCATGCTTTCTAAGTGTGTCGTATCCCTCCGCCGCTCTGGTCGGTACACAAATGTTCCGGCAAATTTTACTTTATAAAAAAGACCTACAAGATGACTCTCATGTCATCTTGAAGACATTCTTCTTCCAAATGTTGGCTACAGACGACGTGTTTTCTCTCTGGCCAGAAGCACGATGGCAAATCCTCTCTTCAAGTAGGTAATCCAACAAAAGAACCCGGTGGACCATGAATAGGAAAGGTGAAAAAACTAATGTTTTTTCCACTTTTACCCGATGTATTGGAACATCCAACTGCCATGCAGGTGATCACTGTTGCTTCAACAATAGCTCTCCCGAATTTCAATGGTGAAGTCCTCTGGAAATCCGAAATAATTGTTGTTGATCGTAGCTGTGTACAACAGCTCCTATTGAGTTTGCTTGTAAAGCGCGGAGAACAGCCGTCGGCTCTCCGCGATTCTACGTCACAGGATGTGACGTCAGGTGGCCATTACTGCCCATATTTGGGCAATAATGCCCGCCTCCATACACAGTGATCCAGACGACAATTTATGCTTTTATTTTCTTATTGATTAACGCTAAATTCATTAAATAACCACAAATGTATTAGTTTTAGTTATAGCTAATGATCTCCTGATGTTTCCCTGTTGACCGGACTTCCCCTTTAAAAACGAATATGAACATCCCATATTTTTGACAACAGCTTTATGAAGATGCTAGCCCAGACTTTGTGGCTACAGCAGCTTCAGCTCTTTGAAGAAGGTTTTTCCTCAAGATATAGGAGTGAGTCTGAGGGCATTTTTGACAATTCTTCCATAAGTGCATTTGTGAGGTCAGACGCTGCTGTTGGGTGAGACTGCCTGACTCACTGTCCAGACTTTTGGGAGGCATTAGAGCAAGCCAGTCACATTTTTCCACACCAAACCCCTCTCATCCAGGGCTTTCATGGTGCCGCGTTGCACTCGTGTTTGACCAGGAAGCAGCCATCTCCAAACTGTTCCCAGAAGGTCAAAAGCATAAAGCTGTTCAAAATGTGTTTGGCGTAGTGATGCATTAAGAGGGATGAGCCCAGCTCCTAAAGAAAATGCACTAAAACATAATTCCCTTCACACCAAAGTTACTTAACACAGTGCAGTCTGGCAAGTCTAATCACTCATGGTTCTGACACGCACTGAAATAATTACTCAAATTCTCAGGAACTATTAAGGTCGTATATCTGAGAGTAATAAGCCATGGTATATAGAGTTCTTCAGGTTTTTTTTTATGAATTAGGCCTCTAAGTCTGTTCTGGACATTATGATATTTTCTGGAATTAATACCTGGTTCTGTTTGAGGGTGTGTGATATTTTATTTGCATGGTATCAGAGTTTCGTCTCCTTTTGCCTGCCATCTGTCCCGTGGACCTCTGATCTACTCATGTTTTCTTCGTTTGCTCACCTGTCACTGAACAGCTTTCTATATTGAAAGACCCAAAAAAAAACATTTATGAGAACTGTGATCGCATTACTTTAAAGGAGTCCTTAAAACATTTTTAAAAAGCACAATAAAGTCCCTTTAGATTCCTGAAAAGGCTGAGTACATTCATTTAAAACACCCAAAGAAAGACAATTAAATTTTTATTAATTTTTAAAATACATATGAAACGATTACAATAAATCAGATCCCAAATGTTTACAAAAGTTATCACAAACTGTACACATAATGACATTGGTAGCAGTTGTTCTTGCTTAATATAGATTAAACCGAATGGTTAAACAGTTACAGCTCAAAGCTCTAGTCTCCTACATACGGAACAAGTTGATAAGTTAAGAGTTGGCTCCACTGGGTTCTCCAGCGCCACTGATTTGTTCACAACTATCACCGGACATGTAGAAATGTCACTTAAGTACATGTCTGACATTTTCCAGAGTCACCAAACAATAGAAATACATTTTTGATGTCTTTTTCTTCCATAAACTCACAACAACTTGTCAAGTTTCACCTCTTGGTATTTACAAAACGAGCAGCTGACGTTAACGACCCTGTTTCAAAAAACCGCCAGGCTCTGTGTGGAAGGTAATTGGAAGCAGAATGCGTTCTTCAAACAATTAAAAGCCTGATTTGTTCCTAACGCAAACAGGGAAATGTTCTGAAGATTTGGAAATTCAAGGTTTTGTTAAATCAAAAGTTAATCGATATGTAATCATGTGGAAAATAATCAAGCTCGTTTGATTATGAACAAGCTGTACTCTGAGCCACTGGTGTCGACATGCTGAGTTTATGGGACAGGATTTAGCAGAAAAATGTTTTCTCCCCCTTTAAAAAATCTTAACAAGGTTTCATTTACATGGTTGCTCATCTTTTGACTGTTTTGTCAATAAATCAACTTAGTCATAGTTTCTTAATGATTCAACCACCTCTTCTCCTTGTAAAGCCTCTTTATGCTGCACAAAACAAACGTTACTAAATGTTTTATGGTCATAGAAATCTAGAATGCATAGCACTTAAATAATTAGCCAACATTTCCAACCAGGCAGTACTTCACATCAGGCATACTGCGTAAATTTATAAGGCGATTATGATAAATTTGCAAGATATTGTGCAGCCCTAATTTTCTATTGTAGAAACCAGTAATGAGTGCATAAAAGGGTAGAAAACAACATTTACAGCCAATCAGAGGAAGTCAGTCGGCAAACATTTAGATTAACTTGAGAAGTTCCGTTTAATTTACATTTGCAATAATTTATCCTAGAATAAATAAAAAATGGTAAAAAATAGCTTAAACAGTAACCCAAACATCTTTCTGTCAAGCTCAAGGAAAGCAACAATTGACTGATGTCTGCTTTAGAAAGGCCAGAGAGAAAACATCCGCAGCATGATGAAATGAACCTGATATGGAGGTACAATTATTTATCAGGGTGAAAAAAACATTCCACCGTTTCCTCGATATTAAAAAAGAGTAACGAATCAAGTGCCGCCAACTTTAAAAATTTATACTTGATTCAGTGATAAAACGATATGGAGGGTAATGCATTCTGCTTCTTTTTAAGATTTTACACAGTCCCAACCTTTTATGAAACAGAGCTGTGTACACAGGCTTCTGTGCATATATTTCTATACATATATATACACAACTGTAAACACAAAGTTTTAAATCTTTATTGTTTGACATTGCACTTTTCTCCCGCAGTAGCTGTTTTTTGATGTTTTTTTTTTTTAAAGTGGCAACAGGCATGCTACAAATAAAAATAGGATCTTTTTCATACTAAGGACAAAGCAGAGGGAAAGCATCATTGCACTGCATGTGCAGTAAGATAACAGTACATAGCCTTTCTCTAATTGCTATGCTAAATAGTTTATTACTAACATGAAGAGAGAGGTTCCTTTTTTTTTTAGATGTTCTGGAGTTGATTTGATATGGATAAATTTCAATATGAAAATGTTTCACTATGAGAAGATGAAGGTGTTTTTTGAGCACACTTCCCTGAAATTATGGAGAATGTTTATTGAAAAGTGTTTTTGTATGTAAATCTACTGTATTTCTACATGTATTGTGCATCCTCCCATTTCTTTAAGTGCCATTTGATTAATGCATTTAATAAACTGCATTACATATTTTGGATAACCCGTTAACGTAGCACTGATTTATGTACAGTTGCAGTCAGAAGTTTACATGAATGACAATCGTTTGAAGCTTTTGATGATTTATTTGAACCGTGACTGTTTGGTTAATTGGTTACTTATAACTGCCCTCAGGGGTATGTGTGTACTTGGGTGTTTGTTCTGTGTGTTGATGGATGGACTTTGCAAAATTCACATCAACACAGACATTTTGGCAACATCCCCAAGCTCGTGATGCACTTCCGGATCTATGTTTAGCAGAACGGGAGATTTGAGGAACTCACTGCCCTGTTGGAAAACTTAACTGCAAGTTTCATCTATCTGGCAGTTGCAAGGCAACAACATGTTCAACTGCACCACTGTCCACTAATGCAGGGCATTAAACTAGTGTAACCAAATATTTTACAGGCATAGAGGGCTTGAATGCATAGTATACTGGTGGAAACAGAGCTTCCAACTGCACCACTGTGCAGCCCTGCTATTCTCACCAAACACTTTATTACAAACACCTGTTTATTCGTCTTTTACCCAGAACCATGGCAGCCACTCAATGCATTTAGTCCTCTAGATGTGGTGAAGTAACCTAGCCTGAAAGCTGAATTTTTGTGGTATTTGTGCATTCACAAACACAGGGGAATTCATCATGTCTCACTCGTTCTGGACCAAACCAAAAACAGGGTAAATCACGTTGCAGTACTATGGTTTAACGCGGGACATACCAGCTGTGACAAAAGCAAGAGCTGCCGAGTCGAAAGCCAAACTAAAATAAACATGGCAGCGCAGGAGGACGCACATGCAGCTGCTGCTATCACATCTGTTAAGTAAGAATCCATGATTTCATCTTTAAAGAAGAACAGCAGGAAGTGCCTCGACCAGCATAACTTGTGATTTCTAATGCAGCCTGCAGCTTATATTTTCGTTTGATAATGTGAGTGATTAAAACTAATCTTTGGTAGGCGGGCACTTCATCCAATCAGCTCAGAAAGTTGGATTTAAGTGACTTTAATTGTGCCATGGTTGGTGTTAGCGTTTCAGGAACTGCTGATCTACTGGGATTTTCATGCACCACTATCTTGGGTTCACAGACAGTGGTCTAACACAGACAAAGTATTCAGTGAGCATCTGTTGTCTGGGTGAAGATGATTTTTTTTTTATGTCAGAGGAGAATAAGCAGACTGGTAATGGCTAAAATGACCACTCATTACAATCAAGCCGTCTACTACTGCACTAACACTGCTCTGAAAGTAAGAGATTCACATCCTGGATGTTGAGGAAAACAAGTCTGCAGAAACTGTGTAAAGCTATGATGTTAATATTGGCACCTTTCTGAATCAATGCAATAAAGAATTAAGGCTATTGTGAAGGCAAAAGATGTACAAGATCCTTGTTGTTGTATATTATATAATCATCTGATGTTGGGGGGGGGGGGGGGGGGGTTCAAATAAATCAATAAAAGTCCCAAAATAATATGCCAGTCATATCTATAATGATTAATGGATGGAAATCTCTAACTGAAACCGCAGCTAAATCAGTGCAGTCCTTAAAGGTGCATAGTTCAAGTTTTGAAGTTAAATGTTATTTATTTTCTTTCCCATACATGCTCTTAAAATCCCACAACATGTAAAATGAGTTAGCCTCTATATAATGCAGTTGCCTCTATAGGCTGGATTAGTCAGTTTGAGAGAGTGATTCGTGTTGAAGCCTTTGGGCGTGTGCGTGGGTGTGACACGTACACCTGGCTACTTTGAGTTTCTGCCGTAATCGATGCATTAGTGGGAGAACACGGGCTAACTTCAATATTTATAGCTTTCTTACCTCAGAAGACATTACACTTCTAAACAAAAGACCTGTGCAGCAGCAGATGCTTTTCCCCTTCTCCTATGCACAACACTGGTGTCATTTCAAGTTGTCGCCACAAGGGGGCAGGCGTCTGCAAACATCCTGGAACGTACACTATGCTCCTTTAACTAGCATGAATGAAGTGTAAAGTTGTGAGTCGAATACTTCATCCAATTTTACTTTTTAATTTAGCAAATTTTATTTGCTACCTAAATACTATTGTGTTGGTAAAAAATATTACATTTTAGTAGATTTAAGACTCAGTCTGGCTTTCAGAAACAAACATACCACAAAACATTTTCAGACAAACTTGTACTTCATTGATCGCCATCAGTCTGCTCATTCGCTTGTTTGCTACATGCTGCTGTTTTTCTAAATGTCAAAGGTTAATTTTACTGAATTGCAGATGTTTTATTACCTGCAGTTATCTGATTGTGACTTGTTTATTCACCACTAAATGTTTGCCTGGCTCTGAGGAGCATAGCCCTTCAGCTTTGTGTAATATCAAATTATAGTGGCATTGTGGTAATGAGCTAGGGCTAAACTATCTTCCTAATAATACTGAAAGGGCTCAAATAGTTGCAAGTGGACTACAATGGACCCCTAGAAGAGATACCTATTATTCATAGTATCTGTGTAAACCGTTTGCAAAATAAACCTCAAGAGACTCTTGAGTTGAATGCAATTGAGTGCAGTGCATAGCTGTCTCTGTGGAGCACTAAAATAATTTGGAATCAAGTGAATAATTCAACCACAGAGGAAATGATTCACTTTTCCATACATGCCCTGGAGAACGGTGAAAACCAATGTCTGGTTTCCCCCCAGCAGCGACGTTCTGACTGTACCTGGAGTCGTCAGGGGGTCTGCAGAGGTTTGGGCGAACTTTGACTCTCAAAGCTTGCAGCTCTTCCCTGCCACTGCAAGATATAATAAAAACAGTTACTGAGGCATTGTGTTTGCTTACGGTAACTTATCTGGTATTTCTGTAGCTTTGAGGTCACACTGTGATCACAGGCAAATTTAACAAAATCCAAATAATTGAATAATAATTGAAAAACTACCCTGGAAATTGTCATGTAGTGTTTGATAGAAAAAGAAGCCAAAGTCCCAAAAAAGCCTTTAAGGACCTTCAGAAAGTCTGTATTTTTTAACGAGACCATTTAAAAACAAAAATGGCCTCGCTGCTTATAGAGTAAAATATAGAGAAATGAGTCCACTAAAGTTGTTTTGGAAAAAATACAGCATTAAACTAACAATAAAAACCCTTTCCCCTTGTTATAGCCAACACAGCCCTTTATTCAAAAAGTAAATGTCTTAAAACAGTCTAATAATCTCTTATGTTTATCTTAAACCGTAAAATACACACCAAGGTGTAAATAACACTTTATCCATTAAGCAAGTTATACAAAGTAGAGTATTCTCATAACCACAATTAATGTCATGCATCTTTCTGACATAAATAAAACCAAAATTAGTATTTAGTCATTTCTGGAAGCAATATACAACCTGCATTTTCTTAAAAATGAGAGGTTACAGAGAAATTTTCTCCAATCCAGGGAAGCTCCTTGTAGGTTCTGGTAAGGTACTCAGAAAGTTCTGGTTAGCAGGTGATTTCAGTGGAAGGAAATGTTCAGTTTAGGGAAATAAATTCAGCAATTTCCCTCTGGGATTATTAAAATTTATCTGATTCTGATATCTGATATCTGATAATCCATGAGTGTTTCTTTTAGGTTCCACGAAAGAAACGGGTAGGTTCTGTTGAAGTACCTTTAATGTTTTTTGGAAAATGCCTTGTAGTTTTAATAAAAATATTTTCCATGGTAACCAACTGTAACATTAGAAAGCTGCTTTTACGATATTACAAGTAGCATCAAATAATTAAAATAAAAGAAATCGAATTATTCATAGAACCGTGTAAACATTTTCATGATTAAGATGATTTTATACAACATGATTACGGTTCTGCTTATGCCAGCTTATTTTTTTAAAACTTTGCAGCTCGTCTGCATTTAACCTCCTGTTATTTGTCTTTAGATGATAATAAATTATTACTTATATTGACCATAAAATTAAATATTTGTATGAATAATGTATTAATTGTTGAATGTGAGAGGTAATATCTTGTGTTAAATAAATTATAATTTAAGTTCTTTACCCTTTTTTTAACATACAAAACTATTTATACACTGCACCATATTTTATTGAAAACATTTTTAAAACAATAATATTTTTAATATCTACAAAAGCCTAAAAAAATATCTAAAAACTTACAGAATTGTGGCTATAAAACCAGAATCAAACTGTGGCCGCAGTGCATTCTGGGAACGCGGTCAGTCTGAAGAACGCACAAGTCTGCTCTGTTGCCTGATAAAGAGGGCGGGGTGAGAACAACATCCGGGGATTTGGTCCATTCTCAATCTGCTGTTCTTGGAGCTGATGATGTGTCACGCGCACACGAGAACGCTCAGGTACGTGTATTGAGAAATGGCCACTGTTAATATCACTGTGTAGCATTCCCAGTAATTCTATCGCAGCCATTAGAATTAAGTACATCGCAACGTTAGACTGCACTACTAACCATCCGAATTAAACTTTAAGTTCGTGCTGCACGGTATTAGAAAATCTATCGACTGGCAATATGTTGCTGAATATCGGTTCTTCTTTCTGCCTCATCTGTGCTTCCATCACTTTGTGGTCTTTAGCATTTTGGGCGATGTTATTTGTGTCCGGGATGAACATCTGTCACCCTTGGACTCTGACCAGCTGCCTAAACGTTTTGTTAGAATGAAAAATGTGAGTTAATAACTCTGGGGATATATCAGCCAATAATTACTGCACTCCAAACACTCCTTTGAGATTTTAATATTGTGCTCACCGACTGTGGGGCCTTACTGTAGGTTCAGGAAATGTAACCTCCAAGTTTAGGAAAGTATGGCAGCATTATTTAATGCTTTCAGTTCTTGGCTAATCATTACAATAAACTCAAAATAAAAAAGACAACTTGAATCATGCAACAACAAAAATAAAAACTTTAGAAAAATGTTGACCCTTGGTCTGAATGTCTAAGGACGTCACGACTTTCTGAAACATCTCTGTCTAAAAGTCAACTTGATTAAAAAATGAGTTCTTTTTGCCTTTGATCACAGTTTTCTTTTTAAAAAACTAAATTGTAAAATAATTTTGCTATTGAAAATATGTAATCACCTGTATTTTCCTATTCATCAGGTGGAGAGTAGGTGTGACAAAAGAAGAACAAAAAATTAATTACACTAACTTTAGTGAAGCCGTTCTCTTTATAGAAGAAAACCTCTGTTGCTTTTTAGCAAGACATGTTCTAGTTACCTGGGATTTATTTGAAGATGCAAAAGTTAAATATGATAAAAATCTTTATCCAGCTGGGGTGAGAATCTGTTTTCAACAGCTGCACCTTTTTCTTACAGTTTTTTTGTTTTTGTAAGATTTTAATCTTAAAGTACCTTGTTTTCTTGTTTTCAGAGTAGCTTTAAGTGTCCTATGCATCAATAAAATGAAAAACAGCTGCTGGTTATGTTGCAGCTGTGTCTGTGGCATTTCAAAACTATCATTAAAATAACGAAAAGCTGCAAATATGTCTTGGCATTACCAATTTAGCTGTTTTTCCAGTTTGTTATGTTGTTTTTTTGGTCTGAAAATGTAAAAAAACATGTTTTTTACATTTGCTCAAATCAGAGTATGGCATATATTCTGGTAAATGTCATATTCAGGAGCCTTTATGAATTGCTGTGAACAGGAGCTGGTTTTACTCAGGAAAATAAAGTAAACTAGCTGGAAAGGGGGAATGGTTGTACCTCTCCCAGAGCGTGCCAGTGTGTGATGGGTTTCCGCGGGTAAGCCAACATTTCGTTCCAGTGACCTCGTCCAAGGCCCACAGCATCTGGCCCGGCTCGGCACACACCGATCACCTCATTGTGTCCAACCCTGTTATGAGTAAAGCACTTACATTAACGTGTAGCTGAAGCCACAAAGTAATGCTTTTCATTGGCCTGAAAGTAAACAAAACTTTAGGTCCCTGGTATTGGTCAAATTTGTGCTAATTTAAAACTTTAATCTTTATACAGAGAAGACAAACATGCACGATTTAGCCTTTAAACGACTAATACATAAAATGACTTTGTGTGTGACCTGCATGTAGATGCTGGAAGTGCCTAAGGACGCTCCAGATCGGATATCTTATACACATAGTTACATATGTTACATTTCATTTGCAGTTAGAAGTCTGAAATTCTGGCTTCTGATCAGAAAAATCAGCTTTAACGTCTGCTAAAGTTGGACTTTCCCCTTGGAAAGTCAAAGAAATGTTTGATCCAATATGGCAGCTCCTTGCATCAATATTAAAAGTGGTGTTTGCATGTGGAAAGTCCAGCTTTAAAGAACGTTTGTACTCCGAACAAAACGTCACCATATTGAAATCCTAAACTTTTCTTTTAATTTCACAGACTGTGTCAACTAGAACACTATTTACTCGGGTTTACCCTGTTGTCAGCTCCTATTTTTGATATCCGAGGCAAATGGAATATTACTTGACTTTTTAAAATGCCTTTACAATGACTTTCATTCAGGTCAAATTCACCTCTTACTCTGCAGGTGATCTTCATTATGCCTTCAGCCTGCAATAACTTAAAACCATGATTTCATGTTGAAAAGCTGTTTGGCTTAATGGGTTTTCTTTACAACGACTGATAATTTTCTAATGTCGGAAGTCAAGAAAAGCTTATCCAACAAGCAAGAGTTCCTTACACCCCTGTGATACCTGTAAGCCCAGGAGACATCCTGTAAAGACACCCAAAGCTCCTAAAAATGTTTTTAAGTTGGGTATCCTTTCACACAAACAGATTTTTATGGCAAGTAGAGCCGACTGATGCAGACAGAGAACATTCTGTATTCAGTGTGTTCCAGTTTAAGCCTGTGTCTGGTTGCTTGTGTCTCGGATCCCATTCTTTCCATAATGATCCATATCTCATGGCCACAGGTGAAGGTTGGCCCCGCGTTACTGGCGGTGATGGATAATGCCCAAATCCATCTGTCCTACTCCGTCCTACCATATTAACAAGACACCGAGACGCTTAAAATTCTGCACTTGAGGCAGAGACTCGCCTCCAACCCAGAGGGAGCAGTCAACATTTTTCAAGCACCATGGTTTCAGACTCTAATCCCAGCATTAAAAAATAATATGTAATTAATTAAAAGGTCTAATACTGTAAAAATGCTGATTAAGGTGTTAAACCTTGAACGTTAGCCTGCGTTTTTATTCCTTAGATAATTTCATGTTGGAAACCTTGAAGAAGTACAGCTTCAGCCAGCAGATGGCTTTACCTACATAAATTATTTATACACTGACATTAAAGCCGCTGGAATATTAAGTTGGTCCTTCATTCTCAATGTCCAGTGTAACATGGATTCAGTGTTTGCTTTAGCCAGAGTAAAATGTTTCGCAGTCCCTCTGATTAAACATTTGGTTGTTCATAACATCTTTACCTGTGAGGAGAATCTGAGCTGTGAATGAATGCAAGGGGAAGGTGAGGTGTGGGCGTGGCCAAAAGTTTGACTCCGCCTAGCTTTGACACACACACACCCAAGATGCATCCTGCAGTCAGGAGCATTTGCTGAGGAAACACACACACACACACACACACACACACACACACACACACACACACACACACACACACACACACACACACACACACACACACACACACACACACAGAGTTTTGGCCTTTTTATTTGAATAAAGTTCACTAATGAACTTTATTCATGAGTGATTCTTTGTGTTTAGTTTTGCTCTGTGATGATCTAAATAACAGACTTATAAGACAGCTTGGTATCGGGGTTTGTTAGATATTACATTAAATTACAGGTTGTTGGAGTTGTCGAAAGCAGTTATTGGGAAGATAACATGATTCATACATAAAATATGTACATCTTGATGTGACATACATAGATATGGACAAAGGGATGGGCCAGTTATCTCGGTGCAGCACGAACACTTGGAGTGTGGAGGAGGAGTTCGGCTTCTATAACTTAGACTTAGACAACTTTATTTGTCATTTCGTATGCACAAAGTGCGTACAGAACGACATTTTGTTTGCATACAGCTTGAAAAATCACAGTAAACTGCAGTAAATTTCAGGATAAAGGTGCAGCAGTGATTTATGTAAATAATTGAAATGTAAACAATGTAAACAATGCAGGGGAAATAGAGATTCATGAAACCAGCATTCTAGGCCCGCTCCTCCTCATCTCTCTTTTCCGTGTCGATACCTGTGAAGAGCCTCAGAGCTGATACCTGTAAGCATTTAGCTTGTTTAGATTAAAAGTCTTAAAGTGTAGTTTCTGTTTTGAGAAGTTTTTAATCATCAAGTATGCGCTAGCTGCTGGGGAAAGTAGCTGTGGTCCACCAAGACGTTTCACCGCCAACAGGGTGTGGTTCGCAGAAAGAAATACACCGACCAATGGTAAAGTTAGAAAGAGGTTACACATAGGATTCCAGCTGTGGTGTCCTTGTGTAGCTTTTGTTGTGAGGGGTTAGCCGACTAATCAAAGGGCTCACTTTTTTCCTTCTCCCAAACTTGGACTCTTTTAAGTACCTGAATGTTCATCGGAACGATTAACCTGACTGGATTCCCAGCACTGATGCTCTTTACAGGAAGGGTCAGAGCAAACTACTTGTACTCTTCTAAGATGTAGCTTGTTGAAGCACAAGCTTAGCTACAGCTGAGAGGAAGCTTATCAGGAGAGTCAGCTCTGTTCTAGGATGAGCCCTCAACCCAGTGCAGGCGTTAGGAGACAGTAGGACTCTGGCCAAAATAACGCATAACTCCAGGCATGAAGCTGGTGCCAAGCTGGAGAGCTCCCTCAGTGACAGAGTGCTGCATCCTAGGTGCACTAGAGAACGTCGTCGCAGATCTTTCCTCCCAGCAGCTCTCACTCTTTAACCATCACTTTTCCCAACAAACTCATCCCTGCTTTCTTGTGGTGTAAATAACCTATTGTTTTTAAGCACAAATATAAATGCATATTCTATACATTTTTTTTTTAAAATCACCGTACTCTGATTCTTTAATCTGTGTATGCTATTTTACCGTATTATACTTCTTATGGTGCAAATTTGTCCTTACTGTACAGTCTGATTCTCATTTCCATGTTTTTATATTTGACTCAGATAAATGAATCTGTATGCTTCCATTTGTGTCGCTGCCGGTACACCTGGATTTCCCCACTGTAGGACAATAAATTGCATTTCTATTCTAAGCTGCAGAGAGGACAGCAACTCAATACATTTTTTACAAAGTATGCCACAAGAAAATTCGTCTTGATCAATTTGAGTATTTGAATCCGTTCAATTTAAATGAGACTGGTTGATTTCTTGCCAATGAATTGCTTGAGTTAGAAGCGCGTCTTCCACTCACCGATCATAATCCATCACCATGATGGACAGACTGACTTGTTCCACGTTCTCTGGAGGAATGTCAAAGATGATGGCCTCGTTGTAAACGGGATTGAGTGTGCTTTTCTTGGTTGTCGTCTTCCTCTTCTTCAGCCTCCGTCCGTTACATACCAGGTAAACCTTCACGTACGGATCTGTCACAGACAAATGTAGCGGAAAGTCAGGAAAAACTAAGACGGTTAACCTAAGAAAATCTTTTTTTTTGTTTTTCTCTCATTCCTCTTTCTTTCATTTCTCTCAAACTTTCTACAGTTTTATCTCATAGAGTTAAAACAATAACTAAAACACCAATGTCTTTTCTTTTTGTCATATCTCCTCCACTCTTCCCACTCTAGGCAGGCGCCTGCTGTCACATTTCCATTACTTTAAGCCTCGGTTTGCTTCAATGTCGGCTGTATCTGCTCTCTGGTTACCTGAAGCGCCAGTGATGTCCATGGCTTTGAGGTTTCTGCATTTGATGACTGTTAGGGTCATTCTACCCGCTTTGGGCAGGTAGCACAATGAGTACATGATCTCTCCCAAGTCAATGCTCTCCTGCAGGCACAGAAAGGAGACAGACGCAAAGAATTTAGCACGCTTTCAATGAGCCAACCCTCATTCTGTGATTTTTTTTTTTTTAAGAAGCCAAATCAAAATGGTGAAGCAAAGGATAAGCTTGACACTTCACATTTTATAAAAGCAGTGCTGTAGATGTTAACAGTTAAATCCACTGAGTTGGGTTAATCTTTCCTTAAAACATTTACCACAGCTATTCATAGTGGTGGCCTAGTGGTTAGAGCACAGAGCTTCGGTCCCAGAGGTTCTGAGTTCAACTCCCACAAGCTGCCATTCTGGGTCCCTGAGCAAGACCCTTAACCCCCAATTGCTCCCCAAACGCCGCACAGTGGCAGCCCACTGCTCCCCAAGGGGATGGGTTAAGATGCAGGAGTGAATTTCTCCATTGTGAGATCAATAAAGTTAACTTATTATTATTATTAGTCACTAGATCAAGAAAATGCACTGGTATTGTCTTTTTGCAGAGCAAAAAGGATACTGTTAGGGCAACAGCTTCACAATGACTAAGCTCAGGTCAGTGGACCAAATGGCATTTATGGGAGAGCTTAAAGGCAAAAATTGCAGCTGACCAAAAAAATAATAAAAAAAAATATGCCAATAAAACACCCCAATGATTCCCAAAAGTTGTGAGAAGTAATTTGGCCTGATGAGTTTTTGGAAGATATATGTTTGTCATATTGTTCTAAAATAAAAATAGGTTATATTATATTACATACGCAATAAACCCCACATAAATCTGTCCACGGTCTCCTGCCTGCTGCTGGAGTTTTAAGTCTGACCAGTGAAATTATTTTGTAAGTAAATGACCAAATGCTTGTTTGCTGCACAATTCTCTTTTCTTGTTGCTGTTGTCTGACTCTTCTGTTTGCATTTGTATGTTTTGACTGACATTCATTGGCTGCGTCTCTAAGCTGCCAGGGGTGGGACTTTGATTGACACGTGTGATAAATTAATCTGATTGGATGAAGAATGACACAAAAAGCTCTGATTGGCCACGGGTGCAGAGAGCTGCGTCCCGAGGAGAGTCTTTAAGCAACCAATTAGAGATCAGCATGAAGCCACATGGAAGCCAGCATGTGTAGAAGGCCTACAAACATAAATAATACTTTGAATTTTGTTATTTATGTTTACTGTCTACAGCATTTTTGCTGCACCCTAGCACCTACTATTGAAAAGCCACCACTGGTTATTCTGCAGTAACAACACTGAAAACTAATTGATAACTAATTGTTCTATTTTATTTTCCAATAAGCTTTTTACTGTCAATTCTTTAAGAGCAGAACAAAGTTTTAGTCTTGATTATGATCGTAAGATATGAACATGATTAAGTCTGCACTGTTTTAGCAGCACTGATGCAGTCAACAGAGCTAATTCATGGAAAAGTTTTGTTTTTAAAGAAATATTGATGTGAATAATAGATTATTTACTCTTATCTGTTTTATTGTAAAACACTTTGGCTGTCTGGTCGGCAGTCGTAAAGGGCTATATGTCAGGATCCTCAGGTCTCTGATTCTTTTTAGGTTCCTGAGGATCGTGCAGTTGATCATGCGCTCTTGTTCTGGTCTCTCCATATAGTGTTCCTGCATCCTGTTTTCACCTGCATGCCTGTAAGTTTAGTTATTTCATTATTTCATTACAACCACCTTCATTCAACCTGCAACTGCAGAGCTCTTGCCTTCACTCTGGTCCACAAACCTCACCCCAACATCTGACACTATATAAATAATAAATAAAATTACATTTATGGTTGTGAAGGTCTAGGCTGTTTGCAGCGGACTGCAAATTAAATACCCTCATCGCAAGAAATAAGTTATGATAAAACTTTAGATAAGGAAAGAGACATAACGAGGAATAACACTGGCTTTGTGTTTAAAAGGCTCTAGTTTGACTCAGAGCTAGCTTTTCTCCTCCGGACTGGAGAGTAAGAGCATGAAATCAAAAGTTTGTTTTTGTTGGTGTCAGTCTTGTTAGAATTGTGTTGCTATGTTGATTTGATTCAATGTAATGCTACAGTTGTGGCATGTGGGTTAATTGTTGGAGTTTGACCAGCAGTGGGCCAGGCGTTACTGTAATGTGAGGTGAGTAGCCCGTAGCCCAGCTAACACAGTTAACGTGTACTTTCAGGGCATTCCTTTTTTTAACAAATAAATAAATAAATAAATAAAATTAAAAGAGATAACTGGTCTGTTAGGTTTTGGAGGTAGAGAGAGGCGTGTCTTATCACACTGCCTGTTTTGGTCTACAGGCAGCAGTCAACAGTGAACATAGTGGTGAGATTTTGCTTAAAGCTTCATTAAATGTGACGAAAAAGCAAAAACCAAGGTACTCTCACTAAGAAGGCAAAAACTTTCCCACTGCACTGTGAGGATAAAACCATAAATCCCAGCTGGGATTTCTTGTCTCATTACGCACCCCCCCCTATCATTTTTTTTTGTAATGTCTTTGACTTTCTTCATGTGGTTCTGTACCCAGATGAGAGGACAGTCTGCAGCTTCAGTCGACCTTCTCCAGAGAAGAGAACCCCCTGCTACTGTCAGGAATTGTTTTTTTCTTTTAGTGTTGGATTTAAAAAAAAAAAGGGAAAATGGGGGAAATAACAAAGCTGGGAATGTCTGCTCCAGCATGGATGGATGGCCCGGGGTTTAGATAAGAACGTGTCTAAAGCAGTCTCTTAATGGTTTTCTTATCAGAAGCTCTGAGATGCCAATGCATCTCCAAGGTCACAGCAGTTTTCTCACAGAATGGCTGAGAAACATATATAACATGTAACTACTTCACATCATTCATAGAGGTAAACAATCTAAACCTGATTTTGTCTACAACAAATCAGGTTTTGAGAAACAAAAACCCTTAAAAAAAAGCAACATTTGAGGGAAACTTTACATTTCGTTGTATTGACAAAGTTTCAATCCAATCATTAATGTAAATTTAACACAAAAAGTAATGGAATTTGTACTTAGTGGATCTGTTTTATACCTTAACAATTCTTGGCAATAAATCTCATACATGGAAAGCTTCTTTATTTCTCTTTTAAATGGGTTGACATTTGTATGAACAAAGTGAGTTGAGCAGCAGAGTAGAGCATGCTAACTGCTCGTGCCAACCAGGTTTTGGTGGAGGATGACATCGCCCTCACTGGAAAAGCAGAGCTTGCCATTTTTGGAGGCAATCTCAATGCAGAGAGATAACAAAATTATGTTTTGTAACCAGCAGCGAGATCCCAAATCTCTATTCTTTTCCTCCAGGGTTTTATTGCCTTGAGTCTTAAAGGTCCCTGGGTCCGAGATTACATCCAGAATTTAGGAGTGGACGGTTGTGGGATTGTCTTGGGCATGCTTTTCATGAACGAGTTACCAATACAAAGTAGCACTAGTAGCAATTCTAGTTGAGGACCGGCATGGCATCCCACAGGAGTGTTTACCTAGCCTAGTGACCGGCATGAGGAGGAGGTGCCAGGCTGCTATGTACAGTTCTTCTGCTAATAATTGAGTTCCCTGTTTGTGAAATAAACAAATAGTTAAATTGCCAATGTGACTTCTTTAGTCAATCTTGAATCATCCAATCCAATGGACAACACCAAAACGAGTCAAAAGCTGCAGAATGATTGTTCGCCAGTGGAAGAGAGGGTCTGTCAAGTTTTCCATTTAATTAACCCACTAGTGCAATTTTCTTAGAACTGAAATTAAATGTTATTTAATGGGAAATTTGAGGCATACTGGCTTTCCAAGAGCACAACATTTTAAATTAAGAAGCCTTACTGCAGCAAAGAATTATCGACAAAACACACATTTATTTTAAGTGTCTATATATCTATGTATATAATATTTTTTACTCTTCACAAATTTATTCGCGGAGACAATGGAAGTCGACATACGCCTATTGTTTACTCCAGGGACCAACTACCAGACCTGGTTAACAATCCCTCCACTGTAGCGGCAGGTTGGCCAGAAATTCCCAGAGAGAATATAAGAAAAAACGCCATAGACATAGACCCGCGTTTCCATCGATTATCATTGGAAATGTTCGATTCCTAACAAACAAAGTAGAGTAACTGGGTGCTCTTGTGATAGTGGTAAGAAGAGAGGAGGGGGTGTGGCCGTGTTTATTAATAAGCGCTGGTGTAGCTCAGAACACGTTACGGTTAAAGATGGACTCTGCACGAAGGACATTGATCTGCTAGCTGTTGGACCGACGCCATATATGCTTCCCAGAGATTTTTCACACGTCGTCCTGATAACAGCGTACGTCCTTCCCTCCCCAAACAACGCAGCCTGGGGTGTCATCAACAGCATTGTGAGCAGAATGCAAACAAAACACCCCCAGGCTCCTTTTCTCATCTTTGGGCACTTTAACCATGTATCACTGTCCTTCACCCTCCCCACATTTAAACAATATGTTACGGGCAAAACTGGAGACAATAAGATTCTGGACTTGCTGTATGTCACATCACCACCACCCGGATGGCTCCACTAACAAACCCCCTCTACCTCCCTGTTTCAAGTAAAAAACATTCTGCAGAAAACCAAAGCGAGGAAGGCTGCAGGTCCAGATGGCATATTTGGCATATGCTTTCAGGCTTCTGAGGTGCTGTGAGGACGAGCTGTGTGGCATCATGGGGCATATCTTCAACATCAGCCTGAAGCAGAGGAGAGTACCACAGCTGTGGAAGACTAACTGTGTGGTACCAGTGCCTAGGACCACACCCCCCAGAGCAGAGACCTCAGCAGCTACAGGCCGGTAGCACTGACATCGCTCCTGATGAAGACCCTGGAGAGGCTGATCTTCAACCATCTTCACCCCCTGGTGAGGTCTTCACTGGATCCTCTGCAGTTTCCTTACTAGCCTGGCATCAGGGTGGATGATGCCATCATCTACCTGCTGCACTGAGTTCTGACCCATCTGGAGAAGCCTGGAAGCACGGTGAGAATCATGTTCTTTGATTTCTCCTGAAGGACAAGCTGGAGCGGTCTGGAGCGGATCACCTCCTGTCCCTGGGGATACTGGATTACCTCACTGGTGGACGGCAGTATGTGAGGACGTATGTGGACTTTCACAGACGCAGACCCACCTCACTGACACAGGTGAACATTCAGAGAACTGATGTGGAGATAGTGGACCCCTATGGGTCTTTTGGACTGCAGGGGGCGCTCCTAAAGACCTTCTTTAACTCTGTGGTGGCATCAGCCATCTTCTATGGTCTGTTGGAGCAGCAGCTGATCTGTAGCTGAGAGGAAGCGGCTGGATGAGCTCACTAGGAGAGCCAGCTCTATACTGGGACGCCCTTTGGACCCAGTGCAGGTGGTGGGAGACAGAGGGACTGTAAGGAAAATCATATCTCTGATGGACGATATCTCTCACCCCATGCATGGTTCTGTTGCAGAGCTGGAGAGCTCTTTTAAAGACAGACTGCTGCATCCTGGATGCTCTAAGGAGCGCTTCCGCAGGTTGTTCCTCCCAGCTGCAGTCAAACTTTATAATCTCTGTTGCTCATAACAAACTCAATAACTGTTTACATGATGCTAACGGTTGCACAGGTTCTGATCTAATCATTGATCCTAAGGCAACTTAACTACTTTGGATGCCGCTGCACTATCATGCATATTGTATATCGTACTTTTGTGTGTTATGTAAATAGGCTGGAGTCTTTTCCACTGTTAAAATGTTTTCCACTGTTCAATATTCATTTACTGTGGTAGTTACTTTTTATCTTCTACGCTTAGTGTTTCTTTAAAGCTAATTTTAGATTAGACTAGTTTCTTCTTTTTCATTGCTAATAGTTGTGTGTAACAGTGTATTTGCCACAGTCACACCCAAATTTCCCCATTACAGGACAATAAAGGAATACTTTATTCTAGCTAATAAAGTATTGGCCAACACCTTAATCTTAGTGTACATTTTCAAGTACTAAAAGACTGGTGAGTCAACATTGAGGACAAAGATTGACACAAATCATATTTGGTAGCCAACTAGTAACCAGGATGGGAGCTTTACCTAAAATGTATGCAACTTCAGGGAACAAAAAGCAGAAATCTTTATGCAAATGGACTGCAAATGACTGTAAGAAGTTTTTATAGCTGTTTACTTCAGATAATTACGGATCTGTTCATTCGTCTGGCTAATTCCGTACAAAGCTAGAATCTAAAGTTCTCAGTTGTTGCAGAATTAGTATGCAGTATAAAACACAGGCACAATGTTCACAGTAAATGCATTCATTATTAAAGAAGAGCAAAGTGTGATCGATGTTTGTGTCAAAGCGAAGACATAAGTGGCCGAATTATCATCTCCTCTATCAGCAGTAGTTTATAGCTGTGCAGTCTGTTTAAACACCCAGGATTTTCTGTTTAGTTAGTTCTAATAAATCAACTGTATCTGCTGCTGGATATTTATACTCTGTGGGTATATTTATGTGTGCAGAATACCCAGCAGTTTCTGGAAATGTGTGTGGGTGTTTGGCTGATTAAACACAT
This sequence comes from Fundulus heteroclitus, assembly GCF_011125445.2. Taxonomy (NCBI): domain Eukaryota; kingdom Metazoa; phylum Chordata; class Actinopteri; order Cyprinodontiformes; family Fundulidae; genus Fundulus; species Fundulus heteroclitus. The sequence continues at coordinate 18,119,024 of NC_046377.1, forward strand.
TTCCCAAAGCGTTTGAATTATGTAATGCGTTCCACCTGCTTCTTATGTCAAGCAGTGTTGAGGATTTCAAGCTCTCAAAAGGCAATTGGTGCAATATTTACTGATGAGAGCTTTCTAAAAAGAGCACAAACGCCTATTAACAGAATGTTTACCCTCAATGACTGCAGTGATACTTGTAGCCGCAGTAATGTGGGGATTTGGAAAGGCCTTATTTTAAACTAATACTCACTGTGGTTGCTGCGTGGATATCCTTCCAGACTACGGCCTCCCTTGAAAGATCAGAGAGTTCAAAAAGGTTGTCCACCACAACCTCGCCAATCATGTCGTGGCTCATGAAACGGTCAAAGTCGTAGACGCTGAAGTGCAGCTTGCGGTTGCAAATCTCATCGTACGCCACGGGGAAACGGAAGGTCTCATCAAACGTGGGGTTCAGATTCTTGCGGTGGACTCGCGTCTGGAACTTCTTCTTCCTATCTGGCAGCAGGTAGATCTTCACGTATGGGTCGGAGGTGCCTGTGAAGTCTTTGGCAGGCAGGTCCAAGGCCTTGAGGATCTTCACGACTAAGGCCTCCTCCTCGTAGTCGTAGTGCAGCGAGAAGCTCAGCTTCCCACAGATTTCTACGTGGCCTTTGGCCTCGTCCTCCGAGTCTACAGACTTCTGCTTGTACAGTTCGGGTTTTATCCTTCCAATACTCACTGTGGACGACTGGCGGAGAGGCACTTTGTCCATGCTGAAGTCTAAGCTGCTAACATTCATTTGACGAGGCAGGTGGCGCCGGAATGAATTGTGCCTGTGGGAAAAATTGAAGGACATTCTGTAAACATCAGAAAGTGTTTAATATGAAAAAAATAGTTTGTCTGTGAAACAGTCCCGATTGATTAGTATTATCAGTTTGGGGAAATTCAAATGCGGTTTTCAAGCCAACATCTATTCAAAGAAAGCTCCTTCAAGAGAAATGTTGCTTGTTCTGAAACATCTCAAACTCAGTATTTCTCTTGAAACCAAAACATGTTCTGGTATTATCTTGTAGTTTGGTGCAACAGAAAATCTCCTTCTGATCACATTAGCAGCTTAAGGTCCACAAAACAGCAACAACAGCACAAAAATTCTTGAATAAACAAATGAGATATATATGTTTTTTCTGCATGGTTCCAAATGATGAAAAACCTCTTTAAACTTTCGTAGTTAGCTTTGGCTATTTTTTTTTTGTGTGATAGCAGCATATTGGGTCTTTGGTGGAGCTTAGTAGCAGCATGTATCTGTAAAATGGAGCTGAATTTAAAGGCTTAGTTGGCAACGATGGACTCATGCCAAGACTAAACCTCATTAAACACAAACTACACCAGCAGTAATTCAATTTACTTATTATAAGCTCCAGGCATTATGGCTGCTATGCACAATGTGTCCAATTCTGTTTTGGCAGCAACAAAATGCGTGCCACCAAGTGAATACAGTGAACAATCCACCCTCAACACACCAATAAAGAGGCGCATTTTTGCACACAGGAATCTGTATGTGGTTGGCTTTCTGTTGGAAAGGACTCCCAGCAGGAGAGGAGTGTGTAAACCTCCAAATTGAGCTTTTGGCGAGAGATGATAGTCTCTAGGACAGAGGAAAAAGCTGTGAATTCTTTAGACTACAGGTTCAATGTAAAACATATCTATTCAGCTGGAAGTTGTGTGAATAAAATGGAGTAAACAAAGGCGCTTTTCACATTCACCATGATTTATGCTAATTGGCCAAAATGTGGCAAGTCTTCACTTAGTCTTGATTATTTCAGTTTTTGGTTATCATGTCTCAAGATATGTTGGCGTCATACCAAGGCTACAACAGTTAATGTTAACACTTTTTAGAATGCTACTTTGATACTTATTTTCCCCAACAATGCTGAGACTTGTTCACCAATGGGGTGCAATGAACCACACTATGCCGATAAATACAATGCCATGCCTCCGGCCCTTTACACCCAGGAATCTGTTCTAGCTTGGTTCCCTGAGTATGGTGTCTAGTTGGGGAGGTCACACACCTCCAAATTGTGCATAGGACTAGTAGTGCTGGCTGTTGGACGATTTGACAGTTTAAATGCAATATAGAAGCTATATTGTCAAAGTTACTGGGTCATCCCTTCAAATCTATGACATTGGAAGACATGATTCATAGGAAAATTATGCTCCCACTTGTGGTTCTTACACATTTGACACTGAAGCATGCACAACTGGATCACCACATAAGCTAGGCTGCCACAGATTTTTGAGATATGATGGAATAATTCAACCATATGTATGCTACTACGACATAATCAACACAACTACAGCTCAAATGTTGCAGCAAGGGCTTAACAACATTCAAATTTCTTATGCAAAACTATTAAGAAACTATACTCCCATAGGCTGGTGCTTCAACTGATGGGAGCTAACCTACTTTAATATGAAAATAAACTATTTAAACAACATGATGCCAAAGAACAGTAGCATACTTTGCCATGCGAAGTTCACCCTATAGATGCTAGTACACACAACATGCTTCAAAGCTGTGACAGGATCTGTTAAAAAAAAGGATGCTTAATTCCCTTATCTTTACACCCACATAAGATGTTTTTTCAAAATGCCAGAACACATAGCAAGTTGAGAAACAACAAAAACAGCAGCTCTGGGTGCCATCTGGTACATTTGATAGATCTCTCCATGATGTATCACAATTTGAGATCTTCGCGCCTACTGTATGTCAGTTCTGGTTGTGCGTGGAGAAACTAAACCAAAAAGTGCTTAATGACATTTATGGACAGGTATATTTTCACGTTAGTAAAGGTTGGAGTGGATAGCCTTTTCCTCCTTGATAAATTCAGTTACCATTTCATAACTTATTTTTATTTATTTATGCTTCTCTTTGACAGGTATTATAAGTTCCTAGGTGGTATGAAAGGTTTAAGTGCAACTAAAAAAAAAAAACAATTAAAAAAAAAAAGCTCTATATATACACAGTAGACCGTCTTCAGAAGCAATGAGACATCTTCAGAAAATACCACTAGAAGCCTGGAGATATACTGTACAACTTTCTTCAGTTGACTAAATCTTAAAATGACAGTTATTTTAATTTAAGTAAATTATACTTGACCTTCAAAGAGCAGAGATAATAAAGTACTTGAGAACTAAATATACTACTTTCAAGATTGTGAAATCTAAACAGTTTAAAGCAAATGGACATTGTCTGACTGAAAACAGTTCTTTTATTCTAAAGTTCAAGCAACAACCGGATGTTTTTTCTCCTTTAGCTGTGCGTTTACATTTTGGCCCATATACCAATTTCCTTACGTGTGCAAATTTTAGTAAGGTTGACATCCACAGACAAAACTCTGTTTGAGTCTCCAATCTTGTCACCTAGCAACTGGCCCTCCCGCTTTTCGACAGTAAGACAATCACAGCAGTGGCACAAATTATACAGCATGGGAAGCACAGCGGAAGATTAAATGCAACACTAAAGTATAGTAAACAACACAGAGGGTCTGTGCAGTTAATATGAGGCACTAAAGACAAAGTCAAGAGAAACGTGCAAATTATCCCTTTGACTTCAGCTTACTTGGCACCTAGACTGACAATGTAATTTTATGACTTCTAGTTGCAGTTGCAATGCAACTGGGACTTGTTTGCAATCAGATGTCAACCTTTGAGATTAACGCAATTAAAAAAAATGTATTGCGCCATTCTGCAACTGTAGTGACCAATCTATGCTCCCCATGGGCCAATAAATACTGTACTACACTCAGCCATCATTCACTGGCCGTTTGGAGGTACAGCAGGAAAGCTCTGCAGATCCCCTCAGGGTCAAAGAAGCAACGCAGCGCAAATACCCACAGGGAGCCCAGGTAGCATTGAGCTAGCGGTGTGATAATCTAATTTCCTGCTTCCGTGAGAAGTTAGACTGCAAAACTAGTAAAATGGTGGGAGTGTACAGCGGATTAAAAAGTGACATATTTTAAAATTTGTTTTGCAATCGCCATGTGGGATAAATCAGGAAGCGAGATTTTACAGGAACCCAGCGACTGCTTCTCAGAGCAGGGGGCCACTGTATAAAACCCCTGTCCCCGGACCGCGTTCCTCAACAGCAGCATTGGAGGGACACTCACACTGGAGAGACATACAAACATGCAGGGTCGGCCAAGCTGAGTACATCCCTGCCCCTTTTCCAACATCGGAACTTGAACAGCCGGCTGCCATGAAACAGGCTGTTTATGATCGTTCTAAGCTGTGTAGGAGAAAAGCTGACCCGGGAGCATTACCTTGAAATAAGTCACTGCAACTGGACACCCGTCGCCACAACCAGACACAAAGGTAGAGGTTTGGCAGAGAAATTAACAGGGAGGTCAAATCAAATAGGAGAAACACAGGGTTTTCTTATGGTTATAAAAACAATCTAAAAAAGTTCCTCCTCCATTTTTATTCATTCCTCTTTACTCTGATAGTCTCAAATAAAATGTAGAGTAACAGAATACCTCCAGAGGACAACTAATTAGGGACTGAACATCCATCTATTCATCCGTCCATGCACCAACCCATCTACCACTCACTCTTGATCCATAACTACACCTTGAGATTCAGTTCATGAACGGCACAAACAGCACTGACGACAAGGTGTGGTCCTGGAAGAATCGGTCGCCATAAGCTCAACTTTGTGTGGAAATGAAGAGTCATCTCTTGCTTTTAGACAGAACGACATGACAGTCCTCAGAAGTAAGCCCGTTACAATCTCAAAAAATAGCTCTAGGAACAGTTGCAACTTTTCTCCAGATCCAGACAACATATTTACCACCTCAGCAGTTTTTCCACAGAAAAGATCTGGTCCACCGTTTCATGGCCATAATGAAAACAACACTGTTCCTCCTGAATCAGAGGTTTGACAGTAGGTCAAAGCCTCCTTTTCAACACCCTAGACCAGGGGTGTCAAACATACGGGCCACGGGCCGGATCCGGCCCGCGGGCCGTCATTTTTTTTTTTCTTTTCCAGTGTCCTGTCTGGCAATGTGGCAATAAGATGCCACAAAGAGCTCATCAGATTTGACTTTCACAAGTGGACAAGATAAAAGGAAGAGAATGATAAAACAATTATTGAAAAAAACATGTACTTTGTTTAATTGAAAATATGCAGTTCCTATATTGTCCACGAGGGGCGCTGTGTTTTAATTAGCAGATTAAGCTTCAGGTGTGGAAAAATTCAAATAATTTCTTAATTTTTATCTGTTTGATGTATTTTGTCATGCAGGACAGTGTTTTTAAGTTCCACAAAATGTGAATAAATGTTTTTCAACATTGTATAATCACTGTGATCAGTTCTTATGCATAATGCACAAGTAAATGTTTAACTGAATAAAAGTATTGTTGAAATTACACATACTTTTCTTAAAAACGCTGAGGTTATTCATAATATATTGTGTAAAAGTGAAATTAACTTAATATAAAAATGAACAAGTCCACATTTGGTGCAACTGCAAAACATGGTCGTCCAGGGAGGGAAGCAGGTGAGTATTGATGAAAAACCTGCTAGAGGCAACAGAAGACTTGAGACTGGGGGTCACCTTACAGCAGGACAACAACCCACCCTAACCATACATCCAGGGCCATAGTTTTGGGGTTTAGATCAAACTTTATTAATGCGTTTGTACATTAACTGGACCATTCAAACATTTATCCAGTGGAGAATCAGCAGTGAAAAAAAAATGTTTCACTGCAATCACAGCTGAATGCCAACTGTATGTGCAAATGCACACCGCACTTTTCAGATTTCTATCTCGGACCATGCACTTACACAACAAGCCAGTGTGAGATTTTAGGTCTTATTTCCTAGCTACTGTGCGGTGAGATCATCTTTGCTTTAAAGCGTGCTTATTCTTGTCCTTTATAGATTTAAATCCACCTAAGGGGACAAAAGTGACTTTTTGATTTTCATACCAGTTCCAAGGACACATGATTTTCAAAGGCTATGTCCTACAGGCTGTAGACAGAATAATTAGCTGATCCACACATTTAAATTAAACCATTCACCAGATCTGAAAATATGTCAACTTAGACTTCATGATTTGACGTTTTAGATAACTAGTTGGCTAAAAATACGCCACACCATGTGAGCTGTATTTACTTACTTAACATTTCACAAACTTAGCACATAATCAATACTGCATCCCAGCTGCGTTTTATTAAGCTATGACCTTAAATGGCCTGCTGGAAGACAAAGCTCCCTTAAAAATATGAGGGGCCTTTATTTTCTCCAGCAAATCAATAGCTACTAATCAACAGTGAAAGGAAAATAAAACGCAGAGCGTCAAGACTATTTTTATGTTCTCTTTGGCGTCATAACATCCCTGAGCCGAACGATCTCGGGCATTTCTTAGAGAGTGGAGTGACTGTCAGAGAAGTGGGAGGAAGGGCTGTGAAAGTGGGCGTTGTGGTCTCCAGCTCGGCCTCTCAGCCTGACCGGTGGGTGTGCGATTCATGAAGACCTTGGCAGCAATATAATTGAATTAATGAGCCTAATGTGAAGGCAAAGCAAGTGTCGATAACGGCTCCCTGCGAGAAACCGATCACAGCTGCCCGCTGCGTGTCACAAGGAACCTGCCCTTCCACAATGACGGCTCGCGCCCTGCAGCACTGCTAATTATGGACGTTCTAGTTTAAACACAGGGCTGGGGAACAAAGAGGAGCGAGAGCTGATTGTTTAATGACTGGGGTTTCTTCCCGACGTTGCCATAGCAGCTCGACTCTCACGCACCAGTGATAACAGGGTTCGAACCGCGCCGAGAACATACGTCAGATATGCTACAGAGCTTTACTTTTTCAGCATTTTGTTGCTGTTTTCTGAGGCGCTCCAAGGTCACCGTGCAGTCAGGGATGATTTGCATGAGATGTGGCAAACCACCCCGAGGATACTGTCACAAACTGCCGGGACGCTTCAGTGCCGAGGGAGCATTTTTGAAATATTTCTTAGAGAAGATAACGAAAACCAAAGCAGACGGGGACTGGTGTGAGATTTTCAGTGTTTGTAGAAAGATTCAAAACAAGGATAAATGGATCTTATTTCTTCTCAGTGGCGTTTTAACGTTATAGACCGAAACAAAGTAATGCATAGTTTGTGAAGCTGAAGGAAAACAACGTATGGTTTTAAATGTGTTTTTCACACTGTGGGCCAAAGCTTTAGAATCAGGATCAAATTTGTCCAGAGAAGATCCACACAACATACAAACCAGCAGCAATTTGCAAAAAATACACAATTTAAAAAGCTTGCAGAGGTAACGTCACAAGTAGAGTCTCCAAATTAAACATAAAAAGAAGGATTGAACCTCATCTTTTATACGTAGCAGGGCAACCTACGGGTGTTCTGACCTGCTGCAAACATGATTCATGCCCAGACACCAACTTCTGGCCGCTTTTCTGAGGAATATTTGTCCAGTTCTCAAGGCTTCCGGTTCATTAATATTCTTGGATTTGAGTGCTGCTGCCAGAGATTTTCCAACTATAAGGTTTTCAATAGAGTACTATGATGATTGCTATTCTGAGATCTTGATAAAACTTCTGAAACTAAGCCCTGGTGGACTTTGAGGTATGCGCTGGATCATTGTTCTGATCTTCGCCCTGTTCAAAGCTGTAGCTTCCTGGCAGGTACAGCATTATCTACACACCAAGTATGAGGACATGCTTAGATTCAACCAAATATGTCCCCAAACTTGGTTGAATCCATCACATTACAAGATGCTGTTTTTTTTCTTTCTTAGAACCAAAAGAAGCAAAGCATCAATGACCATCAATGAGCATCACTGTGGTTTACTGGACACATGGTGTTTTCAGTACATGCTTCACTTTTCTGCCTCCACATATACCGCTGATTTATCGCCCCGAAAAATTCTAGTTTTGATCTGTTGTTCATCAGAACAGAATCCTAAAACCTCTTTGGCTTATTTATATTATTGTAAGCAACTTTTTGCCCATATTTAATGTCATGGTTTTCAGATGACGAGCCCACATGCAGATACGAACGGGAGGCAAAACACAGTTTTAAGTTCTTTTATTAAAGGAAAAATAAGCAGGTTTATGGACGGACTACTGGTACTCGGCTGGGTCAGAACGTCAAGGCTGGAGAGACTGTAAGAGAGAGAGCACGTGAGTTCTTCATAATGAAAGCCAGAAAAACCGACTAAGAGTTGCGCTGCTTACCATTAGGCAGGGCGGACCTAACCGGGAAGAAGTAGCGTCAGGAGAACTCTATGTGACTACTCTGATGGAGATAGGTGGCTAGTGGCTGAGGGCGGCAGATGTAGCTGGTGAGGAATCCGAGATGACCTCATCGGCAGCGGTTGACAGATGGATTGACCAGAGTGAGCACAGAACCAACAGCACCCGGGAAAGGGGATCTCAGCCCTCGCTGGGTAATTTCCAGGAAGTATGAGGGGAGCGCCAGAGCAAAATCTGAGCCGACAGGTCTGCTGGTCTGTTTCTTCGGACGAGACGTCAAGACAGGTGAGTGCATCCAAGCACCCAAATCACGACTGGTTAAGGCTCCGGCGTCTTCCATCTGCCAGTGCTCTGCTTAAGAAGCCAGAGGAAGCCGCCTGCAACGAGCTGCAGGTGTGGACCACGCCTCCTCAGCCAACTAGGCACACCTGCGGAGTAGAGTTAGCAGCCAACACAGAGAATCCTGACACTACCCCCCCCTCAACGGCCGCCTCCTGGCGGCCCAGACGAAGATGTGCTGGGTTGAGTAGACCAAAAGTCTCGGATCAATTCCTCATTGGCGATGGTGGCTGCAGATACCCAAGAGCGATCCTCCGAGCTGCGACCCACCCAATCCACGAGGTATTGGTAACCCCTTCCACGTCGACGGACATCTACAATCCTGGAGACGCGAGAACTCTGACTGTCCTGGGAGGGTGGAGGGGGTCCGGAAGGAGGGTAAGAATCATTGTCCAAAACAGGCTTAATCTGGGATACGTGAAAAGTGGGATGAACACGAGAGTGAGGAGGAAGACGTAAGCGGACAGTGGTGGGGTTGATGACTGTTTCTATTTCATAGGGACCTGTAAACCGGGGAGCAAGTTTCTTGGCGGATGGATTAGTCAAAACATCTCTGGATGATAACCAAACCCTCTGACCGGGGCGATAATGGGGAGCTGGTCTGCGGTGCTGGTCGGCAAACCTCTTGCTCCGCTCTGCGGTGCGAATGAGGGCTGTAACTGTCTCTTTCCATACTTTCTGGCAGCGAGCAATATAATCGTTAACGGAGGTGAAGGGAATCCTGAGTTCGTCTGAAGGTAGGAGTGGTGGTTGATATCCTAATGCAACTTCAAAAGGTGAACGTCCCGTGGCTGAGGTGATATGAGAGTTCAGGGCATACTCTACCCAAGGCAAAAACTTGTTCCAGTCGGAAGGAGTAGATGACGTGAGGCAACGGAGGGTGGTTTCTAATTGTTGATTCATTCGTTCAGTCTGACCGTTGGTTTGAGGATGGTATCCGGAGGTGAGCGTGTAACGGGCACCCAGAGCAGAGCAAAAGTGCCGCCAGACCTGAGAAACAAACTGGGGACCCCGGTCAGAGAGAATGTCAACAGGAATTCCATGGAGCTTGAAAACATGTTTAATGAGGAGTTGGGCAGTCTGGAGAGCGTTAGGTAGCTTACGGATGGGTATGAGATGACAGGACTTGGAAAAACGGTCAACCACAGTTAAGATAGTTGACATGCCTTGGGAAACAGGGAGTCCAGTAACGAAATCGACAGCTATGTGAGACCATGGACGTTTGGGAATCGGAAGCGGATTCAATAACCCAGAAGGCGGCTGGTTGGACGACTTGTTTTGGGCGCAGACAGGACAGGCTAAAACGTAGTCTCTGACGTCCTTGGTCCACGATGGCCACCAGAATCGCCGAGACACCTGAGACTGGGTTCCATAAATGCCCGGATGGGCGGAAAACTTGGCATCGTGAACCCACCGTAAAACCTCAGGACGAACAGATCGGGGAACATACTTTAATCCCGGTGGACCCGTACCAGGATCCGGATCTAATAACAGGGCCTGATTAATCCTGTCCTCTAGGTCCCAATGCAAAGCTCCAACTGTGCATGATGGAGGAAGAATTAAATCCGGTTGTTTCTCTTGTTCCACTTGAGCAAACTGACGAGAAAGCGCATCGGGTTTAATGTTTCGGGAGCCTGGTCTGTAGGTTATGGTGAGGTTGAATCGTGAGAAGAATAATGACCAACGGGCTTGCCTAGAGTTGAGTCTGCGGGCTGTCTGCAGATAGGAGAGGTTTTTGTGATCTGTCCAAATTATGATGGGCTGCTCGGATCCCTCTAGCCAGTGCCGCCACTCCTCCAAGGCTAACTTAATAGCTAATAATTCCCGATCGCCTACATCATAATTCTGTTCAGCAGGGGACAAACGACGGGAAAAGAATGCACAAGGGTGAAGTTTATTATCTGTCTCAGACTGTTGGGAGAGGACCGCTCCTACACCGGTGTTGGAAGCATCTATTTCAAGTGTGAATTGTCTGGAAGGATCAGGGTGAACTAGTATAGGAGCCTGGGAAAAACGGGATTTAAGGTTCTTAAACGCCTCATCGGCTTCAGGACTCCAGAAAAAAGGAACCTTGGTGGAGGTAAGAGCATGTAACGGGGAAGCTACTTGACTATAGTTCCTGATAAATCGCCTATAGAAATTAGCGAACCCTAGGAACCGTTGAAGCTGTTTACGTGACTCAGGAACTGGCCACTCTGTTACTGCTCTAATCTTTTCTGGGTCTGATCTTACTTGTCCCCCCTCCAAAATAAGACCGAGAAAAGAAACTGAAGTCTGGTGAAAATCGCATTTTTCGGCCTTTACAAACAGGCGATTCTCTAGCAACCGCTGGAGAACAAGCCTAACATGTTGTTTGTGTTGATCTAGGTCACGAGAGTAAATCAGGATATCGTCTAAATAGACGAACACAAAAACATTCAAAAAATCCCGCAGGACATCGTTCACTAATGCCTGAAACACTGCTGGGGCATTACACAAGCCAAAAGGCATTACTAGGTACTCAAAGTGACCTAACGGAGTCTTAAAAGCTGTCTTCCACTCATCCCCCTGTCTCACCCGAACCAAATGATAAGCGTTGCGCAAATCGAGCTTAGTGAAAACTTTGGCATTCTGGACTGGCTCAAGGGCTGATGATAATAGAGGAAGTGGGTATTTATTCTTGACTGTTATCTGGTTAAGCCCTCGATAATCAATACAGGGTCGAAGGGTTCCGTCCTTCTTTCCCACAAAAAAGAACCCAGCCCCTAATGGGGAAGAAGAAGGACGAATTAACCCCGTAGCCAAAGACTCACCAATGTACTTCTCCAACGATTGACGTTCTGACCTGGAGATGTTATAGAGTCGACTCGCCGGTAAAGGGGCCCCAGGTAACAGGTCAATCGCACAATCGTATGGGCGATGTGGGGGCAGAGAACAAGCCTGAGTCTTACTAAAGACCTGCTGCAAGTCGTGGTAATCCTCAGGAACGCGAGACAGATCAATAACGTCTCCGGAATTAGTTAGGGAAGAGGAGACCACTACGGGTCGAGCAGACTGCAAGCAACGGGAATGACAAGAAGGTGACCATGACTCTAATCGGGACTCAGCCCAATTGAACTGCGGATTATGGACCCTTAACCAAGCTATACCCAAAACCACAGGTGAACGCTTAACCGGGAAGACAAAAAAAGAAAGTTGTTCTCGATGGTTGCCGGAAACTATCACCTCCAAAGGTCGTGTGCGATGAGTAATAAGGGTCAAATTTTGCCCATCCAATGATGACACCTGGAGTGGTTCGGGTAAATGATCCACAGGTACACGAAGCTGGTCCACAACCGCTTGATCAATAAGATTAAAATCAGAACCTGAATCTACTAGAGCCGAAACATCAAAACTCTCCTGGTCAAATATTAAAGTAAGAGGTAGACAACAACGAGAACCAGATGAAACTTTAACAGTCTCCCGGGGAATAGATTCCAACTTGTCCACCGATCCCCCCGTTAAGAGCGGCGGACTCGATCTTTTGGCCGAACAGGACAATCTCTGAGGAAATGACCATCACCTCCACAATAAAGACATAAGTTCTCTGAGAATCGCTGCTGACGTTCCTTCTTGAAAAGACCCACCTGCCCCAACTGCATGGGTTCGGGAGGAGGTGTAAAGGAACGGGGTTCCCTCCTGATAGGAAAAGAAGCTGTGGAGGTGGATGGTTGCAAGGCAAGGTTGGACTTAACCCGATTTCGGCTGCGTAACCGAGAGTCCAAGCGAATAGCTAGCGCGACAAACTCCTCAAAGTCCTCTGGTTCCTCTACCCGAGCTAATTCGTCCTTTAATGACTCGTCTAGAGCCTGAAAGAAAGCTGCCTTTAACGGTCTCGGCTGCCAACCTGCAACCGCAGCAAATGTACGAAACTCCACAGAAAAATCTGAAACTCGACGACCGCGCTGTTTCAAGGTGAGGAGATGTCGAGACGGTTGTGCCGAATCCAACTCCGGTGCAAAAATTGTCTTAAACTCAGTAATGAAATCCTGAAAAGTTTTCCCAAATGACTGACAATCAGGGAATCTAGCCTCAGCCCACCTAAGAGCCCTACCCGTTAACAGGCGTAGAACGTAAGATATCCTTACCTCATCAGAGGCGAAAGTCTGGGGTGAACGGTTGAACACCAGCTTGCACTGGAAAAGAAAACCTCCGCAACTTCCGTCGTCACCGGAGAATTTCTCCGGACAAGGTGACGCGCCCTCAAGTGGTGGAGTCCAAGCCTGATTCTCCATGCTCGGAGCGTCGGAAGGCGGGGTTGCGAGACCTTGAGTGACAAGTGACGTCTTCGCGGAAGTAACTGTGTCCACTAGTAAGCTAACCTCTGAAGTTGTTCCTGAGTGGAATTCACAGCAAAACCTAACGTCTGCATCTGTTCTTGATGTGCGGCTAACTGCCGCCCGAACGTATCCGCTGGACTTTGGTGGCCGGAGCCTTCTTCTGTCATGGTTTTCAGATGACGAGCCCACATGCAGATACGAACGGGAGGCAAAACACAGTTTTAAGTTCTTTTATTAAAGGAAAAATAAGCAGGTTTATGGACGGACTACTGGTACTCGGCTGGGTCAGAACGTCAAGGCTGGAGAGACTGTAAGAGAGAGAGCACGTGAGTTCTTCATAATGAAAGCCAGAAAAACCGACTAAGAGTTGCGCTGCTTACCATTAGGCAGGGCGGACCTAACCGGGAAGAAGTAGCGTCAGGAGAACTCTATGTGACTACTCTGATGGAGATAGGTGGCTAGTGGCTGAGGGCGGCAGATGTAGCTGGTGAGGAATCCGAGATGACCTCATCGGCAGCGGTTGACAGATGGATTGACCAGAGTGAGCACAGAACCAACAGCACCCGGGAAAGGGGATCTCAGCCCTCGCTGGGTAATTTCCAGGAAGTATGAGGGGAGCGCCAGAGCAAAATCTGAGCCGACAGGTCTGCTGGTCTGTTTCTTCGGACGAGACGTCAAGACAGGTGAGTGCATCCAAGCACCCAAATCACGACTGGTTAAGGCTCCGGCGTCTTCCATCTGCCAGTGCTCTGCTTAAGAAGCCAGAGGAAGCCGCCTGCAACGAGCTGCAGGTGTGGACCACGCCTCCTCAGCCAACTAGGCACACCTGCGGAGTAGAGTTAGCAGCCAACACAGAGAATCCTGACATTTAAAAACTGCTAAAGAGCAGCAGTAGGTCTCCTAAGGAATCTGGTGGCAGCTGTAGATAACTTCCTCCTTCTACCACCAGGTGGCAAAGCCACAGCTCCTTTAAACTTGTGAAATCTAGTTTTAACTGCATATCTAGGAACAATTTACATTCTTTGCAGTCCAGCTGTATCCCTTTTCTCTTGAGCCTCTAAGACAAGGGTGTCAAACTCATTTCTATATGGGGCCACTTTGGTGTCATGAAGTCATTAAAAGGGCCGGTTGCATGTGTAGAGACTTTTAATTTCATAATTTCATTCGAGTTCACATAGTATAAAAAATGCACAGCAACATAAAAGTAGCACCCTTAGGCCCAGTATATACAGTTTATCTGCAAAACAAAGTCGATATTGGGGTGAGTTACGCTTACAAGAGGCACGGTTTTAGCCACTTTATACACTTTAAAAGGATATATGCCTCTACTTTATGACATAATATGCCTTTTTTTTGGGGCTCTTGAGGGCCGGATAATTTACCTTGACGGCCCGCAGGTCTTGAGTTTGACACCTGTGCTCTAAGGCAAGTCTTTTTGACTTGGTCATATTTCGAACATACCATTAAGTGCTGCCATCAACCCTCTAGATATTTGAGGTCTTCCAATTCAAGCACACCTTATGAAACTAATGAAGCTCTCGATTGGTCACACCCTGTGTCTGAAAACCACACCTGATTGGCAAATATATGCTCTTACGGAGATTTCTATTTAGGGGATTGAAGAATTTTGACACTGCAGTAGTCACACAAGATTTAGAATTGAATTTGGATAGAGTTTTATTTTTATTTTACTTTCTTAAACTGTTCTTGTATAGTTTGTTTATTGCAAACACATGATGATTTTTGAGTTTTAGCCCAAGACTTACTTAGCAGTGTGAACTGAACTAGAACATGCAGTGGATCACCTGTCAGAATACAGTTTTACTATAATTTTTTAGGTATTTATTTACCTTTTTCTTGCTTTTACTTTGTCTTGTTCCAATTAATATTACTACTGGCTTTAACAACAGCATGGCGTTCTGTTGACATCCAATTTGCGATTATTTATTGGTTTTACCTTTTGCACTGACGTTATGATTATTTTATCTATTTTTAACCCTAAAACTAAGCTTTTCTTTTCTCTTATTGACATTTATTCAGCAATGGCATGGTGCCATCAATGTATATTTAAGAGAAACTGAGGAACATTCTTGCATATTGATGAAAGCAAAGTCTGACTATGCAGTAAGTGCATTTTAAAACCCATAGAACCAATACCTCATATTTTTCTTCCCCAAGTTTTAAGAAGTATAAATCATGCTATCCTGTGAAGGCCGCATAGGTTTAGTGAACCTTAGTGAACAAAGAGCATCATGGAGACTAATGTAAACAGCAGACAAGTTTAGAAGAAGCTTAGGTTACCCTAAATGCAAAATGCTATAAGTGGAGAAAACATTACCTTTAATTCAGTATCCATAGTGAAGCATGGTGGTGGTAGCATCATGCTGTGGGGATTTGTTACAGCCAGAGCTGCATTGGAGTATTATGGATCACAGCATATTTAGAGTTAAAACTAAATCCAATTGAAAATCTGTAGCACGACTTAAACATTGAAGATCAAAACCGTTCGAGGTATTTGGCAAAGAAGAACGAGGGTAAATTTGAGTGTCTATGCAAACCTTGAAGACACAAAGTAGAGCTGCAGCTGCAGCAAACTGCGGTCCCAGGAAGTATTGTATTGATGGGGTGAATATCAATGCATGCCAGTCTTTAGTTTTGTGTTGCTACACAATTCAGCGAAGCACTTTACCGCTGGACGTGTTGGTCTACTGCATAAAATTTCATAAAAAAACGCTGAAATTGTTTCTGTAATGTGACATGATGTGGAAATGTTCTCGCAGTATGAACACTTTTCCACGGCACTCCAAGTATGAGAAAAACGAAATTGCTTACTTCTAGTTTGCTCATCAGCTATGCGTAGCAACAGGTGGGGGAGGGGCATTGCTGTGTTATTCTAAAACCTCTGTTTTACAGTCATTAAACAAACTTTGAACCATAGAAATGGCAGGGCAGACATTTTTCAAAGTTTTCAAACTTTACCTTTTTAAAATCTACCTTCCCATTAATACCAGTAACCGGTCTAAACCAAAGTAGCTTCAAAAATGTTCTGAAATGTGCACACATGTGATTAATACAGCGGTGTTATGCAGGACTGCACTTGGTACCTGGAGGAGGATGTTGGCTCAGTCGTCTGCCTCTGGATCTTTGAAGGCTGTTTGCTGATCTTCTCCCTCAGGGCTGTTTGCACCTCTGCAGGGATGTCTGGCGACGTCTGACTGATCTTCATAGCTCCTTCAAGGTACTTCATTGAGCTCCGTCCGTTCACTTTCACCTCCGGCGGGTGTTTCTTCTCCACCTCCGCCACTTTGCACTCGATGACAGGAGTGGAGCTGGGAGGAGGCACCTCAGGGAAACCCACGTGGAGGCCATTTTCGACGTGGGCTGACAGAGTCTTGCTCCGCCAAATGGGCCAGCACAGCTTCCAAAAGACAAAGAGAGAGACTACCAACAAGGCGAGGCCACAGAAACCCACGACCACAGCAAGGAGACTGATAGAGATGTCTGCATTTATTAACCAGCAGGAGAAGACAGGGGTGACACAGGAAAGATATGACGGACAAACACGCAGGGGAGAAAGAGAAAGCAAGCTGTAAGAAAGACCAGGCAGCATTTGCATCTGTTTTATGTAGAGCTGTCATTCGCAAAGAGCGAAACTAATCTCTGCAATGCATTTGGAAGAAAGGAGGGTATGCCACAAGTGGTGACTGAAATTGGGTACTAATAAAGTGCTGTTTCCAGGCATATTCATGGTAAGTTTGGTGGAAGGAAAAAAAATTGTTAAAATACTAAGCGGGGCTCAAACAACAGGAATAGCAGCAGGCTGGGGAGGATTGTGAAACAAAGCTCAATAAAGAGTTTAGCAAAGGCTGCAGAGAACAATAAAACTTGCATTTCATGTGAAAATCAAAATCCGGAGGATCTTTCCGTAAAAAAAAAAAAAAAAAAAAAAAAAAAAAAAAAAAATCCTTATCGATCTTCTATCATGTAAGAGCTTAACTCCAGCAATATGTCCCTCTGTGTTAAATAGTTGAAGTAGAATTAGTTACTGGAAAAGTTTAAATATCCCTAGTCTGAATAACAGATTTGTTCCTTACATAAGTGAACTGTTTATTGACAGAACATGTTCTTTAATGAATGTGTCCTGTACAGGTGTGCCTACCTTTTTTTTTTTCAGATGTGTCCCATCTAAACTGTGCTGCTTTTCTTAGTCAGAATGTCTCACACGACCCAGGAAATGTCAGGTCAGCCAGAATTGAACTGAAGCCTTATGGTTTCCAAAAACCATAAGGCTTCTCTTGTTTGTGTGAAAGTCTTCACACACTACTTTAAACCTGCATACAATTTAATAATTGTAATTGGTATAAAATCAACTGATCCAACTGAGACCTTTCTTCTGATCGGGTATGGAGACGCTGTTCAGTTAAAATTTATTACAGAAGTTCCAGTAAAAGCTAAAAAGTGTTTGAGGCATACTGTATTATATATATGTTTTTATTTTCAAGAAGGAAATTAAATAACATAATAAATATTTGACATTTAAGTATCTTAGTATTGAATTATTTGAATTATTTAACCTTTAGAGAGTATTCTAATTAGCTGAGATGCACTTGTGCATTAAATCTTGCCCCGCCCTCTGTCTGTCTGTCTGACGCTTTTTGAACCTCCGTAGCTAAAAAAAAAGAAGTGAAATTTTCCTCTCCTTTCTCCTTTGCATCGACTTTCCTAGGAGTAATGCCCCTTCTAAACGTAATTTCCCTAAAATAATGACAAAGATTAAAAATGAAGATAAAGAGAAAGACACAAGAGTATTGTAGCTCTTTCTTTTGGACCTGTTGCAGTGGACTGAGCGCACTGCAAGATGCGCAACAGGTACAGTTTCGTAACATGGTGAACTAAAAAGTGCTTTTCATGCGTTTTTCTCCTGAGGACACAGTTTTCAGTGCAAATGATCTAAAATATATGTGGAAAAACAACTTTTTTCCCAATTTACCTGCGTGTCCTTTACCTTGTATGCTGCTCTCCAAGGGGAAAATGTCAGCGCATTTCTCTCGATCCACGTGTCCGGCAAGGCAAAGTTCCGTAACGATCTGGAGAGCCCTTTGGCACAGGGTGATGCTGTCGTCCGCCCGGACATTCATGTCTCTTCTGTTAAGCCATTGCACTCCAGACGAGCCGGGAGGGCGTCGGTTCATTTGGGCACCTTTCTACGCGCCGCAGACTGCAGGGAGGCGCGCTGCGTCCTCATCCATAACCTGCGCGCACCAAGAGGCTGAGGAGCGACTGGCAGCGTTGCGTTCCCGCGATTAGAGTAACCGGCGAGCGGGGTGACGGAGTCCAACCCCTACCCCGCACCCAATAGCAGTGCGCCTCGGTTTAGCTGTGAATCCCGTTGGCTGGTGGTTTGTAACGAGATTACTTTTTCTGGTAATGACTGGAACGCTCCCCATGAGCGACAGGCGACCTGCCCGTGTCCCCTGCCGCGCAACACATGCTGCTTCATAAACTCCAACCCTCACCCTGAACATCTACAGATGGACACGAGCGTTTAGTACTTTTAATAAAAGATAAAATATTCTGACGGCATTAAAAATGCAACAGGAAAAAAATAAACCCCAACAAAAGGACACAATGTTCAGACCAGCTTCAGATAATTATAGATTTACCTGCCTGATTATAACAAGGTGCGTTTTTAGCGAACATGAAATAGCAGTTTTGTCAAATGGATCACATCAAGAAGCGAATAAACTGCTCATTTGACCTTTGTATTAATCATGCTCATAAATGATCAGTCCCCCTTAGCCAGTATTCTGTACAACCTCCTCTTACTGTGACTACAGCTGCAGGGTCTTTTAGGATGGGACTCTTACACATGCAAAAAAAAAAACATTTTTGCCCATTTTTCTTAGCAAATATGCTAAAGCTCAGCCACAGGGGATAACGTGTCTGTGAACATTCATTTTCAACTAATTCTAATTTAGGTTTAGACCTGGACTTTGACTGGACCATTCTAACACATTCAGAGATCTGGATGTACGTTTATTGGGTCATTCTCGTGCTAGAAGGTGAACCTCGGTCCCTGTCTTTAACCTTCATGAGCATCTAATTGGCTTTCTTATTGTCCAACCATCTTCTCATCAATCATGAACTGCTTCCTTTTACCGGCTTAAGAAAATTTTGCCCCCAGCATAATACTTCCACCACCAAGTTTCATGGTGCCGATGGTGTGTTTTGGGCGATGCACAGCATTTAGTTTTGTGCCACACAAAACATTTTGCATATTGGCCCAAAAATCTGTGATCACACCCCACTATTTTCTCTCATCTCTCAGAAATATGTTTTACAATTTCTAAACCTTTTTAAGCTGAGTTAAATCTTCATCTTGCCCAAGAAATAGAAACTGAGTGACGGTTTAGCACACTTTGACATGAGTTGTAGGCGTTTAATGGCTACATCCTCCCTCATCACACATTTGTCTCATCTGAGAGGCTTAAATCAAATTTTTACAGCTCAGATTTGGAAAATATGCATTAAAAGGATGAATGGTGCAAATGTGTGCAATCAGATTGAAGGTTAGAATAGAAAAAGGGGGCTAAATATAAATGGAAAACACTTTCATAGTTTTATTTGTGAAAAGAAAAATATGTGTCCTTCTCTTTGGCTTAAACAATTATGCTCTAATCTGTGTTGATCTATCGGAGAAATCCAAATAAAATGTATTCAGGTTTGTGGTTATAACAGGACAAAATCAGAAACAGTTGAAGGAAAATGATTTTCAAAGTCACTGTATACACTACAGCCTTTTTTATTCACTTTAACAAATAGTTGTATCTCTTGATAGACTTTAAAATATTTTCATTTAGAAAAAGGAATATTACACTTTAATTCAAATAAGTTGCTTTATTATTTTACAAAGAAGTTAAAGTGTTTGGCAATTAATTCACCACTGAACACGGACTCAATAACCACAACTAATTGAACTAAAAATGCTGTAATCTCGTTCAAATTTGTAATTAGTATTGTTTAAGCAAAAGTTTCCTTTAGCACATTTGTTTTGATTGTACCAATAAAAGCTATTCGTAATTCATAGAGTCCACCTAAAAGGACGAGTTCGTTTTCAATGTTTACCGAAAATTTCAAAGTTTAAATCCATTTATTCCTAAATAAAAAGTAAAACTACAATAAAACCTTTGGCATTGGGAAAAGATTTTTGAACAAGCAAATAACATCAGAACATAAAATCTATTCTGTTTGCAAAATAGTGATTTGTGCAGCATGTCTATTATAGCATCATAAAAGGTCATAGGAAGACAGGAATTAGTACCATCATCATTTATAGGCAACCTTTGTAAGGCTATGCAAAAAGCTTTAAAGAGATTTTAGTGTTGCAGTAGCATTATCATTTCTTTTTGCACAAAGTCTTTAAATATGCTCTCTTCTGTATGGTTGGCCCAACAAGTTTCTATAGGATTTGGGTCGGGGGGGGGGACGGAGATGGCCATGTGTCTGGTGAAAACTTTTTGTGGTGATTTGATCAAATGTTTTGGATCGTCATCCTGCTGTGAGACCTGATGATGAACCCATCGTTAATTTGCTGGCAGAGTCCAGTAGGTTTTTGTCAAACTTCTAAATAAAAGTTTTAGTAGTTTATGATGTTAGGGTTAGTTGATCCTGGCATGCCTCCCAAGCAACCACTTGGCTATAAAGGACATTTAAAGGGGACATATGATTCAAAATCCACTTTTTGTCGGGCCTGGATACTCTGGGAGGGTAGACAAATTGAATTTAGTCTGTCCAGGAGCTGCAAAGATATCTTATTTTTTTGTCATATTTTTCAAGCCATTCAGTTTTCTCTATTCCCCATTACGTTTTTGAACAATTATGTCAGTATTTGCTGCGGTACTGCTGAACAAGGTCATTGTCTTCCAGGTAACCAGTCTATTTTTATTTTCTCTGGGCAGTTTTATAGTCCAAGCTAAAGTTGGCTGATGCTACAAGTGGATATGTGAAAATGTTCAGCTGTTCATTACGCCATCCCCAAGCATACTACAAAAATGGCCAAACCGGGTGGAGTGGAACGCTCTGCGACCTGCAGAGGTGCGGGGTGTGAAATGAATCCTTTGCATTTAAAGCGACGGCACCAAAACAAATTGCTCTTAGAATTTTTACCTCAAAAAAGGAGTAAAAGGGGGTTTTGTGGGGGTAAATTAACAAGGAATTTAGACCAAAGCATTGCAGTTTCACATTATTTAGACCACAATTGAGTAATTTAAATGTTAAAAAGTAAAAATTTAAAAGTGGGATTACTACAGTCAATTTATAATTTAATTAGAATTGAAATGTATGATACTATATCACCTTTAATTGTTGTTATGGAGACTTGGTTACCACAAGATCCTACACTTAACCAGCCTTTCACCACCCTCTTACCCACACAATGTAAATATTGACCAATGTCAAGCCAGTGACTAAGAATAATGTGTCCCATTATATTTATATCCCAGGACAACAGGAAATCATGGTTTACTGATAGTATCCAAGCCATTCTGAACAATTATTTTAATTATGGGAATTATCAAAGGTGCAAATTCAAGTGACATTGTTGATATTGTGCGAATTTCAAAAAAACACATTTTTGCAATTGCGGTGTTGCCATTAATTGAGAAATGCAATTAAAATAATATGTTAATACATTTATTCACGTGAGTATCCCGTCCATCAGGGAGAAGTATTTGAAACAAATTCTATCTTTTCCACCGGCGCCTCTTTTGCTGAGCTTTCTCTTCTCCACCAGGTATTTCTGTTTCAGAGTTTTCCATTTTGAACGTGAGATTTGCCACGGCTTGTGGTACCCGCTTCCTTCATGGCTGCTTCAAGATCTTGGCAAATGCTCACATTTTTTTTCTTTTTTGAATATAGTATGTTGGTAATACCCCTGTCACGAACTAAATGTAAAAAATACGCCGTCCCCTCGTGAATCCAAACTCATCCTGCTACTAATTCCTGTTGTGTTCCTCGTCTCTTTCACCAGTAGTAACGGGCAGTTGTTGATCACGTGACTTGTGTGATGCAGAAAAACATTAATGAGATTTATTTTAGGAGTTCACACAGAACTCTACCAGATATGTCACACTTTAACCGACTCTTGAGCTGGAAACCCCGTGTGAACTTAACAAAATTGAACACACCACAGAAAAGAGGGCTGACAATGAAATTCAGGCTTTAACTTATTTGCAACAGAAGAAAATAGCACCTTGTTTTTCATAAATGGTGAGAAAATAATACACCTTAAGCAGGATTAAGACCCATTGCAATAATCAGTAGACAGAGGGCAATAAGAAAAAAGAGTATCCATTTTCTGCAGCACCATGGATGAATGGATGCTTGTCATGTTTTAAGGAAGGCTTCAGTGTGCTGGAACATTTCTTTGCACATCTACCGATCATCGCTAAAATTAATACAATCGTTTTCTAAATGTTCTTATAAACTTTTTTCCAGTTTGCATAAACCTAAAAAGAGTCATTTATTATTCTCAAATTCAATGTTCAATCTTTATAGTTATCAACATAAAGATAGCCATCAGATTTACATCGGGAAGGAACAGGATTATTGGGAGTGCAACAGAAGAAGCATGGAATCAATTTGATGTACATGTGTCTGAGTATTTCTCAGTATCATCAATTTAGATGATTTTATCATCAAAATCATACTGAACAATGCACACCAAAGCGTACAGTTCACATCTTTTCAACAATTGTACTACGTTGTACAATCTAAAGTTAAAAAGTTCCTCAATCTTAGTTACTGCTTCCCTGGAGATGCTTATCCAGCCCATCTTCACATGGTGTTTCTCTTCATTATCTTATACCCTGTGCCAGCCGGGGGCACAAAGCTGTAGCCAAGGGAAACTGGAAATTGCAGTGGAAAGGGAAGAGCAATAACAGCCGTAGCAGGAGAGTGACACATCCAAACTGAGGGTGATTCAGAATTCTTCAGTTTTGGTTTCTGAGAGGAAACTGTCCTAAAGGGATGTTAACATGAAGTAATATAATAATAAAAAAAAAACATTTTCAACACTCCAAGCAGGCCTATGTAGTGATTCAGACATGTTGCATAAACAGCACTAACACAGTGTTATCATGCTTGTCAGGTGAAAGTGTTTCAGTGTCTGACCGGGCAACAAAAACTGTGTGAGAAATCTGATGCCAGATGAAATCCATATTAATGTATTCATTTGAAAACGATCCACATACAGGATGAAAAACATATCTGTAACTGCCAAAAAGAACTGGATCCAGATATGCTCTTTTATCACATGGTGTGGTGCTGAGTGATATGTCTTGTTCTCATACATGCCTTGTCTGTCACACATGGAACTGGGTACAATTTACTCAACACACTTCCTCCTGCCTCCACCACTGATAGAGCTCCGAAGGTTTATAGTATTACATAATGCAGCGTTTACTTTCCATGAACTAGTATGTTCCAGGAAGATACCTGAAGAGTGCCAGGTAAAACTGGAACTAAAGCTCTTTCCAGGAGAATACCAAGTTCTGGAAAAGTACCTGCTAGGTTCTGTGGGAAGTAGGCTACCTGTTAACTTTAAGGAAAGTATTTGGTAGCTCCAGGAATGTTTCTGGAAAGTAAAACAGTATAAGCGGTCTCTTCCTACTCTCCTCGAGAATGAAACCAAACTAATTATCTTTGTGTCTTTCTTTCCCTGTTTGTATGATGTTCTAGGTGCTTAGACCTGACAGTAATCTCATAATTCAGCTAGTTTCCTGAAGGTACACAACACGTTCCCAGAAAGTACCCATTAAGTTTCCGGAAAATACGTGGTAAGGTCCGGTTAAGTTTTGGGAAAATCTGGGATGTTTCTGGACAGTACCTTGTTATAAGGACACACTAAGCTCCAGCAAAGTCCACAGTAACTTCCAGGAAAGTACCGGGTAGGTTCCAGCGTAGCAATCGTATGTTGTCAAAGTTCCAGGAAAGTACTTGTTAGGTTCCTGCAACGTACCCAGGAAGATAAATTTAAGTACAAATTATTAAGCTCCTGGAAACTAGCTGGTAAGGTACCTCGTAAGCTATGGGGAATTTCTGCCAGTAGCTAATGGCAGATTTGTATTCTTTGTCTTCTTGACTCTAATTATTAGTCTGGCTGCAGAATTTTGAAAGGGTTTAAGTCTTCTTATGGGCTAAATGTAGAAAGATATGAGACCAGAGTGGATTTGGGAGATTTTTTTTCACCTGAACCCCCTGAAGAGTGAAAGGGCAAGGTAAGACGGTCTTGCGCATGTGCAGTTTTTCAAAAAGGGACTTGGGGAAACTTCCAGAAAAATTGCAGACTCTAGCTAAAAGGCGCTTTATATACAGTATAAAATGGGTTTGAATTCTGCAGGTCAATAAACATGTAATAATTCAGCTGACCTTAAACAAATCTCTTTTTAATCATGGATGTTCTTACTAAGTAAGTTTCGAAGAACCTTTTTCATGAATGACTGGAAGCTTAAAACAGAATCCAGGTTTTGCTGTTAAGCTTTAAAAAAATAACGGTCATCAATTTGGTTCTTGCATTTAGAAGACTTTTCAGTCATATTCACAACAGTAGCAAAGGACAATGATAGAAGTTTCTATGGCAAGTACTAATATGCTTAGATGTTCGTAGGATGAGAACCTTTAGATTAGAATCACTTCTGTTATGATCAAATACTTAGAGAGGACTTCCTAGTAGCAACACCTCCACCACCCACTGTTTGTTGTATCGCTGCATGTTCTTTGTCATGACTGGGCTCCACATGTCCAAACTGTCTGTATTGTGGATGGAGGCCATCGGGTGCTAGTAGTTTTTTCTAGGTGAGACGAAATGATGCAGACCAGAGCTACTGGACAAGCTAAGGATTAAATCATGTCTTCTTCACATTGGTGTTATTCCCTTCCACCGTCAATACACAGTATGCTGTTGCATGACCGTGGTTCTCTCAGATAAACACTGTCAACTTAACCCAAAGAAACTCAGATGCAACTATGGTGGCATTAAATGTTCATTTCATGAATTACAGTCAGACCTTCAGAAGCTATTCAACTTGTTCTCAACGTAAAAGATCTTTAAACTCCTTTATGTTCATTTAAGTACATTTTCTACTATGGGTGCATGTTTTGTCTTCTTTTGCTCACTGTTCCACTTTAATGAGTATTTCCTCTTATGTTTTTCTTTCAGTTCTTTTATGGTGATTTGACTCCATTTACTTATTTGCTTTTTGATACATTTTAGATGTTTTAAATTAGATTTATAACCTTGATGTGACAACAGTAAAAAAAACACCTTCTTTTGAGCACAAAGTATTTTCTATTTTTCTTAAGTGAAGTTAGAAAGAATTACCTTAAATGAACTCACTTTTAAAGACAAGTGGTTATAGTTGAGATGTGGGTCCATTCACTGAAACCAGGAGGTTAGCCACAAAAGATCCAAGGTAAAACACACAAGTGGAAGCATTTAAAACCAGGTACGCATCCCTTATGCTTCTGAGCATCGCTTTCTCCCGCTTTATACTTTGTATAACCTCCAACCAGCACAAATTATTCTTTTCATGTCTGAATCTGTCTATAATCCTCACTTTGTGGCTGAAATTTCTTACAGATTTGTAATCTTATTAGCATTTTTGCTTGTACCACCTGCCCTTTGGAAGCTTCCAGATTTGTTGAAAAAAAAAATTAACCAACCATTTTATTATTTTCTATAGTTAATTCGCTGCTACTTTATTTGTTCCGGGTTTCAGGGGATCCGGCGGACTGGAAAGTATGGAACTATTCAGAGAACTATTTAGCAGATCTGGAAATGTTTGTGAAATGTTTGAGCATGGGAAGATGTTTGTATTTCCATCCATTCACCATCCATCATCTATCCAATGTTCCACACACCCATCTGAACATCCCTCCAACATTTCATGTGTCTCTCCACCTGTTCATAGTTTCAGGTTCCATATTTAAAGCCAGATCTCTGTAGGAATGTCTGCCCAAATTTATAATAAACTTTTGCATTTATCCTTTAATAATGGGCTAAAACTCTAGAAATGTATCATGAAAAACCAAAGGAACCCCGGTGTCACCCTGACAATATTCCCAATGAATCAACTGTGTCACAGCCTTTGTTCTGGAAAAACAGTTTATTACAGTCAAGTAGAATTTCTTACTGAGTATCAAGTATCATTATCTAGCTGGAAAAATCAAAATGACTTTGTAGTAAACATTTAATTGCCAGTTATAGGTTAGTAATTAGAACGATGAGAGCAGGGAGTGTCAGAATAGGGAGCATTTTTGGGTGATTATGTTGATGCTAAGACATTATGGCAATCGCTGTCCACATAATTTGTATTTCCCTGTTGGCGTTCTCATTAGGAGCCCATCGATACCAGAATAAAATATAAACTTGTGCCTTTTAGGGAAGAGGGTTTTGGATAATCAGAACTGCTTTTATTTTATCATGTTTCATCAAACTCTGTCAACCAGGTGCAGTCAAGGCTATGCACTAGAAACAAATGTTGCATTTTAAGGCCTAAAGCCACACATCCCTCTCATCAAATAATATTTTGTAGTAGAGATTCTCCAAAATAACATTTTAAAACCATTTACAGTCATGTTTAGCCGGCTCTTGGTCCATTACCTTCCAAGAGCGAGGCAATGATCTATGACCTTTGCTGCAATTAGTGTCTGTGCATGAAAACAAAAGGCAGGGCTGCAGGACTTAATAATAGAGACTCGTTCTACAACTGTTACTTGGTTGGGACTGTGTTCGGTTACAAAAATAAAACAATGATAGAAATTTGCAGTCATTGTCCGAGTGCCCGGTGAGGAGGTTGCTGAGTACTGTTGCCAAAAGTTCCTGGGATTCAACTCTGGGTTTGGGATCTTTCTGCATGTAGTTTGCATGTTCTCCCTCTGCGTGTCTGGGTTCTCACCGCGTACTCCGGTTTACTCAAACAGTCCAAAAACATGTATGTTTAGGTAATTAGTCTCTATCATTTCCTCTGAGCAATGTTTTCGTCCTGTGCGTCTCTGTTGCCCTGCGATGTCCAGGGTGTACCCCAGTCCTTGCCAAGTGACCCCTGGACATAGGCACAGCCAACACAAAGAGGTTTTTTGATAACAGTAAGAGTTATCCAACCAACAAAAAAAGGAAGAAATAAGAATATCCCAGTTTATGCTGTAAAGAAATTAACACTAACCCCTAAATTTTTTTAAATTAAACTAAAAAAATGCGTCTGGCATGCTGCTGGTTTGTTCATTTATAGGCTTAAAACAGAGGGAGTTGTTGTTGCATTGCATTTTTATGATGGACTGCTGGTCACCAATCAGAGCTAATCAGGCAAAATTGTCCGATTATAATATTTGGCTGATTGACTGGCACTCCAATCAACTCTAACCCTCCTCACAGTTAATGATCTGGCCTTCTGCGAAGATGAATTGCCTACTTCTGTGGTAAAGATTGCCCCTGCTGGAGCATCATATTGCTTCATGTAGCTAAATGCAGTTTTTTTTTTGTTGAGGGCAGGGGAAGACACCAGAGGTGAGGCCTACACAATCTGCTCCCCTCAGCTACCTCCCCTGTCCCTCACGCCGTGTGTGTTGTGAAAATGTTATAAGGCAAAGCGTCTAAGCCAGGGGTGTCAAACTGATTTTGGTTTAGGGGCCGCATTCAGCTTAATCTGATCTCAAGAGGGCCACACGAGTAAACTCATTGCAAGATTAAATAGAACTAATAAAAGTGGACTTGTTGCTGATTTTTATATTAAATGAAATTCACTTTTACACAATATATTATGAATAACCTCAGTGTTTTTAAGAAATGTATGTGCAATTTCAACAATACTTTTGAACATTTACATGTGCATTATGCATAAGAACTGATTACAGTGATTGAACAATGTTGAAAAACATTTATTAACATTTTTTGGAACTTAAAAACACTGTCCTGCATGACAAAATACATCAAACAGATAAAAATTAAGAAATGATTTAAAATCAATTTTCCACATCTGAAGCTCAGTGCTACCATCTGCTGATTAAAACACAGCGCCCCTCGTGGACAATATAAGAACTGCAGATTTTCAATTAAATGAAATACATGTTTTTTTCAATAATTGTTTTATCATTCTCTTCCTTTTATCTCCACTTTCACCTTTTCTTTTTTTCTTGTTCTTCCTTTCCTCTCCTACTTTCCCATTGTAGTGTCCATATCATTCGAGATATTCCCTGCATGAATCATAATAAAACTATTCACATTCATAAATCAAGCGGAGCACTATGGCAAAAGTTAGTACTGCTCCACTTGTGAAAGTCAAATCTGATGAGCTCTTTTTGCCATTAAGACAACAATTCTTATTGCCACATTGCTTTTTTGAATAATGATAATGCATTTAGCCACCGGGCCGTACTAAATTGTTCGGCGGGTCGGAACCGGCCCGCGGCCCGTATGTTTGACACCCCTGGACTAAGCAATACAATAAAATTGGGGCCAAGGACGTCACAACACTAGGCACCCCTCTTCTCCAAAACCCACCCAGAGAGCGAAGCACCATGAGCAGCACCACTAAAATCTGTGTGGTCTGAGGCTAGAGAAACGTGCCAAGGCCCAAGAATCCAAAACGTTTCAGCCTGCGACCGCCTTTTGGGTGTAATTTTGTGATTTTGCCACTTTAACTGTTCAGCAGAGCATGAGGTACCAGAAACATATAAAATGTTCTACTACACCCGTAGTGTAGCATCTTTAATAGGTTTGGACAGCGCAGTGATCAAGCTTTTACTATTTACAGTCTCAACTTTTAGAAACAACTCTATCTTTTTTTCTGTTTACCATTTACCATTGCTTTTAGCCTGACTCTGAGAAACACTGTAGTTTTGAGCAGTGACATCAGAGCCTTAGCAAGGGAGCTAGATGTCAGTGCCTCTGGATGGTAGATGGTAGATAAATGGTTTTAAAAATGTTGGACCAGCACCAAACATTTCTTGCTTTATATGATATTTGGTTTTAAAGCTTCAGTCGCTCTTAAAGCAGCAGCCTTCAGGCAGCATTTATGCCCACAAGGACAAAGGCACTTTACAAAGTTCAAACTTTAATTTATTTCCTCATGTGGTCGCTTCTTGAAGCATATTCTCAGAAATGAAAACAATGTAAGCATTTGCTGCAGAAACTGCTATTTATTGAGACAGAAATTTTGGAAGGTTTTTACATCAGATAAGGATAGAATAGAGATAAATTGTAATTGTAATTCAGAGAGAGATGTTTCTGGTCTGTACTGTTTCTAAAGGTATATTTCCAGTGGCTTTATATTTTTTCTCTTACTAAATCTTACCCAACCATCTTTTCCTGCTATGACTATAAGATCAGCGCTTGTTGATTTGATTTGATTTTTTTCCTCAACTGATCAAGGCACCAGTTGAAGGTGCAGGATTTTTTTTTTTTTTGTGCACTTGTTTAAAGAACTGAGCTGCAGTATTTGCTGCTATTGTTCCTGCAATCACTGATATATTTTTTCCCGGGGGAAGTTTCTTTGGGAAAAGGCCGATCATTGTGACTCGACAGCTGTAATCAAATCCTTCGAGAGTTTTCATTATCGAATCCTTTTCTAAAGTACTCTGATTGGAAACTGAATTTAAATCGATTCATCAGGTCTCATAAATCAATGATTCTCTGAATCATTCATATATTTTGTTTTAACGAACCACTGAAGAGTTTTGCTTTGTGTGAACAGAGAGGAGATGAGATGAAGCTACTTGTGTTATGGCAAAATCATCTTACACAGATGCTCACAGAGATGATATCATTAGTGATTGTGCCTCAATGTCTGTCTGCTTGAGTTTAATATCAGGATGTCACTTTCAGTTTTTGTCTGACTTTGTTTAAATCTGCGTGTCGTGTTTTACATAACATGCAGCAACTCTGGATAACAGAACTGAAAACATACTCCTGTGAAAAAGTTGCTGAATACTTCTAATCTTTTTAAAGTTACTTTCAAGGAAATACAGATAGCCTAAGGAGGATGAAAAAGGCAGGACTTTCTGATTCCAGGTTTTGAAAGGGAAGTGCAGAGGATTATGACACAAGAAAACCACAACAGTGAACCATTTTGTTCTATATTCATGTCTGGAACCATAACCTGGATCTTGGAATAGCATAAAACAAGCTTAACCATTAAGGATATGTTAGATAGCAGGCAGGAATTGCTATTTGCTGCACTTTGCGACCGGTTAATTACTGCGATCATAAGCTTAGTAAGTAAAAGTTTATTTATATGGCACCTTTCACAGACAAGAAGGGGTCACAAAGTAATTAACAAAAAGTACACAACACACATACAAATAAAAATACACACAAAATATACAATACAGCTACGATTACCATCTTGATGGTATAACACTGCTGTAGCTAGAAAGAAACAAGTAGGTCTTAAATTTGCTCTTAAAAGCATCAGAGTCAAGCAATAAACTGGAATGCTTGAGACTTTTTTTTCTCTGCAGTCATATGGTGTTAGAATATGTTACAGAGGTTTTGCTTTTACTTGCATGCACAGACGATTTAATAACCCTCAAACCATGTAAAGTATTGTTTATTCATTTGCACTGTGTGTCAGTTATACGGCAGCCATATTGGATTTTGGGGAAAATTTCCCAAAATTTAGTTTAAAAATTTCCCTACCCCTCTCCCATGTGGCTTATCGGTTTTCTCTTTCAGTGTCTCGGTCTGCACTAATGAATGTTCACTCACCTGCTTTGACCTATGCTTTACCCTGAAAGAGAAACTGACTGTTTGCTTTAATTTCTCATTGTTTTGGCTTATAATCACCCGTCACTCAAAGAGCACTGAGATTTTATTTCCAGTAGGTGAAAACAATCAAGATGCTGATTTCTTTTTTTCTTGACCATTTCATGTTCAATGGACAGAAAAACGGGAAAGTAGAGGAGAAAAAAGATGAGACAAAATAATAAAAGGGAGAAAAGGTGACAAAAATAGAGGAGAGGAAAAGGAGAGAGCAATCTGTTTCTACACCTGCAAAGACAGATATAAAAAGTACAGCAAAACAACCCGATATAGTATTACAGGTACAAACAACCAACGCCTTGATACCATCACTGAAAAATATGTAGTGTAATTTTATACGACATGTATAAATTGACAGATAAAGCTAATAATAGGGGTTTTCTGTATAGAAGTGAATCTGTAAGTACCTGGTTTCAAGCACCTGTAAGTGTTTGTGAGAGTGCGTTTGTGTATGACAGGAAAGTCCAGCAATTTTGGGTAACAGTAGTGAGGCTGAACAAAGAAAACTAGACAAAGTTTCCGCTCCGTGGTGTCAGCAGGTGACAAACCCGAGCATTCAGTGGTTTTTGAAGTAAGTTTCTAATCATCGCTTGTTTTCCTTTGTGTCTGCTTGCAGGAGGACGGAGTGTGATCGTGTCAAATGTCATGGTAAATGTCAGCAAAGTGGCCTCCAACGTAGCACTGCTGATATTTCTAAAGAACGGTACAACTTGTTCCCTCAGCTATCTGCAGAACAAGGTGAGTAAGCAGCAGATAAAGATGAAAGCCTCTCTCAAATCAAAGGAAGACGCTGTTTATCATTCCCTGACCAAAACAGATGACAGAGGAGACAGACGGACGTTTAGAACATGGTCTGTTACATTGGCTGACATTAAAAAAGAAAAAAGGGAGCCGACGAGTGAGAAACGATTTCATCATTAACATTCATGAGCAGGAACATGGGTGGCTTCCAGCATGCTGCGCTGCTGTCTGCAACCAAACACACGTAGCAAAACACTAAAATTACCTGCTTAATTGATTGGTTTGGAGACGAGCGAGAACATCATCGGGAATCTAAATGCACCGACACAACACGAGGTGGAGAGACAGTCCTCGCTGAATGTCAAGCACACTGATGTGTAGCCAATGTAATCATGAAAACACACTGTTAGCTCTGTGTTTCTGTCTCAGGAGCTTCTCAGGCTTTCACCGCGTTAGAAGACGTTTCTGTTTGCTGTGATTTCTCGCTTTTCAGCTACGAAGGTGTGAAGAGTGAAGCTGGATCAATTTGTTACCGAACAGTTTAATGACACCCCGACGGCCCTGGTAGCACCCTCCTAAAAAGACTGTTTTGTGTTAATTATCCTCCTAGCACTTGTTTTCATTAAGTGCCTGTTTGGCAGATTTACAAGAGCGAGTAACATGACAAGATTACCGTCTTACGTTTACACGCCCCTGAGAGAGAAAAGCGTCTCCACTAGAAGGCTGGTTTCTGAAATGAAGAAGTGCCAAGTTGGATGAATACAAAAACACAGGCAATAATGCTTCAATGGTCTGACAGATATAAAATTAACGATATGATGCAGCTGCTCATTATTTATCCAGGGTTCTTGGGCAGTCTGGAAAAGTCTGAAAGTATTTTTTTCCCAAACATTTCAGCCTGCGTCCCCCGGAATAAGAGTGCCAGATACCGCCGACCACCTTTTGGGCGTTATGAGGACTCTTAGAACAAACTTAGTCTTCTCACTGTGTTAAAAAAAAGAACATTGAGTTTCTTGTAAAGTTAGATTTTGGTATTGGTTTTACAAATAAGAAAATGTTAAATCTTTTTATCACATCAGCATCAAATTATTCTTAGTGTCAGGAGTTTGTGCAAACAATTGTATGACTTTATTCCTTGTATACAATGTTTTGACTTTATTCTCATCATTTTCCGAAAAAATCATTCTCATTAGAACCATTGTAGATTAAAGAAAATACATTGTTTGTCACAAAGGAGTAAATTTCCACACAAAAAATTAGATATTTTGAGATTAATTTCATATATTTGCGATGAAAGCATTTTAATGATGTCTGATGTTGAAAAGACATACAATTTTGAGAATTTTTCTATAATTTTCCACCATTAAAGGCATATATCTGCTATGATATTCTTGGACATCTCATCTCACGACCCCCACATGGTGTCTTGCGTCCCTTGACCCTCCTCCAGGGGTCCCGACCCATACTTTGGAAACCTCTGCCTTATGCTATTATTTAAAAGTTATCTCCATCCATTTACTGTTGTACCATCCAGCCATCAGTGGATAAATAATTATAATATATTTACACACGCGTCTTTCAAACCACTCAAGTTCACTTTACTAATGAAGATAAAACAACAACCATAAAACAAATAAAACATCATCGTTAAAGGTTAAAATCACAGGGAATAAACAGTGTTGAAGAGGTGTGGTTTGAGTTTGGATTTAAACAGATGTGGAGTGTCAATATTATGGATATCTGACGGGAGAGAACTCTAGAAGTTGGGAGCAGAGCGAGAGAAAGCTCTGCTCCCAAAGGTACTGAGAAGAAAAAGGGAACAGAGAGAAGGATTGATGAGGAAGATCTGAGGGAGCGGGAGGCTGAGATGACATGAAGGAGATCAGATAAGTGAGGAGGGCTGAGGTTGTGGATGACCTTGAATGTAAAGAGAAGAATTTTGAATTGAATTCTGAATTTTAAAGGGAGTCAATGAAGTTGCTGTAAAACAGGGGTGATGTGACGAAAATGAAGATGTGCCTGTAATGATTCGAGCAGCTGAGTTCTGGACCAGTTGGAGCTCATGGAGATTAAATCCATTGTTACAGCTTGTGGTTGCATATCTAAAGCCTAAAAATAGCTCTCAAAATTTTATTTATTGGAAGTTGTACTTTAAAATGTGGAAGAAAAGTGACCAAATTTTTTAAAAGAAACATTTCTGGCAAACGAAATCTACAGTAAAGTTGTAATTATACATGCAAACTTGAATGGTTGCCACACAGAGCGGTCTGAGTCCTGGCAGGTTGTTGGTGCAGGTGAGGTGCAGGTTGAAGAAGGCTTTGTGGTTAGTCCACATACAGTTCAACATTTTTTAAAAGTCTACATTCACAGGAGACAGTAAAATTATTAAATCATCCTTTAATTGTCCATTAAAGGAATACCCAAAATCTGGTCACATATATACTCACTAAAATAAATTTGATTAACTGTAATGTTCTGGTTTTATTTTTGAGTCATATTCCTCTCCTGCTTTAGGTTCTCTGCTTGCTTTGAGTTTGTGTCCTGTCTGGGGTTTTATTTACTGTTTAGTTTATCTTGTTTTGTCATCTGTCTTAGTCTTAGCTTTATTTTCTGTTTTAGGTTTTTACTTTAGAGTGATTTTGTTTCTCAGTAAGTTTGGTGTGGTTTCTGTCCACTTGTCCTGTTAGCTTTGGTTTCTGGTTTATTTCTTGTTTTGATCTTCTGCACTGATGTCTGGTCTAATTACCCACTCTGCACACCTGCATTACTCCACCCCTGTTGCAATCATCTCTGACTGGTTCCACCTGCTTCCTCCTCCATATAAACAGTTGAGACCAGACATCAGTGCCAGGTCGTCTTGTTGAGTTTATGGGTGAGTCGTCTCCTGCAACATTCTTTGTATGTTTTGCTTTTGGATTTTTGACCCTGTTTTCTCCAGTAACCTGAGCCATCCTGTTCTGCCTGTCCGTCCATATTTTTACCTGTCCTGCTGGAAGGTTTGTTTTTCTGCCATCTTTTGGGTTTGACGGTGTTTGTTTGGCTTTTTCCCTGTTTTTGATTTTTGTTAATAAAAATACTCATCTGAACCTCTGCTGGTCTGGTGGAATTCTGGGTCCCCTAATTCTGATCATTACATTAACACGTAATGGCATCTAGAATAATACGTTTAAATGAGAAATCTGATGCTGAATTTGTATTTAATAATTTTACATATGAAATGTTAAGGAGAACACAAATAATGGTGTTTACAATACAATTACACAAATGGCAAAGAGATTTTTGAAATTTGACTTTAAAGGAGCATAGCATAAGTTCCAGGATTTTTGCAGACGTCTGCCCCCTGTGGCGACGAGTTGAAATGACACTAGTGTTGGTCACGTGGGAGAAGAGGAAACGTATCTGCCTCTGCAACCACACAGGTCTTTTTTTAGAGGCATGATGTCTTCTGAGGTAAGAAAGCTTTAAGTTAGCTTTTGTTCTCTCATCAATGCATAGATTACAGTGGAGACTAAACAAAGTAGACAGGTGAACGAGAGCGAGCAGCGTGTCCACACCTACAACACGCTCAGAGGACTCGCTCTCTGATTAACTGACTAATATGTATGACTGGAAAACCCTATGTAGGGTTAGTCCATTTAATAGTCTATGTAATGGCGCCTATAGAGGTAACTGTGGCAAATAGAGGATAAGTCCCTTTAGACGTCAGGCAAAAGTAAGGACATGCATAGGAAAAGAAAAAAAAAACTTGCACTATGCATTTTTAATTAATCTGTCACACTGGATGTGAATAACAGCACAGATATATTTCTAAAAGCTTAACTAAAATAATTGAATCTGTACAATATAGTAAAAACAAAGGGGCCAAACACAGTTCCATTTGGATTACCTGTTTCAATCAGAAATATATAAGCATATGAATGATCTAAATTTGAATTGGACATTAGACAACATATTTTAATGGACCTTAAATGCAGTTTAAATCATTTTAAATAATATTTTGTCACAAAACTTTGTCAGACTTCTGGGAAACCCAGGAGGCCTTTAGATTAAATAGCAGTTCACAATAACAGTTCACTAAATTAGTCAATGTTCCTAGTTTAACACTGATATTCTGAACTTATTTCAAAATTCTAATATTTAACAATCATTGAAGAAATTTTCAGGAAGTAAAAGCAGTGATTTTTTATTTTTTTTAGTGGTTCACAAACTGTGAATTTACATATTGATATCACTGATGTTTGCCGTTTTCATTGTGCTTTCTAGTTATGTTTCTTTTCTAATCTCTTTGCTAAACTAATTTCAATCTTTTTCCCTTTCAAAATTACAAAAACATGTAAAACTATGACTAAGAAATGTGTTTTAATTTTGATCATCTTTAAAGCATTACACGTTTATGCCTGATTCCGAGGACACTAAAAACGACCTTCCAAAACCTTTACTCCCCTAAATAATAAAAATATATATAAAAAAAAAATATAAATAAAAAAATCTGGGTATGTTAACATGTACAGAGGTCAGACAGAAACTTGGCAGTTGAATGATTTTATACATTCATTTTAGGCTACAACTTACAGATTTCAGGCAAAGGTTTGCAAGGAGGAAATTTGCAGAATTTGGTGCATCCTGTCAGCATTCATTTTTCATCATTCTCAGTTCTGAGTACCCATCCGGAACATGCAGCTGAATATTAGGTTTGCATTTATTCATAACCAAGATGAAGTGTTGCCAAAAGTATGCTGTATTTATTTATACAGTATCTCTAAAAGGATTTATGTAACAGAGAGACAACATTTTATTTCACAACATATGTTCTAGGAGTAATTTAGACACATTCTCTAAAGATATGAAAGAGAAGAAGGTATAGATTTCCTTTTATTAGTAAAAAAAAAAAAGATCTTAACATAACCTGTTAAAAAGACATCCTGGATTCCCATCATGGAGCCAGTTTGGTTTAATCACAGATTTCCTAATAGCTCTGTGGTTTAATTAGGCCATTTAAAGGTTAACTGCACTCACATCTGTAACACTCTGACATCTCTCGCCACATTCTCCCTTTGCAGCTCCGGCTCAGACGCCACAAAAACAAGCTTTAACGTTCTCTTCCTGTACCTTTAGAAATAATTAGCACCTCCCAACATTCACTTTCCCCCCATCGGCCCCTCACACGATGCTCATTTGTCTCCACCAGTGTTCTCTATTTGTTCTTCCCTCCACACATACTAAATCACACCAATTAACATTTTAAATAGAAACAATAAATCTAATGAGAAAACTTACCATATATTTTTGTTTATTTACTCTGTTATCCTGATGCAGTGAGGAATTACCTCCCTAAATTCAAAGCAGTCAGGATGGTATCAAATATATTCAGCTATTATCTCCAAACAGTATTGATCCCAAATTTTGTTCTTTTTTTGTAGGAGAAGGGAAAAAACTGAAGAATACTATCTTTTACTGGTTTTACAATTCAGCTACATCACAAAAACTAGCATCTGGCTAAGGAGGCATGTTAGAGAAGATATTCAAAAATTCCTGTTCCAATAAGTTTAGAGATGCACACAGAAATTGGCTAGTGCCCAGAAACAACCAGTTTTAGCTTGACGAGCCCAGACTGGTGACGAGCTGGCTGAAAACTCAAAAATCACCACCAACAACACCAACAACAACAACACTCTTTAGTGTGGAAGTTGTTGGAGAGGGAAGAAGACTCACAGTCAGCGGTTTTAAGTATCAGTGCGTTCTTTAAAAATGGAGAACGAACAAAAGTGAGAGAGTAGCTGTATAAAAAGAAAAGATTTTCTGTGCTACACCACTGAGAGCCAGACCTCACTGGATGCTAATCATTTTACCCCTTCAGTGAACCAGCTCCTTTATAATGTCGGCAGCTTGGGGGCCTTTCACAAAAAAAAAGGAACCGTCTGCAGCGAGATGTCCATTCGTACCCACCTTCAGGGTTTTTATTTTTTTCCTCAAATCAGGGAAGGAATGAATGGACCCAAAGCCAACTTTAGTAGAATCCAGGTAGACTGAACATGTAACTCTTTTATCACTCTGAACTTCCAACCTGTGACTGTGATAGAACATGCTGGATTTGCCCATCCCTACTGAAAATGTTTTCAGTAGGGATGGACAATTACCATAATGATTATCAGAAAGAATGATTGTGATAGCAATTGTCATTTACCATGATCACGATTGCAAACCTGAAGACCTGACAGGGTCTTATCACTTGGGTTTATCACTTTTTTCCACTTCTGGTTCCAATAAAGCATCTATAAAAACAAATCTATATATTTCAGAACATGATTGAATTCAATTATTGTGTGCTATGGTGTAATTTCACTGCATACTGTAACTGATGCATTATGAAGTTGTGTGTTTGATAAAGTTTAATTTTTGGAGCAGTGTTTGTGTCCCTGGCTATATAGAGGGATGGCAACAGCTGTCAGTTTATAAAATATAGTCACTTTTGGCGTTATCGGATCATATAACACAAATTATTGTGCTTATATTTGAAGTCCATATTATCCATCCTTAGAGGGGAAAATTGATATCAACAGGTCAAATCTGCTGATCGGTGCGTCTCTACAACATATGCAACCTGCTGCTTTAAGAGAAAAGAAGACTTAATCCATCGTAATGTTCTAACCCACCAATAACATCAAGTGTAAAAGCACCCTTCATTTACAAGTCACACATCAAGTAAATTTGTTCTTGTATTTTCATCTGTGAAATACTCAGTGGTGGGCACAATCGCCATAATACAAAAATAGATAATTGCAGAGCTAACTTTTCTTTCATTGCATTATCGTTCAAGCTACATTTATAAATTGTTTGAGGCCTGGTTATCGTCCACTTTATTGTGTTTTGATAACTGTAAACACAATAATGTTCAACAAGATATTCATCCACCATTTACGTCAATGTCCAGGCTCTCAACACACAGACTTCTCGGGTGGAAGGAGACTGAACTCGGAGCTGGGCTTTTTTATTTATGCATTTCATTTAAAAAATAGTACATATTAAATATATTACATCACTGATGTTACGACAATAAGTAACCCTAAACGTCATGACTTAGTTCATGTTTGTGATGGTGGAGGGGAAACGGGACCTCCAGGCTTGTGGCTCCACAAGCCTGGAGGTCCCCAAGTAAAATTTTAAGTAAGATCTTAGAATTCGGGAGATTCTAAGATTTTTCCTAAAATTGTATCACTAAAAGCTACTTTTAAGGCTCCCAAATACTCGGATGTACTGTGCATATACTGTGAGCCATGCAGACTCTCTGCGTACGTTTTACCCTTCATAGTCGAGCGCACTGTTGCCTACATTTCTTGAGGCAAATTCCTACAATTCACACACTTTCTGCCAGTGGGACGAAGCGTCAGAATGGATGGTAAAGTGTGTGATTAGCTGGCTGAGCACCTAGAGCTGTTTCTTTTCCAGCAGGCTCCCACCGCATACCTGCCAGTGAGAACAGAGAGGGAATGTGATGCTGCGTGTCCTTCTGACCGCCTGCTTGGAGCAGCTCAGTGTATCAAGCTCTGTGTCACATATAAAAGAGTTTTAAATGCTTCTTGCTGCCGAGCAGTTTATAGTGTGACACCGCCTACACGGTCGTAAATATTCAGCTCTGCGCGTACCTGTTTGCCCAGAGTCTGCCTAGAGTATGCATGGACTCTGCATGGATGTCCGCGGACTCATGTCAGCTCATGTATTGGGGGCCTTACGCCTTAGGATTCTTTGTGAACACAGGCATTGGTCTCAGGCAGTAGACTGCAATGAAAGAAAGAAATATAGGTTAAGTAAATGCCATGCACGCTAACAGAGCTTCAGGTCTTTGAAAGAGAAACTCGCTAAACCGTCACAGATCTTCCACCGCACTGAACTGTAGACATGACATTCTTTTCCACACATTCATCCCTCGCTTTATACTTCCACAAAATCTGGAAGGAGAATGTCCGGCCTTCAGTTTATAACATTAATCTCCAGAACACTTGTGTTATGCACCAGGGCAATGATCTGTTGCACACCAGGAGGTCCATCTCTGAATGGCTAAAAAAACTGAAGTTCTGAAGTGGCCTAATCATAATCTGGCAGATACTTCCTCCTTGAAAAACCTTCTAATGTCACTCAATTAAAACAGTTCATAAATCTTCCAAAGTGGTGTAATATAATCATATGTACTTGTTTTTTATTTTTATTTTATTTGACAAAGTAAGACCCACTGAGATGCAAAATGTAATTGACAAAAGTCCGGGCCATAATCACAGCAGCATAAGACAACATTAAATTATTACACTCATCTAAAACATTCTCACATCGTAAAACATTAATACTGCCAGCTTTCATTCCTGCAATTGATCCGTTTTCGAACTCTAACCCCCCAGATTCATATTTGGGCTTGAACATATAAGGCTGGATGTCATTTCAAGACCTTTCTGCCATTTTGCACACAAAATTTACTGACTTTGTAGAATTAACACTTGTGCAAAATGCATCTTGCAATATGCTAATAAGATGTTTACATTCTCCTCGGTGCAGTTCGTACGTCACGTCCGGGTTTCTGGTTCAATTAATGGTTGCGCTTGAGAATCGCTTATAGTGTGCCATTGCAAATGTTTAGAAGGGTGTAGGGAGGTTATTATGTTATTAGTAATGCATCAATGTATTGAACTAAGAATACAACATGTTTTACACGAAAATGGTTATAAACTTTTGTTTGACTTTATAAGCAAAAAAGTGACATACAAAAGAGGGAAAATATTGTTTCAATGCTTTTTGTTTCATCTCCTTTTGGAAATTACTCAACTGAAATGCAGAAATGGATTTAAAACAGAAGAAATTAAGCACATATTAAAAAACATTGTGCTCCATTTACATTCTAAATATAGAACACCCTGGTACAGCACTTGGTCTTATGTGAAATATGAACCCTTTACCTACCATTCATGAGAGTAAAAGCATAGGATGTCTTGTGTTATTGAGGCTTATTAAGTTTATTAAAGAGTTAATGTTTTAAAACCTCATATTTTCAATCATCTCCTTCAGACGGTTAAAGGTCCTTCACCGAGATGTAAGAAAAAGTGCCTGGGTGACTGGAATTGGACTCCAACACCACAAGTTATGACTAGGTGAGTTTTCTTATTTCTTTTTTTTTCTTTTCTACTTCAAGAAGGACATAAAGGTCAGATAACAGGCCATTTCTGCAGCTTTACTAGATATTTTTCTGGGTTCAGCACCTTGAAATTAATCTTGTATTTCTGTGTGTAGGAGTGGTTTTAGCAGTAGAAGATTTCATGTTCTCCCTAAATGCTTTTGGTCAGTACTTACAGCTGACCTGTTCACAGCTGGTCCATCTTTTCCCTTTCAGTCAGTCATTTGTGCCGTTAGATATGTGCTTTGGGTCATAGACTTTAACGTTAAGCATTTTCTGACAGTATAAAAGATTTTTTCTGTAATACCAGGGCAATCGTCTTATTTTTTTCTTCTATTGCATGAACACCTCAAAGCAGGAACTCTAAACAAACACTTTGCATCCACCATGTCTTGGGTACATTTTTACTGTCAGAGTGTTACTTTTTAGCCATTGCAAAACCTATTATGTTTTATTTAAAAATACAGTTCCATTCAGAAAGTCTGTATACAGGCATCAAGATAAATATAGTGACTTTCTGGAGATTTGATTTTAAGGAAGAAATGTCTTTTCCCTGGATTTACTGCATACCTAGAACCAGAACTAAACAAGGAGAAGCAGCATTCAGTTCCTATGCTCCACTGATCTGGAACAAACTTCCAGAAAACTGTAAAAGTGCTGAAAGCCTGAGTTCCTTTAAATCGAGATTAAAAACACATTTGTTTAGAATTGCCTTTGAATGTTCAAGTTAAAATGTTTTACTGTTTTCAAATGTTCTTTTTTGTTTCTACACTATCCCTACTTGCTTTTATTCTGTTTTATTTTCCTATATTTTAATCATGTAAAGCACTTTGCATTGTCTCTGTACTGAATTGTGCTATATAAATAAATTTGCCTTGCCTTGCCTTACTGATTATTCATAAAACTGCAACGACTCTCAGAACCAAGAATTAGGTGCCCAACTTTTAATTTAATGCACAAAGGCTTTGGGTTGCTCCTTGAAAACATAGTTTGTATCCATCAACAAGCTTCTGGCATCATCCGTTTGGTATATTTTGCCTCTCTTCTAGGTGGAATTGGTGGACTTCACTTAAACTACTTTGTTTTCTTGCACCGATCCTGGCTTTAAAGCCGGTGATTTTCAATGTGTTTGAGGTTGATCTTGAGAAAAGTGAAGAAACAATCACCAACTATATGGAAACAGCTTTTTAAAAATCTAAAGGCATCTGGTGTCGTGTTTCGGAATAATTTTCTGACCCACATGCTGAATCATTCACATGAGGTAGAAAGTTTTTTTTTACAAACAATAAAATATGCTGGTTTCAGTGGCTGAGGTTCTGCGGCATCGGGAAGGAAAAAGGAGCAGTTGAATGGGGTGATGGATAATCAAGATGATGATGAGGAAAGGTCGAGGAGAGAGAATACTAATTTTTCCGAGAGTCGAAAGACGACGTTGGTGAGGTAATGGTGTCCTCGTGGTAGGTTGTGGGAGCAAGGTGAGTGTCTCAGGTCCAGGAGTGAAGATAACAGAGGTTTGAGATCCAGATGGAGAGTGAAAAGATTGTTGAGAGAGCAGGCAGGCAGATAATGGCAGGGCACTTTGGAACTACCATTAACTTCCCGGAGAAAACTGCAGTGGAGAGGGTTGTAGATAACACATAGAGTCTGGGTTGGGAGCCAGCTGTAACTTGGACCTAGTGTAGTGTATGCGGGTTGAGCTGAGAATTAGCTGGTTACAAAACTAACTTCTTTTAGAGAGAAAATCAAAAAGAGAATTTAAGCAAGATATAACGTACAATTTTAACCCTAATTATAGACCCATTTCTAAGCTGCCACTTGTTACAATTTTTTTTTAGAAAAGATGGTTTCCTGTCAATTACAATCTTTCTTGGATGAAAATGACATTCTTGAAACCTTTCAGTCTGGTTTCAAAGCTTATCATACCACAGAATCAGCATTATTAAGAGTTGTCAATGATATCTTGTTTCACATGTGATTCTGGTACCTACAGTATACGGTCTTGGTTATGCTTGACCTAACTGCTGCCTTTGATACTGTTGACCACAATATCTCTTCTAAATAATTTAGTAAGCATTGAGCACACTGTGTTCAGTGCAGGACCTGCAGGACTGTTTGGAAGACATTAAAGCTTGCAACCAAGTTGCTCCTGTGATCCTAGTACTGTTGATTTGCTGATTTGGGTTGTAAGTT
Organism: Fundulus heteroclitus; assembly: GCF_011125445.2. Taxonomy (NCBI): domain Eukaryota; kingdom Metazoa; phylum Chordata; class Actinopteri; order Cyprinodontiformes; family Fundulidae; genus Fundulus; species Fundulus heteroclitus. The sequence continues at coordinate 18,161,781 of NC_046377.1, forward strand.
AGACAGTGATATTAATTAGATAATCAGATCAGAGCAGTTGTTAGATCAGTTTAGGCAGCTGCCAAAATTTTTATTCTTTGTCAAGACAACTCTTTGAAAGAGTAATCAGAATCAGAAATACGTTAATAATCGCAGAGGGAAATTATTAATCCATGCTTTTGTATCTTCCTGCCTGGATTACTGTAATGGACTCTATGTTGGAGTGAATCAATCTTTGCTTTCTCATCTGCTGCTGGTTCAAAACGCTGTTGCGCGTCTTTTAACAGGTACTCCAAAAACAGAGCATATTACCCCCATTCTGGCATCTCTCCGTTGGCTCCCAGTACATTTTATAGCTCATTTTAAAATTGTTTTCATTTTAATTGTTTGAATGACCTTGCCGTGCCGTACCTCTCTGAGCTTCTCCGTCCCTGCTCGCCCTCTCGGCCCCTCGGGTCAGCTGAACTGCGTCTCCTGGAGGTACCGAGGTCTCAGAGGATCTCAGAGGGGCAGGGACTTTCTATTGTTGCTTCTCAATTAAGGGATAACCTGCTGCTGCACATAAGAGACGCTCCTTCACTGCCCACCTTTAAAACTCGCCTTAAAACCCACTATTGTCATTTCAGCTTTTAACTTTTTGCTCTATCTCTTTTTTCTTCATAGTAGGTACACCTGGTCTGGCGTTCTGTTAACTGTGACATCATCCAGAGAAGACGGCTCACCCGCTACTACCATCTAATGTAGAACAGATTACTAGATCAATGTGTGCTTCTGTGCTTTTTTGTCTCTCTTGTTGTGTCTCTGCTCTGTCTTCTGTAACCCCCAGTCGGTCGAGGCAGATGACCGTTCATACTGAGCCTGGTTCTGGTTCTGCTGGAGGTTTTCCTTCCCATTAATGGGGAGTTTTTTCTTCCCACTGTCGCTTCATGCTTTCTCAGTATGAGGGATTGCAGCAAAGCCATGTACAATGCAGACGACTCTCCCTGTAGCTCTACGCTTCTCCAGGAGTGAATGCTGCTTGTCAAGACTTGATGCAATCAACTGGTTCCCTTATATAGGACATTTTTGACCAATCTGTATAATCTGATTGAATTTGACTTTGTAAAGTGCCTCGAAATGACATGTTTCATGAATTGGCGCTATATAAATAAAATTGAATTGAATTGAATATTATTCTTTGGCTTTTACCACTAGCGAGACTTAATTTTCATTTTAAATTGGTTTTATTGTTTTTTTAAGTTTTTTTAAGCATTATCTTTTTAGTTTTTTTGATGGATGCGTTTTAGCTTGTACCGATGCACAGCATTTTGTTTCAGCTGTTGGCTGTTTTTAAGCGCTTTATAAATAATGACGGTATGGTATAATTTTTTATCTGGATTTTTTTTAATATTCTCTCTACCATAAACATTAGACCATTAATGATTTCATGAAACAAACACACAGACTCTAATTTAATTAAACTAATTTACCCCACACTGTATGCTACACTTACTTGCAGTAGAGCGAAAACACTTTGAACAACCACACCAGAAACAGTTTAACAGTTGATTTTAGACGGCAAATAAAGCCAAGTTTGAAAAGGAAAGCTTCTTCAAATAGTCCACGCCTTGCAGGGGTGTGAAATTAGCACTAAACTTTCTAGTAGTGCTGCACATGATAAAGTGCAGTAATAAAGAGTCGCTCTTCTTCTCCCTTCATCTCTGTTTCACTCTGACGGACACATACACACTCAAATAAGTGGCAACTGATCAAGCTGAGCGCAGCTCACTGGGATGTTCGGAACAATTACCTCTGCCTCGCTACCACTCAGGACCCCTCAGGTGAAGTCATTATTTCACCCAGAGGCTGCTCACTACCGTCAAAATTAATTCACATTAACACCAGAGTTTGCGCCACCAGGGCCATCTAGATGCATGGCTCAAATTACAATCATTTGCTGGACAAGGCAAGGGCCGGAAAATGGTACTTTGCATTTGGGTCAGATGGAAACTGCAAAGCTAAAAGGGTACTTTAGGGAGGCAGCGTTCCAAATAAAATGTCAAGGTTGTTGAGGTTTAGATGGTAAGCCTGGAAAAAAATGTATTTAAACTAAACGGACTTATGTGAAAAAGAATGTCTGTTAAATGTTACATTTCTGCATTTCACTGAAACACTGATTTCAGCTGCTTTAAAGTAAGATGAAGGATAACATGGATGAAATGGAGATTTCATCAGCAGCATAATCTACTTCTTCTTATTTGGACTGATTAAAATTCCTCTTACCCCATAAACTTAAAATATTGATTTTAGCATAGATTTGAAAAGTTTGAGGTCAGTTGATGTTACTGCAAAGTTAGCCTTGTTAGTACAAACAGTATAGAAACTTAGAAAAACTAATTCCAGACAAAATAATTTAAAGGTGTTCTCAATAAGTGTTCTCAATGCGCAGACCGTAATCATACTTAAATGGAGACAGTTTGATTTGACAGACATTAAAAATTTAGATTTTCTTTAGATTTTGAACAGCAAATTGAGTTTAATTAGGAAAATATATTTTGATCTTCCTCAGCTGATTCTACACAGTAATAAAAGGTTATTTTGGGGGAGTTGGTCCAAAATGCCTCAGTTTGAGGCTTTGCATGCCAGCAGGAAAATTATATCATCCTTGCAAAGTGTAACTCCAAAGTGTAACACCAAAATCAATGGCTTTGCATCCATTGCAGGTGTCGTGTTGTTTTGGCATCACTTTAATCGCCAAAATCGCAAGTTTTATGGAGCTAGAATTGCCTCTGTGGCTTTACTTTGACCTGCCTATAGCCCCACCTAACCCAAACCGCTTATCCCCACACTTAGCCCCGCCCCTCAGGGTGTCTTGGCACCGCCTACTTTAGGTGTTTTCCAAAATTAGTCTCTCGCCCAGATGTTTTTGGGTGAGAGCAGAATTCATGTCTGCATCAAGTACAAAAATTTTTGTAGTTCCCGAGAACGCAAAGCAGTCAATGACCATCACAATAACGCAGCCTATAATAAAAGTCTGTATCATGATCTTTTTTTAGCTGTATTATGTAACTCCATTTTCCCTTAATAAATGAAATAATTACATAAAGGGTTATCTTCCTCTGATTATCACAGTATTTTAATCTGAAACGTGTGACCAGTTTTTAAAAGAAAAATCTCATTTACGGAGGAAGTACTTTTTCACAGCATGGTAATTAAAGACTTTACATGTTTTTAGTACATTCAACATAGCCTACTTAATTGAGTGATGTGGAGAATGTGTAATTTACCATCATTTGTAGGAGGGTTGCAGCACTTGTTCTTGTGATTCTTTTCTTTTTCTCTGTAAAATTGAATCATGCAGTCTTGTGTTGGGGTGGGAGTGGGGCACTGGACCGATTGTTTCCACAGACAGTTCTTCAGCACAGACGTCCACAATTCAACAGTCTTGGTCTTTCATTGATTTGTTGTCATGGCTACCTGGATGTTTAATGGATCCCATGTTGAAGCAGAGGCAGAAAGAGAGTCTCCCCACTTCTCACGCAGCTATAATTAAACACAGTTTAGAGCACGCTGGTTCAGTGGCGCTCAGCGTGATTGTGGATGAGGTTTTGGTCCATCAACTCAACAAAGCTCTCAGTCTGAGTCTGAGATGAGTGATATGAAAACTAATGCTCAGCATCCCATCCTGCTGCCGCATTTCTTTTTGCAGGGTTGTCGCATCATTTAGGGGGGGTCTTCTTTCTTGTTAAATAAAACTTTAAATAACACCAGAGATGATGCCCAACTAATTGCATCACCCAGAAATATAATAGCTTAGGCAGAAAGCAATTTCCTCTGTACAAATATTCTATTGTAAGTCAGATTTTCTTTTAAATAAATCTAGTAATCCTCAGTTGAAGCGACGGCAACATCTGGTCTCTGCCTGAAAAGCTGTAAATGAATCTCGTGAGAGCAGGGCAGACAAAACAAGGAACACCTAATCCCCCCCCAGAAAGTCACAGGGCCTCTTTGACTTTATTAGAATCCCCAGTCACTTATGACTGAAATCATCTGCAAGCACCCAAACAAACAGCTCCGTATAGAGCTTTGTCTATCTACACTGACAACTCTCGACAAACGGGAGATGACCTGTTCTTAAACCCTCGCCCACTCGGAGAGAAAATCGTGAATGAAGCCCTCTTTGAAGCAGTCCTTTTTCTTCTCCAGCTCCGCTCCTTTCGTCTCCATCCAAGGTTATTAAAAAGGATCCGGAGGCACATCACTGGTCGGGGGGGTATTAAGAGAAGCCAAGGCTAAGATACGCTATTGGTGGTTATATAAGAGTGGATAGGTGCTGTGTTACATAAAACACATTGTGCAAAGAGCGCTTACCTGCTGCGATAAGCACATTTGTTGTAAAAGGCGTCTTTTATTTCTCAGAAAGACTCAGAAGTCCTTTAATAGAGACAAACTAGATGAAAATGTCAGGCAGCAGCTGTTTTTTTGTGTTTTCAACTTCTTTCACAACAGAAAAAAATAGATCTGTAGATTTATACAATACCTTGTGGATGCACTAATTTCTTCACCTTGGACGTCTAACAGAGTGGAATTAACAGTTTTGCCATTCACCAAAATACGTAAAAGAATGGTTGATTGTTACTTCTCCTCTTTTTTTACATGGTTCCAACACAGTCTAGAAAGTCTGAGAAAGTACAGAAATATAAAGAGTATGGGGAAAAAAGTATTTCTAAGCATTATTTGTCTAAATGAGGGGTCACTAACATGATTCCCACGGGGGCCAAGTAGCCCCCGAAGACCACAAGTGGTGCCCACAAGCCTTTTCAAAACAAAGCCCAATCCATCAGTGAGCTGCATCTGAAACTTCATTTTATGCGGTTACTCTTCCTGTTTATTCATACTTGCATTTATATAAATTTAAAAATGACAATATCTATAACAAAGCACAAAAATGTGTTTATTTTACATAAAGTTAAGGGGATCTCTGACTCTTCTAGTTCAAAGTACTGGTAGCCCTTCCTATCACACAACACCAATGAACTAGCTCTCAGTTTCAGAAAGGTTGGGGACCCATGGTCTAAATGTTGCCAGTGCAAATTCTCCGTTATCCGGGTCAGCGCAACAGCTAACAGGCTTAAATTGGAGGCAACCGGACTTTCGTTAAGTTCTTTCTGAAAACGTTTCAACACCTATCCAGGAGTCTTTGTCAATTCTGGTGGCACACACTTGAGCAACCTGCAGTTGGTGCGCTGCTGTTTTTAAGGACATGGAGGCCCATCCTCCTAGGGACATTCTCAGTCAGATGCAAATCAATGACCCACCCGCCACTGTCCTGGGTCGTTATTGCTCCTGAGATTCTCAGAAACTCCTGACACATATGGAAGGAGATTAGGAGAGGAAGAAATATATATGTTTGCTCTGTCTTGTCAAGCCACTAGTTGGACTGCAGCAGATGATTGCTCATGCTGTCTTGGGTTCTGCTGTACCAGAATCTTTTCTTTCCATTGTCACCAAATAATTGTTCAAGCAGAGGGTTTGTTGCAAAGCTAACCTTAAACAGAAATATTTAGATTTATTGGCATTTATTGACATGAATCTGACTGTATTGTATTTTAATTTAGCCAACTACTTTAAATGATTAAAGCTTGATCTGATAAGTGCCCTGATCTGAGTGTCCAATCCAAGACTCTATGATTAATGATGGTTGTTTAAGGCTCCGTCCACACGGAGACACCATTAGGTGTATCAACACCTAATGGTATTTGTTGCTTAGGCTGTGTGTCCACATGGGAACGGCATTTTGGAAGACCGTAAACATAGTTTGGAAACTGGGTCCCATTTTAAAATGCCTATTGAATTCTGTGTGTAAATATAAACCACACCTTTTCTTAAACGATGACGTCGTAGCTTCGCCTCTCGGTGTGCTTCGAATGTGCCTTAATGTGCATTCACACTGAACGCAACCAAGACACATCTTTCATGTTAATAGCCTGCTGTTAGTTGTTTGACATTTCTCCTCTTTCTCACAAACAATCTTAGCTGACAACGCAGCCATTTACCTGCCAGCACCTCGCTTCACTGTGTCATAAAATAGGAGGAGTGTCCATCCACGTGCCGGTTCGACGCCGCTGGGTCTACCAGATCCTTCAGACATGCAGCCGGTTCAGAGAGTACCACCACCTGTAGCTGTGTCCGGATGACAATCGCTTCCAGCGGTACAACAGGGATCTGCTGCCCCATGTTGGGGTACCGATCACTCTCTGGGACACAAACTACAGGTGTCTTTGGTCAATAAGTCCACCATTGCTCAATAGAAATATAGCCTAATTGTACTGTCTAAATATGTCCCACATAAAAAGACATTTTTGTGCTTAAATAAATGGACAAGGAGCACACCTAAAGCTACGCGACATGACAGAAAAATTCTGATTTTTGAACTCCAGCAAAATCTCGCCAGGCTCCAGACACCTGTCCACCAGACTCTGAAACAATAAACTCTCTAACTGAACCAATGATAAGCAGGCAGACAGGTAAACATCTAACAGAAACAAGAGTAAACAAACTAAATCCATAATGAACAGAATACTAAATAATGACAAGAAACAAGAAGTAGAATTTACAGAGATTATTTTTAGGTTCCTGGGTATTGTCAGTTTTTTCACCTTTTTAGTGTTGCTTATTTAAAGACCTGAGGGTCGTGCTCTGCCCTGAAAATAATTGTCTGCCTCTACCCACACTCATCGCTCACTGATTCTTTTTCTCACACCAACTCCAATTCTGTAAAACAAGCCGACAGAGAGGAGGAGACCATCACAAAGTCTGGCCTTTGGCTCGGCTCTTTTTCAGGCAAACGATGTTTATCTTCCCGATTGCAACCCCTCTGCTTGGGTGAGCTGCTGAGATAGCATGCCTATAAGAAGCAGCTCATCAGCAATCACCTTCAACAAAAGCCTAACGCAAGAGGAGGGGATAACAGTGTTGTGTAACCGAAGCTTGCAGAGACACAGCTTCAGTCATGGTCTATCTTTTTTTTTTTCATCAAATGATCAGACATGGGGGTAATGGGGTTTGGGGAATTGATGGGGCACCAAAAGGAAACAATTTTTGCCTTTTCGGAAGCGGATGTGTGAGAAACAAAATAGAACAGGGATGGTTAAAGGGTGATTTTAAAAAAAATGTTTTTTGTCAAGTTCTGGGTCTGAAGTTTTGCTAACTGGAAAAGTATTGTTGCAGAAATAAGTCGGCAAACAGACGAGTGGGAGGTCAAGTCACCAAAAGAAAATTGTTTCAATGGCATCTTAAGAATAAACAGGGTTTCCAGTTAATCTTTGAATAAAAGGAACATGTTGATGAAACAACACTGTGAAACTAATGGAAATAATATAAATGTAATTTTCCTGGCATTAAGACAAAAAATGCAGCTGTTTCTTTTTCTGAAATAGGATCACATCTCTGGAAATAATTTTAAGGATGGTAGAATCACAGTTCAAGTCATCATTGGCTTAATTGTCCTTTTAATCTTGCACTTGATTATAGAGCGCTCAACTTTAATGACTGTTAAACAAGAATTGGATGCAAATTGTTGAATATATTATGTCTACACAGCAAAAGAAAAAAATACTTAAAGCTATTTGCCCCTTACATATTTCTTCTTGTTTTATTTTTTTTGTCTCACTTAATTTTTTCCGGATAATCAAACAAATGAAAAACATTAAAGATAACCTGAGTGAATACAACAATTAGTTATTTACTCAGATCATCTTTAATGTTATAATCTTGTTATCCCACAGTAGAGGAAACATCAAATTAAACTTCCCATGAGTGACCAGCTTACCAAAATTACTCCAACGGCTCATCGACCCTTCAGGGCGGTACTAAAGGAGCCCAGAATAATATCTAAAGACCTCTAGGCTTGTGTTTCCTTGGTTCAGGTCAGTTTTTATGAATAGACAATAAGAAAGAGGTTGAGGAAAAAATGGCATTCATGGGACAGTTTCAAGGCCAAAACCCTCTCTGACCAAAAAACAACACAAAGGCCTGTCTCATACTAGCCAAAAAAAGAGGGGGGGGGGGGACTATTGATGACCTCCAGTACGTTTGGGAATAATTGTCGGTGGTCTGATGAGACAAAAGTGTAACATTTAGAAAGCCATGCACTGTAAAGTTACAGCCATAGGTTGCTCTGCTGCTTTTTCCATAACGTCACTCCCTGCTCCCTGTTCTGAACTAGCAATTAGTTCTGAGTGTTTACTGCTTTAGTTACTGAGAGCTGCTGCTCCTGGGAGGAGCTCTATATATTCCTGGCTCTCCCAGTGTGTAAGCGCCGGATTCTGGAAAGCCATCCATGTTAGTACACCTTCCAGCGTTCCTTGACTGCCTTCCCTTGTGTGACTCAGATTGCTCTGTGGATAACTGCCTGTTTGCCTCGCCCCTGTCAGATTCTCTTTCTGATTCTGGACATCGAACCTTGAAGTATTCTGACTAAGCCTTTCTGCCCAGCCACTTGTTACCTCTTCCTGTGCGTGCATGTTTGTGGTTCAATACCGTGGACTGTTTCTGGACAAAGACCCTCAGATTCCCCCTCTGGTACCCCCGCCTGCCTCTGCTCTTCTGTGTATGACCCTGGACTAGGGGTGGGCGACAAAGACTTTAAATTTTATCATGATATATTGTTGTACTATTGTGATAAAATACTATTGCTCTTTTTTTGTAGTCTTTTCAGATAACTTTGTGGCTTTGGCCAAATGTCTAGTATAGCTCCATAAACACAAATACTGTCCTTAAGAAACACATTTAATCATGTAACATATTTAAAAAAAAATCAAACAAAATTAAAAATGTTTCATCTGGACGCCTGTTAAAAGAAGAATTGTGATTTTATCACCAAACTGTCCACAGTAACTGCATTTAATTTTTTTTTTTTTTTACTTTATTGACATTTATTGATGCTCTCAAGAAATCAAGAGTGGAGAAAATAGCAAAAATAACAATCACTGACATAGGTGCTGATTCTGGTGAATGATGAAATAATGACGGCAAACAAATACTTAACTAAATAGTGTTGATGCCTTTCTGCTTTGGGTTCATGCAAACATAAAACCCAGATAGACTATCCAGTTATTTGGAAATAAATCCAGTTAATTATATCCATTGAATTGAAACAACTGTCTTGAAAAAGATGCATCTGTGTCTGTGTAATTGCTGTTTTAGTAATGAAATTAGTTAACCCAGACAACAAAAATTACTCGATAGCTTATTGTTTATTTCTAGGATAGAAACCCATCATCTCATTTTCAAGGGGTCCTTACAGAACATGGATACAACAGTAACTCAAATCATAATTAAAGCTAAATCCAAAAATAATACACAACATTGAAACTCAGACACCCACATCATACTCAAATGCACACCCACTCAGTCTCACAACTATATGTACTCAATGCTCCCCCAGGTCTATTAGTCAATTCAAGGACTCATACATAAGGCAATGATGAGTCATGTATGGGTATCTCAAAATAAATCTACAAAGACTATTATATAAAATATTAAGGGGATTAATATTTGTTTCTCAGGTGGTACCATAAATAACGTCTGCATAATGAAGGATTGGCAGCACCAGTGTGATATTGATAACACTGTATTGTATGTTTTGTATTACTTACTGCTTGCATCTGTTGTGTCTTAGGGACCTGGTCTGCAAATTAGCTATTAGGTAGATGACCAATGAACATGGCATTGGTTGCACTTCAAATTGTATCCCTATCAAATAGACTTAATAATAATAATAATTATTATTATTATTTTACGGATTGCAAGGGAAAAAACATTCACCAAAACACCAGAGTGACTTTAGCTAGATGTATAGGACTGTGGGGTCTATAAGACAACTGGCAGTAAAGCAAAAGGCCAAAATATTTAAATCAATCAGCTTTTCATAACGCTGTTTCATCTAGAAAATGAACATACCACCTGTTTGTTAACGGAATTAACTTTGGTTGAGTACAAAACAGCATAAAATGTGATCTTGCTAAAATAAAAAAAACTTATTTACAGAGAACCATTTTTTGGACTATGCTGAAATTAGATTGTGATAAGTATTTTGTGAGATGTCCAAACTGGAGGAGTAAATTAAAGTCTCATCTGCATATAAATGAATTTGGCAGTCAGAACAGACTTGTGGGGGGGCAGTGATGAAAATAGAAAAGTCCAAATGCATGTAATTTGTCAAAAGGTAGATAGTGAAGCTTATTGCTCCTTTAAGGAGAGCAGTTGTGGTTAAGTAACTTTTCCTAAATCTGGATTGGTGTGTGGAGATGTTATATACATTGAGATATTTAGACAGTTGACCAAAGATCAGTTGTTCAATTATTTTTATTATGCTATTAATAATTGAGATAGGTCTACAGTTATTGATGTCTTTGGGGTCACCCTTTCATGGATACTGAGAGAAGAAGTTTTCATTGACTAACATTTATTCCATTCAAAAGCAGTTCTCTGCCATATTGTTATTTCGTACAGCCAGTTTACATAAATCCAGATTTATTTAGTTTTTGTTGATAAACATCCAGGATTTAAAATGGGAGAATGGCCACATTTTTGAAAACAATGAAATATTCATTATCAAAAAGCAAATTGGTTTCAGTAAAATTCAACACACAACAAAATCTCCTTTTGAATTCTTTGCAAATGTTACATGAAAACCTTTCTTATTCTTTTTTAATATCAGAACACTACACAGTCCTATAGCATCACAAATCAAAGTTATCAGGAGCCACTGAGGAGAATTTCGCTGGAGTTCAAAATTATGAAGTTTTCGGTCAAAACGCGTCGCTGTAACCAATCAAGGACTGGTTATTGTTTTGACACACAGTGAAGAAGCGCGGCAAAGATGAAGCTTTTTTAAATCAAAATAGGATATAGAAAAATTATGAAGTAAGGATGCTCTTTAGAGGTTTGTGGGGTGCTTTGAAAAAAGTTATTTTAATATGGCCCTTAAAAGGACTGTTAAATTATTCATCAGTCGTCTTCCTCTCGTAGCTCCAGAACTGGACTGACCAGTCGCCACTTCTGTGTGCGGGTCGGTTAATACGTCTGTCGGCCTCTTGCTCCGCTCTTTCTGCTTCTGTCTGCGCTCCATAGCAGGGACACCAGCGCCGTTGTTCGTTTTTCCCCCATTAAATGCAGCACCGTGACTCGATTGGTAAAGTCCCGGTCCGCCATGTTGAGTAAAACATACAAGCGGATAGAAGCTCCTCCTATTTGATGACGCGGTGACTGGACAGCTTTAAGGGATGGGACTTTCAGATCAGCTTTGCTCCTGCAAAAGCTGAAGGAAGGTTACAAACAACCTATTTCATGGCAGTCGGCTGCTTAGATCCCGATATTGAAAAGGCAGGCTGGGCTAAGCTTGGTCCAAGCTGTATATGTGGCGGGTCTCCGAACTCCATTCAGGTCCACGGACAGATGGAGAGAGACTTTCTCCCCAGTGTGGCTGATGAACAGCGGTGAAAGAGGAAGATAAGCTTGGGGTTGGGTTCATAGCAGTATTGGCACCCTGCTGTGATAGCAATCCCTGGGGGAGGAGTGCCTCTGCAACAGTGTCACGTTTCTTGTGGCTCCAGCTTTAGAGCCTCGCTGTTATTTTACTATTGCCTGATTTCACAACAGGTGATAAGCACCAGCTCCCCACAACCTTCTATTGATAAGCACGTGTAGACAGTGGATAGATAGATAAATAGATAGACAGTTCGTCGTAGTGGTTTTAATAATCCATATTTTCTGTGCTCAACTACCTTCACTGATGGAAAGGATGAACGTGACCCCTTCAGGCATCTTTGATTTAGAGATGTCCAGAGCCAAATTTCTCTTCCTGATATCTCGGCTGATCTATTTGGATCGAGAAGGCTGAATCCTGAATTGACGATCAATTTAAGAGTGTGTGCACTTATGCAACCAGGCTATTAGCGGAGTTATTTTTCTTCATTTAACTTGTACGAGACATAGCCAGTATTTCGCATTAAAGATGGAACAGTACGATCCAGAGTCAAATTCCTCGTATCTGTGCACATACCTGGCAAATAAAGCTGATTCTCAGCTTCAGCGGCATCGCGACGACTCGGCTTTAGTTTATGACACAGTCAAACTGTGAACATGAAGAGGAGCCTCTTGGCGGTGCTCTCGACATCTGGTAATGGATTAATGACAGTCATGTTTCCTCCGAGACGCCTGCTGAGAGAAGGAGCACATGTTATATTTCTCGCTACAGTAGTAACACATGTGAGGGAGGAAAGGCTTCATAGACAAAGAGGCTTTCATTTAGTGCACACTTTATTCTCAGCAAACGCATCAGAGCTGGTGTGGATGGAGGACTGATTGGCTCATTATCTTTGCAATCTCACTGCTTTTAAAATCATGCTGTTGTCCTTGTTCATCCTAGCAAAGATACATAACAGATTTCAACATCACACATGGATTGCTGCATGCGTTATGTCATGCTACTTTGATATTAAATTAAATCGGCTTGAGGAGTGAAGTTTTTTTTTTTCCTTGTCATGTAATAGCGCTCAAGTGTTTTTCTCTGAGATTGTTCTGTCTGTTTGAGTCTGAATACAGCTTTCACTTTGTCTGAATGCTCCCTTTAAATTTGCCGCAGTTCTCTAAATCGTTCCTCACAAGAAATCACTGAAACATTTCTGTGAAATCCTAATGAAGTGATTTTTATATAAAATTTCTTTATTGATTACTTTCCCAGCATCTTTAGGGCAATGCTAGGTGTTGATGTTCTGTTACACAGAGAATGATGGTATGGGATGAAGGGAATGTGAAAAAATACATTTTTAAAAAAAATAAGAGAAATGATAGTCAAATGAGTATGCAGAGTAGACCATTAAACATTTGGCTTGTATGTGGCCAGAATTCACAGTAAAGCAAGATATTTCCTCTCCTCATTTGCTGTCTTAAATTAGAATATCCTCTCTTATTTATTACCGTTATTTATTACCAGGCAGAACATCAAGATACAAAATTGCATTTTTTCCAGTGACTTTGCGTTTTATTTTGTCAAGAACAACCTCTGAGCTACTGAAGCTGACATCTCAGACAGCCTAATACATAAAACAGTGGATTCTGCATAATACTGTAGCAGCTTTCATTTGAACTATTTTGTGGTATAAACCCTTAAATTTTTAATTAAGATACTGTTTGACTCTGTTTTTTCCACACAGGTGGATGTTGGAAACATGTAGCTGGCAGCTGGTTTTGGCTGTCCTTCTCTCCTGGAGGCTTCTGCCTCTTTGCTTATTCTGTTTGCTGGCTGCCCTATCAAAGTCAACATAAACAGGGAAACTCCCCAAGGTTACATTAAAGCGACAATTTTTTGTGTGTAACTTTTATTACGAAGAGTTAAGCTGACAGCTCATCAGATTAAAACAAACTCAAAAGCTTCTAGCAGTGCAGTGTTATATTTGCATATTGTAAATGAAATTTTTGGAAGACTGAACAATTACGCGTTCTTGATTAGAGTATTTTCCCACTTGCCATTGCCTTTGCTTTTGGTGATATGTAAAAGGTTCAGATCATGAAACCAATTTTAATATCAGACAAATTTAAAATCAGTAAAAGCACAAAAACAAATTTCACATAATGATTTCATTCATAAAGTGAAAATTGCTAAATTAGCTGCGATCGTTTTAGTTTCCCAAGCGAAATCCAGACTTGATTGCTGCCAGACCTGTATAATAATAATAATAATAATAATAATAATAAAATATCACTCAAAAATAACCTGTCTGACAACATGAAGGAGGCAAGCAGACCTGGAATAGCAATGCATCATACCTTGACCCAAAGTGAGACTCCAGTAAGCTGTTATCTACAATTAGAGAAAACATAGAAGAGTGACAAGCCTTCCCAGAAAGGATCAGTTTACCAGAATTACTCCAAGAGCGCCAATGATTCATTCAGTCATTGGCGCTCTTGGAGCGCCAATGACTGAAGCTTTATTTACTGCAGTGTAAATAAAGCTTGCAGTGTTTCAGTCATTTTGTGACCCGAAGGTCACAAAATGACTGAAACACTGCAAGCTTTATTTACCTCAGTTATTATCAGTGTTCATGATTCAATAATATGAATGAAACTGGGGAACTGTATCAACTGTATAGTTCCCAGAACAAAACTATTGACGAACAAAAGAACATAATGACCTGCCTTGTGTTTTTGAAAAGCTTCTTGGTGTATCCCCGAGACTTATGGGAAAATAAGACGAGGATAAAGTGAAGCTTTTTGGGAGGCGTGTATCATGTTAACATCTGGCATAAAACTAATACAGCAATTCAATGTCTGGGGCTCACTTTGCTGCTTCAGGAAGTGGACAACTTGTTATATAGATGAAACTGCAAGTTCTGCTCTCTAGCAGAAAATCTTGAAGGAGAACTTCCAGTCATCACTTTGTGACTTTAGGCTCAAACTAACAGGATGTTTATCTATCACACAGCAGTAGTTTCACATCTGAATGCCTCAAAACCAACAATATAAAGGCTTTGGAGTGGCCTAGTCCAAGACCTAAACCCTGTAATTGAGTTTAAGGGGTAATCACTTTTTACACAGGTCAGTCTTGTCAGTATTTGAAAAATGTATTTTGTTTTTACAGAGGTTTTCTTTGTCTTATAAAAATAAACTTTGATCTGAAACATTATAAATACATTTCCAGCTTTGTATTGCATCTTGCTTTTCATCTAAAACTAGCCTGACCTGCTTTTCCATGTAGACAAAAAAATAGTCCTGATACCAAAAGTACTTTTATGTTAAAGCAGCCTATACATTTTTTTTTTTTTTTGCTACAGTTTAATTAAATACTATTTTGGTGGTCCTAATGATGGGAGAACACAATATTGCTGGCTTGTATATTTTATGAACATGGATCACTAACACTGAGAAGATGTAGCATGGATGTTGTGGGACGTGCACGGGTAGAGCTTTGCTTCTAAGAGCAGAACACCATCAATCCACCAGCTTATTGCACCATGCTGCCTGTGTGAGGCTCTGTGTAGGCGTGTGCTGGACAGGACATAATGGTTCATGTTGATGAATAAACATACCTGCAGTTCTAGACTAGCTGAGCACATTAACTGGTAATGTTAGGGGAGACTGAGAGCTGGAACACGCTTATCTATCCATTCTGCTGTGACATGCCTTTGGTGCTTTAGTGCTGGTGATCCTGTAGTTTTGCTAAAATAGTTGACCAGAGGAGTCATAGCAGACAAAATTATTATTTTTTGGAGCAAAGGCAGATGACCTGTTCTCTTTTGGTCTCCTTTTGACAACTGGATGGAAAGGTTATCCTTGTAACCAGTGTTGGGACGCTGCACACGCTGTTTTCCTATAATTCAAAGCATGGTTCTGGGCTTTGCTTGATGAAGGTCGAGACTTCAGATCATCTTCAGTTTCTTTATCCTTGTCTTCTTTGGTGCCTCACATCAGACTCTCCAGTGCATAAGTGGCTGCTGCCACTAAGAGGTTGTGCACCATTCGTTCCGGTCATACTGGACATGTTGTTCAAAAGTCAGTTGCTGTTGTCATGGTTCTCCAATTGCGCTGTTTGTGATTCCGTCATGTAGAGAGACTCCAAGAGTCTAATGTTGAAACCGTATTTCAAAGTCTTGTTCATTCAATTCTTGTTTGAAGGTGGCTCAAGTCTCACATCTGCAGCAGACAGGGAACATCAATGTGAGGAAGAGGTACATCTTGTTCTTTGGAGAGATTCTCTGCCTCTCTTGGACAAACTGGCTGCAAGCCCCCCCCCCCCCCCCCCCCTTATTGAAGGACATAGTTTTGTGTAAGATTTTAAGAGGCTGGCTAAGGTGTCTTAACAGTATAATTCAGGAGACTGAGACGGCCATTAAAGAGGGTTGTTTTTGTTTTTGCTGAACCACTTCTGTGTTGTTTTGGCCAATGTTTTGGATTAGCATCCTACTGAAATAATTGTAATTTCTCTGACAGAAATCATAATTTTTTATTTGAAAAATCCTGAAATAATCCTTGAAATACCCCTGACTGCTAGGGTCTTTGGCTCCTCACCACCACTTTTGAGCATTTTTCTTATGGATAAAACTGACATTTACAAGCACACGCTCATAAACACCTACAGGTGCTTGAATTCAGGTGCTTACAGAAGCACTTCTATTCAGATAAACCCTATAACTAGCTTTGGCTTTCACTAAACATATCTTGTGTTAAATAATACTACATATTTTTCAGTGATGTTATCAAGGCATTGGTGTTTTGTAGCTGTGATATTTTGTTGGTTGATTTTGCGCTTCTTTTTGTATCTTTTTCTGCAGGTGTAGAAGCAGACTCTGAGGATGTTATCTATACTCTCTTTTTCCTCTGCTCTATTTTGTCATCTTCTCTCCCTTTTAATGTTTTGCCTAATCTTTCTCACTTCCTTTCTTTCTCTTTTACCTTTCGGTTTCTGTGTCCATTGAAATTTAAATAATCCCAACACAATGTCAAATAAAGTCTTTTGCATACGTATTAAATGATAGCGAAAGCAGTATTGATCCACTTGTGAAAGTAAATCTGTTGGACTCTCTTTGGCATGCAGAAAGCAATTCTTAATGCTACACTGCCAGACATGACATGTAAAGAAGAAAGAAAGAAAGAAACATCCTGGCCTTTTATACAGTCCATGATGTTATACACTTTAACAAGGCACTATAGGCCTGCCATGTCCAAAAGTGTGTGCATGGTAGGCAAGATAAACTTAGGCCCTCATCTAGCCTTGTGTGTCCCAGTTTGAGGTGTTTTAAATTATTACAAGTGTATACAAGTAGTTATTTTCCTATAGCCATTTCCTCACTTATGAAGCTCAAAAGAAATTTACCTTTAATGAGTGACGTCTTTTCCAATTTTTTTTTTCAATTTTAACGAATGGTAAAGAAAAATGGGCCACGGTGATAGACAAATTATGTACCCCAAAGATTTTTTTACCCCTACCATCTCCAGAGTGTGTGAGTGTTCACTTACTGGGTGCCAACAATCAAGCAAATCAATCCAATGTCTTCTATCTGAAACATAATATTTTACTCTGCAGAAGGTGAGGCTGGCAAAAGAAAAGTGAGAGGCATGGTACACCCTGAACATGTCACTGGGCAACACAAAGACATACATGATTAACAGCAATGCATTCTGTCAGATATTGTGCACACATTAAAAATTATTTTATTTTAATAACAATAATAATAGCACAGAAATATGAACAAAAGAAGAATTAGGCTTTAACTGCATCAACACTGCATGTTTTGAATATGTATGTGCCTGCATTATTGCAACATCCTGACTCAAAAAAGTATACAAATTCAATCTGAAAAATACATTATTTGTTGGGTTTTAAATTACATTTGCAACAGGATTTGGGAGGAAATGAAGTTAGTTTTGCCAAATTTACCAAGCGTGTGATTTTCATAGGAAGTGTGGTACTGATTATATAAATTCCCCTGTTGTGATGAACTTAAGCGTTTTCAGACAGATTCAGAGAGAAAACAAGAATTTCCAGAATGATATTGAGTAAGAAAAAAGACTTGTTGCAGGATTTAGCTGATTGTCACAATAAGAGCGAGACTGGACAGGCTGCTAAATCCTAAAAATCTGATTACTGTGCAGAAGGATGAAGAAACAAGGCATCTGTTGGTTCTTCCTACTGCCGTTTGTGTGCAAACGTGCACAAGTTTTAATCTGCACACAAGTGTGATGATGCAAGAGGCTGGAAACCACTGCTCTGAATCACTAGCTATAAATTTCTGTGACTTTAATTTTGAACACCAAATGTCTCAAAATGGTGTTGATACTGTATGTCGTAGCTTTTTTTTTGTCAAGATTGAAACATTTATATCAGTGGGTTGAGAGTCACAGTCCTGATCTCTCTAACCCAGTCTAACACCAAAGTACTTTCTAATACTCTCGTACTTTTACTTGTCAATTTAAAAAGGTCATGATCCTTTCAATGAAAACACAGCCACTTCTCTGCAGCAGGGAAGCACTAATCCGCCATCGCATCAACAAAACAACATTAGTAGAGATAATGAGACAATTATCTCCAGAGATTGAGCGCAAACTGGTGGGGAATAATTTAGAGCACCCTTGTTTGGTTCTTTTCTGTTGCCTTGCTCTACCCTGTTTCATTGGGTGAAAATTGCTACCTTAGAATATTCTGATAAAGTTTAAACTACATAAACTTCTAACCCACATTTACACAGAACCACATACTTTAAGTACCCATTTTGTTCTGTTTTTCTTTTCTTTTCTTTTTTTTTTTTGCTGAAATTCTGCTCAGGATTATTAAACAAACTTGAATCTCATATAGCCTAATTAAAACAAAAGGCAGTTAGATTTATTAAAGGGCATCACAGTTGTTTCATTATGTAGGATGTAGTCAGTGATATAAACAAACCCTGAGAAATATTGGATATCCTTTGAGTAAAATGCAATTATTTATATTTTTTTCAGAGTAATGTAAAAAATAAAGGACGTTCTGTTCAATATTTAGTTCTTAAAAAGAAAAATGTTTTAAAGAAAGAGATTTATAATTACATGCAAACACCAAAACTGAACCAAATATTTTACTAATTTAAAAAAGCTGTATCAACAAAATGTGTTTTCTAACTGAGGAAAACGTTTGGAAACCCTACACTCCGATAGTGTTACGCCCATGGTCTGAAATAAATTCAGTGTGACTATCTAATGGTCTCTGACATCAGTGCGAGGAACTTTTGCCATCCTCCTCGCTGACAGATGTTTGAGGGGTTTTCCTGGATACACATTTTTCTGAAGTTACTCGACAGCATCCCAGTGAGATAAAGAACTGGACTTCGCCTTGGTTCAGGACTTCCACATCATAGTTCCAGACCACCCTTATCGGGTTTTCTGGTACGTTTTCTTTAAAATGTCACTTTGGTTTTTATTTACAGGTACTCTCATATTTTCTGAAGCAGTCTCGGACAAACCGTTGTATTTATTGTGGAATATATCTGTACAATATTTAGCTGGCTATGTCCTGCCACAGTAAAACATTCCCAAACACTTCCACCTCTGTGCTTCACAGTTTGTGAGAGGTTATATTGTTTAGACTAAATAGTTTCCAAATAATTTACTTTGGATTCAACGGTCCAACATTATTCCACGGGTCCTGGTCACATAATAAATAAAGCTTTCAAATGCAACCCCATGTTTGGGTTAAATATTGGATTCTTTGCCTGTCTGACTCTTGAGATTTCTGCACAGTAAAATTATTTTGAAAACCTCTTTCAGTCCTTTGCCAGACTCATAAACTATTACCATGTTTTCTCTGAAGGGCCTCAGAGAGCTCTAAGGGCTGCAGCTATCGATTATTTTAGTAATCGATAATTATTTTTGATTAATTGATTAATATAATAACAGATACTCTTGTTAAATTGACATAGCTCAATAAACAGGTGTTTTGTAATTATAAAAACATTTATCACACTTTTTAAATGCTTGGTAAATGGCAAAAACAAACTTAATGCAATGCTTACAACATGGCAATTTAACTATTAAAGTCTTAAGGTGAAGTTACAACTATGTTAAGAAGTTTTAGATAGAGTATATTTACAGGCAAAGAAGATTTTTCCATCTTTCTAAACAGAATGTAAATGGGTTTCGTAAAGTTTTGGCATAATTACTGCTCTAAATGGGTTGCTCTTTCAGCACGTGGTCGTACTTCAGTAAATGATTATTTGATTACCTAATTAGTCGACGATTATTTCAATAATCCATTAATCACGATTAATCCGATTAAATATTTAAGACCACTTCAGAAATATACAGCTGTGTGTCATTATCAGGATATAAATGAAAATTCAAGCAGTGTTTCACCATAATGTTATCCAAAGGACATCAGTCCAAGCAGCGAACCCTGTGGAACTCCATGAGTACCTGTTTGACGGGAGGCAAATCAATGACTTTGGTTTATTTATAACTGTATCTTCTTTATACTGCGGATTTCTACTGAAACACATGTGTTTAATTTCTTATCAAGCACACCACCTTCTAGATAATTAGCAGGATTGAAAGTTGAAAGCCTTTAAGGATTAAAAATCCAAAGCTACAAGTTGTATTTTATAGTTGAAATGAACTAAGAATCCTTTCTAGAATACATCCATGAAGACTAGCTAAGATGAAATATGATTTGTGTTATGTTGTTAGATCTGACATCCTGCCACCATCCCTTTGCATATTTGCTTCATTACTCCACATCTCCCCTAACCTTTAATCACAGATGCATTCACTGCCGTCCAACACCAGGATGCTTCTCCTGCCGTCTGAAAGGTTAATAGATTGCCCGCCTTGCCTATGCAGGGAAGTGCAACAGGATGTTTTATGTACATCTCATTTGTCCCTTTCAGACTTGCTTGCGTTTGTCAGAAAATTAATTGTGCATGTCCTTTTCTGAGAGTCGTTTAAGTTTGTTTTGAATCTTTTCTGAATTTTAAGTAAAATTGCATATCTCCAGACAGTAATAACTAACTGCCTTGAGCTGCTCGGGAATATTTTGTCTTTGAGCACTGTGTTTCACGAGGAATAAACTTCAAACTCGGTATGTGTTTTTGTTTGTGGGCAGAGTGGTAGTCTTATTCCTTAGTCACCACAGAGGAAGCCCTGCTGTTCACCCGTAGAGACAGACAGAAACACACCAAACCCGTGTGAGAGGGTGAAAACCAAGTAGCAGCACTGGCCTGTGAGAAAAGGGCAAGGTGAGAAGAGATGGAGCAGATTGATTTTCTTGAGAGACAGGCAGGCTGGTGATCACGCATCATGCATTGTGTTACATAAGCATCATTCTGGAGCTGAAGGGCATGACAGAAAAAAAACAAGGCGTAATTGTGATTGCAAGCGATGTGCAGTGACAGGGTCGGAGATATAGAGCAAATAAAGACCCGAAGGAAAGTCTGCACTTGAAAGACACCAGGAAATCCAGTTGGTCCCCATATGCTCTCTTAACACAGATTTCTTATTTACGGGGATAAACATTTCACACGCATTACGAGATATTGAACCTGCTTATTTCTATGTAAATAAAAATCTAAATTTTGTAAATAGGGTTATTTGTTTACAGGGTTTCTGAGGGATTTTCACAGTTTTACTACGGCTGCTTTTTCACCCTGGTAAACGTTTAGCTGTGCCACCTTCCTGGAGGGGGCAGTCAGCTGAGGTAATCCTACCAATCACTTCATGCTTTCTCTCCATAGATGATGCAATTGACCATATCTTCCTGCGTTTAAGCCTTTCTCTCCTTGACAAAGCAATTGAAGAGCTATTTCTGTGACTAACCGTGATGTACGCTGTTTTCCATGCCATTAATTTTACAACTGGCTCAGAGCTTAGATGTTATGCTTTGTTTCTTTCCCAGAATAAAGCCAATAAAGCAGCTACTGCTCCCATTAATTCCTCGCGTTTTCTTTAAAACTGCAAGCTCTGTTGCTTTTGTGTTTTATTTTATTTTATTTTATTGTATGTCTGCTCTTGAGTCTTTGGCCAACACATATATATCTAATCAGTTATAAAAGCAAAAGTTAAAGGCTCAGTGGGTAGAAAAGCCTTCATAACAAGGTTCAGCATCTTCTGCATGATGTGTACTGGTTGGTTGTTAGTAATCACTATTTACTCTTATAAGGACCGCATCAGTAAATCCTTAGTAATCAACATAAAAAGCTGCTTTGAGTCATTTTCACAGCTAATGTTATGTATGTCAACACTATTAAAGATGAGGTGCCAAGTTGTTCAATTACATAACTATTTTGTTGTTTTTTACAGCAATAAACTTGGTCAGCCAAACTTAGTAAATATTTAAATAACCACTGGACTGAATTTCTTGCCTTTCTTCACTTTTATTCATTTATTAATTCTGTATTTTATCATTTAACATTCAAGGTTATTTTGGAGCAAAACTTTCCCTGTTGCAAGACCAGAAGTTAGATCAGCATTTAAGAGCTGAATCAAGCACTAATGACTTACAGGGGTATAGCAAAAATAAATACATAAAATAATAAACAAGTTGCAAGAAGTCCCCAATGTTATACTTCCAATTAAATTAAATATGGTAAACATGGCAACTATAAGCATGAGTAGATGAAATATTGGTCTGGGAACCAGAAACTCCATACAACCTAAACTGAAAGAAACAAAAGCAAAAAAGGAAGCAGTGTGGCAATCCAAAAACTAAATAAATAAATGTATCAATGACCAGAAACAAAACTACCTGAAATGAACCAAAGAAGCAAGATATTCTAAATAAATCTGAGAGAAGCAGACTATAAAAGCACACCATTTATCCATAGAACCTTTTACATTTAGTGACATCACAACTTCGACATATTTTATTGGGATTTTTTTTGTGATAGAGAAACACTATGATGGTGCATAGTTGTGAGGGGGGTGAAAAATGTCATGTTTTCAAAACGTATTTTAAATTAAAATCTGATAAGTGTTATATGCATTGGTATTCATACCCCCTGAACCAACAAATCCTTTTTTATCTGCAATTACAGCCTTGGCTTTTTAAAATCTGTCTTTACCAGCTTTACACATCGATTAATATTTGTAAGCTCAGTCAGATTGGTTAGAGAGCATCTAAACCTCAATTTTGAATGATCTTTGATATAAACTATTCCATGGTGACCTCTGTTTGATAATGATGGTGATGACGATGTTCATTATAAAAGGGGAAAATGCTTATCACAGAACATGCCAGAATTAACAAAATGAAAGCAAGTGTCTATCTGTAGTCCTTCAGGGTACCATATAAAATACAATAACTATAAATACAATGCAATCAAATCGACAAAATACATCATGAAATTTGCTAAATTTCAAAATGAGACTACATCTGTTTAAATAAAAAACATATCAAGTAGCAAACTCAAGAAGAATATAAAAGCAATAACACACAACAACAGATCATTACAAAACTGTACAACATATGAAAATGCAAATTAGACATAAGAATCCCATAATCAGTGGCTTCATAGTTGATTATCCAGGAGCCATGATTTAAAGTTACAGCAGAATCATTTAAAAGGCCGACGTGTTCTTGTCTTTTCTCGTATTTTACTCCAGTCGTGAGAGGCTTTCAGACCAAATGCACTCCATCTAAAAGGTATCACAAGGTCCCCTCTCACAGTCCCTCTGGAGGTCCTTGAAGCACTTGTCAACGACGTGACAAGTGCTTCAGGGAGAGGAGGCGCAAGATCATGTAAGGTTTTAAAGACCAGACAGATTTGCAAACATGACCATATTGTCCAAACTCAACAGATGATGTTAAAATATTGCAGCCATGATATCCTACACATTTTTTAAATTTTTGTCTGTTGGTACAGTATCCCTTCAGCTTTCAGTGTTGATGAGTTGGTCTCCCTCCAGCTTGTTAAACAGTAAGCTATATTCTAGACCAGAAAATCTATTTACACCAAATACTCTCTCTAATATAAATAATCACTCCTCCAAGCCTGTTCCCTGGATCTGTTTCTTTACAATACAATATACCCAGGAATACATTAACAGCAGCTAATAATACCTTATCATGTAACCATGTTTTTTTTAGTCAGACACAGAAAGTCTATGTTGGCGTCTAAGAGGAGGTGTTGTATTCAATTCAATTATATTTTATTTATATAGCGCAAATTCATGAAACATGTCATGTCAAGGCACTTTCCACAGTCAAATTCAATCAGATTATACAGATTGGTCAAAAATTTTCCTGTCTAAGGAAACCCAGCAGATTGCATCAAATCTTGACAAGCAGCATTCACTCCTCCTGAAAGAGCGTAGAGCCACAGGGAGAGTTGTCTGCATTGTCCATGGCTTTGCAGCAATCCCTTGAAGAGAGAAAGCATGAAGCAACAGTGGAAAGAAAAACTCCCCTTTAACAGGGAGGAAAACCTCCAGCAGAACCAGAACCAGGCTCAGTGTGAACGCTCATCTGCGTCGACCCACTGGGGCTTAGAGAAGACAGAGCAGAGACACAATAAGAGAGACAAAAAAGCACAGAAGCACACATTGATCTAGTAATCTGTTCTGCATTAGATGGTAATAGCGGGTGATCTGTCTTCTCTGGATGATGTCACAGTTAACAGAACGTCAGACCAGGTGTACCTATTATGAATAAAAAAGAGAGAGAACAAAAAGTTAAAAGCTGAAATGACAACAAGCAATGCATAATGGAGAACAGGAGAACTCAGCAGAGTGAGAGAAATAGATCCTGATGTCCTCCAGCAGCCTAAGCCTATAGCAGCATAACTACAGAGGTAGCTCAGTGTAACATGAGCCACTCTAACTATCAGCTTTGTCAAAACGGAAAGTTTTAAGCCTAGTCTTAAAAGTAGACACGGTTGTAGTCCTGCTGGAAGGTGAACCTCCTCCCCATTCTGAATTTATTAAAATGTAATTTTTTACCACCGTACTTTTGACCTTCGTCCATCTTCGTATTAATTCTGACCAGGTTCCCTGACCCTGTTGAAGAAATTCCTTCCCACAGCATGATGCTGCCACCAGCATGTTTCAACATGGGGCAGGTCTAATCAGAGTGAAGGGCAGTGTTTGCCGCAGTAATAATAATTTTTTTTTTTGTCTCATCAGAGCAGAGTACCTTCTTCTACATGTTTGTTGCGTCTCATTCATGGCTTGTTGACAAATGCAAAGGGGGAATTTGTATGGCTTTCACTCAATACTTACCTTTTTCTCGCCACTCTTCTATAAAGGCCAAATGTTTGGAGTGCAGAACTGATGTTCGGTTAAATAATGTCCCCCACTTGAGCAACGGATCGCTGCAGCTCTCACAGAGTTACCTTGGGCCACTTGCCTGCTTCTCTGATCAATGCCCTCCTTGAATTTTCAGTTCATGTTCTGACTTTTTTTTTATATTAAAAAAGTAAAAATCACCTATCACTTCCTTCCACTTCACAGTTGTGTACTTCTAACCTAAAAGGCCATCTGAAGGACTGCGTTGTTGTCTCCTGCCAACTGAACTAAAACTCAATCATCGACTGCTGCCAATAGGTCCGAGCTCACCGGCGCTACAATTACTGGGTGTGCGTTGACTTTCACATTTTGTCCTCCCCACACCCATTACGGATCCCGCCGCCCAGCCCTTTCATTCGACACGAGAGCCTCTTCTGACGGACCCCCAGCCACTCGCCGATCTCATGCAGGCGTCTGTGTAGCGCAAAATCTCGCCGTGTGGTTTTGAAGCTGAAATAATGAGCCAGTCCTGCCGATGACCCGCGACTAATGCTGCACTCGCGCAATGCCGCTGCCCTTCTTCTACAGCAATGTCAGTCAAATGTGAAAAGCTGCAACGTCCTTACAGTAACACTTCCTATTTATACGCAGTGGCTAATAAGGTAGCTGTGGAGATGAGACTGGTTGCCCTGCAAGTTAAGTTTGTTATTACATTATTGTGGGTAGAGGGTAATTATCAGCAAGCTAAATTATACATGCACTGCTTTGGTGCAATCCCATTAAACTGACACGAGGCAGAAATATATTAATGTTGACACACTTGAAACATCTTGGCTAAAGTGAGATTTAGTTGCATTCATGCAGGAGCAAATTAAGTAAATTAAAGAAGCCTTCAATTGCCGTTTATATAAGAAATGGGTATCATCACCTCTGTTTTGAAAAGTGCTACACTGGTTCTTTTTCATACATAAGATTTTATATTACATCACCTGTTGGAAGGTGACATCCAAGCTATTTATTTACACCGAACACAATCTATTCCTGTCTGTATCCATAGAAATGTTTAATTAGTCAAATAAAGGTAAAGTAAATCTCTGTAATTCTCTTTTTTTTTTGGTAATATGCAATAAATACTTTCTGGGGAAGAATAAATTAGACACCCTTCATTGATTCACACTTACACTTGCAGATGCACATAATTAGAACGTCATTAGAATGCATTTTGAAGAAGGTAGGTGCTGTTTAAATCTCAGACATTTTGTCTGGTGTGCTACTGACACCTGAAATGTGACTGAGTGCCATGCTGACATCTGAAGAGCTGTTTGAGGCTTTCCAGAGCAAGATCAAAACCGCTTATAAGTCTGGTAACAGATTTGAAGAGGTCTCAAAAGAATCTGAAATCAGCTGACCCACTGTACTGAAAATAGTCCACAAGTGTAGGACATTTGATACAACTTTTATCAGAATTAGAATCAGAAACACTTTAATAATCCCAGAGGGAAATTACACAGCCAGACCTGGGCATTATAGCATGCCCAGGTCTGGCTATCCAAGCAATTTCCCTCTGGTATCACAGCAGGCTCCTGCTACTGTTGTGAAAAGCCATGTTTGTACGAGTCAGAAAGAGGCTGCACAAATATCACTTCCATGATAGCTGCGCATAGAAGGAACCTTTGCTCTCTAAGGAAAACACGAGGCTAAGATGAAAACTTTACAGACAGAATATAGACTTTTAGGATGTTTTTTCACCAGATAAGTCTAAATTGGAGTTATCTGAGCACCAGAGCAGAGGACATGTTCGACTTTGTGGTTGGAAAATATGAAAGTAACTTCTGTGTTTGATATTCTCTATAACAACAAGTAGAGTTTGCTCTTCCTTTGCTTTGCTGGAAGGTCTGGTATATGATAGAGGCTTTTTTTAATGTAGTTCGTTAAAGCCTGGGAGGCTTTCTGCAGATGTCAATATCTGCCAGGTGGACCTGGGAATAAAGTTCTCCTTAAAGTTCATTGGTCCAAGGGTGAAATCTCTAGTGTCAACCTTGTGGCTTATTCATGAGAGTCAAACAGAAGATTTCTGAGGCCTCATGCTTTTCTTGTTTTATTGTTTTACTGCTGAGGTAGGGCAAGGGCTTTTTTGCTCTCTGTTCTTCTGTTCTCATTCTTGCAAGAATTAATAAAGTGTTGGTTGAGCAAAAATCATCAATCTCCTTTCTTTGAGAGCTGAGTCTTTTTTAATTCAATTAACAACTTGAATTAACAAGCAGCTTCATACCAACATTGAAGCATGGTGGTGGAATAGTCATGGTTTGGTTTGTGCTCTTCTGCAGCAGCAGAAGCTGGTCGGCTCTAGCCTCGTGAGACCATCCTGATCTCGCGAGCTTTCAAGGTTTCACTCGCAGATCAGTCTGGCTACTCTCCGTTAAAGAAAATTTGGAGCCGTTCACCAAACGAACGTCCAATCAGCGTTGGCTTTGAGGCGGGTTGAGGTGTGACGCAACGAGAAGTGCGACAGTTCAGTCTAAAGAACATGGCGGCTTCAGCCGATGAAACTAGCGTTAGCGTGGCTATCGAGCAAGTTTTATCGGAATTACAGAGTATTTCTTTGCTGAGCTAACGAGCCTTTACCTGCAGCAGCAAGAGTAGCTTGGCTTGTGGTTGTGTTTTCGTCGTCGCTCGTAACAGAGTGACGACGAATCTGATTGGTTCATTTGGCCTGTCTATCAGCTAACCAGTATTTTCGCCCCTTCCCAAAATTACTTCAACGGAAGGTTTCCAGATGGATATGCGGAGCAAATCTATCTGGCGGAGTCAGGTAAGGTCGGCTCTGCATCCTAGAAGGTATTCAAGCAGGTCAATGTCAATAAGGCCACAGCTCCAGACGGTAAATTCTGCTATCTTATTAAGAACCTTTGCAGATGAATTGACACATGCTTAGAGACCAATTTTTACAGAGATCTGTTGTGTTGGCAATTATACCTGTTGCCAAAAGGCATTTCCCACAAGAGAACAAAGACTTTAGACTCATCTGTTATGATGAAGTGTCATCATAACAGATGATGGTAATTGGTGGTAAGTTATCTACCATCAGATGTGGGTCCGCAGCTACATCCTTATCAATTTGCTTATAAATGTAAGAGAGGCACTGATGATGCTTGCAATTGCATAGTGCATCTAAACACCTAAAAAAAAAAACTTTGCTAGACTGCTTTTTGTTGATTTTAGTTCAGCTTTTAATAGGCACATCAGACCTAACCAGTTACAGACAGCAGATTAAAACCTTTGTTCAGGGGTGCGAGGAACACTTTCTGACTCTTAATGCCCAAAAAACACAAGAACTGATTTTGACCCGAAGGCATTTGGAGACCTCTCTCCAGTGGTCATCCATAATCAATTATTTGGCCAGGTAGATTCCTTCAAATATGTTGGAACACAAATTGACAATAAATCATCGTGAATTGCTCAGGTTGACAATACCTGCCACAGGCTCCTGTGCCGGTTACATTTTCTGCAAAGGTTTAGGGCCCTTGGTGTCAGTCAGAAAGTCATGCTGCTCTTTTACCATGCTGTAATTGAGAGCATCATTAGGTAGGGCATTTCTGCCTGGTTTGATAGCCTGTGTGTCCAAATGAAGGCCAAACTTACTTATCTTACTCAAAGAGCTATGAAGGTGATGGGAGCCAAGCAACACCCCTCTCTTCAGACCATCTTCAATGAAACAACAACAAGACAAGCCCAGAAAATCATCTCAGACACCGGTCATATTCTTTATTCAGAGTATCAGTTTCTTCCTTCAGGTCGACGTCGTGGAGTCCCTGCCTGTTGACTGAACCGCTGTAAGAACTTCTTTGTTCCACTTTCCATTAAACCAATAAACAGCATTAAACAGTAAATAGTGGAAGTAGGCAACGGTATCCAAAATTTTAAACTAAACTGACATGCTTCTTTTATGTATTTATTTTTCTTATAATGGATTTATTATATAAGTGTTTTTTTTTTTGTAAATGTAATGTGACAGGCTTCTTTTATGCATTTATTTTTCTTATAATGGAATTTTTATAGTAGTGTTTTTATGTATGAACGTACTGTGACAGCCATGGTTTGGACTAAGCAGCAGCCAGAATCTGTACCCAAGACAAATTTCCTTTAGGACAATAAAGTTAATATCCCTATCTGTCTAACTCACTATTAATGTTGCTGTGTATCAGAGGGTTACAGCTATAAAAAAATAAAAGAAAAAAATAAAATGGAAAGTTTAATCAGAACTGGACTGTGCAACATGACAAAGATCCAAAACATCACAAAAACTCCAACAAGTGCAGGCCCAAAATGAGGAAATTAGTAAATCCAAATTTCAATGTCATTGAGATGCTGTTTGGTGACCTGAAATTTACTGTATGCAAGAAATGCCTTAAGCCTTTGTATTTTCGTGGATGGATGGATGGATGGATGGATGTTAGAGAATGGTAGATTTCTACGAAATGTATCTCCCTTATATTATATCAGCTAAAGGGGGTTACACAGTGGGGCATTCTTACCTTTCTCTCATTTAGAAAAGAAGCAAATTGTTAATTAATTAGAACAAGATAATTAGACAAACACTGGATTACCTTTTTCAGTAGGTTCCTAATTTAAAGTCTATTGATTTCCTTCTTAAAACCATAATCCGCTTTCAGCACTGACTTTTTCAGGCTGTGTACTTTGTCTCTTCAAACATGGAAGCTTCTCTTTTCTGGCTAAATAATTATAGGAGGATGAGGTAAAATTTAGAGCTACTTGTTTATGCAGTCGTATGAAAAAATTGGGACACCATTAAATATACAATTATTATATTATACTATATTATATGGGTCCTGACAGTGTGATTGACTTGCTTACTCTGTAATGCGCTCTCATCGTGTGAGATGGTGGATTAGTGTGTTTGTTTTTTTCATCCGACAACTGTTTACATAACTGCTAGTTCTTTTTAAAATACATGTTGATACTGGTTAACAACACAGATCATTGTGTTTCTTGCTCCCTTTTGACTTTCATAATCATTTCATAGGTTTCCTATATAGCTGGTGAAATAAAAGTGCTGACACACAGATAGAGAGATAGACAGAAATTGTGTTTCTGTCTATCTTAATGTTGCCAAATATTTAGTGTTTCCATTTACATGTTTTGTCACAAGCTTTTAGTTCAACACTCTGGTGAACTACAGGCAGACTGGGCTTTTAAATCCCCGAGTGGGGTGCTGGATGGTTAGGTCTCCAGATTATTCTCCTCAGGCAAGATTTCTACTTGCCTTCTCCTGTAGCACTGGAGAAATCGCCATCTAAATCTTCATTTAATGGGCTCTTTCTGCAGACTTTGTGATCATTGTTTTTCCTCTTAGGTGGACATGGTGTTATGACTTAATACTCATTCCAGCGTTACATAACTTCCTCAATCTTCCGCAAATATTGGCCACCTTGTGCTCAGTTTTTTTCATCCCCTATTTCCTACATAGTTATCATAAACAATGTGACCTACAACCCCAAAGACTAATGATAAGGAAAAGCTTTAAAAATGTATATAAAATATAAAGAATATGTATGCCTTCTAAGCAAATATTAAGTTGTATAAACATTTTTTTGAATTATAGTTTTAGCCTATAGTTTTTTTTTTTTACCCCCAAGCGTTTTAGCTTGTTATCCACATGCAAATGGAGTTTCTGCTGAGAAAATTAAAA
Organism: Fundulus heteroclitus; assembly: GCF_011125445.2. NCBI lineage: Eukaryota > Metazoa > Chordata > Actinopteri > Cyprinodontiformes > Fundulidae > Fundulus > Fundulus heteroclitus. The sequence continues at coordinate 18,192,193 of NC_046377.1, forward strand.
ATCTTCTTTTTACAAGTAAGCTTTCACAAGTCATAAACTGCTATTTAAAAATAATATGTTAGTACAAAATAATTCAGTCCAAGTTTGACTCGGCAGTATATCAATTTATGCTGCTCCTGGTGGTAAGGATACAAAGTTTAATAGATCTCAAGCTGTTTACTACAGAATAGCTGTGTTCAGATTTAACCAGCATAAGTATCTCACATTTAGAGCTGGAAATGTTCAGCTGCAATAAAAAAGAAAAAAAGTTAGTCATCTAATTTGGCATTTATTCAGAAACTGTGAATCAGAGTTGGACTTTGGCATCGCTGGGACTACATTATACAAAACACATGGAGCGACCCATTCCCCATTGACAGGAGACACAAATACAAAAAAAAAAAAAAAAAAATAGAAAACCTACTTTGGGAGCAACTGATAAGCACTTTTTATGTTTTCCTAGAGCTCGTGGCGCCCCTACTCGGCTGTGTCGCTTTGGCCAGTTGAACAAATTGGCTATCTTCATTTGAAGATGTTTTTCTCTGAGGAATTAGAAGGGTTCTACAAGTAAGGTTTGAATGTAATATTTGTTTGGTTTGGTTTGTTCAGCTTACTTACATATCAAAAAAATCCTAAAAAGAAACAAATTAACAATTTAAACCCACGAAAATATCCAAATTCTTCTCTGACTGACTGTTTTTGCATCACTTTCCAAGTCATTGGCAAAGGGATGCTCTCCCTGTTGTCTACCGTTCGTCAGCTCTATTCTCTCAGTGTTGACAATGGGTTTCATGAATGTAAGACACCCTGGGTTGTAATGTTTTAAAGATACAAGGGATTAAGTGTATTCTGCTAATTCCTAGAAATGTAATAAAAATATTTTGTTGGGAATGAGTTGAGCCGATTCCTAAAGCAGGTTAAAGCCTATTGGATGATTCATCCATTTGATTTGTGCGCTGGGTGTTCTTAACTTCACAGACATTGAAGACTTTTGTTGTTTTTTTTCCAATCAAGGCTCCCTCTGACAGAGCCAGAAAAGGGCAACTGGAATATTAAAGTCATCCTCTAATATCGATGGAACTGTGTGCAGAAAGCTGAACGTCCAAATAAAAAAGGTTCAAAGTTAATTAATGTTTTTTTTTATCTCTATTATATCTCTATCAGGTCAGATCACAATTATTGTATTTATTTTATATTTTGTGGCAGTGGTGGCCTTTATTTTCCAGTTGGCAGGCAGGATTGCACAAAGATCCATTGGCCAGGACTCAAACCCGGGATGGTCGTGTTGAGGAATGAGGCCACTGCTCACCAACAACTTTTTTTTTTTTTTTTTTTTTTACAGAAGTTAGACTGGGAATGGTAACTGTTTCTAATATAAAACCCTGCTCCTGCTGTATTTTCTGTCTCAGTGCAAAGCTGCTATAAAGGGAAAAAGCCCAAGGGAACTTCAGCAGACTTTGACATGCTGCCACAGATCTGACACAGTAAACCAGAGGCCAATTCTTTAAAGCAATACAGAGCAAAAACAAAGCCGCTGACCTCAACTCCGTGTCAGTCTGCTGCTGTCTGCTATCTTGATATATAATGGTAGGATGATATGAATCAGGGGCTCAGCATTCATCCATCAATGCCAAAACACTGCAATATATTGTAGATTATTAGTTTTACAGGATACAGATAAACACGTCTGTTATGTTGATATTAATGTGTATGTTTTCTTTCTAATCTTACAATTTTACAGTGAACTGAAATAATTAAAGCTATATTATGAGATTGAAACAAAGCCTTTAGTAGATTAGCTCCCCTGGTGCTGAATCACCACTCTTACAGTCAGAGGAGGTGAAATGCACCATAAGAAAAATGATTTTTGTCTGGTCTATATAAATGTCTGGTTCAACTTTATATCTAACTTTCACATCTTTAAGATTGTTTCATTTTCTTCCCTGTATGATATAATGATATAATCCCTTTGTCTCATTCTTCGGTTGTGGAATCGATTGTGTTGTCTGTTGCTGGGAGCTCATATAAATCCATTTGTCTATTTTAACTCATCAGCCCCAGTTTGTTTAATTTTGATCAATTTCAATGTCAACTTTATTCATATTGCACATTTAAAAACAAAACGAGGTAACTAAAGAACTTCACAGTTGTTCCAACAATTATAAAATAATGGTTAGAATAAAACTGTAGTAAGGATGAGCAAAAGCTCAAAATAATTAATATTCCTGAAAACTATTTAGTTTCTCATAGTCAGTTGAAGTCCAGGGAATTGAAATGAGTTTTTAAAAGTCATTTAAACGGTTGTATGCTCTGAGTGGTGCAGACACATTGAGATAAGGTATTCCACAGTCTTGAGGCCGCCAGACCACCTCAACGTCTCAACTTTTATCTCGGAAAATGGAGGAGAAACTGCGTGATTGACTGGAGTGCTCTCAAAGGTGTTGAGATTAGGTAGATAACATGTGATAGACTTTTTAAAAACTTTAAAAGCAATACAATGTCAAAATCAAGCTGAGGATCTCGATCACTTATTTTGCAGGTTCAATTGCCAAACCTTCACACCTCACGCCAACACAAAGCCCCCCCCACCTACTCCGTTTTCACCAACATATTCAACAAATCTCACCTGCTTAAAAAGCTCTTCCATCATCCATGTCCCCAAGAAAGGGACCATCAAAGGGTAAAAAGTGCCATGACTTCACAGTATAAACCATTTCATGTAGTTGATTCCACTACATATGTAAATTCTCCAAAGAATTTCATTTAAGAAATAACATCAGCTTGTTGTTTTGTCAGGTCAAATGTTCCTCCTCAGTAAGAGGGCTGGTTGCGGTAATTATATGCAGCTCTGCCAGTTGATAACACTGATTGGCTACTACCATTTATGGAAAACAGGTTAAACCCCCCCCCCCCCCCCCCCCCCCCAGTTGTTGTGCAATTCAACACAACAATACTCTTTGTTTGTTGATGTGCTCTGATTGAGAATATAAATTACATAGAAAGATGACCTACGTAGAAAGATGACCCATTTACTGATCTGACCATTTTTGAGCAAAGCAACAATACCCCCAAAACCTCAGCAAAATTGAATTTGTTGTCTTGGCCCCTTAAAATTAATATACTCCCATTGCCTTAACGTCTGTGGTCATGAAATCCTTTGAGCACCTGGTGCTGAAGTACCACAAAAACATCCCAGCCCCCCTACTGCAACCCATGCAGTTTGCTTGGTGGGCAAACAGATACGCAGAGGACGTTATCAACCTGGGTCTGGGTCAACCTGGGTCTTCTGCGAACCCGTCCATTGAAGTTTGCAGATGACGCCACTGTTATTGGGTTGATCCAGGGCAATGATGAGTCTGCATACAGACAGGAGGTGGATCCGCTGGCCCACTGGTGCGCCCAGAGCCACCTGGGGCTAAACCTGTTAAAGACTGTGGAGATCCTCTTCTACACTTCCATCATTCAGTCTGTCATGTTCTTACATCCATCTCTGTGGTTTAGTGCAATGCAAGAGGACTGTCCAGAAATGAAACACAAATTCTGGTTTTAGCCAGACTATTTCATGAGGAGTTGTGTCCATTTCTGCTGCTGACATACAAACCTGAATGTCATCTGCAAAATTATAAAAACGTATGCTATGTGCTTGGATCCAGGTACTTACACACTCACTTCCATACAGGAAACACCTATTATTCCCCCACAGAAGAACAACCTTTGGACAAACTGTTCTATCAGTCAGAGGGGGTCACTTCTGGAACAGCCTCCCAACAAACATTAGGGAATGTCCCACTTACTGCACATTTAAAAAGCACCTTAAACAGTTTCTTAAAAGTTCTCAGTCATGCACTCACTAATTTTATTTTTTGTAATGTCATTGTTTGAACGTGTGCCTATGTATTTTGAATGATATTGTATTTTGTTATCTTGTGTTGTTGTTTTTTTTATTGTTCCTGCCTCAGGACGACAGATGTAAATTAGCATCTATGCTATAATCTGGCTCATTTACAATCTGTACAATAGTATATGATTGTTCATTAATGTGCACTGTCCTGATTAAATAAATAAATAAATAAATTATCTTCAGCTGTCACTTTATACATGTCGTATTAATTAATACTGTATATAATTCAGTGATGGCGTCAAGGCGTTAATTGATTGTGTCTGTAATATTTTATCAGCTGGTTGTGCTGTTCTTTTTACGTCTGTCTTTGCAGGCGAAGAAGCAGACGGAGGATGATGTATCATTGTCTCCCTTTTCTCTCCTCTTTCTTTCACCTTTTCTCCTTTTTTTTCCTTCTACCTTCTTGTTTTAGTGTCCATATAACATGATTTATTCCCTGCATAAATTATAATAAAGAAGATTATGATTCCTAAAGATAGACCCCAACTGCAACATGTACCAAATAAACAGCAATGGTCCCAATATAGACCCCTGGGGAACACAAAAATTGAAGAAGGGCTAATGAAGACAAATGAGTCCCTAGATTGACAGAGAAACTCCAAGACCATCAGGGGAGAGACGCATTCCTTGTTGGGATGCTTTTTTTCTTACCGTATACATTTTTTAAATTTTTTTTTACAATAGACTGCAGGATATTTCCAGGAGATTCCATTCTGGAAACATGTTATGTTGCTTCTTTAGGAGTTGGTATTGAATAAGCTTTTAAAATATTACTTCTCCATCAAAGGAACCCATGAACAAATCAATTAAGTGTTGAAAATAAAAAAGAAAGAACTCCGCGACAAACCATTTATAGCTCTAACGTTCCATAGACAATAAAAACACATCACTTTTCTGCAGTACATGAGGCTGAAAGGTGTGTGTGTGTGTGTGGGGGGGGGGGTGTCCATCTCAGGTCATAAAAGCGGACACCTCTTTGAAAAGAAAAGGGCTCTGGATTTTCTAAAATCAAACAACCTCCAAAAAAACAAACAAGTAGCAGCAGGAATCATGCAACACTGCTTTCAACACAGCAGTCACAGAAGGAGCGGTGAGCGGTCTAGACGAAGGCTGACCTTTCCATTTCGATCCGTGTTCCACTACAGTTCGGATGTTTTCAGAACTTCTGCATAACAAAAACTGACTGCTTACACACACTGACCTTAAACAGCATTATACTCTCTGAACATAGGCTCAGGGCCATTACCAAATGTAACCTAGTATGCATATTTTGCCCCCGTTTCCCCACTCAGTTTTACTTCTGTTTCTCATTAACTGTAGATCTTTTCTCAGATTTTTGATGAAGGCTTGAGGAAAGCAGCTAATTTCCCCGACGCTAAATAAGAAACAATTGACAGCTTTCCTGAATATTGCAAATTAGCAAACACGTGATCCAACATTGGAGAGCGATTTTTCAGAGTTCTCCAAGTCATTGTTTGATAGAAACCACCGTCGTTTATCTACACAGCAGAGTAACCCCTCTAAGAGTTGCTTCTGTGCTTGACCCTGTTTGTCAAGTGTGTGTTTGTCTTGTGAAGTTAATGTCAAACACCTCCAATGTGAATATCCAAACGCTCACAAGTGGTCTGCTTTTTTTTTTTTTTTCTCCCTTCCCCAGTTCTGCGCCACCTGCTGAGTCCTCCTAAGGACGTGTCAACGTTGCTGTCATGAACAACAACAGCAAAAAAGAAAATACTGAAAGAAAAAATTACGGAGGACATTTTATCGTCAAATTTGTCCAAATACATAGACGTATAATTCAGCTCTACAACCCAGCTTTTCAATTACAATAAATTGTAAGCCCTCATCAAAATGATTAAAAAAAAAAAACAGTTCAGAGTTTTCAAGGTTTTAATTTCATTCAAGGACTTATATCGTGTTTTTTTTTTTTTTTTTACAACACAAACCTTAAATGACCCTGCGAAGGAGCCTTTTGAAGCGTATACTTCCACATTAGACTGTCACCACATATTTATCAAAGATACATTTGTTCAGCCTCCTGAACTTGTTGTTTAAGTGCTGCAAAATCTGCCTCAGATAAAACAACTTTAAAAACCAATAATGGATAAGATAGAACTTTAAAAGCCAAATAACTTGAGCCTTGACTAAAAAAAAGTTTTGCCACTATGCACTACAGCCAGGTCGAGTGAGAGATGGAGATTAGGCTCTGGCTGCCCTCACTAGGTCTTGGATGGAGGGGGCCAGCGGTGGTTGTACCGGTGTTGTGCGAAATTCAGTTCCCCTGTGAAAATCTGTTCCCCCCTGTGTCGGGAGCGCACATTGCAGCTGTTATCTAATTGATTTCTCGGTAAATAACTCATATAATCATGTCAAGGTTGTAACATTCAGCAGCTGTTTGCAAAGTTGTAAAATTAGAATAAATAAACAAGGTCTTATTATGCTGTTTTGTGTTATTTTAAACGGCAAGATAATCGGTCTTTTTCCAACTTTTGTCACTTAAGCCTGACAAATAAAAGTAAGCCACCAAACACAGTATTCCAATACATAGTGTGTACCTATGATTTTCTATTGCTGAAAAAGGAAGATGGAAACTGGCTGATAGCTGGGCACAACATTTAAGACTTCCTGAAAAGACGAGAGTGTAGACTTCCTGGTAAATCCCGTTGTAATGTAAAATATGACAGATTACTGGATTAAAGATTAAGGAAAGTGGCCAAAGGTTTCTGCTCCGCTTACCTACGGATGTCCTTGTTTGTTACTCCTCATACATTTTTTTCTTTGGGAATGGAAACAAATCACTTTAGAGTTATTTGCAAAGTTGAGTCATATTATCTCATGACCAAAAATGTTAATTGTTAGACCTGACTGCTTGCCTGAAGCAAACCTCTTTAAAATTCCTGTGTGTTGTTCAATCAGCTGCTGTCAGGTTTCTTTTGACGTTGCTAAAGATTTTCCACGTCAAGTTACTTTTAGTCTGGCTACTCTCTTCTTTCCCATTCACTTCTTCAGTACATTGCTAGATCTTGGTTCTTACTAGTAGAGCTCTAAATGTTCAAGTACTGGCATACATCCTAGAAAAGTGACATCCATGTATCCCTAGAGGGTCCCTGAGGTCTTGTTACCAGGTCCCGCAGGCTGTGCCACATATGAAACTGAAGACTGAAGGTGATGGAGTGCTTTCAGCACTAAACCAGGTCACTGAGAACTTTGGACAATGACATTATTAAAAAAAAAAAAAAAAAAACGTAAATGAAAACCAATCTTTTTAGAAGCGCTGTTGCTCAACACATCGTGTTTACAGATGTTTGATGTTTTAAGTTTTTCTTTTCTTTTTTTCAACCCTTTCCGATCCATGTCTTGAAAGGTGCTAAATAAATACAATTTTACTTACATACTGATAAGAATCAAATAAACAGCATTTACAGCCAAAGCAATTTATTTTATTACTCTGATCTAAAAAAATTACTATTTTAGCTGCAGTTTTTCAAATGTCACTCAGACCTTGTCTAAGGTAGGGAGAGTGCAGGTTAGGGTGAATGTTTTATCTCTTCAGAGTAAATGGGGTTTTACAGAATTCCTTACAGATGTAATTTTAGGAGTACTCACCTGTAATAAACTGCAGCCCTGAACTTAATGAATTTTCTATTTTTCTATGAAATTGATTCACTTTCTTCGTCACAGCTTCACTGTGCAATTCTATCTGTGCCTATTTTGTAACATAACCAGAAACCCTGATGCTTTACATTGGGTAACACATAATTATGGAGGGCAAGGACTATGAAGGTGTTCAAGATGTTTTCTAATATTAATCGGAACAAGGGTCGCCTTCTTCTGTTTAAAGCCCCTTTAGTCTGACACTTGTAAATAAAGTTAAGCCAGTTACCTTGACGAGTCACCTGATTTTTAAATAGTGTTGTGTAAGTTTACTGCAGTGCGCACATTCCAGAAAACAAGCAGACAGAGAGAGAAAAAAAAGTGGCGTGTCTTGTTTGAAGCGGAACAAATTTAAGATGAAGCAGTAATGTCTTCTCCCGTGTATTTGGACAGTCGGCACATTGGAGCCTCAATATAAACATAATCAGATTTATGACAGAAACACGCCACATCCCATCAGCCAGAGAGGGAGCCAGATGCCAGGCTCATCCATTTTGTCGCTTATTCAGACGGTGGAGTGGGGATATCACCTCACCAGCATAAACAATATCACCCTAAATCTAATCCAGTTAATTGGATAAAGATAAAATTAGAATATGAGTCTTTACTGCCACCGGCTCATCTATAATGACATCTTTTATTCCTCTTTTCATTTGTATCAAGCATTACAGTTAGGGTAAATTGGTCCACAAAGGTATGCTCCCATGAACAAAATAACCATAGGAAAATCTGCCATAATGTTAATTATTCCCTTTGGAAATAAACAGTTGAATTGCCCTGACATTATCTTTATGATTAGGATAATTAACAGCTCTGTGCATTCTTTACTAAATCCCACACTGTTTTGGCACTATGAGAGAAAGCATTTGACAGCTTGATGCTTGAATCTCCTCCAAGGACATCATTTACGCAGTAAGATGTAGGCGATACTATACTGGTGCAGAGGATGCAAACAAGCAGGAGTAAAGCAATATATTACCAAAATAAAGGTTAACATATGGAGATTAATGTTTATTTTATTCACAAAAATGAGCCCTCTGCTTTCCTTTCAGATTGAACATAATGTCCAATCACAATGACATAAATGATCTGTTTCTTTTCAGTACGTCCAGTTTTAAAGATAGTTTTCAAAAGAATTTCTTAAATTTCCTGCATGAAATTTCCTGCAACTGTTTTTTGATAATATTTCAATCTTAAACATCATGAAACTCTCCCATTTTATGACCTCCCATCATTTACTCTATTTTACAGGACTATAAGTAGAACATTCACACTTCAATTCAATTCAATTCAATTTTATTTATATAGCGCCAAATCATGAAACATGTCATCTCAAGGCACTTTACAAAGTCAAGTTCAATCATATTATACAGATTGGGTCAGATTATACAGATTGGTCAAAAATGTCCTATATAAGGAAACCAGTTGATTGCATCAAAGTCCCGACAAGCGGCATTCACTCCTGGAGAAGCGTAGAGCCACTGGAAGAGTCATCTGCATTGTACATGGCTTTGCTGCAATCCCTCATACTGAGCAAGCATGAAGCGACAGTGGGAAGAAAAACCACCCATTAACGGGAACGCACACATGAGATTGAATTAGACAGATCCTGACACAAAGACAACAAAACACTGGGGCCAAGAAAATAAAAACAATACAGTACAAATATACAAACACAGCACAACCGATTTGGTTTAGTGTTGACAGAGGTATATATCTACAAGCCATTTTTTTCAACTGTTTAGTGAACGCATTATAATTGATATTTGTCTGAGTAAGAAACTTACGCTCACCATCTAATTTAACCATAACATGACAACTGTCAGCGTAACGGCCCGTTACACTGAAATGCGCTGGATTAAACCTTGCTGGTTGGAGTTGTTAATTTTCCCCATTTATCCTCCCAGGTATGTTCCATGTTATTCAGCCGGTTTTGGATGCCGCTGTGTAATTGAATAAGATGACTTACCAGTTTAAATGTCAAGTTTTTAGTCTTAGATTGTGTGAAATAAATGTCTAAATGAATGCATATAGTCCAGTGCAACTTATTTTTTTCCCTTTATGACACATTATTTAACTGATGCAACTGTCACGATTTGGGTTTTGTTTTAGTTTGTTTGTTTTTTGCTTTATTTTGATCTGATCACTTCTGTCACCAGCCTTTAATCAGTCACCTCAGTGCACCGGCAAGCTCACCTCACCACCCATCTGTTTTCTTGTCACTTCCCTGTTTAGTTACCAGCCAACCAGCTCGGTTAATTTCTGTCACCACCTCCCCTCTGATCATTCTCACCTGCCGCTGGTAATTAGTCTTCACTCCTGTTCACCTGCTTACTCCCCTATAAATACCTGCCTCAATCCTCTGCACATTGCCAGATCATTTACGAGCCAATTGGTGAGTTTTGTCCAGCGGTTTTTTTCCGGATTGACCTGTTGATATCACCCTATTGTCTTCGGATTCTGAGCCAGTCTGACCCCTTAACCTGTTTTTTCCTGCCTGCCTGTTTTGTCTGACCTGAGTCTGTTCCTGGATTTCCTGAGTTTGCCTGATCCCTGCCAGCGTTGTCTGCTTGTTGTGTACCGTCCTGGACTGTTTTTGACCATCGAGCCTGTCTGTCCCTGAGATTTATTAAACCTTCTTAATCACTTATCCTGCTGTCTGGTTTTAATACTGGGTCCATCTGTCTTAGTTCATGACAGCAACTTATATTCCGGAGTGGCTTATAGTCAGAAAAATACGGTAATAACTGCTGCTAGTGTCACTCGGAGCAGCAACAAATGTAATATTGTGGTGGATGAAATTTGGCCCATTCCTCTTAGAATTTTTTTTTTTCATTCATTCACATTAAGGGAGTTTTGATCATTAATGGTTCATTCAACAGTATGCCATTTTTTTCCGGGATCTGTCCTCACTTGGACAAGGCCACTCAAAAACCTGTATTTTTTGTATTTTCAGTCATTTTCCTGTAGATTTTAACCCAAACATCCTCAAGCTGAAGATGACAAACTGATAACTGGACATTTTCTTTGTCAGGCAGGTCAGTGAATGGTAGGAATGTAACATGATGGAGAGATCGGTCACATGAACGGTAGCAAAACATTATGGAGGGATTCCTGAAGGGTGGAACCAGAGGAAACTTTAAGGAGGATTTCCAGTAGTAAGACCACCAAGGAGGTCCAGGATGCGAGATAGCAGTTCACTAGAGACCAACCATTCACCTACAGGCTGGATCACATGGCAAGATTTTAAAATTGTTGAATGATTTTCAAAGCCTGAGAGAAACCACACATCATAATCATAGATATAACAGGTTTTCCTTGTACAGTGTGTGGTGTCCGGTCAAACAGCAAGCAACAGATTTTACTCAGGAACGTTCGGGTGTCAGACGGGAAATCTTGCAAAAACCTCTCAGGGTCAAACGTGAGTTTAGGGTAAATTTGAGGTTGGAGCGGTCCCGAAGTCCTTATGAGTGGACCAGATCACTCTCAACACACCAAACACGGCAGGAATATCTCTTAAGATTATTTTAAGAGCCAACCCGATGGAAGGAGAGGATCGGGACAAAAATCGGGCAAATTATCCTGGCATGTAAACCAGCCTTAACCCTAACCCTTCCTAAAAAAATGAAATACAAAGGAGGGGAGCTAAAGAACACGAGGCCTGATTACCATGGTTAGAGTGAAGAACTATCTGGTGGCTATCACAAGGAATCCACTCCTCTTTAAGCTCCTCCTAATTGCTCCAAAATGGTCTCCATCTTAGTGGACACACCTCCCAGTTACACACTGTAATCAGAGCTGGTGAGACACACACACACACACACACACACACACACACACACACACACACACACACACACACACACACACACACACACACACACACACACACAGTCCTGCACTGAGGATGCAACAAAGAGATTCTTAGATAAACGTAATATAGTCCATGTAGCCTGAAAAAGCTTGCAAGAAATGCATAAAGAGCATTTTTAAAATGACATACTTTATTGAATATTTTCATGTTAAAAACCAAAAATCTAAAATATATCACTTGTCTGGTGTTAAAGTCAGAGTTCACTTCAGAGTCTTGTGATTTCCTCAAATAGAGGGTATAGTCTATACATTTGTGACTAGAGTAACCCTCTCCGTTAAACAGGGAAGAAAGTCAGTGAGTTATTCTCATTTTGTCTCATTTTTATTCAGGATTAATACAATTTGCTGCAGAGTTTTGTTTTGACACAGGATTGCGAGAACATTCTTTGATGAAAACAGTTCAATATGTTCCTTTACTGGACATCTTGGCTTTTATTCCATTTGTACGTTTTAACTTCTCTATTATAAATGGCATCCACAAAGTCATTTATTACCAGTTCAAACAGTACTCAAAAGGTTTACAGCTAATGGCCGTGTCTCTGCAGGAACCTATTGTTGTTAATGCAGTAAATAAAAAAAAAAAACATCTTCGGGCACAGGTGCACAGAGAATCTGAAAATGCCAGTGCAACAGGAAACAATCAGGTGGCATCCTATTATTTGTCTTCTCCAGGTTCTGTTTTCCTTCCAAGGACAGAGTGCTAAAAGCTTCAAAGCATAACAAACAAAGGGGCTCTGAACTGGGCTTATTTAGCACAAATAGAGGAATTATCCTGCCTGGCTTTTCAATCAAATATAGTTAGCTTCTCTTTGCTCTTTTGACTCAAACAGTTAGAGAAAATTGAGTCAATCTAGTGGCTTTCATAATTGCCATATTATGCTCATCAGGGGTTTCCAATTAGGATCAACAGGGTGGAGTGTGCTCGGGTCAACGTGGTGTGTAATGTGCTTCCCATGGCACTCCGTGTTCTGCCTTCTCAGCTGTGAGCTGCAGGCGAGGTTATGTGTTTGTATGGAGGGGTGTGTGGCAGTGTGTTGCTCGTCATCTGTACCTTGATAATGTGAAAGCAGCGATGAGCTCGATCCTCTGAAGCCAGTTGCTAGGTTTCCCTGCGCTCCACCTGGCAAAATATAGACCCAGCAGATACCTTTGTCTCAGGAGACTTTCCAGCTGAAGACTTTTAACAAAAATAGAAAAAAAAACATGTTTTAACATTATGGTGCTTATATACAACCCTAAATCTGAATGATTTTAAGCAACCCGGAGAAGCCCGTTTCCACTGATTTACAAACTATATATTTTATATCTAATCCTATTGGATTTTTAACTTATTTCTATATGGGAATTTCCATTAAAGAAGCAATTGGAGCTTATGGAGGTATTTATTTATTTTTTTTGCTGAAATCATTAAATGTTGCCTTGAAGGATGGGTTGGATATGTTTTACAAAAAAAATCATCATCATCCCTCTTTATGTTCTACTCCCAGGCAGCCAGAAACTTTAAAAGTAATCTTTCAAAGTGGGCTCAATCAATAGTTCTCAGCCTTTCTAAAGGTCTTTCACTGTTTTCTTTAGCTGATTTTTATCCAATATGGGTCTGGTAGATGACCATGTTGAGATGATTGTTTTGTTTTTATAGTTATTAGGCCACCTAACTCTGACCTATGAATCAGGCAGACCTATCAGAATTTAGGCATTAAATGGCTCTTAAACCCAATGAATGAACCGATGTTTTGATGTATAACAGACAACTTGGAAAACAAGCTATTTTAAACTGTACTCTGACAAAATATATAGTTTCTATGGAAACACAAAAAAACTTTTTTACAGGCAGGTTTAGCCAAAGGCTTATGCCAACTGTGAATTGAAGGATGATGCATCTCTCAGGACGTATGTCATGACTGTTTGCCTTTGAAATCTACCCGTCTTTCTGCAACCCTGGGGAATAAATGTTATGTGACAACGAGGTCCATTTCTGTTAGACTTTTTAAAATAGGCAAAAAAGACAAAAGAGTGATGCAAATTCAAAAGATCCAGATTTGTGTTATTGATATTATTATTAAGCCTTTATTTATACAGGTATTCTCATTGAGACATGAGGTCTCATTCACAAGAGAGACCTTTTATGCACAATTTTAAAAGTCACACAGAACAACAATACAAGACTGTCGCAATGTTTAAAATACCAATTAGCACAAAACTGAACTTTCTGACATTGTTGCAAGATTTTTCCAAGCAAGTAATAAAATCACCAAGAGAAATTTAAACCGACATTTTCAGTTCCTGTCGAAGACGCCACTGCAGATGACATCACTATTGTGGCCCTAATATCCAACAATGATGAGCCCTACTACAGAGGAGAGGTTCACAATCTGACGCAGTGGTGCTCCATTAATAACCTCATCCTGATCACCAGCAAAATCATGAAGGTAACAGTGGACTTTAGGAGGTCCAGGAAAACCGAACACGCTCCTCTCTGTATAGATGGGGAGATGGTGGAGCATGTGGACAGCATAAAGTTCCTCGGCATTCACATTTCCTCTGACCTCTCCTGGACTGAGAACACCTCTTACCTAGTGAAGAAGACCCAACAATGGCTCTTCTTTCTCAAGAAACTGAAACAAACTGGATTTCTTACCCAGCTGCTCACATACCTTTATAGAGCCACAATTAAAAATGTCCTGTGTCTCAGCGTCATAGTAGTCTCATTTCCTTTTTCAATACACATTTTGAAATATCGCCCTGCAACAGACTGGCGACCTGCTCAGGGTGTACCACTTCTCTCGCCCAGTGAACGTTGGAGATATGCAACAGCAACCCCCGCGAACCCATGAGGGATTAAGCAGGTCAGAAAATGGATGGATGGATGGATTTTGAAATATCGCATTAGAACAGGTTGATGGAAACAGCAAAATTCTCACAATTTTGGTGGTTTTTTACTTTTTCAAAGTGACGAGATGGAGACACGTTTGTTGAATCAGTTCTGACGTAGTGAACGCTTAACTCACGTGGCTGATCAGATGTTTCTGTTGCCAGTGTCTTCCCAGATATTCCAATGGCGCTCGAAAACATGACTGGAAGTAACAAACGGTACGATTGGACCGACTAAGAGACGCGAGCATTTCTCATCCTTGAAAAATGTAAAAATCAGCACATTCATTAAAACCTCGCTCCATTACTGATTTGTGGTCGGTGCCAGTAAGCAGCTGCTACTTCCTGTTTATCACAGCCTGTCTGATGCACATTCTCTTTTTTGCAATATTTTAAAAGTTACACAGCAAAACATCCGTGTGCTTCTGTACCTGTAGCTGCTTTGTTGCGATGTTCCCATGGCATTTCCTGCGCCCACAAGCAGTGGAATGTCTAAAGCTGACACATAACCCAAATTTTGGCTCTCAAGTCAAAGCAAAAATTGTCTGAGAGGTACCTTGTGTCTCAGCAAACCATGTTGAGACACTAAATCAAGGTATTCCCAAAGACCTAGGAACTTTGCCAGACTGTGTTACATTGAGAACGCTTAGAAATGACTAGACATTTGAAATAAAAAATTGCTAGCTTTTGCCTGAAAATTGATTGTCATTAGGTTTTTCAGTAGAATAATTATTCAAATCACGTAACCATCAACACAGGAATGGTTCAGTATACACGAAATCAACCATCTTATAAGGCCATCTCAGTCCACCAACCTAAATCTTATAGATCTGTGGGGTGAGCTTTAGCCAGGAACCAGGACTGTGTCATGATCTCCGCTCTGACGCTGGTCTGATTACTCACCCTGTACACCTGCTCAGCTCCGCCCCGTTTTTCATTATCTCTCACCTGATCCACCTGCGCCTGCCAGAATACAACCAGCCTTCAGACTAGACATCAGGGCCAGATTATTTCAAGCCATCTGGTGAGACTTATTCCAGCTTTCCTTTCTGACTTCTGATTTCCAGTTCCTGACCAATTCTGCCTCTCGACTTCTGAGCCTGCCTGATCCCCTCTGACCTGATTGCCTGTTCTGTCTTCTTGACCTCCGCCTGACCTGACCGCCTGCCTGACCCTGCCCGCTTGTGTACCAAACCGGACCTACTACCTGACAACTGAACCTGTCTGACCTCGTTTATCCTGTAAGCCTACCAGTGTATCGAACTTGGATCTGTGTCCCGACTCTGAGCCCGAATTCTGTTCTGGTCTGTCTTGCACTTCTGATTACCCGACTTTTGACTAAGGACTGATTTTGAGACCACAAGCTCTGTCTTGTCCTGCTCTAAGGACTGCCTGTCTGTCAACCTGGTTCAGCTCATTACCTATCCTGACATTAAACCTTCTTAAACATATTACCTACTTGTCCGGTCTGAATATTGGGTCCACCTGTTCAGTTGTTGACAGTCTGTGGACAATTAGAATTTCAAAAAGAGATACTAGAGCAGTTTGTTATACACATTGTTATTCATCTGAAAATAGGTTGTTTCCATTATGTTTGTATCATGAGGTTTAAATTACACTGTACGTCTTCAATGATTTGAAATATACGAGTCAAACTAATGTCGGCATCTAACTTAAAAGAATTATCGAACAGTTGTGCTTTCTAAAATATATCTAGAAGAATAATTGTTATTAAAATTCTTTAACTTTGAAAAGTAAATCCCACATTTTTAGGGAAAATAATGAAAGTTTGATCCATAGTAGTTAGATTTATTTCTAAATCTGTAAGAAAAGCTTTCATTGAAGCTAAAGTTTGGCATGTTAACATTACAAATTTCCACCTCTGACTACTAAAGGCTTATTCAAAAGTATGTGTGTCAAACTTTTAGTTTTTTTCAATTTCCTACTTTTCTTTTGTGGCTGCTCTTTTAATACCTGTTGTGTCTCTGAAGTGTTGTTATGTCTGGTGTGGAGAGCTGTTATAACATCCATTGCTGTGTATCAAGGAGAAAGGAAAAGGTGAATCATTGCTCTACAGTAAAACACTCTATTGTGACTAACATCTGAAGTTTTTCAGGATATTGACTACCTGAGTCTTTGAGCTACTATAAATGTCTGGTGATTAGCTCCCGTGATTGGGATTGGTGGATGGTAGCATCTACGGATAAATAACTGATTTATGTTTGGGAGTGCATTTGCCGCTTTTTGAGAGCTGCAATCATAATCAAACAGGCAAAGTAGAGCGGCAGCACATTTCATGTAGTTAGTCATGGCTCATGTATGTGCTTTTGTTTCTATCATATTCCTGAATATAGTACAAGCCATGGTCCTTTTGAAAGAAAGCACTTTTCCCACAGTTAAGGCCAATACACATTTCCAAAGAAAAGAAAAAAGGAATTTGTTCTGGCTGCCAGTGGCAGAATGTCCCATAATGGGAAATCCTGCACTCCAGGATAGTTTTTGATGCAATGAGAGGTTTTGTACCAATAATTTGGTAAACATCCTTTCTCTCATATTTCAAAGACATCTTGGAACACTAAACCAATAATGTAAAATGTCCAATAATCTAATAGAAGTCCACTGACTGTTTAAAGTCTGGTCAAACTCTTCATTTTGGTTAGAAGCTGTGAGATCATTTGATTTTTGCATATATTTAGTTATTTGCTTGTATTTAGGTGTTTTCTACCAACTGTCCCTTTGAAAGCTACATTGACACCAATGGGCACTTTAACTATTACTACTAGATTTACTAGAACCTTAAATGATTAATTAATTCTCCAAACTCAAGTATTCCTTTAAGGTGCAAAAACATATGATGGAGAAAAAAGATCTTTGTTCCCACATCACTCTATTACCCATTAGACTTCAGATAAGACTATTTATTGTGATTGCTGATGTGTCCTGAGGTGTTTGGGATAGATTGGATAGTTCAGTTGTCTGTCAGCAGAGTAAAGGCTCAGGACTGATCACACAGCCTTGGGGAGCTCCAAGCCCTACTTTAAACAAGCTTGGTGTGAAAACATAATAGTTTTCCTATTTCTTATAGGAAGTAGAAAGTCAAGAGTTGGGTTTTAAGTCCAACCAGATGAAGCTTCTTTGTAAGTTACTGTTTGATTCTGTTATTTATGGACACACAGAATGCTGTGTGTAAATCGATAAAGTGGGAGATTGTGGAGGCAACATGTCCAGAAAGAAATTATTTTACCATCAACACTCTCCATCTCCTCCAGGGGAATGTCAAGTTGATCAGAGGATGCAGTCTCTCCTACAAGTTCTATACCCATCCTAGTGTTTCCCATTGGTGGAAAACCTCCAAATCAAATAAGCTATATGAGGTATCCTAATCAAATACCAGAACCGACTCTACTTTCTCTTCTTAAAATCTGCAGTTATGAAGGTCCACATGTAGTAACACTATAAAAAAGAATAACTAATTGATCAATAAACATAGCACAATTCATAGGTCAAAAATGTTGTGCCTTATGCACTTTTTTGGTGTTTTAATTTTTTTGTACTATACTGGCATTAGAAAGGAAAAGACTTGTTTTAATTGAGTTATTAATCTTTGTTTTCAACAAAGGTCGTGGACCTTAATCAAGTTAAGGGCACAGCTTGTTGAATCATCATTCAAAGGTCAGATGATGAATCGCAAACCTTTACAAATGATAATTTTCATCAAAATATGCTCTTCTAGCTGCTGGAAAGCCCTTTGACAATCAAAAATACATATTCACACTAGGCTTTATAAGAATATAAACAGGATTGTCTGGAAGCCTTCATCTGTGAAGAATATGCTACAGCAGCCAAGGTCTCTCTGAGACAATGTTTTATATGACGGTTGGGAAAGGCTGTCATGTCTAAAATGCAGGAAAATTTAGACAGCTAAAGATTATTGGAAAAATTCTCAGTTTAATCGACACAGCATCATTTCTGTGAACTGATAAAATAGCTAAGAGGGGAGGTAAAATCTGGATAAAACTATTCCACACAAATAAGAGACTAATTGTGAGGCATTGTTAACGATCTATCATACAATAGCCTTCTCCTGCTGTACGTGGCAGATTTAATTTTCAGCTTTGTTTGATCAGAAATGAGTCATTCCTGAGTCTCTGTCATCACAGAGGGGCTAAGCTCCTGGTTTCACTCCAGCTGCCAAACTGTGTTAGAAACAGTGGCTCTATTAAAAACCTGATAGGATAAAGTTAAAGTTGAGCCCTGGCTAAATGACACCACTTAGAATGATTAGATTTGAGTCGAAAAGCTGAATGGAAGTTGGAAAAAAAACAAGCTGCAGGTGACATTTAGAATTTTGCAGGACTGCTGGCATTGACATCAGGCAACTGTGAAATATGCAAAAAGTATCAAATGTCAAATGCTAAATGCTCGTCAAAAGGCTTATATTGATCAGAAATTTTTGAACCTATTAGTGCAAAAGGTGAGTAATGTCGGGTCTGCTATATAGCCCCCTGCATTTTAGTTTCTGCCCTGCTCTGGTGCTTTCTACCAGTTTGAGTCTATGACCTTGTCTTTGCTGTATGGGGTTGTTGTTGATAATCTGAAGCCCTTAGGTTCCCCTGCTGATATTGTTCCACCCGATTGTTTAAAGAGGTTATTTCTGTTCTTGGTCTATCTGTTCTGGCTGTTATTAACAGCAATCTGGCCACAGGTGTGGTTTCTAAAATGCTTCAGCAGGTAACAGTGCAACCACTGACTGAGAAATATATCCTTGATCCCATTTTCCTATCAAACTTTTCAAAGCTTCCCTTTTTAGATTTGGAGATATTGGAGAAAATAATTTATAACCAGTTGGAAACCTTTCTGGAGGATATTGAGGGGCGTGAAGTTTTTCAGTCCAGCTTTAAATGTCTGCATAACACAGATTCTCAATTGTTGAAGGTTTTTAATGACATCCTCCAAGCTACAGTTTCAGGAAGCATACAGTCTTAATTGTTTTAGATTTAACAGCTACCTTTGACAAAGTGGAGCATAACATTCAGGTATCTGGCTTGGAGTATTGTGTAAGCATCCGGGGTACTGCATTACCGTATAAAGCCCTTAATGATGGATAAAGCTCCATCATATATCAGAGCTCTAATTACCACATATGTTCCTAACAGAGCACTTCGCTCTCAGACTGCAGGTCTGCTGGTGGTTCCTAGAGTCTCTAAAAGTAGAAAGGGAGGCAGATCCTTTAGCTATCAGGCTCCTCTCCTGTGGAACCAACTCCCAGTTTTGATCTGTTAGGCAGACACCCTGTCTACTTTTAAGACTAGGCTTAAAACTTTCCTTTTCGAGAAAGCTTATAGTCAGAGTGGCTTAGGTTACCCCTAAGCTATCTCTATAGTTATGCTGCTATAGGCTTAGGCTACTGGAGGACATCAGGGGCTATTTATCTCACTCTGCTGAGTTCTCCTACTGTTCTCCAATTTGCATGGCTTGTCGTCATTTCAGCTTCAGTATGAGGGATTGCTGCAAAGCCATGGACAATGAAGACGACTCTTCCTGTGGCTCTACACTTCTTCAGAAGTGATTGCTGCTTGTCAAGACTTGATGCAACCTGCTGGGTTTCCTTAGATAGGATTTTTTTTTGACCAATCTGTATAATCTGATTGAATTTGACTTTGGAAGGTGCCTTGAGATGACATGTTTCATGAATTGGTGCTATATAAATAAAATTGAATTGAACTAATTTGAATTAGAGTTAAGGCTGAGAAAACTTTTTGTGTTGGACTAAAGGATTGCCGATCCTCCTCTCATCTGTTGTTGTATGGTTTCCATCAGTACTTGATTCTTGGACTTTTATATTACTTGTATCTCCTTCCCCTTTACTCCATTTTCGGTAACCATAGGATTGATTTTAATTGGTATGCAGATGATACTCCAGTTTACGTAAATACTGCATGCAAAGTTTAAAGTATTATGCAAGGTTTAAATTATTCTCTTGAGTAATTTAAAGCATGGATGGCTTTTAAGGTTTGATATCACAATAAAAATAAGTTGGAAGTGATGTTTTTTGTCGAAATGTCACTGGTGGGTCTTGTTCTCATGTAGACGTAGGCTGTCTGGTGAATTACAGAACCTCTGTTGTCACAAACCTTTAGGGATTTTACACTAGATGGGCGTATCGAGCCATTTACACTTGAAGAAAATGGCCAGAATAAAAGCCTCCTATTCAAAGAAGACAAACATTAATCAATCCCTTTGTTACAACTGTGCTGGTTTAGTGTAATTCTTTGTACCTTGGAGTTAATAATTCATCCTTATCTCTACTTCAGTTGGTCCAGAACGCTGCTGGACAGCTTTTTAATGGAACACGGATGCCTTTCCATTTCAAAATGTATTTGTTTTTTAAGTATTTGAATGGTCTTGACCCTTGCTCTCTGATATACTGCACGTGCAATTCCTTTCTTGGTCACTCTAATCAGCTAGCCTGCTGTTCTTAGAGGCCCCAAGGGCATGGCAGAAGTTCAGGGGGAGATCAGGCTTTTGTTGTTGCAGCTCCCAAATTATTCAAAGCTTTGCTGCTGCAACTAGAAAAACTTCTTCACTAACCAATTTTAAATCGGCTCTTAAGACACACCTCTTCTATTTGGCTTTTGACCTTCTTATGTTGTATATTGTTATTAATACTGTAACTTGTATTTTATTTCTACTTTTAATCCTTTCATTTGTTTATTAATCGTAATGTTTTATATTTTTTAATAATTCTTTGTTCAGCACTTTGATCAGTGCCTGCTAATTTTTAAAGTTCTTTATGAATAATTGGCTCTGCTCGGCCAATTAATATCAAACATTACAAGATCTGAAAAAGAAAAACTGATAAGAATGAAGTAGTATTCATGAGCAACACACTGGTAAAGAAAAAAATGGACTCAATTAAATGATATCTGCCAAAATAATTGCTACACAACAAATAATTAATAGAACATTTAAACTGCACAGCATCTAACATCTAATAGCAGCTAGCTGTGTTACTATGCTATTCCTAACTTGTAATAAAAAACATCAAGCAGTGATTTAGTTTCGGCTGTGTTTTAATTTTTTTTTATATTTTTCTAATTTATTTTATAGCAAAATGTATAAAGGCTCTTGTTGTTGTTTTTTTAATGTAGTTTTATAGCTTATGTAAGTTTAATACTGTTGTTTTCTCACTTCCTGTGACACATTGCTGTGCTGCACTGCAGACGCTATGTAACAAGTGCAAAAACTCAAAAAGGGGAGTCCCGTAGCAGTTAGCTATGCTGGTTTTTGCAGAAAAAGAAATATAGACAGAATCAGTTTCTGCTGTTTTGGGTAATTAAAATTTTTCAGAACAAAAATTGCAAAACTCATGACTAAGAAATTGCTTTTAGCAGTTAAATGCTGATGCATACTTTTGTGTTCAGTTTTTTACACCCCACATTACCAGTCCCACTGATGGTTATCTGTAATATTATTTCAGACTTATTTTTGACAGTTGGGAAAGTATATTTACCCAGACTTTTAAAAAAGTAATCAAATTTAATTAAGGTTTTCCGTTTTCTGATTTGTTTACTCATTCCCGGTCTTTAACGTGACATTCTCCCCAACATGGCCCTTAGTGTCTGATGACCACATTTAATTATATTTTCTTCATTTATTTAAATGAAATCTGATTAGAGGCTTAACCTTCTTTGAAGAGAAAAAAAAAAAGTTTCTGACTTTGCTTCCTTGTGGCCTTTTTGGCTTCTAGCCACTGCTTTATCATTAGGGCCTTGACGGCCACAGAGTAATTATGGCATGTAATTGGTCTTCAAGCTGCTGATGGACAAAACTATTTGTGGTGCGTTCTTTACTTTGATGCTTTAATTTGCACCTAAAAGGCAGATGGGATGGCATTCCTGTGACGTTGAGGTCAGAAACAACAGCCTTGGATTAAACATTGAGAGCAGATGTCTGCAGTGACTGGTGGCAGTTGTCTCAATATGTCTAAAAGGTTCCACATAAGATTAATCTTTAAATACCACCTGCTTGTTATTACATAACAAGCGGAGGGGAAGGAAATTCACTTAACTGTTTTAATATCCTGGATCTCTTTGCAGATGAATAAGAGAGCAATCATGGTTCATCAAGCAGCTTTGCCAGACTGGCGGACTTGTGAACCTGTCACAGAGTGAAGACCCTGCCACCTGAGCTCTCATCTTGTTATTTATCAGCCTGTCTGGCGTGTTGCATACAATCTAATGATCCTGGTCCTTATCTGAAGAGAGCTGTAGCCCAGCGCTTGACTAATAAAGGGGTCGCTCACCCTTTCGGTGTTCTCAGAAAACGTTCCAGGCTCAATGAAAAGATATTTTGAGTAGAGTCAGTTTTTAAGTATTCTCTTTTCTAAGATAAAGAAGTAGGTGTAGGCAACGTCTTGTATAAGCATTTCATTTAAAATGCCCTCTGGATCTGGATGTTTCCTTAAATGTTCCATTAGTATAGTTTTGTAGTTAATCGTTTTTCCTTTTTTCTGCTGTTGATTTTAAACGATGCACGCTTGCTTTCTAGATTTACTGTGAGTTTGTGTTTAAGTTGTTTGCTTTTTGTCTGTAAATCTTTGAAATGGTTTTGTTTACAAAAATTAAAGATCACATTTTTGCTTTCATTATGTTTGTTGTCCTTCGTTTCAAGAATGTTTACTTTTATTTATATTTCATGTTCTGCTTTTTTCCCCCGTCCAATTTGTTCTTTACTAAATTTCTGTAGCTTAATGTAGTTTCAGAAATATATATTCTTTAAACTGGCTTAAATTTAATTTCTTTCGAATTCAAGAGAAATCATAAGAAAACATCAACGGAAGAAAAAATAATGCTGGTGCTTTTGTTCTTATTGAACTATTCTGATGAAATTCAAATGCATTTACTCCACAAACTCTATCCTACATTCCCTTAAAATTTCAGTATTTGTTTGGACGAATGACATTTATTTAGCCATATAATTTTAAGAATAAAGAACAAGGCAGAGTGACCCCACAGTCAGAGCAAACTGACCAGACTCAAAATAGTTCAAAATGATCATTTCTGTTTGCACAGCCACTTGTTTAAGACCCGAGTGCCTCTACTCTCATTTAAATCCTCCAAAAATGGGCTCTTGAGCTCAGCTTGAGTGCAGCAGTCCAGCAGAAATGAGCACAACTTGACATCCTTTTAAGCATTAATTTTTTTTAAAGTTTTTTTGAAATTGTTCCAGGCTCCTACAGGTTGACATCTTAGAGTAATGTTGCCATAGCCACTAAACTTTGGCGAACTGCATGGGAGAAAGCTTGGGGGCATCGCCTTCAGAGACTCTGCTGGATCAGCTGAAGCTGTTTGTGAGGAATCACAGCTTCATGCTTAGTGAAAACCTTCAGCTGGTTAGTTCATCAAAGGTCACAGTAAATGACATTTAAAAATGGTGTTGAATGCTATTGGTCCAGGAATTTTCCCATTTTTCTGGATTTTAAAGCATATCGCACATCAAAGAGTGCTTTAGGGAACTGTTGAATTAATAAAACAAGGGACAAAGGGGATTAAATGGAGAATAGTGGCTGTATTTTGGGTGTTCACTTTTGAATGTGTTTTTAAGGTAAAATCTATCTACTCACATTACTTTTCATCAAGTGTAAATCAAAAGAAGCAGTCAAGATATCAGGAAGAGAATTGAGTGTCTTCACAAGGCTGGTTCATCCCCTTTTAAGATTGCCTCATACAGACCAATCTCCTTTCTCAATGTGAAATACAAATTCAAAGTTTTGACAACTCACAACGAAGATCAAACCCATTTCATAAAAGTGTGTAACTTTTGAAACAATTTTTGAAGACTGTTGATTCACTTATATAAGCACCTCTCTGAACACTCTTATCTCCTTGGATGCTGAAAAGCATTTGAATGGATACAATGCTCTGATTTTCTTCTTCACCCTAGAATAATTTAGCCTTGCTTTTAAATCTGTTAGATTGGTCAGAGATTATAATAATCCAACAGCAGTAGTTATTGAAAAAGAAATGTGGGAAAAAACTTGAAGGCTGGTTTATTTTTTTTTATTTGCATAAGACATAGACACCTCATTAAGATGTTAGCTCTTAAACTTCAAATTAACAAGGGGGTGGGGTGATTAGACCTCCCTGCCCCCAGAGAACACCAGCTTTGTTTCATTATACAATATAAACTCAGTGAATGGACCTGGAGTAACACATCGTCTGTTTGGCCTTATATTGTATCTGCAGTGTCCAAATTGCCCCAGCTGAGTCTATTTCTGGAAAACATGAAATATTTTAAGGCCTATTGCAATAACCCAGTAGCAATCAATACTGTGGTTGCCTGAAGGGCTGCGAGACATCTTAATGGAAGGTCTCAGGTAAAGTCTTCTACACAGTTCAACTATCCAGATTTTCCTCTGGGGATCTTTAATCTAGGTTTTTGTTTGTGCAGCTCAAACTAAATAAATTCTTTGGGATATTTTTTTCAATGAAGGTGTTCTGATGACCTTCAGTGAGATATTGCCAAATACAGACTTTATTGTTTAAGACATTTCGTATAGTTTTTTTGTATTTAGACTATTTTCATGCTTTTTTTCTTACAAATCTCATATTTACAGTATGATCCCCATTTGAAGCCTCCAGCAGCTGTCCCATCTATTAAAACTCTATAATGTAAACTCAAAGGTTGCCCAACTTTTGACAATGATAATTTGAAACACAAAGAGAGAAAGAGTTGAGGATCCTAAAGGAAATCGATAACAATTTGCAATAAATCCAAGTCCTTACAATTTAAACCTTTACAGAGTACAAATTCAGCTGGAACAAAGGCCCGCTTTCTTTCTTCTTGATCCTGCATACAGGGGAATCAGTAAAATAAACCACAGAAGATTGTTTTTGTATTTTCACACCGTGTGTAAGACAAAGTATTTTGCCTAATTGAATCTCTCTTAAGACCCCCACCATTTCTGGTTGGCTCATAGTAATAACTGATTACATTCCTTTAGACTTTAAAACCTGTGTTAAACACAGAGACTGATCAGTTTTATAAATCATGGAGATCCTTTTTGGATTATCTCCCAATGAACTCATCCACCATCCTGATGAGGTTTTGTTTGATTCTTGGGAAACTGGGTCTCTGTCCATGGTGCTTATGTGACTTTTCAGTGGATCTGAATGGACAGTTTTGTATATTTGTTCCTTTGAGCAATTATTAGTTTTTTTATATGTCTGCTCATTATCGCCCTTACCTTTTTTTTTTTAAATATTCCTTCATGTTTTATATGCTTTATAAGGAGTGGTAACAACATTGAATACAAAATGACAGATGTCTGAAGGTGCCATGTTTATCTGCTCAAACCATTGATATTGATATTACATACAATGTGCATGGATTGGTAGTTTAATCTATTTCAAGTGTATCTGCTCTAGTACTTTTGATCACCTAAAAATGTGATGTGTTACAAATAATGTTATTTTCTGAGTTGTGCTCAGAATATCAGGAAATAAAGACTGATATATTGATGCCGTGACTCATTTCTGTTTTTATTGTCAAACCTACATGTTCACAGAAAAAGTTAACATATTGGCCTCCTTGTTCATGCTAAAACTCCATTAGACACATGACAGGTATATCAATACCAAAAAACAATGTAATTGTCTCTTAAAGACGATTTTTATGTGTATTTTTCTAAAAAAAAATGAATGAATTTACCAGCTGGTTATCGCTGAAGAACGAGTTAGGTCTTGCCAACACATGCTTGTTGTCATTTTCAGTCAGTAGAGAGCATTCAGGCAAATAATTTAGAGAGAAGAAAAAGATTATTGAAAACTAATTAATTTAGCAAGCTCAATTACCAGTCACCCTCTCAAATAAGTTTTTAAGTAAATATGTCAATGTTTTTTTTTTTTATAATCACATAGTGGAATAAATTGTTTTCTCTCACATTAGATGTGCATATTTATTACTCATCATACCCACCCCAAATAATGCTGATTGATCTAAAGACTCTTAATCAAAATGTACCAATTTTCTGTATAATATTTGTCAGAATTATTTTATCAATGACACTTTTTTTAGATTGTGTTAAAGAAAAGAATCATGAGATCCCTTCTGTGAATGTCTATATGAAGTTGTTTGAAGCTTTAGATGATCTGATGAGTTATACAGGGATGTATCATCAGACTGAATTAAACTGAGTGGTGCTTACTTTCATGCAGGTACTGCAAAATACTTGTTACCTCTACAGTAAATGAAGTGCTGGACATTGAAAGTTGAGATCCGTTTTATCATTCCATCAGTGGGAAACAGATCTGGTGATGTTGGAGGCAGCCTATTCTTTAGCTGCGAGATGTTTGAGTGTTTTTTTGGCATTTAGAGCCTGTTTTAAATCACCTGCTCTGTGCCTCCTATGATCCTGAGAGGTAACTAACAATATTTTGATATGCGTGAGCACATAAGGACAAAATATAGCATCCTCAGTTCTTGAGTGGCTCTCTGGACCTTCCACCATGGCTCTTAATAGCTGTGGCTAAAATTATAAAGAACCCAGTAATGTTTTTTAAATACATATATAATAACAAATGCAGATTTCAGCAGTTTTCTGAATTTCCAGGGCAGATTGACACTAAATACACCAGTGATGTTTTTAAGATCAGACTGATATATCGGGTTTTCTTGTTATTAGGATACGTTATCATGCGGCTCTAAAAGAGTTTTAATGAGGTGGACTGAGGAGATAAATGGCTCTTTGGATTGTACAGGTTGCAGACCCCTGGCCTATGTACATCAAACGGGCAAAATATGTTAGTAAAATACACGGAGTCTCATGAGTTTTTTGCATCAAAGACAATTCCCACTTCATTGTTTTCAAGTAATGATCAAGGCATCTGCTTAGATCTCCTACTGTTCTCCAATTTGCGCTGTTTGTTATTTCAACTTTTAACTTTTTGTTCTGTAATTATTTTTCTACATAGTAGCTACATCTGGTCTGCCGTTCTGTTAGCTGTGACACCATCCAGAGGAGAAAGATCGTCTGCTATTACCATATAATATAGAAAGGATTCCTGGATCAATGTGTGCTTCTGTGCTTTTTTGTCTTTTCTAACCCCCAGTCGGTTGAGTCAGATGGCTGTTCACACTGATTCTGGTTCTGCTGGAGGTTTTCCTTCCTGTCAAACGGGAGTTTTCCTCTCCACTGTCGCTTCATGCATACCCAGTATGAGGGATTGCTGCAAAGCCATCAACAATGCAGATGACTGTCCACTGTGGCTCTACGCTCTTTCAGGAGGAGTGAATGCTGCTTGTCAAGTCGCAATGCAATCTGCTGGGTTTCCTTAGATTGGAAACCTTTTGACCAATCTGTATAGTTTGATTGAATTTGATTTTGTAAAGTGCCTATGATGACATGTGTTGGCGTTATATAAATGAGATTGAATTGAAAAAGGAATTGAATTGAATTTTGTTCCACTTGTGAACAACAAATATTTAACTATTGGCAAAGGGCCCAGGAAGCAAAGAGGACATATTTTTAAATTTGGGTGCAAATAATGGCAGGAAGAGATGCAGGTCTTCTCCATATTCTTTTAGACCACCCGTGGGAGAGAAGGTTTAATCTTAGCAGAGTCATTACGCTGCTCCCCAGGCTGCTGTACCATTATCACCCAGTTTCTCTGCAAGCCAGAGTGCTGTTTACATCCATTTAATCAGACGCATTCATGTTGGGTGTTTTCTCCAGACTTCAGTCAAGAAAACAAAATTACATCTAGTTATTTTTGTGCTCTGGTCTGTTACATCATCTCTATAGTACACACGTTTAGTGTTTTATAACTCGTCTGCATTGGGTAACAGGCTGAGACCCTGCTCGTCCTCAGCTTGAAACACCTCTAACACCCCCTGCTGGTGGATCTCTAATTTATCAGGAGAGTTCAACAAATCACAGCTGATTGTTCTAAATGAACTGAAAGTGAATGTGACCTTTGGCGCTAATAGCGGGGTTTTTAAATTGCACTCACTCTAAGATGATTCAGGGTCAATTTGTTGCTGCGTTCCCTCCACCCCCACAAGGCCTCATCTGTTCTCAGTGATCCTATAGGTGTTGAAAGAGCGCCTGATTCCTGAGCTAAATGAATGAGCTAGCCAGCATTCCTCCATGTTCAGTCATTTTTCTGAACCTTATGTTCTTTTCAGTTAAGAGTTGAAACAGCCCTTAAAATAAACCAGTTAAATATTACAAAAAAAGATTCAGTTCTAAGTATGTATCACTATACATTAAAAAGGTAGGCAAATAGTTTATTTGTTTGGCAACATGCATACTCAAGGTAAATATAAAGTAACTGCATCAAATGTATGGCAAAAACACATATTCGAAGCTAAAACGAATAGCTAAGATATGTCATTTATAATAATTTTGTTAGTCTTGATTTAAAACGACCCAACGGTTTCTGCATGCCTTAGATTTTCAGGGTGTTTGTTCTACAGTCAAGGAGCACAAAATTAGCAGTGGGCTGGAAAAGTTTGTATACCCTTAAAGCTTTTTCACATTTGGTCATGTTACATCCACAAACGTTGATAAACTTATTTTACGTTACAGATAAACACAAAGTAATTTATACATGTTAAGTGGAAAATGTAAGGGGTTTCTTTTTTTCCCTTTTTTTCTTTTTATAAGTACGCACCTTTATTCTGACACCCAGTAATTTAATCCAGAGCAGTTAAAAAAGTTAACTTCCGTATAACTTGCTGCTATGCTATCAAGGAACACAGTCGACAGGTAGAGGGAAAAACCTGGAGAAATCAAAAGCGTGATTGAGATTTAAAAGCAATATCCCAATTTTTGAACATCTCACAGAGCACAGTTTGATTTAACGTTCGTAAGTTGACAGAGTTGCTCCCAACGGCAAACTCACCAAAACAGAACCATCCAGGCCAGGCAAGGAGAAGCAGCCAGCAGGTCTATGATTTTGATAATCTGAAATGTGCTTTGTTTATTTATTTATTCGTGTATTTTACCTTTGCAATGTGATTTGCAATTTCATTGTACTTTTATGTGTCATCAATTTGTAATTTTAAATTAGTTTTCCTGGATCAAAAGCCTGACCAGGGACAGGGGCTGTAAATCAGCATTCTGTTAGAAGCTCTATGTACGCTGCACCAATTGCCCACCAGTAACAATGGTGGGCAACTGAAAATAGCCACACACAAAAAAATGTTCTGCTCACATTTTACTACAAGATGCATATGGACACAACAAACGTAAAATCTGCTCAGATGAGCTTTGTATGGTTGAAAATAAACACTGCGTATCAGTCGCCCCTTCTTTCAGCAGGGGAATAATCCTGGAAGAAAACCGTTTTTGAGTGTGGTGGATGTACATCTTCTGGATGATGACCCTAAACAAACAGCCAGACTTATAGCGGAATAGTTAATCAAAGTACATTTGTGTGTTTAAATGGCATCATCAGATGCCACATATAAATTTCATGTGAATCTCTGGTGAGACTTGAAACCTGATGTTCAGATATTCCATCCAATTGGACTGTTTGGATGGAGTTTGAGCTATTTTGCAAAGAAGAACACACACAAAGAATGGAGTCCCACAACATTATTGGAGGTACAGCCCAACATCTTACAGCTTTAAGGTGCACATATATTTTTGCAAGGCACTGTAAAGGCCACCTCCCTGGTTTAATTTTTGCCCCAGGAACAGTGAGTAAACAGTTGCCTGCTGACTTTAAGGGTCTATATAGTTTATACCTGCCAAATGCTGTATTTAGGGACAAGACCATATAATGCTATACACACCAATAGCCGTGTTGTGATATGATCATGTTCTCTGCCGTTGGTTTAGACTGTATTTGCAGTTGTGGACATATTTTATACAGGTTAGTGAGTCAGAAGAGGGGAAAAACTGACAATATGAAAGAAGTTCGCATTACCGGTCCATCAGTGCTTACTCATTGAAAATAAGTACAATGTTCTTGAAATTAATGTATTTGATCCTGATTTGAATAAGATTAGCTGTTTATGGAATTAGTATATTGACCCCTAAAATAGGATAATTAGATATACTGCACTTGAAATAAGATGAGTTTTCCTATTTTAAGTCCAAAAATCTTATTCCATCGGCAGATCTTTTAAACTTGCCTGCTCTAATCCAGGACAAATACACCCATTTCAACAAAATGAAAAAGAAATGTACTTTTAGTTCCCTTTTTGTAGTGAAATTAAGTTTGTTGCAACTGTAAAGCACAACCCAAAACAGATTTTGCAGCATCAGGCTCGATGGCCTGTCAGCATTCCAGCAGTTAGGCACTGATCTCTGAAAGCAATGTGTGCAAAAGTAATGTCTTGCTTTCTTTGTATTCATTCATTGATCCATTCTTTGATATCACATACTTCTTGGTTTCTGTGGTTATGTGTTGAAACTGAAAAATAGAGTTGTGAATCATCATCGTCTTATTCATGGGAATACACAGTATTTTGGAATAGTTATATAACATATTTCAAGCTTAAATGAAAGTTTCCCCAGGATGGTGCCTTGAGGAACCCCACATCTGGTCTTTATGATTGTCAAATGACCAATAGCGGTACAAAAATCTCAAGTAACATCGAAGTACAGATGAAAGTGAAATGAGTGAAAAAGGTCTATCCGCAATTAGATTTAAAAAAAAAAACATAGTAGCTTAAGCATATTCATATGTGAATTTTTTTTATCCCAATAGTTATTACAATGAAAATTGTTGATAAAGAACAAAGAAACAAGTATTTTTTCCCCAAATAGTGCAGGTCCGGTTAGTTACAAGAAACATACTTGCTGTTTTTACTTTGACCACTAGATGTCGGCAGGAATTGATGATCCTTTAAAACAGACTTATCACATGTAAAATAGACTTGCATTGATAGTGTCCAATGTTCTATTGATCCGCTTTGATAAGGAGAATACTTATTGCCCTACACACACATCAACTATCAGGTTCCTCAATGCACTTACTAGAATTCAAATAGATAAATAATAAACGGGTCATGTCTTGATGGGTAAGTATAGATAATCGCTCACCATTGTTACATTTTCTGCTGAATGTAAAACTAAATCTATCAGAGATCCTACAACCAAGAAACACCTGAATGATTATTAGTCATGGCCAGTGGGATGGGAACCACTCTCAGAATGTAACTCATTACTATTTGAATTGGTTGGATATTGTAAATCTAAGCATCTGCATATATGTACATAACCTCAACCTGCCAAGGGACAAGCACATGGAAACTAGCCTTGAATTATAATATAATTATCTCACACATTTACTTATACCATATATTTGTTCGTACACATGCGATGTCCTAGTTCTAAACAAATAAAACTGAAATCTAAAATGTGCTGCTCAAGGCGCTGTCATTTGCATTTTGGCATTTTTATTAAACATGTATGTCCTCCACTTCTTAGTTCAAATCATGGAGTACTTTAACACCTTTTACTATATCTGAGCTGTTAACATACAACTTTAGAAGTAATTATAATTTGTTCTAAAAAAAACTTGCACTTTTAAAGGGGTTTCTGTTAAAACAGGAAACATAAAAACTGGGGCATGCTTTTACTTTTAATTGGCTAGATTATTGTAATGGCGTGTGTACAGTAGGGCTATACAACATATTGCAAACATATTGTCATTGCGGTATCCAATATTCATTTAGCAAATCTAGAGTGCAATAGTTGTTGGATACTATATTCCAGATGTTATAAACTTGCATTTTACATGCTATTGCAAAATTTAGCTAGTTGAACAGAGCTACACAGTAGATGTTTCAAATACCTTTTACTGTTTCTTTGTTTTTGTTTGATGCACACATTTAACTATGTCAAATCAAATGTTTGTCAACTTGTAATATATTGTTTTTAATCCGGCTAATTGTTACCTCCTTTAGTTTATTGTAAAAGACTCAAAACCTTTACTGAAAGTTCTCGTTTCACTAGCCCTAGCAGCCATATTGTATTTTCAGGTCAAAGTCAGTAAGGAATTCCCGATTCATACTACATACAGGTTATTTTACCTGACGTGAACTTAAAAAATAAACCTTGACTGGCAGAAATGCGTAGACTTGTAGCGGAACTACCGTCTACCGTTAAATGCCACCCACAAGTTAGCCGTGCTTTTATTTTGAAGCAACTTCCGGTGCTGCTTGGGCATCGTTCGCTTGACTCCATCTTTTCTTTTCTGGGACGCCGAAACTTCACAATAACTCAATGGGAAGGTGAACGCGGAGCATGACGCTTCCATGAAAAGTCCTTAAAGATTTTCTTTGGGACTTTAGCTTTCTGGGGCGTGAAGGACACAACCGAGAGCTATTTCCATACCGAAAACGGTAAGTTGAGCAAAGTTTCATTGAAGTTTGGTCTGGTTTTCCGGCAGAATGGACGGTTAACGGGCTGTTTGCTCTGGCGGCGTTGGTGCGCTAGCTTAATTTAATTAAGGGCTCCAGCTGCTAAGTTTCTGGGTCCCCGTAGCTCTGTGATTAAATAGTTACTTTTTAAGGTATAAACAATTTTTTGTTTTTGTTTTTTTAGACTCCTAGAAGAAAGTTGGGCTATTTAATTGACTCATTATATAACTTAATATTTATCAGGCTTCGTTATGCATATGAAAACTAATAAAAGGCTATGTTTATTATATGGGTATGTATTTTAAAAAATGTTTTTAGCTTTTATTAGTAAAAGTCCCAAGCAGGTCCAGTTTTTGTTTATATCTTAAAGGTAAATCACAGATAATTTATTTCCCCATGTCCTTTCAGTTCTATCATTTTCAGCTAAATTTTAGAGCCTCTGTTTTCTATTCATATACACATTAAGTGTAAAGTTTGATGTTTATGTATTAAAATTACTTTTTTTTGTATAGGGAAAAAGAAGATCTAATATTATTTATTTTTTATTAAGTAGCTGGGTGGATATGGACAATTTTATTAATGTTTGAGAAATTATCAGATGCTGCGGGTTTAAAATCTTCCCAAATATTGTTTATTTGTTGATGTCTTGTAACATCAATTGACAACCTTAAACTTTTCGAAGCAGCTGTATACCAGTCTAATGTAGGACAAAAGGATAAGAAGAAGGTGTAACTGTTTTGGCGGGTTTATTATAACCACTAAAGCATTGTTGTTGATAGATGTCAAGTTAAAGGTTTATTTTCATACAATGATGTGAAATAGTATTTGCAACCTCACATATTTCTATTACTTTTGCTTTTAAGTCATATTCAAATGTGTCAGATCAACAAACCGAGGTTACAATCAGTTAAAACTAACAAGAGTAAATCCAAAAACCTGTTTGTAAATGAACAAATACCCCTATTTATGAATTAACCACAATAAAGTACAAGTTCTGCTAAGATGAGTTAAACTTCCACAAGATACACTTTACTGCCAGGTCTGCAGAATCCAGAATACATTTAATAGAACCTGTTTAACAACATGAAATAGGGCTGCACAATATTAGGTAATGGTGAAACAAAATTGTCATTGTCATTGTTGGAAAAATGGTTGATAATGTGTGTTATGACCCACACACAATGTCTCTACAACTCTCAGAGATTTGTAATCCTAGGCTACGTTCACACTGCAGGTTATGATTCTCAATTCAGATTTTTTCCCCCCGCTGAAATCAGATTTTTATGAGGTGACCGTCATCCGACTTCTGTCTGAACAGTTCCAGATCGCAAAGCGACCCGCACGCACAGATAACATATAACATATAATAAAGTTTCTTAAAAATAAAAAAACTAGAACATTTAAAAAAAATAAAAATAGATACCGGCCACGTCTCTCCTTACTATTATTAAAAAGCTGTTGAGGAATGGAAGCCGATAATATTAAGACCACATCATAGCAAGACGAAATAAGGTAAGAAGAAAGTAGCACAGCTATTAATTAGGGTTGTGCATAAAAATCGATACAAAGATTGATATCAATGTTTTTAAAAACGATTTAATATCGATATTCTGGCTTTCAATATCGATATACCTCCCAACCCCTAGGGGGCGTTATTACAGCGCAACATTACTGTTCACAGCGAGGAAGTGCAAGTGAGACGAATTTGTGAAATTTGCGGATTTTAGAAGCACCTTCGTCCCTAAAATCAGACATTTGGGCACATTTTTGGTTTCTGTAATACGTTAAATGATTTGAACCAAATGCACTTTGTTTTTCTGTTAATATATCAGTGTTCAATAAATTGAACATCAATAAAATATATATAATATAATATTTGGCTGGTTGATTGAATGACTTTGAGCAATAACTTAAAAGTAATAAATATCGATATTGGAGTCAAATCAAGCTGAGCTTGACTGCGGATGGGTTAAAAAAAGCTGATACATATCCGAGTTAGTACCACATATAGAAGAGGCACATATTAGATTTTTTGGGGGGGTGAAATGATCGGTATTGGGTCGTTCACACTGCCGTAAAAAAGACAGATATAGGTCGCATATGGGCAAAAAGATCGGATTTGGTTCTCATTTCCCTGCAGTGTGAACGTAGCACTAGTCACTAATGTGTGTATCGCTTTGGGGGCACTGAAAGTCTTTAATTTATAGTTGGGTAGCATAATTTAAATGTATGGCAAGTAAAATCGTAAAGTCTAGCAAATATCAATCCCAATAGTCAATTGCGATTGTGCACATATTCAGTTTATGGTGACAATTGGGATTCAACATATTGTGTAGCTTTGACATAAGGTAGCAAGAGTGCATGCAAGCTAATCAAAGGTTGGCGCACGGAGTTAGGAGTTTGTCCTGTAACCGACTGGTCGCCAGTTTGAGCCTCCCCTCCTACCGTTGAAAGCACAGGGCGACGGCAGTGTTTAGTAGTTCCACCGTCCGATACGTGAGACATTCCTGCTTTTCCAACTAAAACACGTCCATCCAAATCCTGACCGATCACAGAACAGTAGTCAGACGCCTCACGAGAGATAAGTTCTGCCCAAACGTGTCGAGAACACGCAGCGAGAACCACCAGAGCAGGGCTATAAGAACAAAATAACGTCATTACTGTGGAGCAAGAACAAATTTCTCACTTCTAGTGGAGTAAGTTCCAGCCTTCAGTCGTCTTGTCCTTAGGCAAGAAACTTCAACCGCTTTACCTGCTGTCGGTGGTCAGGGGGCCTGCTGACACCAATGCGGTACCGCGCGCGAGCTATTTTTAGAAACACAACGTCACGATGACGTCACATCACGTGGTACGCAGTGGGGCAAACTCCGGAAAGCCGCCGTTGTTTCGCTGTAAGAGACGTGCGTTAGCCTAGGTTTTACTCGGTAAACGACTGCTTTTTCCAAATCTAAGACCATGGTTTTTAAACATTGTTGCAATGGAACGTGCAACAGCGACTCGAGTTACGCTGATCGGCCGCATATGAAGGATGTTTTCTTCAAGACTGCCAAGGAGAAATGTGTGACACCGGGGCGGTCAGCCTACACAACAGTTCAACCCGGAAAAAGTTACCAAATTCAAGTACATATGTAGCAAGCATTTTGTCGGAGGAAAGGGCACAACCGAAGAACATCCTGACCCAATTCCAGCGACATCAAGTAGTGAACAGGTAAGAGTATTTTGGTGGCCGACATGTTAATAAAGTAGCGCCTGCTACCATGATAGCATATAGGCTATCATGGTAGCAGGCGCTAACATGATAGCCTGCTACCAGGATAGCTTACTCAAAAACATTTCAAATGAGACAAACATTAAACATATACCCATTCCTGGACGGTGATTGCAAACAACAACAAAAAAAAAAAAACGGCCGACGCTGCCATGATCGCCGCGCAGGAAAAAAAAAACAAAGCTTACCGTTCATCAACTCGGCCAGTATTCCAGTCTTTTTAAGCCCTCGAACCTCAAGCCATCGTTTGAGCTGAAGGTTGGTGTGTTCTTCGACAGTGCGACCAGTAAACCGTGTGCCTGGGACATCGTCTTGGGAAAGTTTAACGGGTGTAAAGTCGGTCATATCTGTTATCCGTGCGTTCTCTCCTGTATGCGTTCTCTCCTGTATGCCCTACCTAAGCGGCAAAAGGGGCGTTGCTCTTGAGACGGTGACGTCACGTGCGCGGTACCGCATTGTATGGCAGTCAGCCCCAGGGCAGCTGTGGCTACAATTTTACTTACCAATGTCAGCATTTGAATGAATGGGTGAATGACTGAATGTAGTGTAAAGCGCTTTGAGGTCCTCAGGACTTGATAAAGCGCTATACAAGTACAGGTCATTCACTGCTGTGAAAGATGCTGCGGGTTAAAACTCATTGGTCACCAAGCTACTGACTGAACGTTCCCTACTAATCCAGGCGGACAATAGAAAAACACAAACATAGTGATCTAAAACAGGAAAAGCTATCAATGGAAAACCAAAAATACGTTCAAGGAAGACTGAATGTGATGTTTAAAAGTCAAGTTTTCCAATATCTGGAATCATTGCGACATCGTTGTAGGAAATATCGCATTCACAAAGGGTTCGTTGAGTGGATGCTGTATTTGATATTTCAAGGCATTTAAACTCTACTTGCTGTTAATATCTACAGATATGGTCAGTGCTACATTAAACAATAAAATCAGTTGCACGTTTCCATAACTAGTTAAGGTTAACCCAACCTAAAAACTCACACGTTCAACCCATTGAACACAGGTCCTTCTACAGAAATTGTTCTTCAAACTAATTTTTTTTTTCAAGTTTTTTTTTTCTCTCTTTCAAATCTTGAAGCCTTAGTCCTGACCTTCACTTTTAAGCTGTTATTTATATTGTGCCATTTTTGTCGTAAAAGTGCCTGTATTTGATAAAGACAAACAAAATATTGAATCAAATCCCGATTGTTTTAGTTGCGTACAGTAGTATACTTTGCAGTAATGCAACAGAATGCTACAGAGGAGCTAATGTAAGATCTCCATATCAGGTTTGCTGTCAGGTAGCAGTTAAATATGTAATTTCATTGATAAAACAGCAGAGGCTTAATCAGGTTGAAAAGATAATCACATATATTAGCTAATGTGATGGCTAGATTACATCCATGCGTGGAAGAAGCTGCATGTGGACAGGTCTTGGTTTTGTTTAGAGGGGTAATGTCTTCTGAGGTAAGGAAACTATAAATATTGAAGGTAGCCTGTGAAATGTGACCTGAATCACTAACTACTGGAGCCTACAGAGGCAAATGGTCATTGTAAGGGTATGGGAAAGAGAATAATAGCTTAAAATTTGAGCAATGCTCCTTTAGGCTGTAATGTTTTTATTTGTCCAAATGGTTAACCTTTGGTAACTTCTGTGCCCTCGGTAATGGCACGAATGTTGATTATTACAAATTGCCTGAAAGGATGCAGCTTGATCCCAGGGTGTCCAAAAATGCTCTAAACTAGTTTTATAACAAGCCCTCTCCCTGAGTCTCTACGCGCTATTTGGATTTTAGTATTTAGTCTTTTGTACTGAGGAAGTGAAACCTAAAGATTTTGGTTAAAAAGACAACTTTTTAAGGCAAGACGTAAATAATTTAAATAGCATAGGTGTGTCAGTCATTTGTTGCGCTGGCGTTGTTGGACTTAGTACAACATTTAGAAACACAGAGTGAATTTCTTTCATCTTTCTTGAATCTGTCCACTCGGTGAGGTTAAATATTGGTTGTGTAAACATGAGTTTAAGAAAAACCTCCCCATGAGGCTGAGCAGGACCTTCTGGCAGCGCTGTGTGGGCCTCTGCTCTCTTGGCTTCATCAGAACTGAAAGCATGACAGGATTTCACGTCTGTCTACCTTTGTAGCCATATTTGTCCTCTGAGCTGGCTGGCTCTTCTGAGACCTTCCACTGCTCTTCATTTTCCTCTGCAGGCGGTTAGGAGGTTAAAGTCTGAATAGTGACAAAACTTAACTGTAGTCACTTGATTTGGAGCATTCATTCTGATCTAATAATACTGTTATCAGAACACGGACAGATTTGTAGCTTCCTGTCCTTATCTAGCTGAAGCCACGTGTCCCAGAATTGACCGGGCCTTTCTGTCTCTGGATCCTTTTATCCTTCCTTTTTTTTTTTGCATTCCCTGCATTCTTGTTGTGGCGTCTTTTGGGTGAAGGCGCTGTCACTTTTAGAGTGCTTGATTTATTGGGATGTTTACATGCCTTTAAAATTAAATTAAGATATTAGTTTAATTTAAAACATTTGCTTCCAATCCTCATTTCCATTAGAGCTGCGTAAATTCCTCTCCATTTGAGCTCTGTTGATGCTTCAGTGTCTGAGCTGGTGTGACAAACGTAATTTATAAGGGCCGTTTGGATGTAGGATTACAGGAAAATGGAAGTTTCTGAGAAGGAAGACATTTCTCCACAATGAACCAGGAAAGGCTTCCTGTCAGGACTCTCTGAAGGTCTTCCTGAGCTTTGGGATGTCTCTGTTGCAGTCCTGTTTTTTAGGAGCTCTGTTTTTGCAAGCTCAAATTGTTTATTGCAGCATTATTTTATCTAATGCTGCAACTTGGAGATTATACCATAAGGCTTAAGCCAACATATCTGTGGCTTCTTCTTGATAACAAAAACAAAGATGTGCAGTTTTTCTTGGCTAGCTGGGATCTCTTACTCATTTCCTCCAGCTCTTTATTTTTCCCCCCTCTTCCAATGTGATTTGTGCCTCTGTAGTTAGGGCCACGTGGAAAAACTGCAAAAACTTGGGATCAGTGTTACCGTGCTACCATGTGAGTCTGGGAAAGACAAAGAGTTGTTTGTGCGGCCACCACCGCTGCAGAGAGAAATAAAGCAGCAGTTTAAAGTCTGAGCTGATGTTTCTGTCAAACAATCTGACCCGGCAGCAGCCCGCACTAAAAGTCCAGAACATCTCTCATGGGGGAGGGTAAACAAAAGGGGAGTGTATGATGGAAGCTTGGCCTTAAAGCTGGGCTAACGTCCAAAAGTTCACTTCATATCTCCAACCTGCTACACTTTTTCACGTTGTTATATTTTAATCTTCCTCAGATTAAATGATGTCATGCAGCAGCAGACTGTTGGGTCTGAGGAGCCTCTTTAACACATTGGTTGCATCTTATTGATCAAATAAACACTAGAATTCACACAAACCAAGCAGAGGTCGCTCTCAGCAGCATCATCGCATATATTGCTCTAAATGTAAATGTACAACTTCCCCATTCTCAAAAACCTACTTCAGTGTACATTAAAAAGTCCAGTTGTACATCTAAACGGCATGTAACTGCTTTAATTTATGTTATCATCTGTAGTGATATTAATAACACGGACCAACACTGATTGGGGGGAAATCTGTTATTTTTAGACATCAGTTTTTTATAATGATAAAACTGACAAAATAAGATTATGCTAGTAAACATAACTCTTTTTTTGGTTATTGTAGTTTTTTTTGGAGTAAGGATGCAAACAAAAAAAATGTATTTACAATTATTTGTTGCTTAATAGTTAATTAGATTAGAGTTCGTCCCTTTCGATTAACTGATAACCTCCTCATAGTCCCTCTTTCAGTGTTGTAGTATGGCCTCCATTCAGCAGAGGGCGCTGTCAGTCATTCTAAAGTGGAGCCAGACTGTAGTAGTGAGGAAAAAATAATGGCGGACGCCACATGAAACGCTCCAAATGGAGTCCGGTGTGGGATTATTTTGCACTATTTAATGAGGATGCAAGATGTTCTTAATGCAGTTTTCTGTTTTTAAATCTAAACATTCAACAAGGTCCTTAAGACATCAGCTAAATAGCTGATCCCATTCAGCCGGGCTGCCTGGTGGAGCAGCGTCAGTTTCTCAACCAAAACTCACTTAAAAAAGCGGAGGGCATTACAAAAAAAGTGTAACATGATAGAAAAAGACATGATGCCACAGTTAATGGTGAGGGATTTCTTGGGGATTATTAGTTTTTCATACATTTTATTCGCTTCAACTTATTTGTTTCTATTCAATACCCTAAGAGGTTTCTGTTTTGTTGTAATTTATAACTACGTCCAAGTTTAATAATGTGAGAAAACGACAGCTTTGTCTGATACATTCAGTATTTAATACAGGTAGCACAAACTGTTAAAATATAACAATGTTCCTTTTTTAAAATTCAGCATATTGTAAACAAATTAGCCCTCCATGTTATTAGGGCTGCGTACCGAATTCGATTCTTTTATATGCACAGACCAAATCCAGTCGGTACCACTGGGTACTGATTCACATAACAACAAACGGTACCATGTTTCTGTACCTAAACACATGAATGTGACACTGAAAATGCGCTGCAGATTGCGCTTGCTGCAATATAGACCAGCGGCAGGAATACTTCTAATCTGAGGAAGCACCTGGTCACTGCTGCCAATTTAGTGAATTTCTCGCTATCTTAAGTGACTTTTTAGACACAGCCAGCGGCATTTTTTCATAAAAGTGACCAGCGAAAAAATCTAGTGATTTTCTTCTGGTATTGTTGACTTCCCGTGAAAGAACCAATCGCTTCACAGCAGTTATTGTCCTGGGAAGGCAGGGAGTGCTGCTGTGAGCGTCTTCCCAGCTTCTCCAAGCCCTGTCTCCCAGACTGCTGCTGCTGCCTTGTCCTGAGACCCGCCTGCAGGCCGAGCAAAGAGGAGAGTC
Source organism: Fundulus heteroclitus (assembly GCF_011125445.2). NCBI lineage: Eukaryota > Metazoa > Chordata > Actinopteri > Cyprinodontiformes > Fundulidae > Fundulus > Fundulus heteroclitus. The sequence goes on from NC_046377.1 coordinate 18,233,067, forward strand.
TCTCTTCCCCTCTGCTCATTCCTCATTCTGAATGTCCTGCCCTGATTTATAAAGCAGGATAAAATGTAATGCTCTTATATTGTTTTTTTTTTCTTCTCTGAAATTGTTGCACTAAAACAATTCCCTGAATTTTATTCACACACAGCTTCACTCCCGTATTCACCTCGTTCTCTCTGTGCCTCTGATAGCTGCTGTTTTGGTAAAAACTAGTTTTATGTGGCCTGGATTCAGGCAATGTGTTAAAAATCATAAATTATTTAATAAGGTAAACAAGTTTGTATATTGAGAATTAAATAAGTAGAAAATTTAATAGAGATTTTATTTATAAACTAACATTTATTACTATATAAGAACAAAAAAGTACAGAAAATAGGTAACATTAAGTACTGGTATTGACTCCCAAATACCGGGTATCAGTACCATATCGGTTCAAATGTGAAAAGGTACCCATCCCTCTTGATACAAGAGAAAAAAATAATCATTAGTCGATCAATAAGATCAATCAACTTTAGATTAACTCATTAATACTTGCGTCTGTAGTTTGGAGCAAAAATTCAAACTGAACGGCAAATTTTGGTAATTGCAATGTTAATCTAAATGGCTGTTTCTCAATATTTGGGTGTTTGGACCAACGTGGATGTCAAAACCAAAGTACTAAATTATCCTCCACTAACAAACTGATTCTTTAAGCACAGCTTGTTTTTTGTGATAACTTTATTTGCAAAGATTCAAAACCACCTGGGACGTCGTCGCTTTGTTTGGTGGCTAAAGAAATCCCGGTAGGTCCAGTTTAAAATACTAAAAGGATCCCATAAAACGTTCAACAGGTTGGATAAAAAGCTTGAATTGGGACGGGGGAAATTGAAGACAAAGGATGTCATCTCTTGATGAAAGTTTGCAGGTTTATAAAAAAGTTTTTAGGTAATGTAATAGGTAATGAAGTTTAGAAACTGAAAAATATTTGATTTCTTTTCTGTTTTTTTTTATACATATCCAGACTTCTGCAGGTGAATGATGAAGTGAACATCCCTACTTTTCCAGACCTTTAAGGAAAATTGCATGAAAGAAACAGCTGTCAGGTGAAGTGTACTTGATGCATAAAAGGTAGTCTGTGAATCTAAAGGAAAAGGAGAACGTTTACCTGCATAATATGTAAAAGAAAGAACGTAGAACCAAATGGACCAAATCTGCCTTATAGACAATATCATGATTCTTCTGCATTAAGAGATCAAATGACATCACTTATCTCTAATATAAAGCTCAATATTAACTTCATTGACCTACTTGTATTTACCTATAAAACAAAGAAAACTAGATTAGCATCAAGTTTGATGCATCGGTGCTACATTTCTACGCTCTAACAGAAAATTGGGCTCAGGACCCCACTTAGAGTCAAAAATGTTCTAATGTAGTTGGACTTAATAACAAAAATGAGGATTGTAAAGCATAAACATGATATAAATCGCAAAGGAAATGTAATAGATTAAAAAAAAAATAAGGTTTGTTGTTGCCGTTTGTGTTACTGTGATCCTGTTTAAACCCTTTCATTGGGATTGTTTGGGTCACAAGATGAAAAGGTTGGGAACCACAGTTCTAACCTAAACCATCACTGGAGAGCAGGAGCCTGAATACGTTATGTTGCTGGTGTAAAGGATCTTGGGAGGTCATGAACAAAGCAACATTAGCGTGGAGCACATTGTGATTGACAAGGTCCCATAAGATATAGGTTAAATTAACAGAAACTGGCAATAATAAAATGATTTGGCTCAAAGTTTCAGATTATAGATCATCTCTGTGTGGGCGTGGTTGCTGCATCTGTTTTAAGCATCTTTGATGGAGAAGTGTTAGCATGTCTGCAACAAGTTGGTGGGCAGCTTTGATCTGAGGAAAGAACAACATTCAGCCTGTTTCACCGTTATGATATGCAACTGGAAACAAACACGTTGACATAAGTAGAAGTGATGAACAGTCCTGGGTGGACGGTTGAAATCATTGCTGAAATCATTCTCCTCTTAATGAATAATACAATCCAACCATATCCAATCTCGCTGCTGCTTATAAATGCATTGCTCTTCCTACAAATTATATTGTACTGCTTCCTCTGCAATGAGCCAGTTTGGTTAAGGATTGCACATCTGCAGCACAGCTGGAAGTGGGCTACAGAAGGAAGGGGGCTTGTAAGAGTTACAGAGATCAACTTTTCAGCATATGGGCAAGTAATCTTAGCCTGGTATTTATTATTATTTTTTTTTTTTAGGATTCTGCTCCTTCCTCGAGCTATATCCCATTCAATCCATCTGCTTGATGTTAAAACCAAAACGCAGCAGCAGAGAAACTGTTGGGTCTGTCTTTCTGTGACGAGCTGCGTTAACTTAATTCAGGAGCGAATTGATAAGTGAATTATGTCCAGTTGTTTTTTGCTGCTGGTCAGGATTTTCTCTATTTTCATTTAGTTTTGAGCACAGTAATTGGTTTTAAACACCTAAGTTTGATGGCACCTGGAGCCTTCTTATTCCCCATAAAGCCTCTGTGGTTGCAGGTTCCAGGTTTACTCCATGTGTAGGTCATCTCATCCTAAATCACATCTGTGATGGGCTGGTCTGGACCAGTTAGTTCCTTCATTCAGACACTGAAAACTGGGCAAAGAAGGACCCATGTTTATGCCGTTCTCATCAGGAAAGAATACACTCTGGGTCCCTTTGAGGCGTGATTAACTGAAACAGGATGCTGTGTGTGTGACAGAGTCAAAACAAACCGTGAACAACAATGGAGGCCTGATGTCACTGAGGATTAGGGATATTTCGGGCTCTGGTTACATAAAGATTACCTGCTGAAGGAGCAGTTCTGTGCCAGTTTTTTTTTTTTTCTCGCATCACCTCGCTTTATCTATAACGTGAAGTGCATGCTTTAGAATTAATTAGCTGTTTTTTAGTTGTGCTTGTTTCCTTCACAGATCAGTGGAAATGTTTTGACACAGAACAGCAGCTTAGTGAAACGTATAAGGTCAAAAAGGCCAGCAGGGATTTCGGTACCAGGCGTTAATGGAGACTAACCTGCTCAGGAATGTCTGGTGTATGTAGCGCTCACCCCTCCACTCACTGTGGGTCGCCTGGACTCTGTCATCAATCATAGCTGCTCCATCCAGACCCTTGTTTGGATAGCTTGAGAGATGGGTTCTAATCTATAGGCTTTTCTTAGTTTTGGGTTAGAAAACTACTATTCAATTTATTGTCACTGATATCAATGCAAGAAGAAAAAGCTTTAGGCATTTATTTATTTACAAATATAACCTTTTAACACCGGTCTGTTTAATTTTATATGGAAAAAAATCACATGTAGCATATAATTGTTAAAGAACTGTCTCACAGCTGTTGTTTGTTCAGTTATAGGGCTGCACGATGTCTGGAAAGCATGTTGGAAACATTGGTGATGAATGACTGCTTGCAAAAAGCAAACACGTAAACGGTATTAAGGCCTTTCTGCTTTGGGTTTGTAGCACAAATGGAACGCAGGCGATGACTGGTCTACCCAGCTACTGGGAACAAAATTATTTCCATCTTTACTACAAGATCCTCAAAAATGCTGCTTCTGGCTGACGTCCGCCATTCAAGCTATAGTTGGTTATCCTGTTCAGAAACACTTTTTGTTGTACTGGGTAAAATCGTGTTTCCGTCCTGAAAGTAGTTAATACAGTATATATTCTCAAAAAGGAGGCTAAAAAATCATTCTGTGGGAGCTGCAGGCCTGTAAAAGCTATAACCAATCTCTGCTGTTTGGTCCAAAGGGCTTGGATATGTCAGAGTTTTCTTCCTACTCTCACCCAGACATTATATACTCACCCTCGTCTGTCCCTTAAGATCTGCGGGTATCAACTTATCTATTGGTTGTCCCACATGCCAATCATTCTGACGCGCTCACGTATCAATCATTCTGGCTCTTTCCTTCCGAGTTTCCACTTGCTAGCTGTGCACGCACACTTTTAGTGTTTATGTATCCGGTTAGCTTAGCGGCTAGTTTAGCAGTTAGCCGTTCATTGTAGCTCCGCTGCTCTCACTTTATACTTTGAACATGGCTGAGAGTCGCAAAAGGCGAACCGTGTTCATGTTTATGAGAAGACGAGGAAGGCCTCAGTAGAAAGAAATAAGACCAGGGTGGCTTTTGGAGATTTTTTTTTCACGTAAACCCCCTGAAGAGTGGAAGAGCAAGGTTTGTTCAAAAAGGGACATTGGGAAACTTCCGGAAAAATCGCTCACTCTAGCTTTAAGGCAGTGAAACAACTTTCGTATTGATTCCACCATAGTTAACAATGGATAAGTGGAATTTCTTTCCTGCATTAGTCCTTTTTTTGTTATGCCATATTCATCTGAAGGATTTACCTGGAGTCTCATCTGACCAAAGCAAACGGACCAAGTTCAAGTCCCAGTAGAGTTTGGCAGATCCAATGATTTTGTCTGTGACGGTAATGACAGAAAAGACTTTCTTGCCTCCCAGTGAGGCTCAGTGATCCCAAGAGGCCACTCTTTTCCAGTCCAGTCAAGGCTATCTAACAATTAGTGGACAGGTTTGGGTGTGTAGACTTTAATTTTTTTTTGAACAGCTATTTCCTGCTCAATGCAGATCAACAATGATGTGTCTTACTCAAAGGACATGTTGTCTTGTCTATACAATTTTTATGAGTGGATATAAGAAACCTTTGTCTCATGTTTTAATGAGCCAGAAAAAAAGAAGTTTAATATAAACTTTCTTGACACAGCTGCTGAGAGATGTATCATCCTTCAGTTCACAATCTATTGTACAACGGGTTTCCAGCTAATAGCCCTTAGAAAACAACAATATAGGAGCTAAATTCATATTTTCTGCCTATGAAATTACATTAAACGACATGTCTTCAGAGATTTGACAAAAGTTGTGGACATAAACTGCTGTACTGTTCCATGCTGCTTTTTATGGGCCGAAAGAGGCAATTTTCCAGTTTAAAACTGGTTCTTTGCCAAGACGCGTCAGGGTTCTAGCCAGCGCGTTTCAGCGAAATGGACCGTTACACTGACAGCTGTCAAAGTTACGCTGAAATTAGACGGTCAGTACGACACAGATGTTTGAGAGCAACATAAGTCAGTAAAGCTCTTGATTGTGCATCAGATTCAACACGGCTATAAACCTCCCGAACCACATTAGCTAATGCTAGCTTTTATTAGCTTAACGAACAGCCGCCTCTGAGCTGCACCACGTGACGCTCCGATTTGGGAATGCATCCAGTGAACGGAACAACAAACCAGCGCGCACCAGCCTGCTCGCGTGTAGCCGTCCATCGTTACGCTGAAAAAAAAAATCCTGGTGAGGACCCTGGACCGTCCCCACTCACAAGCCGATCTCTTCTGGTCTTTTTCCGCGGTCCATGACGGACCCGGCCCACGTAGACCGGGTCCTTCGAAGGATGTAGCCCCTGAATTGGGACATACCCCTTCAGTTTAGGAGCCTTAGTGCTACACCATATTTATACCCCAGGGGAACAGGAAGTCACAGATTTCTGATTAGATGTTCCTAGTGATGCTAATCAGCGTAAGTAAGTTAAACATTAAAATAGCTCTTTATCTCTTTATTTTATGGATAATGTAAAGGTCATCGTGTGTTATCAGGGGTTTTGCTATTAATCATTTTTTTTCTAAAAGAGTAAAATCCCCACCCCCACCATTCTAAAAGGGGTTCCAGCAGTTTAGTGCTAAACATGGGAACTTTCTCTGCCAGCCTTTGCTACAGAGGGGGCTGCTTATTGAATTTCAGTTTTCCCAGATATTTATCTTAAATGACTTGCATGTGGGCCATTAAGAAACTCTTTTTATGCCGTGCCAAAGGGAACTTCTCCTCCAACTCACAAAAACATCTCACATTTCTCTGAAGAGGACCCCGACGTCGCAGCGCCATTGATTTAATTTTATCCTGAATGTTTACTTATTGATTGTTCTGCTGGTCCTGCTAAATCAGAGCCACATGACTCGATAGGAAACACATAGACCAATCTTACCTCGAGTTCCACTTCCCTATTACGTTTATGTTCACCATTGATGCGGCGGTAATAAATATGAACATTTTCTGTTCGTTTTGAGAGGAGGTACCGGCTGTAGGTTTCTCTCAACAGCTAAATAAATACAGCTCCAGCCTGGGTGAGAATGAATGATGGATTCCCATCAAACCACGGAAATACTTGAGTAAGATGTCCGTCTGCTGGACTCCTTAACCTGAAATCCCCGGGGAATTTTTAAAGTTGAACAGGAAAGCAGGTTGTTTTCTATTATTGCTCAGTAATTCATTTGCTGCAGATGCTGCAAATCTAAATCAATGTTCATGACATTTTGGAAGAGATTCCTACCTTTTTTTATTTCCTCCTGTGTGTTTAAGGTAAGCCACTGAAGCCCTTAAAAGCCTCTTTGTTTTAACAGCAAACCTGAGTTCATATATTGAGGTCACTGGTTTAATTACTCTCTTAATGCTTGTCTCGTATCCTGAGGGGTCCGACACGGTGACCCCTGAGAGGGAGGAAATGAAGCAGAGCCTGTTGCACCAACCCCCTCCCTCCCTCCTCATTCTCTGGTAGCAGAGACCCGTTGGAGGCTGCTAGGTCCTGGCTGTACACATTCTTCATGCTGTCTCCATTTCTTCAAATCACATTTTTGTTGGAAGTGATGAGTGGCTCGCTTTAGTAACACAGAGACATGTGATACGTGTTGAGCAGTCATGGGGATGCTGTCCAGCTTTGTTATGGAGGGTTGAGATGCCGCGCATGCCGAGGCTACAAGGCCTGGGACCCCTGGGAGAATAGTACTTTTATTTATGATAGCAACATGCCCCACGGTCGGCCATGACTGTCTGGCTCCGGAAATACGGCCTGCTGGGCAGTAAGCCCTGGAGATCACTTTGTTTTTTGTCTGCGAGGCTGCAAGGACTGCAGGGTTAATTTGATGCAGCACTCATACGGAGGAGAAGAATGAGACATTGTGCCAAACTGAAATAAAATTCATGATAATAAATGTCCCCTATTGTATTTAATGCAAATCAAGAAAAAAAGATTGTAGCTAATCATTGGTTATTATCATAACAGTTCTGTTTTTCACCATCAGCATTGTTAGATTTCCTTCATCCTGCACTTGACGATCAGTTTTCAGGACTTCATGTGACCAATTTGCTCGTTATTCTCCCCCCACTCGACGGAAGTGGCTCGTCTTTCCTGTTTTTCCTCGCGTAACGGCTCAAAACATCCTTCTTCAGACGTAACATGGTGGGGGAATACTTGCAGGGTTACTGATTGCACATATACATGCCTGCAGATTTGTGGATGTTGTGGGCAGAGATCTGGAGAAACTGTTATTTCTGCTGTGGTATTTGGTTTTAATAATAACTGTGGAAAAAAAGGCCCAAACAACATAGATGGGCATTAACAATTACAGTAAATTACAATAAAATTGAACAGTTAGTATGTTTCTGTAATTCAGTGAGAAAGAGGACCTCATATATTCATTAGTTAAACTCATAAATTACATTTTTCATTGTGGGTAAATCTGCTAATCAACCTGCTAATGACACTATTTGTGAAGTTGCTGGTTTGAAGCTGAGTTCACATTATTTTCACGCCTTTATCCTGGTCAAACTTCTCTCCTTTCCCCTTTTTTCAGGTTCGTTGAAGGGAAGATGATGTCAGACGCCAGTGAGATGTTGGCAGCAGCCCTGGAGCAGATGGATGGGATCATTGCAGGTAACCCCTGTAAACACAAGCTTTTATTTAAGTGGGCATAGCATGCTATGGGGTCCACTCCATCTGGAAGTCATTACACTGCAGCCTGGAAAGGCTACTCTTTGGTGTACTGTAACTCGGTGTCCTCCTGCTTCTCATGCTTTGCTTTAATGCTGATTTTCCTGAATATTGAGGAGTTTTGCATTCAGCTGAAACAGCCTCAGGATCCCCGGCCTTTTCCTGCCATCACTGCCTGAGAGATTACAGGAAGTTTCCGTTGTCCCTGCGTTGATGAAACTAATGATTATTCAAGCCTTGTGAGCTTGGAATATGAACTTTTGGCTGTTGCTCTGTATACTTCTGCTGCTGCTGCTGCTGATTGGACCGGCCTACAGATTTACAGTCCCCACTTTTCCACTGATGTGTGTAATTATAGCGCTGACCTTTCCAATGGGAGCGCGGCGGCTGATCACATGACACCCACCCGTCTGTCCCATTTCCGCAGAAACCACAGCCATCATCGAGCCTCACTCCCTCGCTGCTGTGATTGTCAGAATATTTTTGTATTTATTTATTTATTCAGCTCCCTCGTTGTCCATGTGGGAGACCTTGATTACAGCTGACATTTAAGATGGATGACGGATGGTGTGGAGCAGGCAGAGGTGCATGAGGCGAACACTGTGTGTTTTAGTTAAGTCGTGAGGCTGACGCTCATGAAACAAACAGCATTAGAAATAATGCAGCGTAGGAGTAGATTTGTTTGCTTTATACTGTTTGATGAACGCTTCAACAGGGAAATCAAGGAAAAATAGTTTTGTATCGTTCAAGTAGGTGAAACATGACCTTCAAATAGAAAACCTAGTCAGCTTAAAGATGTGTAGATGGAAAAAGGCTCTGCAGAGACTTTGTCTTTTGGCAACTTAAAGAGCTGCTGGTCACCTTATACTGGGCCATCATTCAGTCTGTCCGGAGTTTATTCTTCACTGTTTGTTTGGCTCCAACACAGAACAGAGCAGGTCTAGACTACAATGAACAATCATGTCTGCAGAGGATCGTCAGGGCTGATCGTCCCTCCATGCAGGACGTAGAAAGGTCTAGGGTCAGGAAAAGGACAGCTAGCATCTCTGCAGACCCCACGCATTCTGCACACAAACAGTTCCAACCTCTACCTTCAGTTCGGGGCTACAGAGCGCTGTTGGCTGCCACAAGCTGCCACAGAGACAGCTTCTTCTTCTCTCAAGAGCAGTTAAAGGGGCCATGACAACAAAGGAAGTTTCTGCTTACTCCTGAAGGACGAGAGAAACACAGGAGAGTGACCGAAGTCCATTTATGGAGACTTTACGGAAGACTTTCCTTGAATGTGAGGGAATGCAAGGCAGAGTTTTCAAACAAACAGATTTTGAAAAAAAAAACAACTTCTGTACCAATATGGAAGGTGGCGACCACAATACTGTCATTTTGCACAAGTTTATTTCATTTCTAAATGCTTCCACATGTAAGGAAGGGGTTTTTGTACCTGAAAAATCTGCTGCATGATTTTTCTGTCACCGCTGCGGTGAACCAGAGCCGGCAGCCAGAGGCGAGTTGGAGCTGGTTGCCTTCACAGCCCAGCCAGCTGTGCACCACGGCGCGGACTATTAGCTTCGTATTTCGGTCCCACTACGTTGAGTCGCGCTGCCAGGTTTACAGCCTTTGGTCAGCTTGGCCTCACCTGTCCGCAACCAACCCTTGTTGTAGGGACATTTGGCCTGAAAAAACAACAAGCTGATGTTATTTTCTAATGAAATTCTTTGGAGAATTTACATATGTAGATATGTAAATTCTACATGAAATGGTTTATAGTGATGTCATGGCACCATTAACAGTCAGAGCACCCAGGTTGATACCATGCTTGTCATTGTAAAAAGGAAAAACTTGGAAAAACCCAAAATGGTCATATGGAATTTTCAGCATTTTGTTTTCTGTTTAAATAAAGACTTTATGCACCTTAGAGACCCTGGAAACATTTCTGGGAAACACGTCTAGACTTAAAAGTGAGAATAAAGTTTTATTTGAATGAAGAAAATCTCCAGTTTTTTTGACATGGCAGTAGTCAGATGCAAGTGAAATAAAAACCAACCACTGGGAACAACATCAAACAGCATTGTGCTTTATCATGTTTTGTCGTGAAACGACCACAAACAACGCTGTTTTGTAACGGGATTTGTTGTGAGAGATCAATTGTGCCCCATAGGCTACGTTTACACTGCAGGTAAATGTGTCCCAAATCGGATCTTTTTGCCCATATGTGACCTATATCTGTCTTTTTCACGGCAGTGTGAACGGCTCAATTCTTTTCACCCCCCCAAAAAATATGATTTGGACCACTTCCATATGTGCTAGTAATTCGGATACGTATCTGCTTTTTTTTTCTTAGCGCCCGCAGTCTGAACGGTCATGTTTAATTTTATTTGTCTTTCACATCACTGTCTCTCACCACACACAGCAGTAGCAGTTGGCGCTCCATAGAAGATAATTTTAATAGCTGTACTGCTTTCTTCTTTCTGTCTTGCTCTGATGCGGTCTTAGTATTGTCGGCTCCTGTTGCTTAACAGCTTTCAAATAATGAGAGATGCCGGCCGGGATCTGTTTTCTTAATTTTTATTTTTTATTTTAACAAAACTTTATTGAACACTTCCAGAAACGATTACATTTACCATTACTTCCATAAACAGTGCGCAGCTGTGTGTCTCCTTCTGTTATCTCCGCATACGGGTTGCTTTGCGGCTTTGAACCGTTCACACAGAAGACTTATGGCGGTCACAGTTAATAGTAGTATGAACGGCCACCTCAAAAAAATATCAGATTTTAGCAAGAAATCTGAATTGAGCATCAAGGCCTGTAGTGTAAACATAGCCATTAGGGGTGGGTATTGCCAAAGAAGTCACGATTCAATTTGAATCACGATTCACATGCCACGATCCGATTCTATCACAATGCATCACGATACTTCAATTATTGTAATGTATCGCGATGCATTGCGATATTTTCACTGAACACTGTTAGAAAAAAATACAGCCATTACCAGTGACTGACTGGCTGTGTATGATCTGGATAGTGCCTTCAATTGATACATAACTGAAAGAAACTGAATTCATACGTAGCTGTATTTATTGAAACGACTTTTGGAGGTATTGCCATGAAAACAAATATTACTGTTACTGGAGTGGACACACTGACAAAAAGTGCTTAGGATTTATAAAACTTAAAATAACAAAATAAGGATAATCAGTGCCGTTTACTTGGCCACAGTGGTCCTTTAAACCAGTGAAGTTGTATTCCACTTGTTTTTGGCTGATGTTCGCCAACCATTCATGCAATTTTATTTATTAATTTTTTTGAATTAATAATCGATACTTGGCATCAAGAATCGATGCAGTAGATTGCGAAAATTAAAATTGCGATGCATCGTCATGACTATTATTTTGCACACCCCTAATAGCCATAGTCAACTAGAATGTTAAAACACAAAGATTTTCCCATAAATTTTGTAAAACAACACTTAGATTTTCTGTGAAAATCTAGTTTATTTTCCACGTGTTCAGCCCAGTTTATTCTTGATAGCCTATACATGAAATGTGACCCAGACATGCGTCCAGTGTGAGTCTAGATGGATGTAACCGCCAGAATTCGGCCTCTTTACCAACTAAACATTATTCACGCTTAGATAATGAATAAAACTGAAATAATGTCATTTATTTATTCTTTCTGTATGACCTGGTGCCAAATGACCCAAATGACCCTCACGCCTCAGACAGTAATGTTTTCAAATCAACATCAAATATCAACTGGTCTAGAATCATGTCACTGATCATTTTTAATTCAAAGTGTTTCTTGTCCGATATTTAAGTTCATACTGAAATTCTTTCTTTGCTTTCCCCATCAAAGGCCTACAAAAAAGTCACATAAAATGTATGTAAAAAAAAATAATAAGAAAAATACTATGAAAAAATACAATAGAGGGATAAAATAAGCTTCACACCAGATGTATAAAATTAACAAATATATACACTTTGTCGCTGTGCAGGCAGACGAATTAGCAACTTAGTCCAGAGTTATTGTCATTTTTGAATTAGGAGTATAATAAAGCAGTTTTTGCAAAGTTAACGCTGTGAGCTGTATTTCTGTGTGATCATTTAACTTCATCTTAGTCAGAGAGATGTCTAAAGGAAACCAAATAGATTAAAAGGGCCCACCAAAGCTTAATCAACTTATCCATCTGTAGTGGATTTAATGAGATGAGGCTTCTCCCCACTTTACCTTTTTAAAATCTGCACATTCTGAAAACAGAGTTGTGCAAAAGGATCTATTTCTATTTATCATCTGCTCTCTGCGCCCACAGATGAACACTTAATGTGGTCTCAGCCATAAATCTTTCTGTGAAGTTACAGAATGAAGTTGAATGTGTGTGGGAACACATTTGATTCTCATTTTGGGTTTCACTCTAATCTAAATTACTTCTTGTATCGTCATAGCTTTGGCTTTTTTATTTTCTGACTCATTTGAAATAAATTCAGCGTAACTGAACTCTTCACTCTGGCCCTGAAGGCTCCAAGGCCATTGATTACTCCAACGGGCTTTTTGACTGCCAGTCGCCCACATCTCCCTTCCTGGGCGGCTTCCGTGTGCTTCACCTTCTGGAGGACCTCAGAGCAGCGCTGGAGCTGATGGACAATGAGGAGCGGGACAACCTGCGCTGTCAGATCCCAGATTCCACTGCAGAGGGCCTGGCAGAGTGGCTGCATGGACGAACGGTGAGAAAAGAGGTCTGCAGAAGGCTTTTTAAACCCCCTGTGGTAAAATGGAGGCTTCTTGAACTGTAATTTATTGTTTGAGAAGAGGTCTGATGTGTGTCTGTTTAAACCACTGGAGCCACTTCATTCCTGTTGCTTTAATGACTCCCACAGAAAGACGGAGTAATTTAAGCCACTGTCGTCACAGAGTCATGACGGATTCTGATATAATATGGAAGGGGAGAAATTAACCCTTTATATGTGTTGCAACATTTTCATACATGGAATTGTATGGATTTAAATGGCCTATATCATGTAAAATCAACTATTTTGAGCTTTTAACTGTTATGATGCTATTCCTTCATCAACATCATGCCAAAAGGAAGTATTTGCCCCGACCGTGCCGCCCCTGCCCAGTTAACACCAAGTGGTGATGTGAGGCGGAGCGATGACAAGGCTCTTTTAGCCCCTAATCTGCACCGCAACAGCATCCGTTCTTTTTTGATACCATGCTGCAGCAGCTCTAGGGCGACCCCACATGGGGAGAAGCAGCGCTGCAGTGAAGGCAAGCGTCTTCCTTTCTGGTTTGAACAACAATAGCAACAGAAAACAAACAATATTTTATAACTGATGAATACTCCGTAGCACAAAAGGCAGTATTTCATCATATATATATATATATATATATATATATATATATATATATATATATATATATATATATATATATATATATATATATATATATATATATATATATATATATATATATATATAAAAGCACAATATAGAGCCTTTTAAAGTATTCTTTTAGGCCTGGATAAGTGAGAATACAGTATGAATAGAATATTGCCAGGATTTCTTCCTTATAGTGTTGCTTAAATGCAGCGCCTCAAACTCAATCACAGCAGCGGCCAAAACCCAAAACTACGATTCAGGCCCAGAAAAACAGGATTAATGTTTTAATTAGTCAGCTGTACAAGGGGGAAATAAAGCTGTTTTTTAAATTCAAATTTATTTCAAACATTTTGTCTTTGAAAAAAGGAGATTCAAGGAAAAACAAGATATATAACTGAATTTATAATTATTATGAGGAGGGTGCTTGGAGTCGTTTCTTGGCAACAAGAACATTAATGTTTGCTGCAGAAACTCCTAGAGTACTTAGAAGGTGTGCATTGAAAACCCATTTTCTGTGTAAAGACTGTTTCCCCCTCATCACAGAGAACAGTTTCTCACACAGCTTTGTACCAGCACACATGCAGAGCATTAGAGCAGCATCTTTTCAGGGATGCTCAGTAAAATAAGTGTTTTGGGAACTCTGTTTATTACCTGGCAACCTGGAAAGTGCCATTAGTTCCCACCAAGGGGTCCATATTTCTGTTCCTCATTCATCAGTTCCTCTGTTTTCTGTCCATCTGTTTGTTCCGAGCCCATCTTTTTATTATCCATTCATTTATCCATCCACCCATCTGTTTGCCTGTCTATCAATCAACCCATGTTTGTTCATTATGTATCTGTGGGTTTTTCCAGGTTACATTTTTAAATCCTTGCTGCTATGGAAATACCTTATTTAAATTCATGATGAACTTTATTATTTCTATTTTAAAAATGGTCCAAATTAGGACCAATTATTAATATTCATGATAAACTTTATTATTTCTACTTAGAAATGGTCCAAATTAGGACAAATTATTTAAATTCATGATTAACTTTATTATTTCTACTTAGAAATGGTCCAAATTAGGACAGATTATTTCTAATTAGAAAATGGTCCAAATTATGACAGTTTTTTAAATTCACGATGAACTTTATTATTTCTACTTAGAAAATGGTCCAAATTATGACAGATAACGTTGAAATAAATTCAGAAAAGTTGGGAACTTTGGCCTGAAAAACAAGTAGGAACCTTTATTGTTAATTTAATGTAGCTATTTGTTACATTTCACATTTGATGTGAAAATATTCTGGAGAATCAGCCAATTTGGATTTCAAAAGTATGGAATCTGGATTACGAGCCAAAACCCTCAAATAATTAAAATGAAACCTCAACTTCACCATGAGGGAGACGCGCTTTGCTGTAAATACCCGGGTATTTAAAGAATTTTAACTTGCTGTCGGTTTTTAACTGATTTCCTACATTTACTGTTAGAATGAATGGATTGTTCTCAGTTTTTGTTCAACTAGCATACTGGATGATAGGCAGCAACCTAAAACAGGCAGTAAAAGCATCCTTTGTTGGTCGCTTAAATCGTAACAAGGTTTCCCACTGGCTGTAGACTGAAATAAAGGCTGGGAGGCAGCGGTAGTGAAGCCAGAGCATCCATCTCAACAGAGGAATCGCACCTTTGCCTTCATATGGTTTCAGGATTTACACCATTAAGATTCTTTTATTTAAGTGAAATATTGATTGGTTCATTTCAGGCCCGTTGTCATGACATACAATGAAAGCATTAAACTGATGCTCTTGATGCCTAAGCGTTTTTACTTTACCTTTCCAGTTGTTCCAGTTTTGACTTATTTTGTGACATTTCTTTTTTCTAAGAGTAGAAATTATCAACTATTGTTTCTCTTTCAGGCCAACCTCCACAGCTCTGATGCAGTCTACCAAGAGCGTCTTTCACGGCTGGAGAGTGACAAAGAGTGTCTTATTCTCCAGGTCATTGCAGCAACACAGAACAATTGTTTCTAAATGTCCAATTTGGTGTGATTGTATAAATTTACCGTGTAGTTAACTGTGCCAACAAGGGTATTGTTTCAGTGCTTGGGTTGAAAACTGGCAAAATTTTACATTTCAGTTTAAATCTAAGGTGTGTATATATACACTAGAGACCAAAACATAAACTATCACTGTAGGTCAGTCCCTACAGGATTTCACAATTTATTTATTTTTGGCAATCAACTGATGTTTTGGTCCTCTATAACGATAACTATATCCTGCATTTAACAGGTCGGCAGAAATTTTAAAGTGTTGTTTTTTAATGTTTCATTATAATTTGTTTTTCTTTTTTTAGCTTAATCATACCAATTAAAAAGTCAACAGTTCAATCTTGTTCTCTAGCCTGTTCCTATTTGCTGGTAGAACAGGTAAAAGTGTTCTTTAGACTGCAAACTCCTTCTATAGGATTATGGATGCTGGGATCAAGTCAGGTTGAACTTAGGTTTTTATTCTTAGTTAAGCTCCAGGAAAAAAAAAACATACCATGGAAAAGGAAGTAAAGCTGTTTAGGTTTTCCTTAAATATCAAGTGCTTATATATTTTTTTCTTTACAACTTTAAACCACCTAATTAAAGCTGTAACTACTGTGCAGGTGAGTGTGTTAACAGACCAGGTGGAGGTGCAGGGAGAAAAAATTCGGGATCTGGACAAGAGTCTGGAGCTTCATCGGGAGAAGCTGAATGGTGCTGAGGAGCTCCTTCAGCAGGTGAGGTTACGGCCACTATTATTAAATCTAGATCTACTGGAAATCACAGTTCTTACTTCCTTTAAAGAGGCTGTACTTGTGATGTTGGCACCACTTTACTTACTGTTAGTGCTGATCCTCAGGAGCTGTTAAACCGGACCGCGCTCGAGACCCAGAAGCTGGAGCTAATGACCGAGGTGTCGAGCCTGAAGCTGAAGCTAACCGCTTTGGAGAGAGATCACAGGGGCAACGATGTAAGCCCCCCTCCCCCCTTAAAAGTGTACTTTTTAGTGGCTGTGAAATAGAGCAGAAAGTTGCTTCTTTTTTTTTTTTTTTAAAGTTGCACCTGCACCATGACTCCTGGCAGCCGTCCAGCCCATTCAGTCATTGTTTTTAAAATCACAAAGGTCCGTCTCGCTCGGCTTGAGGACTCGGATCTGTCATGTGGTGTTGGTTGAACTTTTTTGGGGTTCACAAAGGAGGCACAGACTCTCTTCTTACTCAAGCAGCTGTTTCCTGACAGAATCCCCCCACCCGCCCACTCACATTTCAGCTCTCCAGAGTAAAAGCTAAAGTTTCCACAGTCCCCGTTCTCCGTCTGGATTGTGTGGTTTAACAGCAAAGGGAGGCAAAGACCTTTTTTCTCATCTGTGAATGTTTATTTTTCTTCCCATCAACACTTTAAAAATCATTAAATTAGTAAAAATCTAAATAATCTTAAATTACTGTATAGAATAGCTCACTTTTGTTGGACGTTTAAAGGCAGATTTGTTGATATTTATCAGCAGTATAGACTAAACACGAAGGCTATCAGTGATCAGACTTTTTTCATTTTGATTGTTGGTTTTTACCTAAAATTCTTAGTTAAAAATGTGTTTGGTCTGGAAGCACTGCAGAAAATGTACCATTTTATCAGGGCAGATCTTCTAAACATTTATTCTAATAACCCAAACGTAGCCTATATAAAGCTGGCTACTGATGAGAGATGACTTAGTCACTGTAAATAAAAAGTACACCCGCTTTCATTTTTGGGGGTTTTACTTACTGCACTAAAACACACATTAGGTACAGAAGTGTGTTAAAACAATCCAAAGGCAAAAGCACATGAGCAATAATGGTTGAGAAGCAACTGTTGCTTCCAGTCAATCTGGGAAAAGCTATAAGAACATTTCCAAACACTTTGAAGTCCATTTCTTTACATACAGAAAGAAATGAAAACATTTTAGACAGTTGCCCGTCTTTCTTGGTGTTGATAGTATATTTCGCGCAGACTCTACAGACCTCTGTTATCAGGTTAAATATTAAAATCCATGTAACAAAAACAGAATCAGCCAAACTTTTTTTTTGTTGTTGTTTTTTTTACAAATTCCCAGTCAAACTTCATACGTCCAACTGATTGAAATACTGTGGTGAGACCATTAAGGTCTTAGACTGAAATAATTTGAATATGAGTATTATAATTAAACCCTTGTATGACTTGAAGGAGGTTATACTTGTCCAATGACTGCACTTTGTTAGAGTGGCAGATAATGAAGGAAACTGAGCAGAAAGTAAACCATCTGTCCTGTAAGGTAGTTTTGGAAGCTGGGGGGAAAAAAAATGACCAATCATAGTCATTTAAGCGAGTAATAATGCTCTCATGGCTGTCATTTTTAAATAATGGTAAACTTGGTGACTCCATCGCTGTAGTTGATCTTTATTGGTTCTGTGTTCTGACCAAAATCTAGGTTGTATGAAGAGGGAAAAATGCCAACGTCCAGTTTTCCATAAAACTGGAGAGCCATTTGTAGCATGTAGGAAGATGCAGTTTCTGCTTGTTTTCCTGCATACTGAGCAGATTTAAGTTTTAACATCTGATATACACCGTCTCTGCATGCAGTGCTTTGTATCTGTGGTTTATGAATAATAGTTTTTATTTTTCCCTCCCTAGGGTTTGTACCAGGAAGTGACAGACCTGAGGTTCAGGATGACGGATAAAGAGAATGAAAGACTGCAGTGTGAGAAGAAACTGAAAGGAGCCACAGTGAGTCTTTGTTTTTAACGCCAGTGTAACAGCTTAGTCCCATCTAGAGTTATCACCATACTAAAACTTCAAACTAGGTACAAATACGAAGAAAAATGCTCTAACATTTCTGATGTTATGGCAACTTTTAAAGATAAATAGTTATTTCTGGTTAAAAGCTATTACACTAAGACAAACTTTAACTTCCTTATTAGTGCAAAACCAATTAGGGCCAATTCAGCCCTTGTTTGAGAGAAATATATAATTTAAGTGTCAATTCTATGTTAACGGAAGAGTAGACAAGATAACACTAATAGTAAAAGTGGTAATGTCCTTTATAGAAGTATTTGCTCCAGTCATGCAATCATGTTAATTTATTATAAGTGTGCCACTGTGTGCTTCCATATGCTTGTTAGTTAAATGTTGTCATAAATCTTACTAGTGAGGAACAAATAAAGGATCATTCTAAGCTAAAATGAAGAGTTTTGAAGACAAACATGGATCTAGCTCAAACGTGGTTCTCACAGGGATCTGCTCCATACCAACGACTCAGCATCAACTCCAGCAGAATTTCTGTCTTTCTGGTCATTTCGCATTATATTTGCTTTAATGATCAACTCCAGCAGCAGGGTTGGTTCCCGTTTGGTTCCCGCTCTAATTGTCAGCTTCAGTCTGCCTTCACCTTAACTGGTGTTATAATTAGCCGCATTAGCTTTATTGCTAAAAGGAGAAGGAATAGGGACGCACTGGTTTGTTTTGTTTCGTCACTAACAGCCAACAGCGGCGTCAGCTAGTTAACATTTTCCTGCGTTAATTTGTAGCGCAGTAGAACGGATCAGAACCGAGTTCAGACGTTTACTACTTCAGAGACCGTACAGCTCCTGTTGCAGATCTTTAAGTTGCTCTCACATGTCAGTATTGTAGCGTTAGCATGGCACGTAGCATTACTCAGCATTTTTTTCTTGTTGATAAAGAGTCATGTTTGTTTTTATGGCTGAACTCGACATGTTAAGAGTTTAAACTTCCAGCATCAGATCATTATAAGATGTGAACGGGTCAGTTTATATTGAATTTCTGCACAAATAAACATGTTTCGATAATTTTACCATTTTTTTTTTTTATTACATTGAGATGCTGATTATTTTGACAACTCTACTCCCATCTGGGATTTATTTCCTTCTTGATCCTTTGACTTTGCTCCTAATTTTCATCTTTTTCCTGTGATTTTTATCTTTCTGCAACCTGCTTTCCTTTCAAGCATTCAAAGGGGAGGGTGAAGCGCTTCACCAGAGATGAGGTGAAGGTTTAATCTCCAAACTGTTTCTTCTTTCTAAAAGCTCCTACTGCTTCCCGCTGCACACTGCTTTCCTGACTTTCATCACATTTTTTGTAAGTGCCTCAATTTGTGCTGCTTAAATTCAACTTGTTAATCACTATAATCATCCTAATTTGACCTTTTTTTTTTTTTACATTAATCTTTTGGGTAGAAGTTGTGTGATGGCTGTATTTGCATTGTTTTGCATGTTATTTATTTAAGCTGCTTGGTTGAATGACTTTACATAAGCGTTCACTGAATGTTGTCACTGTCACAAATTAAAATACCGGCGTGTTAACTTCTCCACTTAGCCTGAACCGACCTTGGTGAAATTAAGGACTGATTTCTTCAGTCCATGGAAAGAAAGAAGGGGGAATACAAAGAAGGTTAAAAGCTTGTAGGATAAATATCCAACCTAAACTTTCTGCTGGGTTGCTTGGCTAAAAGAAACTAAAAGAGGATTAATAATTGATTCCTTACCTGGGAGTTCCTTCAATAAATTTAACAGAGCAAGGAAATTTGAGTTTAGACATTTATTTGTTGTAAAAATGCTTCAGGATGAGAAAAACTACGAATTTCCCTTTAAATGGTGCCACAGTTGTAAGGAAAGTGCTCTGAGCAGCAGAGTTGTGCATTGTTTACATCTTATTCTACTACTGACCATTGTTTGGTTTTGTTTACTGGATTGGAGGATTACGTCTGACGAAAAATGCCGTATTGTCTATTTAACGATTTATTAAACAGGGGCCTCCTGCTAGTACATGTCCTTATGCTGGTCACCAGGCTGAGATGGTATGATGTCCTTTAATCAGCATTTCCTGCAAGTCTGTCTGACAATGTGGTTGTTTGAGGATAGTTTGTGACTCTCATCCTGATATCTCTCTGTATTGAGTTTCTGCTATAATGACAATCTTTGTTTTCCCCTGTGAGGGACATGCTGCCCCACAGCATCCTGATGCCTCCAACCAAAGGCTGTTCCACATTACCAGAGAGGATTTGGCTGTTTTTCTGTGGCCCGACACACATCCAGCTCTGCAGCTTAACCCACAGATGCAGTTTCCTTATAAATTTGGCTCCATTTAAAGGGAAATAAACAGATTTTTGTGTATCTAAGATTGATTGCCAAGAAGCTTTATTTTAACAAACATTGAGCCAAAAGAAATCTCCTTACTTCTTGTGCCGAGTATAGCTCATACATCTTTCTCTGGAAACTAATGGCACGGTCAGCCCTGGTCTTCTCCTCTGGTTGTTTGAGGTTTTTAGCAAAAGAAAAATGTATGGAAGGTAGAACAGCGGCTATTTAGTATTTTGAATTTATGAAATAATCCCACATGGTACAGCAGGTATTGCCAACATATGTACCTAAAAGGTCCCCTACTTAAATCTGTAGAAAGAGGTGTCTCCTCTTTACCCCATCAGAACTGTGCCTATTGAAGGCTTCTTTCTTAACGCCAGACTAGGATTAGACAGCTGTGTTTCTTGATGGTAAAAGGATTACATTCAGCCGGACCAGCAGCTGCATCGTCTGTTGGACATTGTAACAGTTTGTGTGAACCTGTGTTGCATGAAAAGCAGCTGGACAGCACGATGAAATAGAGGAGAATTTTAAGAGTAAAATATTTTAGTCTTCCTTTTCTTGCAGAAAATCAGACATTTTACGTCTTTTTAGATGTGAGCCTTTTTTTCTGTTCCTATTGCTGCAGTTTGACACTTTGAATCATTTTGGTGGTTGTTCTCCACAGGAGGAGCTGCAGGATCTGCAGCGGCATTTGGAGGAGCAAGACGAGGAGCTGAGGAGGTTGAAGGGAGAGACCCACAGCAGAGCTGCGGGGGGAGAAAGAGGTGCGAGCTGTTGTCACAGTAGTTTGAATTCCTCTTTTCATGCACTTTAACTCATAATTTATAACTGTGCTTCATAAAGATTAGGGGGGAATGGTTTAAATTCCTACGCTGGCAGCATCCATGGAGACGTTTCTATATTAATTAGTTTCTCTTAATCTTACGGTTAAATTAATTAGTCTTGTTTTGAGTTGGTCCTTATCTCACAGTCTGAAGAATCCACCCCAAACACATCAGACTCCTACTCCTTCCACCCACAGCTGGCCTTATCTTGTCCCTGCACCTAGCAGAGGAATTCAGGCTTTTAAAGGAGACGGCATCAAGAATAGGTGGTCCCTGAAGGTCTTTTGTCTGACTGTATTATTTTGGGAAAGATTTCTGAAGACGCATTTGGACAATGTGCTAATTTTTTTTTTTTTTTCTTTTCCTGGAGTTAGTTAACATCTTAGTTTACATGTTGAGTTAGATTGAATCCTGGAGGAATATTCAACCTCATTGCCAGTTAAATTCACCAGCTCTACAGAAGTTGGTTGGAGAAACTGAAACAGGTTTATGTTGACGTAAAAGCAGAGAGGAGTTTCCATCTGTCCGGTGGTACAAACATGTAAATTAATGGTGAACGTTTGGATTTCTGTTTAAAATGAGACCAAAAGGACCGGCTAGTCTGGGTGTTTGAGATTGGAAAACTGTAATTTCGACACTGGAAATGTGACTAAATGACCCAGGCGTACAGGACTGTCTCAGAAAATTAGAATATTGTGATAAAGTTCTTTATTTTCTGTAATGCAATTAAAAAACATGAAATGTCATACATTCTGGATTCATTACAAATCAACTGAAATATCGCAAGCCTTTTTATTGTTTTAATATCGCTGATTATAGCATACAGCTGAAGAAAACTTAAAAATCCTATCTCAAAATATTAGAATATTTCCTCAGACCAAGTTAAAAAAAATTATAACACCAAAACAAAATCAAACATTTGAAAATGTCCATTAATGCACTCAGTACTTGGTTGGGAATCCTTTTGCACAGATTACTGCACCAATGCGGCGTGGCATGGAGGCAATCAGCCTGTGGCATTGCTGAGGTGTTATGGATGCCCAGGATGCTTCAATAGCGGCCTTTAGCTCATTTGCATTGTTGGCTCTGGTGTCTTTCAGCTTCTTCTTCACAATACCCCACAAATTCTCTATGGGGTTCAGGTCAGGGGAATTGGCCGGCCAATCAAGGACAGTAATGCCATGGTCAGTACACCAGTTACTGTGAGAATCTGATGTCGTCTCTTAACCACTACCATACTTGTGATTTAGTTTACTGAACCAAGCTGAGTGTTTTTCAAGGCTCAGGAAACCCTGCAGTGTTTCGAGTTAATTAGACGATTCAAGTGATTAGTTGAACAGCCTACTAGTATACTTTTTCACGATATTCTAATATTTTGAGATAGGATATTTGGGTTTCTTAAGCTGTAAGCCATAATCAGCGATATTAAAACAATAAAAGGCTTGCGATATTTCAGTTGATTTGTAATGAATCCAGAATGTATGACATTTCAAGGTTTTTAATTGCATTACAGAAAATAAAGAACTTTATCACAATATTCTAATTTTCTGAGACAGTCCTGTATAGCAGCAATAAGCTGGAATGAGAGCCATGCTGACCTGCACAGCGACTTTCAGAGCCACAAGGAGCTGGGCTCCCTAAACTTGCACAAGTTAAATGCGTAATTTTTTTCATCTTTCCAGACACAGAGATGGTGAAGATGAAGAGGGTGCTGGAGCTGTTGACGTCGGAGAACGATGAGAAGGTAGATGGTGGTGTGTCTGCTGCTGCTCCGACCTCCTGGGTGCGTCATGACTTCAGCTTCTGTGTTTACCCGCAGGAGAGAAGGATTAAAGACCTCGAGGAGTCCCTGACGAAGTTCAGGAGAGTGCAGGAACTGGTCAGAGGTGAGAGGATTGTTGTTTGATTACTTCATGAGTAATCAAAGTACAAACAAGCCAACTATAATGTAAAGTTCAATCATTACAACTATATTTTACTGCAATGGGGTGACTAAACTCTGAAAGTAGATTATAGCCGTCTGTGTGAACTGTTTTCCCACAGAGAAGCTAAAAGAAGACGACTACGCTGATATCACAGATGATCCCTCGCTTTCTATGTCCATGGAGGTGGATCAGGTCACCCTGGAGTTGGAGGGGGAGGCAGGAAGGAGCTGTGATGAGGTAAACACAACCTCTGTCCAAACAGCCCTGACACAGGATGAACCCCAGACTGGAGACTTCCTTTAGAACAACTCCAAGCTCGGCCTCCCACTCTGAGATGTTCTCCCCAAAGAGTTTCAAGCTCCTGTTGTTGTTGTTTTTTTGTCATCTTGTCTTAACAAAAAAAAACAAATGAGTCATTTTTTTTCTCTGTTTTCCTAGTCCACACCATGTATAGCTGTGCTCTCTGAAATGAATGAGCTGGACAGAGAACAGCAGCTACAAGCAGCACAAAGGTAAAACAAAAACCAACTCAAGACACATATTGGTTTCAATTTACTCCTCCCTTCTTAGGTATAGCTAATTATTTTGGTGGATTTTTTTGGTCTATTTGCTTTGTAAATCTTTTTGAATCACTGTGCTATTGGACATTGCAAAATTTTCAGTAGTTTTACTTGAATTCAATATGCAAGCAGAGCTTAGCCTTACATTTCTTTAAACGGTCAGCAGGGGGCGACTCCTGGATGTAGAAAGTCTGAAAATCTCCCTTCTCTGACGTGATTTCTGAGTTTATGATCTTCAATTCTAATTAGAAATTTTAATTATAGGATGATGGGCCTATAATTGACTAATTTGAACAAAAGAATCTAGATGGCTCTTAAATTTGATTGACAATTATGTGGCAAATGAGGATGGTCATTTTGTCTTAGTGCCATGCAAGTATTCATACCGCTTGAACCTTTTTCAGAATTAGACGGACAACCAGATGTCTCAATGTATTTAATTGGGAGTTTATATGACAGACCAACACAAAATAGGGCCTTGAAATGGAAGGGAATTAATAACAATCAGAAAAAATGAGACGTGCACATTTATTCAGTTCCCGTTAGTGATACCCCGACATATGATTCAATGAAGCTAATTGCATTCAGGAGTCATCTGATTATTAAATAACTCTTGCAACAGTTAGGGAGGTCGTTCTGTAACTGGCGGGTTGCCAGTTCGATCCTCTGCTCCGACTGTTTGTCGTTGTCCTTGGCAAGATACTAGACCCGCATTGTCTGCTGGTGGTTCTGTGAAGGCTTCAGATGTTGTTTAGAGAACATTGGTGAACAGACAGCATCAAGAAGACAAATAGACATACCAGTAACCAGACAGGTGGTAAAGTTGTGGTATCTCTGGAGGAGCAGCTCCACTGGTGCTCCTCAGGTGCAACTAAGCGGGTGGAGACATAGCCCAAATCAGAGACCCAGGATGGGTGCTCTCCAAATTTCTCGTTGTTTAAAGGTATATAGCCACGTTATGTGCTTATAAAAAAAAAAAAAAAAAAAAAAGCAGGGACACAGCATTAAGTTAGAACCAATCAGTGAATCAGTCTATTTATAACGTTGTTTATACTTTAGAGGCTAAGAAGTTTTAATAAGGACGTTTACTCAGGTTGGTCAACTCTGTGGTCACATCTGAGCCTCGGCAGGTTTAGCGTCCGCTTCGGTGAAAACCAACTCGTACTGTGTTCCCAGCACCATTTCAGTCTTTTCCCTCTTCGAATCATATTTTCTTGCGTTTTTATTTCAGTTTTTTTTCTCTGACACTGGATCTTGGACCATCCATTACTTCGCTGGGAGATACTAATAGCTGTTAGCTGCTTCCTTGTTTATCCACTGCTGCACACGTGCAGTATTGTACCTCTGTTGTTACTATAAATAAACACGAACACGTCTTTATTTACTAACAAATTGAGCCAAAATAACAACCAATACAACAGCCAGATGTGATAATCCTTCATAAAAATAAAAATAAACTTTGTAAGTAACCAGAGTGAGATACTGATGTATAAATTAAAAGAAAATGTCAAATAACGTGGCTATGCACCTTTAAGGATCATTATTCTTTCTCATTTACTTGTAAAGAACTTTGAAAACTACGTATTTTTAAAAAAATATATTATTTTGCCCATCATATAAAATGTATATAATTGAAGTTTGTGGCTGCAATGCAAAAATGTGGAAAAGCTCAAGTACTTCTTTAGTAGCACATTCAGTCTTATAACTTGTTTTACTAATTGAACACTATCAAGTCAGTAAGTTTACCATCTTTTCTACCCGTACCAAAAACGTGTCATTTTACTTCAACAAGCGGATTGAGCCCATTTAACAGAACCTGCTGTTAATCGTTTCTTCTTCTGAAAGGAAGAGAAACAGGTTTGCATCCTCCAATTCATGTTTTACTGTTGATTTCTCATTTCCTAACTAAAGAAACAGCAAATGAGAATTTTGCCATAATTTCATTTGCAGCCCACGATGAAACCTAAAGATCTTAACAAAAAAACTAGAACTTAGCAGAACTTTACAGCTCCTAGAAACACTGAGGTGTTAACCAGCAGATGTTCTAATACTCCTGGGCATGTAGAAAATAGTACAGCAGAGGCAAGATTTTCAATAAAAAAGTCATTTTAATGTAATCACAAAGGAAAAACAGTTTTATTGACCCATAATAATAAAGCATGCTTCAGGTCTGTAAGGCTGCTACAGTCTCTGCTTCCTGGGATTTTCTGTATTGTTCAGACAAGCTGTTTATATTTTTTGCGTTTTGTTTCTGACGTTTGAATAATGTGGTTGTTCCAGCGCCTTTGATGATCCACACAGTGACGGTTCGGCTGTAACCGGCAGCACCGAGCAGGTAGAACCTCAACATATTTCTATCGTTCATTTAAAGAGCAGCGCTTCATCGGGCTGCTGGAAGTAGTGCTGCTGCCCTCTAGTGGGGGAATGTAGAGCAACACTGTGCTCTGCTTCGTATCCTGATCAGTCTGTGAATATTTGTTCAGGTTAAAACTAAAACAGGAGCCGGTTCCTCCTCTTCTAAGGCAAACACAAGTGATGGGAGTTTTGGCAGCAAGAAAGTGCGTTCCTCGTTTGGCCGCGGCTTTTTTAAGCTGCGTGGAGGCAAACAGACGGCCAGCTCCTCCAGCCTTGGTAAACAAAACTCTATCTGATGTTGAGGCCTTATCATCGCTTACTTCATGTTTGTTTGCATGTTTCTAAATTGAGAAGACCTCCGTACATTAGCTTTTTAATATACGATTATTTTATGTATTTACATTTTACTATTTGGGAAAACTTGCTCCACATTTTTCTTCCTGAAACTCACCAAATATACAGGTGTATAAATTGTATTTTCCTCATGTCTTCTCTTCAGTGGTAGTAGGAACATCCTCCATCTGAAGTAAAACCTTAAACATTAAAATGTGGTTAAATTAGTGTTTGTGCTGCTTTTAAACTCTGAGCTCTTTGCATGTTTAACGTTTAATTCTTACGGCTGAGACAGAGCGACAAGGCACGGAGCACCTCGACCTCGCTGGAGCTCCTCCACAGAAACCCCGCCGTGCAGCTCCGCCCCCCTCGTCTCCAGACAGCAAGAAGAAGTCGAGCGGCTTGAGGAGATTTTTTGGCAGGTAATGCGGGGTGTATAGTGTCATCTCTGTCTGGATTGAACTGAATTTGTGTTTTTAACTGTGCGTCTCTCTTGTAGACTGAAGAGGAGCCACTCCACCTCCTTCAACCTGGATGATGGAGCTGAGACGGAGTTCAGGAGGGGCGGAGTCAGAGCCACCGCCGGCCCCCGCCTCGGCTGGTCACGTGACTCAAAACACAAGTAGGTGTTTCGTAAAATATATTGTGAACAGGTCCAATTAAGTCTAAAAAAAATACACCAGGAACAAAATCAAACCTTCACTGGATTATTTTTGGCTGATTAGATTCTTTCAAACATAGTTTGAAGAGCGGAGACCTCATTCTGATTGTGAAAACAAATGATTTCAGGGCTTTCTTTGGATTGTAGACCAACTGCAGTTATAAACATTCACTGTGTTTTCACACGTCACAATCTCTGTTTAAAGAATACATGTTTAGTATAGAAATAAAACAACCCTGTTTTGACAATTTTAAGTATTTTGGCTTCTGAGGTAGAGCTGCACAAAGATGGTTTAGAGTCCTTTAAAAGTCCTGAAATAAACTCTTTAAACAAGTGCTGCATCAAAAGGCAAACATAATGTTGTTTTCTACATTTTTGTAGGTTTTTCAAAAGTAAATCTAAACATCCTGATATAATTCCATTGAATCAAATCAGTCCTTGAGCTGAAGTTGGTACAAACGTTTACTGTAGAAAAAGAAACATGTTGGAAGACGGATCCTTCCTGTGAATCTCCAAAGCTAATATTTAGTTGGATAAGCAGCGTTTCTGAGAACAGCTCCACGTCTGTGTGGCATGGAGTCGACCAACATCCATCTGACTTTCTGCGCTTCACCTCAGGAAGCACATAATTTCATTCTGAAGCGTTTGGGTCATTTTAGGCACTTATCCCTTCTCCACCTACCATTGTAATCAACCTTCCTCCTCTGCTGACGATGTTTAGAAGGAGTCATAACCAGCATGAACAACTTTTGCTGCTTAAGGGCATCTGTTCGCTCTCAGAATAATTGAGCGCCATACTACTTTTTGATTTTAACACAGAAAACGCTGTTTGCCGATGCTTTACTGCTATTATTTGATCTCTAATGATGAAAATTAGCCTGTTGGTTAATATTCTCTCTAGCCGATCCAAACAGGCGTCCAGCATGCAGATCAAAACATTACATCTACAATTAGACCTGCTTAATTAGCTTTAAAAATGTTTTGGTCAATATTGAATTAAGTTATTAAAAACGAGTATTGAGATTAAAAAATAATGTGCATATAGCTTTTGATTGACAGTGTTACTGTTTCATCGTGTCCCGTCTACGGTGAAGCACCCTCGGTGGACCCAGTTCGTTTTACCCAGTCAGGCGACCCCCACTTACTTATTACCTTGAATGTAGGACGCATAAAACAGACAAGTATGCTTTTAGTTATATTTTATCTAGGTAAAGACAGAGAAATAGTTACAGTCACACCAGCGCTGATGGGCCCCTGATCGGCAGGAGGCCTCGAGTGCTCATCACGCAAACATTATAAAGGGATCTCGGGACACACCCATACAAGGGCGGTACACATCCAAACTGTGACATCAGCAGGGAAGCTGTGTCACCTCCAGGGTGGTATCTGATAGATATGTGCCAATCTTTTGGGTCAGTGCCATCTAAGTGTGCCATGCAGTTCTGGGATAAACAGCTCGTTCCACTTGACCTTGTTGATATCCTAACAACAGTGAAATACCTTTGAATAACTGAAAATGTTAATTGATATGAGTATTGATATGAATATTGAGGCAGGTAAATACAAATGAACACAAATGAACTCAATTGTTCTTTTACACTGGAAAGAGAGACCAAATTATATAAGACAAATAGATTTGCTGAATCTTTTTGTGCAGCTACTATAAGATTGAATTGTTAAAAGATCCCTCCAATGTCATGTAGTTGCACAGATTAGTTTTGCATCAGATGATTTTGATCCTTGTCTGGAATTCATTAACTTGGATATTGTGACGTCTTTGTTGGGTTTTCTCTTTACTGGCTGAGGTTTTATGCTTAAAACTCTTGGATTCAGTCTCTAAACTTCAGTTTACAGCAAACAGTTTATTAAAATGTAACTGTCTTTAATTTTGAACTTTGTCCTCTTCATTTTAGATTCTGTATGTATTACTAATAACTGATTGAAGTCATTTATTTTGAATGAAGACTTTGCTTTCAGCCCCATTCTCTCCCTGTTGTGAATCCTGACCAACAGAGCTCTTGTCTGTGTTCAGGGCCGTCGACGTTCCTTTCTCTCGGTGGAGTAAAGAGGACGTTTGTGCGTGGCTACAGGAGCAGGGCCTCGGCTTGTACGCGGCTCAGGGACAGAGCTGGGTCAAATCGGGACAAACGTTACTGCAGGCATCACAACATGATCTGGAGAAGGTGGGAGTCATTTCCTGTTGTCAAAAACAATCCTATTTATCCTGATTTAAGTAATAAGGTTCATGTTGGACACCGTTTGATGCAGTTATTTTATTCAGCCTTAATTATTTTATATAAAACAAGATCTAATTTACCAAAAACGTCCCTAAACAGATTAAACTTTAAGTAGATTTACTCTGAAACCCTTAAGAGTAAATTCCTGTCCTCCTCTTCAGGAGCTGGGAATGAAGCTGCCTCTGCACAGGAAGAAGCTGCAGCTCGCCCTGCAGGCTCTCAGCTCGGAGGGCGACGACCTTCAGGGCAAACTGGACCACAACTGGGTCAACAGTGAGTGACGCAGGTTCTCCAGCAGCTCCTTTGGTTTCCGTTCTGACGGTTCTTCTTTCTTCAGGATGGCTGGATGATATCGGCCTGCCGCAGTACAAGAACAACTTCGATGAAGCCCGCGTTGATGGCCGCATGTTGCACTACATGACGGTGGTGAGCTGACAGCTTTTAATGCTTCTGTCTCCTTCCACCGCTTTAAAAGACCCGAATCAAATAGTTTGGTTGTTAGCTGAGATTTGTAGAACCTGACTGCAGGTCATCCTTTTTCCTGTTTGTAAATTTAAAAAAAAAATAAAAAATGGACAGAGGAAGAAAGTTCTGGAAAGGACTAGAAATGTGACTTGTCTGCGTCTGAACTGATGTCTGTGGATCATTGATCCTCCGCTGATCTGTAACATGTTTGCTCCTCCATAGGAAGACCTGCTGTCTCTGAAGGTCGGGAGCGTTCTTCATCACCTCAGCATCAAGAGGGCCATCCAGGTCCTGCGTCTGAACTCCTATGAGCCGAACTGTCTGAGGCGACGCCCCTCTGACGAGGTATCACACTAACGCTTCTGCTCGGAGTTCCAGCTGCCACTTTCCTTCTTTAATGGCTTTGTGTTTGTGCAGAACCACATGACGCCGGCTGAGATCTGCCAGTGGACCAACCACAGGGTGATGGAGTGGCTGCGCTCCGTGGATCTGGCAGAATACGCTCCCAACCTGAGAGGGAGCGGAGTCCACGGAGGACTGATGGTGACGGCCCGACGCGTCTTTTGGTGACGGAGCTCCAAGGTGACTTGTCTCTCACCGTGTTTGTGTTTGGCAGGTGTTGGAGCCTCGGTTCAACGTGGAAGCGCTCGCCCTCCTGCTCAACATTCCTCCCAGCAAAACGCTGCTGAGGCGCCACCTGGCTACGCACTTCCATCTGCTGGTCGGCTCCGAGGCGCAGCGTCTCAAACAGGAGTGTCTGGAAAACCCGGATTACACCGTCCTCACTGCTACAGCTAAAGTTAAGGTAATGCAAATGATCTGATTCTGCTGTTTGAGGTTCTCTTGGAAAAATAGCCAGAACTGCATCTGTTGCTATTTACGGTTTCTCTGCTGGAGGCTTGTACAGTTTACCCAAGTCTAGGAGAAAAAAATTTTATTAAGCAGTCTTTATTTTTATGAACAGAAATATTTCCATTCTTAGTGTGAAACTTAAAGCAGCACAACCAAAAACATAAAAACACGTCATTTGGCATAACAATGCTAGCTTTCTTCTGTTATTAACTGTGGTTCAAGTGTTTTATGCTTTAAAGCTCTCATTCTAAAGATTACCCAGAGTTCTTTGTAACATATATGGGTTCATTTATAGCTTAATTGTTTATTATGATTAAAGACAAACTTCTGTTACCTTAGCTTTTCTACTTTTTTAGGAGTTTATTAATCTTATTCATCATACTGACCTCCAAACAGCAGGTGGTGCTGTTGTCACATTTAGAAGGTCTGAAGTTTCTGGACAAAAAAAAAAGCAACGTTGTTATTGCCCCACTAGGGGGCGCACCCCACTGTTTGTGAACTACTATGCAATGAATAGTGGACAATATTCTGCAAAAAACTCCTTTTCTGTTTTGAATTAGTTATATTATGTTTCAATTGTATAAAGTATAGTCTGATGATCAATAATAAAAACCTGAATTTGTCCCTGTTGGTCATGTTTTACAAAGTGCGAGTCAGTACAGCTGCTGCCAAAACACCCCCAGAACCTTCATTTGTTGTGAAATCAGCGCCTCTTGCTTGTTTCAGCCCAGACGTTCGTCTTTTGGTGGTTTTGGCTCCCTGAGGAGGAAACGTCATGACGACGGGGAGGATTACGTCTGCCCTATGAATGTGGAAATGCCAAAGAGCAGCAGCTTTCATAGAAACGTCCACATCTACGAGGAATCCCTGGACCACTTGGAGCAGGTAGGTGTTTCCACTGCTGGGTCTTCCTAGTTGGGTTTTTAGAGAGCAATGTTTGACGTGCATCTCCGTTGTTCCTCCAGATGGAAGACTCTGAAGGAACAGTCAGGCAGATCGGAGCATTCTCAGAGGGAATCAATAATCTGACGGTAGGAGGCCAAGCTGTTCCCATCTGCATATCCACTACACGAGTCCTACATTAGCTGGAGATGTTCCTTCCTGTGTGTTTCAGAGCATGCTGAAGGAAGAGGAGATGTTCCAGGTGATCTCAGTTCGTCCCCCAGAGGAGAAAACAGAAGGCCACAACTCCTCCACCTGAGTATTTAGTCTCCAGACTGTATTTATTGAAAGTGCCACTATATGCATGAACTCAAGTGTCTTTTAAGTAACCTGAAAGTTTCAAAGTTTACTACAAGGATCAATTAATTTAGCAGCATTCTGAGCAATCAGTATTTTACCTGCAATACAAGGTGGAGAAATTCAGACAGCATTGCAGTTTCAGGTGTAAACATGATTTGTACTAGAAATTTGACCATTTAGCCACTGTCAAATGTGATTTTTCAAAAGTGAACCTGTTAAGTTATAAGCTAGTCCAACAGCAGAGAGGATTAGTCTTAAAATGAGGTGAAATAAGTACTCACAATGAGACATGTAAAGCATTTCTAGTCTGAAAGAAATCAATTGAAAGGTTTTACATGTTTTGTTCTCCAGCGCCTCTTCTCTTAGGCAGACATGACGGTTTAATGAGTCAAAGTAATTTTGGGAGACTGGAACCATTTCTACTGAAAGAATCTTCTTATAAAGTCTTGGTAACATTTTCAGCTGAGCTTTGAAACCAAAGACGTGTTTTTAGAAGGAAAAGCTAAATCTTTGTTGTGCATGTGAATTGTTTTGGTAATAAAAGTTTAGAAATGTCAACGAATTATTCTGTTTTTGTCCTAATAGGAAAAGCTGCCTTTACAAAACAACCCCAGACGTCAGTTTGGTAGTAACATTTTTATGCTTCATCTTCAATACAACATTCAGCACTAAAGTGACATCCTTAACAAACAGGTTTAACTGGGCGGCATTCCAGAGCAACGGATAAAGCAGTGATGGCCTTATAAAACAAAACTTCTGCAGGTCTTTAAGGCACTTGATGAACAGCCCTGATATGAAGCCACAGCCGGTTTGTTCTAACCTGATTAAACACAT
Organism: Fundulus heteroclitus; assembly: GCF_011125445.2. Classification (NCBI taxonomy): domain Eukaryota; kingdom Metazoa; phylum Chordata; class Actinopteri; order Cyprinodontiformes; family Fundulidae; genus Fundulus; species Fundulus heteroclitus. The sequence continues at coordinate 18,265,649 of NC_046377.1, forward strand.
ATCCAAAAAAAAAAAAAAAAAAATCACCATTATTCTCAACTTCCTGACCTATAGAACGCCCATGGTTTGGTCCTAGCTGTGATTTGTTTAGCATGAATAATATCACGGTATATAAATATGGTTTAAACTGTGCAAATCCCTCTGCTTTAGTGCTTTAAGGGCAGAGACAATAACTTGAGGCCCTCTAATATCCACACCTCTTTTCCTCTGGGCGGGCGGATGAACGGTCGTCTAGAAGGCGAACCTGCGGCTGGGCGAGTGGCCCACCTTGTCCAAGTTAGGGTTGCAGGCGAACTGGATCATGGGTGGGGGCCCACACATGAGGATGAGTGTGTCGTCACCAGGAGGTGGGAGATGTTCCCTCACCATGTCTTCGTTGATGAAGCCCTGACTGTACTCCCAGTCTGAAGAGAACAGAAAGTCAGAGTGAAATGCAGCAACAGCAGTTTTAAAAAGCTGTGAGTACAAACAAGCCTCTGAGCTCTGGCCAACAGAAGTAAACTTTGACCTCAGATTTATCCCAATATGGACTAAAGCAAATCTTTCCTTTGAGATATAAACCCATCAATTACTTGATATTCTGGTCCACCAGGTGGTGCAATTTCTCCACATTCAGAGAGAAATATCACTAGTTTCCTGCAAAGCTCCTTTTTTTCAGCTGAAATTTGTTCACCAGCATTAAAACATTTGTGTCCTTGAGACCTTTAGTCTCACATCTGAAACTAAAACCACTGTTTGTTAAATAAAGTCTTTAAATGTGTTTTACTATTGGTTTTCTGTGAAAGTAGAACAAACTGATATTTGAAAAATAAAGTACTTTTTTTTTTTTTTACAGCCTGCTTCCAAAAAAAAAAAGAAGTGTGTTTTTAAAAGTTCAAACTGTTTTGAAACATTTAATTTACAAGTAAAACCATACTAAAGCCTGGAGTAAAAAAAAAAAAGTAAATATCTTTAAGAATCTGCTTCATTAGAGCTTTAATGAGCGCGTTGGTGCAAAACCCAAATATTACTCCTACACTGTGATACACAGGAGCTGGTAAATTTTACTAAATGAATCAATAACTTAAAATGTTAATTTTCCCTAATCACCATTGACAGGCTGGTAAAATAATCAAAATGGAGGTTTTCAAATGATCAAAGTATTTTGACACGTTCTGCTATCTTAAAGTATTTTTATCTGCGGGCCGTGGCCCACTTTCTAAGGCTGAACTTGGGTGTTTCACGCAGATGTGCTTTGATAAGTCGCTGCGGTTAAAGATGGAGCAGTCACGTGTAACCAACTAGACTTATCTGACTGATCTATAAAGAACTAATACAGGAAGTCACTGAAAATATGTTGGCAAGTTACATGCATAGAAACAGACTTTCAGTAGCTTAATTCAGGAGAAATTCATTTGTGTTTTTAGATATTGGGCCTAGATTCAGAATACATTTTAAAGAAAAAGCATTTTTTTTCTCAAGACATTTAGCAACATTTTAGTTACATTTGAGTAAACTGATCCTAGAAAATTAATGATATTTAAATAAGACATTGAAATTTGTCTTAATTTTAGAACTTCTTTTCAACTTAATTTATTTTCTTTTTCCAAGTGTAATGTTTTCCAGAGAGTGGTGACAATGAAATAGCTAACTTTATATAATCCGTCTATACACATTTTAAGGGAAGATTCAACAAGAATGCATCATGGGTTCATGGTTAAAGTGCAATAAATGATCGTTTTAAATGATTGTGATTACATTTTTCCATAACTGAACAGGTTAAAGGTTAGGGACGTGATTTAATGATAAATAAAACATATGCAGTAGCTGGCGTCTCTTTTTAATGAGGTTTCTGACAAGCGGTGATGGCACTGGTACCTTAAAAAGGTCACATTATATACCAAAACAATACCAAAAAACGTTTTATGATAAAATAAGGTTATATACACCAAGCATCCATCCAGATAATGTTTTGATGGTCCTTTTTAAAGGCTTAAGGCCCAGGAACGGGCGCGGTGAGCAGATAAATAGATGTGGCGCCATCTACTGACAGTATCGCAGAACTATCCTAAGCCTGACCCTCTGCAAGGCCTCGCAGTAAAGCGGCAGCTCGGTGTGATTAAAGACCAAACATTATTAAACTGATCTACAGCAACTTTAAGAGCCTCACGTCAGTCAACCCTGCGGTCACATCTGAGCCTCGGCAGGTTTAGCGTCTGCTCCAGTGAACACCAACGTTCATAATGTGTTCCCAGCAACATTTCAGTCTTTTTTTTTTTCATTGGATCTTGGCCCTTTCTTCATTGTTTCGCTGGGAGATGCTAATAGCCGTTAGCCACTTCCTTGTTTTAACTCCTTCTGCTCATGCGTAGTACGTACTTCCGTTGTTATTAAAAATAACAATGAAAAGCTTTATTTACTAACAAACTGAGCAAAAACAAAGCTTAAAAAGCCAAAGTAACAAGTAATATGCCAGCAGGACGTGATAATCTTTCATAAAAACTTTGTATGCAACCAGAGTAAGCTACTAACATAAATAAAGTCTAATAATGTGGCTATTAGGGTTGCACAATTTCCAAATCGCAGAGATGTGCTTTTTTTTGGCTAGGTAACAATTAATGGATCAGACACGTCCTTTAGGTGTCTTTAATATGAATAAAGTGGGTTTGCTCCACGTGGAAGGGAAAAGAGATTTGCAGCAGTGAGATAATCTAATTTATCATTTGTTTTAGAGGTTATATAATCATACTTTACCAGACATCTCACCATAACATTAAGTAGCGGTCAAACTGTTTGATACATAGACTTGTTTGTTGCTTGCTCTTTCCTAAACAAGGATTTATGTCCAACTCACAATTCTGAATAATAATATTCTGATTAATAAAAAAAAGTCAAATTTCTTGTTTTAAATAGTCATTTTTTACAAACATCTTTATCTACAGGCCATTTTTGTTGCTGGTGGTTAATGCAGAGAAAAGTCAGAATTAAATCGCAATTATGGTTAAAATATATCACAATTTAGATTTTTGGCAGAATCATACCGCCCTAGTGGCTAGGCACGCTTAAAAATTTTACTTTTCTGAAATCAATCCTGAGCTGATTTGTCAACATTTAAAGTTGATTTAAACATGTGCAGCATTGTTGAAGGGACGCTGCTCTCAAACATCTGCAGTTTGTGGCAGATTTCAGCTAAAAGAGTCCCAGGACTTACTTTCAGGCGCTTTGTCCACAGTGAACCACAGCTTGAACCGGTCTGGATGGTTGACTTGAATCTCTTCCAGCTCGTCTTTCAGCAGGATGTCTTTCTCAGTCTGCCGACACAGGGGCTGGGTTATTAAACAGCAGACGGCGTCTCCTTAGATGGGCGGAAAACGAGTGATACGGGTTTGAGGGCCTCACCTGGTTGGCAAACAGCAGGTGACACACGGTTTGGTCCTGAGGATCCTTTACAACTGCAGTGATGAGCTGCAGCATGGGGGTGATCCCTGGAGAAGGCACAGGAAGGCTCAGGTCTAATTTTACCCTTAGAGTTATAAAAAACTACACATCTGTTACTAAATAATTACACTGAAAGAGTAAATAAACATTGATTTAAATAAAGATCAAAGAAAAGTACGTCATGACTAGACCAGAAAGAATCTAAATTCAAATATCCTACAGAAGAGACGTCTATCGCTGCCTCTAATCTGATGATCTGCAGCATCTAATCAGCTCCACAAGTAAATATTTACTCTGCTTTGAAAAAGTATTTTAGGCACAAAGCTAACAAAGTACTGTCCTCCAGTGAATTACCATCTGATTATATTAACAGAAATAAAGTGTTAGTAAGTGTAGATGATTCAGACCGGATCATTTGGTACCGGACTGCACAGAAAGAATAACTGAAATGACTTCCTTCTATTTATTATCCAACTCTAAATGTTTTATTTAGAAAAATGGCCTTGAACCGGTCAGTGGGGCAAAATCTTGCGATAAAAACTGGAACAAACTGATCAACACCGGTCCATTTCTTTAGTTCTGGAGTCGTTCATGCCTGAAAACTCAAAGTGAAGCTTGGCTTTAACTTTGTTTAAGCAAACTGCATAACATTTGGCCAGCTTGTGTGTTTTTAGGGGAAATTTTAATTGTTCTTTAATGTGCCTTTCAAACCACACAAAGCAATCAGTGTTCCTGGACATGGAGTTAAAACACGACTTGGTTCTTGGTGCTGGACGGGCTGAAATCTGGGGGATATTTTTCTGGCACCAACTGAGCCTTGCTTAACCCCCACTTACATCTTCTGATGGCTTCTAGTAGAATAAACGACCCAGTCATACTGTCATACTGCTGTGGTGTTGATTTTCTCACCTGTTCCTCCAGCGATCATGCCCACATGTTTGGCCGTCTTGGTCACAGCTGGAGACTTCTTTTCCGGCTGAATGGCAAAAACACCTGCAGAGACGACACCGGGTTCAGAGACCCAACGGGACCAGCAGCGGTTAGCGATGAGGCTAACGTCAGCGCTAACATGAGTTCTCTACAAATTTAACACGTACTAAATCCATACTTTCCTAAAATTTAGTAGATTTGACTTAGAATAAAGCATTTACCCAGTTTTCCTTTCTTGTGTTTATTCCAGAAATGATGAGAAAACATGACACTAAGGTTGCTCTCTTAGTCACTTTTTAAAATCTGGTCAAACGTCAATTTCAGAACCCTTGCAGTAAAGCGAGAAAGTGGCCTATAAAGTTCTACGGCCTAAATAATTTGTTATATAAAACGAAAAAAGGAAACCCCATATTTTTCTAGACTTTAAGTATCTGTAATCTATTTATTTAGCTTTTAGTAAACATAAAGTTGAAGACCATGATGTAAGAGGATACAGACTTCAAATGTTCTTTTTGTGTCTGCCAGGAAATCAAAAACCTAGGATAAAATTTGTTTTTTTTTATATAAGTGTAAGAAAAAATTGGATAAGCTTTTAAATAATAGAAAATGGAGAAAAGTCTGGCTAATCAAGCAATTTCTGTACCCAGTTTTCTGTTTTCCACACCGTTCCCCTGGTAGAAATCCACAGCGCTGGTTTTTACCTTTGCCTTTGTAGACGAGAAGACCACTGGGTCCCCTGAATTCAATGGTGTCGCCGAGCTTCAGGCTCTCCAGATACTGACTCATCTTCCCTCCTTCTGGGAATTTAGGGTTAACACCCTTGAAATAAATCTGCCAGAGCATGACAGACAGAAGCCATTTAAACATTAAATAAAAACACGCAGGGGGAGAGAGAAAATAAAACAAAACTTTCTTCTGGACTTCACCTTCACCACCAGGTCCACAAAGCCTTTGTCGTCATCGCTGGAGACGGGCGTGTACGGACGGACGACCAGCTGCCCGTTTATTTTAGCAGACAAATAGATGTGCTGACCTGAGGAGGAGAGCACAGATGGACATTTAGCTTTTATAATTGTATAGAAAAGAACTGTAATTCTGAGAAAAGCGACTAATTGATGCAAATACAACATTTCACACATTTTTCTCACACCTCATTGGATTTTAAGTGCCAGATAAACGGAACAAAAACGAGACGTGGTTTTTAAAGTTTTCAAACTGGAGAATCTGCAAAGTGTTCATCTTATCAAGACCCGCTTCAACCTGATAGCCTAAAATAACAAACCTGACTGGGCAAAGAGTCATTTTTGCAAAGAGGAATTTGCAAAAATTCAAGCCTGCAGGTGTGTTAAGTTTGGAGACACACCCCCACAAACGGTGAACGGTGGTTCAGCTCTGAGGGTATGAATACCAACAGCACATATTTATACTTTTAAGATGTTTTTTCCCACAATTATGCGCTACTTAGTGTTGGTATTTTGACCTAAATCTGTTTATTTGTTCGCACTGACCAATGGGCAGGCCGAGGACGTGTTCAGGAGAAGGCAGAGCGAACCGGAACCTCCTGGTGTCATGGCTCACAATCTGCACAGGCGACAAAGACAGAATCAGCACCACAGAAAAACGACAACAACAACAACGCAGCTGGTCCGTGAACGCACCAGCCGCGTTTGCAGACAGGGGCGTGCGCGGCTGCACACAGCGCCGTGGTTACCTGCTTGTCAATGAGCCTGAGCGCATATTTGATGTTGGGGTCCTCCAAGGTGATGGCGGGTCTCCTCTTGGAGAAGAACAGCCGGAAGATGAGGTTGATGATGCCGTCAAAGCCGCCTCGGATCAGCTGGGAGAAGAAGGTCAGACAGCAGACCACCGACTAGCATTAGCTACATGCTGCGTTAGGAGCCCTGCGGGGCGTTGTCACGGCTAAAAGTCAACTCAGTTTAATCCCCCAAGAGGGAAAAATGAGTCACGCACATTCCTGCGGGGAGGCCGCCAGGACCACGGCTACATGTGGAAGAACTGCGTGTGAGCGCAGGCCATGGCGGCGAGGCGTGCGCCGCTTTGATAACGCTGCATTGGTTCATACTCACCCCGATGATGTAGGACAACATTTTGCGTCCGTCCAGACAGCGCCAAGGTCGGTGTGTTTGTTTGCTGGAGCAGCTCAGGGGGAGTTCACTGCGACTCAAGTGGAACGGAAGCCCAGCCTGTCAGCTTCGCGTGCGCGGAGAACCACATCCGGTCACGGGTTTTCGCAATTAAAGCCCTCGTATAAAAAAAAAACAAAAAAAAAAAAACGTCACCACGCTGAATGAGATCTAGAATTAAAACACAAGTAAATTATAATGGAATTAGTCTGATTTGTATTATTTTTCCTTAATTAAAAAGTGAAATCTGTGTAGATTCACTACAGAGTGATGCGTTTAAAACCTGTATTGCTGTCAATCATGACTATTGTTTACACCTATGAAAACCTGGAAAATGTTGATACGCCATAAGACTAATTTAAAAAGTACTTATTTTTAAAATGTAATTCACCCATTGTATATATGAAGACTCACTGTATATAACTGAATGCACCTTCCCTACTCTGCACCTTCTTGTATGAGCCGATGTGACGAGTGAATTTCTCCATTGTGAGATCAATAAAGATCTTATCTTATCTTATCTTATCTTAATGTAACACAATATCCAATCATGGCTGCTTGTCAATAGGACCCCCCCCCCCCCCCCAAAAAAAAAAAAAAATGATATATATATATATATATATATATATATATATATATTGCAACAACATTAGATAGAGTAAACAGCAATTACAAAATAAAAAGTAAATGTCACATCTGTTTTCTCATAAATTGTCAGACTTTTTATTTTACAGCATTCCCACTCCATTTTTGCTTTGTTTGTGGTCTGACTCTCGCTAGATGGATGAAGTCCACACTGCTCCACACATGTATTTTGGTGGAACTACATCCATCTGGCGAGAGTGAGGTTAGGATTATTGGCTTTATCCAAATATCCTTAATTGTTGCTCCTAGCACCTCCTCCTTCCTGTTCCTTGACCTTTAATGATGTCAACAGTAAGAATACTATTGTGGAAAGTAAAGGACCTTATGACTGCTGTGCTGATTTTGGTCAGTCTTTGGCTTAATCCGAATACCCTAATAGAGCAAGGAGTGGAAGTGCGTCAGTGGTCGCCATTATAAGTGCTGTCCGAATAGTGCAGGCGGTAAAAAAGGAGGAAGGGGGAAAAAAAAAGCCTGTATGCTCCCTACTGTGGCTAGTTTTGCTTAGGAACCTAATAATGCCACTTAACGGCGCTAGAAAGCCTTAAGGTATCCCACAATCCTTTGCGTGACATGAAGTATCAACATAGGCCCCTTCACGGAAATCAACAAAAATGTCCGGAGAGAAGAGAGCACGCACTTTGTAGTTCATTGATGGAAGGCTGTAGGCCCGGATTTGACTCTCATCATCCATGTGCATTTCCGTCACGTAATGATGTCAGAGTTAAACCCTGTCCAAACTATTCGGACAGCACTTATTATGGTGACCACTGATGCACTTTCGCTTTGGCTAAGAAGTCCTTACCAATTATAAGTTTTTAGATGCAACCAACGTTTCAATGCCGTGTGTCTCTGGACAAACATGGGTGCTTGTAACCTTTTGGCTTCCATGTGACTTCATGCACGTTTCTATCAAACCTCAGGCAGCTGATATGCAATGGCACGAGTGTCAGTTAGACATGGATAAGCAAACGGAAGAATCAGACTGCAACGAAAAGACATGAAACGATGATGTAGCAAAAGAAAATTTTGTCATTCATTAAAAAAAAAAAATTACACAAATGAGGAAAAAAAGGAGATAGAGGGACCAGAGCAACCACCCTTAATCCAGCAGCTTGCAAGTGACCATGGATGCATTATGTTCAATTAGAGTTATTAATCTCCAACCTCTATCTGGCTCCCTCACTAGCTGCAGCTGCTGTGTCCATGTAGTGTGCAGTATGTGTCCTTAATATTAGGCCAGGCCTACTTTTGCATGAATCAATGAATGTACGCAGCATGACAGGGATGACTGGTCTGATAATTCATGCAGCAGGGCCTGGAAATGTTCAGGTCTCTGACATTATTTATTTGTAAAAATGTAAAGCTTTTGTACACTTTATGGATCTTCAAATAAGGTTTCAATACTGGAGGACCGTCAAGTCAGTCATGACTGTGTAGGCCAAATAATATTTCTGTCTTGAAAGTCTTTTATATTTGTCATGTAATAATACAATTTCTTTTTTTTTTTTTTAAAAACAGATTAGTTGTAAGCCTAATCACAAGTATTAACAGAAATGTTTAACTTGATGAGTAAGGAATCTGTATGAGTTTGATTTTATAAAATAAATTTCTAAAAAAATTTTTTTTTTAATATTTAAGTTTAATGAGCTGCACGTCTTGTTCATAAAAATATACAAAACCTTCAATCTTCCTTATCTATTCTTGAAGAGTCAACAGTCTTAAGTGTACTAAAAGGGATCTTATTCTGACAACATCCGCCTAGTCAAAGGTTACTGAAAGCTTAAAGGTGCTGATGTAGCTCATGAATTTTCAAAATAAAACCAAGGTTGTTTGTATAAAACTAAAAATAATCAAACCGAGTGTTTAAGTCTTCCTAACAGCTTTATTCATGGCCACTTCCTGAGAGCAAAGCACTCTCGTTAAAAACTAAGCATACTTCCCATTTAATTTTAAATTTAACTGAAACTGTTAAAATATGCTCTGGCCCTAATTATATCTCTATTCGTGCAGATTGAAACAAGGTCATTTGAATTTTTTGTTGTCTTGCATCATAATCTCTGCTAGATAAGTCTGATATCAACCATTTCCTCCTGCAGCTGTGACACATCATTTATCTTTCTAAAAAATGGTACTTCATACATTAAAACATGTGCAATAATAATGCTTGTTCCTCTAAAGTAATACTTTGGCCTCACTCTGACCTATGTTGTGCAGGTAAACTGCAAATAGCGTCATTTTAAGTGATGATCAGAGCCAATTGCATGTAAGGTGTCGTAGTATTGACAACATACTGTATCTGAATTCTAATGGTTGTCGTTTTTCTTATCTTTCTGATGCAAAATGTGAACAAAAAATAAACAAATCAGAAAGAAGTATGAACCTTTATAATCTGCTTTGTGACAAACGTACAAAGAAACGTTTAGGTGAGTTAAAGAAAAACTACCCTTACTTTTTAATTTGCCTACATTACACTAGAAACTCTGGTATATTTTAATTGGATTTCATATCGGCACTCAACACAATATAGTGCATAATTAGGAAAAGGTGCATGGTTTAAAATTTTTCACATTAAAAACCTGAAAAGTGTATTGAGCACCCTTTAATCCAGCTGAAGATGTCAGACTGTGACTCAAAACCACCTTTTGCTGCATTTACACCTGCACCGCTTCATATTTAGACTGAAATTTATTCCCATTGTTCTGTGGAAAGTAGCTCAATCAGGAAGGATTCAGAGAGGCTGTGAACATACGTGTTGAAAAATTGTCACAGACTCTTAATTGGATTCAGGTCTATACTTTAGTTAAGACTTTCTAACACGATAATAAGCTTTGATCAAAGCCTAGTGAGGGTCTGGCAGCATGTTTATAGTAATCTTGTTAGAAGATGAACCTCTGTCCCAGTCTCTTGTCTTTTGCATCATCTTACTGTATTTAGCTCTATCCATCTTTTCATCAACTAAGACCAGAAACATCCTCACAGCCTGATGCTGCCAGGACAATGGCGTGTTCAGCGTGTTATTTGTCCACCACTAATAACATTTTACTAATAGGTGTGGGTCATAAACTCAGCTTTAATCCCACCTGACCAGAGCACCTTCCTCCACATGTTTTCTGTGCCACCTCCGTGGCTTATGGCGAATCACGTTAGGCTTGCTTTTATCTTGCCGATCTTCCATGAAGGCCAGGTTTGCAAATGGCATGATGTCCTGATGACAAATTCTTCCACCTGACCTGCAGATCTCTGCAGCTCCTCCAGAGTTAGCATCATGCGCCTCTTGGCTGCATGTCTGACCAGTTTTCACCTTGTCTGGCCTGTCAGTTTAGCTGGACTGCCATGTCTTTGTAGCTTTAAGGTTTATCATTTTAAGAGTGCTGGAACAGAAATATCCATTATCGGCTGCATTTATAGTTATGCATAAAGAGCCACTGTGCAAAATCATCAGCTTGGAGGATCTGCTCCTTTATGCATTTAGGATGCAGCAATCTGCCACTGCAGGAGCTCCCAAGCTCTGCAACACCTTCATGTATGTTTTTGTTGTCGGGGTCCTTCGGGTTCCCACCACCTGCTCTGGATTGAGGGGCCATCTTAGGTCAGAGCTGACCCTCCTGATTGGCTTATCTTATCACTTCCTCTGAGCTGCAGATAAGCTGCTGCTGCTCCAACAAACTACACCTTAAGACGATGCACTCAGGGATCTGGATCTCCTTAGCACGTACTGTAGAGTCTGCTCTGACCCTCGCTGTAAAGAGCATCAGCGCTGTGACTCCAGTCCGGTTTATCGTTCAGGTACTCACAAGAGTCCGTCTCATTGTCCGCTTCCTCGATGTTCGTCACTGATGTTCTCTATGAAACCTCTGAGGCCTTCACAGAACAGCTGGATTCACACTCACATTAAATTACACATAGTTGGACTGTTTACAAATTAGGCGTCTCCTACTGGTTGCTCTGAATTTTACTCAGGGGCATCAGGGTAAAAGGAGCATGCTGCCCTTTTTTTGATTTCGGTTTTTAAAAATAATTTATCCTTTTTCATAGACTTGGTTTGATCTGTGTGTGCCCAGTAGGTGGCGGTGTTGATCTTTACAACAGGCTGCTTAAAGTTTTATGTGCAAATAGAGAGCAAATAAAACCATAACACCACAAAAGACAATTTCCTGATTTCCCTTTGAGCAGCGAGTCAGCCCAGCACGGGAAGGAAAGCACGACATGAGCTGTATCAACAGGAAATAAAACATTTTTATTGATCATTTGTGTATATGAAGTTATATAACAACAGTCAGAAAACTCCACAGAGTGAATCACTACACAAAGTGAAACAAAACTGTAAAACACCTCATCAGAAAATGAAGGTATACACAGCAAATATAACCGTCAGCGGCTCGCTGTGGCTGCGAGCGATATGGCAGGAAAAAACACCCCAAACAGTTCCACGAGAATACAGAGAAAACTTCCACACACAAAATACTCAAGCAGGCAGTTGATATACACAAAGGCAACTAGGATCTTTCTACAGCATCAGATTCTAATACTTTACACAGCTTTGCTTCTGAAAGGTCAGTGTGGCTTTTCCGTTGGAGAGAATCTTGTCACACAGAGAGTTTGATCAGCTTTTTTTTTTTTTTTAGGGGAGATTTGCTTTTTGCTGATTATACTTGCACGCTTTGGTAGGAAACCGCGATACGGGGAGGAAGAGGGGGAGGGCGTGGCGTTGCAGTGCAGGTAATAATGGCTTTTTGCTTTGTAAGGTTGTTTTTTTTTTTTCCTCCCAACCTCACATCACAATCCGATGGGTTCTGCAACGCTGACCCGTTACTGAATTCCCTGATGTGTCTCTGTCTGATCAACGCGGCCTTGATTCGCCGAGGCCTCGGACTTTAATCCTTTTAAAGTTTTCATTGAAATCTGAAGCTGTTCTGGATTTCATGGATCTACGCGCGAAAAATGTCAAATAAAATATTCCCTCAAGTCGAAGAGAGAGTGCCGATGGGCCAAAGTGAGACAATTCATTAGAGGTTGGTTGCTAAATATATATTTAGACACGTGTGATAATTCAAATAAAATTGGAAACACAAAGAAATGAATGTTTTTATTGAAATGTAATTTATTTAAGATTTAAACATTAAAACAAACAAATCTCTGCAAGTTCATTTATTTACATCTATTTGAATTTAATTGAATTCTAATGATTTCATGATGGACCCAAGCACAGGAAATTATGAATTAATTAAAAACAAATGAGAAAATTATTTAAAGTTTTATTTAATGATTTCCACATTGATGAGTTTAATTGTGTATTTAATACAGTGAGACATTTGAAAAGCAATTTGTTAATTTATATTAATAATGTTGCAATTTGATTGAAATGATCACAATGATTTACCATTTTATATTTATTGGACTGTGGCACATTTAGCTCCTGGTCAAGATTAAATAAATATTGATGTTTGTGATAATTCAAATAAAATTGGAAATACAAATGGGAAATAAATAATTATTTGAATGTTTTGAATATTTATCAAATATATAATTTAGAAAAGTGAAAATCAGTCATTCACATTTAAATTAATATGTAAAATTATCTATTAAATGTAACTATTTCATTTTTCTGTGTTGCAGCCTTTCCTGAATTTCTTTTACCTTTTTGATGCCTTAATAATTAGTCATAGAGAAAGATTAGGTTTTTTATTAATGGATTGTAGCATAGAAGATTAAAAAAAATCTGCTAGATATCCATGAGGTGCAACCTGGAGCTAAACATGATGTCCCAGCGATGTTCTGTTGGGTTTAGGTCAGGGTGCATGGAGGCCAGTCAATGGTATCAGTTCCTTTATCTTACAGGAACTCTCAGGCATTATCATCCACCAGGAGGAACCCAGAACCCACTGAAGCAAAGGATCTAAGGATTTCATCCTGATAGCTAAACGCCGTCAGGGTGCCATCGTTTATCCTGCACAGGTCTGTGCATCCTGTCCATGGACGTGCCTTCCCAGGCCAACACTAAGCGGTCACCAAACCAATCATCCTCAACAATCTTTCAGGTTCACCGCAGCTTCTTCAGACTGTTTCATGTCTGTCACATGAGCTCAGAGGGAACCCGCTCATCTGTGAAAAGAACATGGCGCCAGAGCTGAACCTGTCCATTCTGGTGATCGGATGTCCGACCCTTAGGTCACTCTCATGAAGGCGGTTTCTAACGGTTTGCTCAGAGACATGGATACCAGTGCTGCACTGGAGGTCCCTTTAGGGCTCTGGCAGGACTCATCCTGCTCCTCCTACAAAGGAGCAGACACCGGTCCTGCTGATGGGTTAAGGACCTCTAACGGCCCTGTCCAGCTCTCCTAGAGTAACTGCCTGTCTCCTGGAATCTCCTTTATAATGTTGAGACTGTAATGGGACACATGGCAAGCCTTCTGGCAACAGCACATATTGATGTGGAGCTGGAGAGCCTGAGTGATCTCTGCAGCGTCCACGTATCGCCTCATCCTACCGACTTATTCTCTGATTAAAAAGTGTTTTTGAGCAGTGTATGAATCTTTAACAAATTATTTACAGGATCAAAGCTCCAGTTCAAGATGAATTAAAAATATATCTGTGTTAAAACAAAAATAAAACCACTAGTAAATCAATTATTATAGATTTTTTTTCTTACAGTTTAAATGTTTTCATAATACACAGGATATAACATTAAATGCTCAATTCAATGTTGATTTTACTGGTTATTTCTTAATTAATTTACATAAAATTACATTTTTGTTTTCTTTAATGTATTCATTGCTATTTTATTTAAATTATCACATATGTAACTTCTGTTTTATCGAATTGTGCCACTCTTAGCCGTCAATGGGGATGAGGTTGTGTGGAAGTTTATAGACAGGGAGAGCTGTTACCCTCACACAGGTTATGAATGGAGAGTTTAAAAATCATTTAAATTACTATAATTACTTTTTTTTTTACAACGAAAAGTGCAAAGTACATCTAATAATCTCACGAATAAAGAAATCTACACCAACACAGTCTATACTGTACATTCAGAGTTTTCTTCTCAAATATAAAAAAAGGATATTGACTCAATAAGGCAGAAAATAAATAAAGACGAGATTTAAAATGTTGATGAAAGATGCTTGTTGTGCACTAGATATATTTATCTCACTTCTATATTTCTTTCTGACATGAAGTGGACATATACATGGCATTTTTTTTTTTAGGGATATTTAACTTGTTTGGTTTTTAACTGAGACTCCCTGAAAGTTCTGATGCTGGAACTGTGTGCAAGACGAGAAAAACAAACCTGCAGGAAAAAAAAAAAAGAGGGAGGAAAACCCTAAAAGGAGGCAAACAAGTGCGGCCTCTCCGGGACGGACGAACGGACGTCACCCTCTCTGCTGATTTTAACACTATGGGATGAACATACAAGTATTGCACAGTGCTCAACAAAATGCTGTGTGAAAGCGACCCGCTCGGATAAAAACGCGTGACGTCGTGTGCTGGCGTGCACGCTCTCTCTCTCTCTGGTTGCGTGTAGAAGGAGGGGGGGGTAGGAAGGGCGGGCGGGCGGGGGGGGGGGGATGGCATTAAACGCTACAACATCACTACAGAACAAACTCGCTACCTACCGATAAATCTACATCTCTAAGCACACACGGCAGTCACAGTGATACACAAAGCAGTCCTCGGAGACTCCTATGGAATGACAAGTAGCTTCTTCATAATAGTGCTATCAACTACACAATAACATTGAAAACATTTAGAAAGTCCTCCTGAAGTATAAGCATCGAGTATATGCAAGAGGTTCCTCCGAGATAAGAAACGTCATGGTTTCCTAACTGGACCCGTAAAGTAAAGGACACGATGGACACAGCAGACCATTAACTTTTTTACGGCTGTTCACCTGCTCTCCAGGTGTAGTCATGTGTTGACGGCAAACGTAAACTGATGCTGTCGGCCTAAAGGTGCGGGGCCCAGAGCAGGCGAGATGGAATAAAAAAGGAGGCGGGGGAAATCCATTTTCTCACTTTAGGAAACTGTACGCAGAGTCTGATATCTGTTCTCTGAGTTTATAAAAAAGTTATGCTTGGACTGGAATCTGTGCTGTAGGTAAGGGAACCTATGCCACCCACCTCCACTGTTGCGGAAACTGCAAGCACAATTTCCACGCCTTCCCTTAGTTTATAAAAAAATATACACACATTGCCAGCTGTTCCCTCAGTTTAGAAAACTGTACAAAGGAATGTGCAATCAGTTTATTCACAGTTTAGAAAACCAGATGCACAGAATGGAATCAGATTTATTCGTTTAGGAGACTCCGTGCACAAACGGGGATCTGTTCCTGCAGTTTTGAAAATGAATCGCTTAGATTGCAATCAGTTGTTTCTCAGTAAGAGAAATGATTAGAAAACTGTACAGAGAGACCGCACTGCATTCCCTCAGTTTGGGAAATTATACTCAGGATTGAAATCTGTTCCTGCAGGTTTGAAAACCAGTTGTGCTAATTGCAGTCTGTTCTTTCAGTTTAAGGGATGAATTTTCTGTACAAATTTCAACCTGTTCCTGCAGCTTCCAAAACCGCATGCGTGTAATCCGATCCGTTGTCTCAGTTTAAGATATCGTGAGCATGCACTGGATTCTTATCCTTTAATTTAAGGGATTGCAATCCTTTCTTTTACAATTAAAAGAATATTCAGGAAATACAATATTTTGGGATTTTCAAAAACCATTCACACACATTGCAATTCATTAAATTTAGGAAACTGCACACAGACTTCAGTCCATTTCTACGGTTTCAAGCACTCCAAGCATGGTTTACGCTCCATTTAGAGAGTTGTTTAGGATAAAAGTATGAGTTGTTAGTCCGCAAATAAGCAAAAGAGTATTGCTCATTAGGACTGACGTTAAAATTTTAGCCAGATTTTCACTTCCAGAATCAATACCTTTCAAGAGCAGGAAATTATAAAATAGGTTTCGATTAAAATAAATAATATTCTGAGCATAATGTCTCATAAAAAAGGCTAAAACTGTGTCTAAAAAAAGTGCTAATGATGTACAGTTTGCTAAATTGATGGGCCAAATTTCCCCACACCTCTGTTTTTAATCGTTTGCCCTGCTTCAAAGAAACGCTTGTTGTCCCTGTGAGGATCTCTGGCTCCCCATGCAGGTGTCTCGACACAAAGCAGAAATGTTTCCTAGAGAAGTCAACGAGCGAGTTTCAAAGACGTCCAGTGCAAAAACAGCAGCCACATAAAAGTTTAAATTGGCAGTAAAACATGGCTAGCTCTATTGTCACTGTGAGAAGGCAACGCAAAGCATACATAGACTGCGATTTAGGGCACCACTGCAGCCAGAGGCATTGTTCCCGAAAACCCGGAGCTACGACCACTAGGGAGTGGGGGAGTGTGCATGAAGAGAGGCCCTCAACTCGGCCGCCTCCCTGAAAATGGCAGTGTTTAGAAACTCAACATTCAGTTGAGACAAAGTTGGATTTTTTTGTCTTTTTCTTTCTAGGCCACTCCTCTGTTTGAAGGCAAGGTAATCATAACAGAGCAGCGCCCCCTGTTGTCTGCCGGCCTTAAGTAAAAGATCGCAAAAATAAAAAGTATCATGCACTTTACTAAAAATAGTCAACACGCTAAATTGCGCTAAAAATAGTCCTCTTGAGTCCAAATCTGCATTTCTTTTAAAACCTTTTGCTAAAATGTGACACTTCCAACTACGACAAGGCTGTTTAAACATAATATTGTCAAACAAGATTAAGGGCACAATGGCTACAGCTTGGTGCTTTTTTTTTTTTTTACCCCCCCCAAACATCAGGTCTGTTTCTCAAGTTTTGTAAAAGAAAGTGAAAACCATTTTGCCAAATGTGAAAAGACGACAGACTCAATCGCAATCTTTTCAACCCGAACACATACTGCAGATCCTGGCAGAGAACTAAGTACGAAACATCACTAGAAGTCATGTGCTTGTAAAAGGTCCAGCAGCATAATTTTCCCAAGAGAACCATAGCAGTTAATGGCCTTGTTTTATAATAATCTGTGTTTTTTATGTGTTTTTTTACCCTATGATGCTTAACTGAGAGCCAGACGCCGTCCTTTACGATCGGAACATTTTCCTCGCTCGCAGGTTGGAGATAATTGTCTTTTTATTCTGGAATGCAATAAGGTAATAAGGTAGACTTTTTAAATCCTGGGATATATAATATTGGCTTTCCTCTATATCTGCATTTACATAATTTAAAATAGAACATCTTATTAAAAACATCGAGATATACACAGATTAGGAAACGGGTAACAACATACAAACACAGAAACTAGAAATCATTTTTGTCTGCATACTGATATATACAACTGTGGTACAATAAACTCTTTCAGTCATGCGCTATCTATACAGATCATATTGCTTAAAAGAAGGGGGCTTTTGGTCGTGGCGGTGAAGGGCTCAGAGAAGGAAATCAATCAAATCAGAGAGGAAAACAAACGGGGAACCTAAGAGAAAAAAGAAAAGCGGGACGTTTGAACGCTTTACTTTGTGTATTCAGAAGGTAAAGGGAGGGCTTACATGGATGGACCCATATATCACTGAGGTATTTACACAGACTGGCTAAAGAGTACTACAAGGCAAGGAGCTGAAAGGGGCCCTGCCTATTTCTTGGTGGCGAGCTGAGCGTCCACCTCCTCCTCGGGCTTCAGCACGTGCCACTGGGCGATTGGTCTCCGCGGGTTGGCCAGCATGTCGGACCAGTGGCGCAGCTCCGTGCCCGAGCTGTTCAGGCCCACGAACACCTTGCCAATGGCATCGTTCTTGCCGATCTTGTCATAGTCCAGAACAGTTATAACAACTTGCACTTTCTGCAGTGGGAGGAAGAGGAGGGAGGCGGGGAAGACAGCAGATGCACAGTTTGTTTTAGAAACATTCAAGTTCCTTTTTTTTTTTTTTTTAGCTGGAGTACGAATCCCCAAACTGTCCATTTCTGTTTCTGGAACCCTGTTATGAAGTCTCATTTAGCATATAGATGGAAAACAACTTGTTTTTTTGATCCTGAAGAAAAACAGACGTCCGTATGTTGTTGAGACTTTATGTGAAAGATCAACACACTGCAAAAACGGAACTTAAAATAAGTAAAATGTTCTTAAAATGTGTGTATTTGTCCTTGATTTGAGCAGGTAAATAAGATGATTTGCCAATGGAACAAGATTTTTGCACTTAAAATAGGAACAACTCATCTCCATCATCTTATTTCAAGTGCAGGATGTCTAATTGTCTTATTTTAGGGGTCAAAATACTCATTCCATTGGCAAATAATCTTATTTACCTGCTCAAATCAAGGACAAATACACTAACTTTAAGAACATTTTACTTATTTTTAGATCAGTTTTTGCAGTGCACAAAGTTGTGCAAAGGGACAAAAAAGTCGTAGTAGTAGTAACTTTATTTGTCCCAATATGGCCAATTTTTGTGCAGTAGTAATAAACATTCACACTTCACACATAAAAACACAAGAAACACATATAATTTAAAAGTAAGGTGTATAAAAGTAAGGTACTCATGGTTTTTCATAATTTCTGCAGCTCCTCCAGAGTTACTGTGGGCTCAATTCTGGCTTGTCAGTTTAGGTTGTTGCAAACAAAAAAGACGTTTTGTACACGGAAATTTAAAAAAACGCTATCCAGGAATTACATTTGAAAAACGTCTTAATCCAAAAAAAGTTTTGTGGGTAACTTTGCTGTTTTTTTCAGATTTTATATATATATATATATATATATATATATATATATATATATATATATATATATATATATATATATATATATATATATATGAAAAATCTAATTTATTTTTTTGAAAATAATTTATTTTTTATTTTCTCTTTCAAAATTCTCTCTCAGATTGAGTTTTATGAATTGTATTCGTATTAAATTGCATTTTACAGATCCTATTCTCTTCACTTCTGGGGGCGGGCTTTCCTCTGGAGCTTTTCTATTGGTCCGGTTGGACGTTAGCAATAGTTTTATTGGTCAATGTATCAACTAGTGTAGAGAATGTGATCTGTGATTTGTGAAGAAAGTAATTCTTAAAACCAAAATTACTCTCAAAACCTTTTTATGATTAACAATTTATTCAAAGTTTAATTTCTGGATTGCATTTTTTTTCTTCAAATTTCCATTTACAAAACGTGTTCTGTGCTTCAACAATATTGGAACAAAGTTCCCTCCATAGTGAACAAACATCTTGTTAGGTTTGCACTTGCGTCAAACTCGTCCTGTTTTCAGATGATGGAGGGAACAGTGCTCTGTAAGATGCTTTGATATTTCTATATCACCTAATCCTACTTTGAACCTCTTCATAACCTTGTCTGCTGTGTTTTCTCTCTAATGTTGTCTAACAGACATAGGAGGCCTTCACAGAACAGCTGGATCTATGCAAAGACTGAACTAACTCTGGTGGACTCCATTTAGTGAACAAACCACATCTGGCAGTAGGTTGCACTGGATTTCATTAAGTGGTATCAGAGTGACAGGCGCTGCGTAAAAATATTTAATTTTCTGATTTTTATAACCATGAATCAGGACATTCCACTAAATTATGTACAACCTTCTGTTGATCTATCTCATAAGATCCCAATAAAATTAATGGACATAAATATTAAATAAAATAAACGTTTACATAAAAAAAAATCCTTCTCTTAAAATCCCTATTCAGAAACCATAGGAACAACCTCAAAATTAGGTATATTATTGACA